>NC_135698.1:14036021-14636021 GCF_964276395.1 Gasterosteus aculeatus
GACCCCTGTACTGTGGAACAGTATTTAATCCTCTAGAGCTGCATGTTGTCGTCCATCATAATACTGTTGGATGAAAACATGCCGCATTAGAGGATTATTATTATTATATTATATTATATGTTAGTATTGCTGGCCACGATTTGAGTCTAATCCATATAATCCTTCTGAAAATAACCTTCAAATGTGATTATTATTAAGGTTGTTACTATTAAGGTCTACTACTGAGAGTAGCACGTTGCCCTGAGTACACGCTTGAAGAAAAACATTTAACCCGAATCGAAAAGCGAGGGACAGCTGATGTTAAAAAGAAAAAATGAACACAGTGAGGCCTTGAAACATGTGTTCATTTTCTTTAAACTCTGTTTCAGGATCGTCTGACATTCCGGAGGATTATAGTGAAGAACAATGCCAAGAAAAGGAGGGTGTATGAGGCGTTCATTGAAACGCTACCACTGCTTACATCTTTAGAGGTAAGACGGGCTTTGTTCTCCAGTGTGAGGAAAGTGCAGCGTGCATGTGCAGTAAAACCATTGTTTACCGAACACCCCTCCATCCACAGCTCTCAGAGAGAATGAAAGTAGTGGACGTCATTTCCACCAAGACTTACAGCGATTCGCAGCAGATCATCGCTCAGGTGATCAACCTCTTTATCATCTGATCATTTTTCTTTTCTGCTGCAATGGAGCATTTGCGCTGAGATGCTCATTTCTGTGCTTCGATCGACAGGGTGATTTAGCAGATTGCTTCTACATTGTTGAGTCTGGCCAGTTAGAATCACCATGAAAAGAAGCAGGGGTACGTTTGCCCAGTCTACTATTTACGGTTATATGAGGGGGGGAAATGTGCTTGTGTGTACGTTTTAATGTGCATTTCTTTCCAGACGAAAAAAGACCAGGAGGATGAGGAGATGGATATTGCCACGTGCATGAGGGGCCAGTATTTCGGGGAGCTAGCGCTCGTCACAAACAAGCCAGAGCTGCATCAGCATATGCAGTGGGAAGCGTCAAATGCTTAGGTATGATTTGTGGATTTTTAATGATCATTCATGTATTACGTCTTGAGTATAAACTCGTCAGTGTACCGTTTACTATTTCACATTATTCTCCATAACTCCTTGAATTATGTCTGACTCCTCTTATTGTATTTGTTTCATGGTCAGCCATGGACGTCCAAGCCTTTGAGAGATTGCTGGGTCCTTGCATGGACATCATGAAGAGAAACATAGCTAACTATGAGGAGAGCTGGTGACCCTGTTTGGAAGTAGCACTGGGATGGAGCAACAAAGTGCGTGAGACAGCTGGGCCCGAGAAACGAGGCTTGTACGGATGTTTGTCCCCATATCCACTTAAATGGCTTTTTCTTACAAATGTGAATATCCACTATAACATTTGTGTGTCTGATGAATAAAATAGACTACGCCGGAATCACGTTTGAGACTATAGGTTCATTTTAGCAGACTTTCGCCAAATTGCGTTACAATGGAAGTAAAGAGTTCATAAAGCTCGTTTGAGTTTTCATCACTGTCACCCAAAAAATGTAAGCGGATATTTTACTCTTCGGTGTCAGACGCGTTCATTGTTTGTATATTAAACCCTTTTGTTATCGCTCACCTTTTTCTCCAGTGTTAATTACACCTACAGTATAATATTGTTTGTACATTTATAAACATTGTTTGTTGAAATCAGATGCCAAAGCTAATTTCTTACTGGATTAATTGTGAGCCAATATGTCCCAATCTCTTGTCATTTTGGGAAGGGCATTAACAAAAGTGCCCCAACATTAAAAGGATTAACAATTTGTATAAAAAGTTGATTTGATGACATAGTTCAGAATCTGATCACAACAGAATGTAGACTTGGCACTACTGTAACATTTTGTTTGTCATACATTTGAATCCTTGAACACATGTTCATTGACTGTGTATCATTGGTAAGTGTGTTTGTGGCTGTTAGCCTAATACTATGCTTTTGCAAAAAAACTAACTTCCGAGAGATAGCTGATAGTTTTGTATGAATATACCACACATTGCTGTACAATTTCAAACATATATTTACGGTTGTTGTATAGGCCCAGCTTAGATTTGATAAGTTGGCCCATTAAACTGTGGTCATTATAGGCAGTGTCTATTGATTTTTCTGTGTTTTAATGTGAAATTTGAGTCTAATTGTTTTTGTGTCGGTGAAACATACATTTGGATTATACACCCATTATTGCTGTCTACCTCTGCCAACAACATATACTGTTTGGAGACACATATTCTGATGTTTACTCTAAACAGGAATCTAAAGTGGGTCTTCTCTGTATCTCTTCTCTATCTTTTTAAGATTAATAATTGAAGTGTTCTGTATTTTGTCTGTGGTTTCCTGCAGCTTACACTGGTAGAGCTGGTTTAACATTTAAACATGTCATTTAGCCCACCCATTGTGCAGGTAGAGGTGGTGATTTTTGAAGGCAAACTCTTCAAACTGGATGAAAGTACTTTATGTTTCATTTTTCATGTCAATAAAGAACATTTGTATATTTGTGTGTCACATTGTTATTTGTTCATAGAAGAGAATAGAATAGCAAACTGAGGCTTTTCATTCATTCCGTATTCCTAAGAATTTGTTCATTCACAAGATGATTTAGTGAAAGTGAAACTGATGGTTTAACTACAAAGGAGAAGACAAATAATGCATATGGAATATGTAAGTCAATGTGACTGTAAGTACTTGCTGTAGTCGCAACATTGCTGATCAAAACTAACCATGTATTGTTCCTGTTATTGCCAATCAGCTGTTACTGGGTAGTAACAGGCATGCACGTTCATCCAATCACACGATGATCAACAAACTAGGCCCCGCCTTTAATATTTTCCTCAACACCACTGACCAATCGAGCACTCGGATTCTTGTTATTGACGTTCTTGTACACCAATAGGGAGCTTTCTCTGGAAACATTCAGTCCCGCCCCTCGAGTGAATGCCAGATACTTTCTTGATGGCGACAGGTTTGGTAAGTGGGAAGTTGAGTTCTTCTTTTCCGGATAAACAAAAGGTTCACACAAAAATTCAACTTGAGCTTCGCGTGATCCGCGTCTTCGCCGTACTAACGTGGTGTTTTGGGGGCGTTGTCACGCGCTTATTCCAACTGGAATTCCAGTGAGCTCGACAATGTTTTTTTTCACTGTGACGCTTGTTGTTTTAGTGACAACGAGCCCGTCCGACCGCAGCGTCCTAAAACGAGACATCTCTTTCATTCGTTGGTATCTGCTTCAAAATACCCCCGATAATCCTGTCTGGGGTTCGTGTCATTCATTTGGAACGGGGCACCGAGGTTGCGTCATGCCTCAACTTGTTGACATTCTTTTGTTTACAGCGTTGAACCCGACTAGCTGCCTGTGGTTTTGAGGACTTTGGGGGGGGGGGGGGCGGGGGGCGCAGAGACTGTGTTAGGCCCGATATGCAAAACGGTCTACTCGGCATCGTGATACTTTGGAGACGTTTATTAACGGAATGTCATTGGTGCATATCCGCGTTGAAGAAGTAAAATCATCGGTTCACGGAGCATCCAGCCACCGTCGGTTGTCAAAACGCTAAAACCCGTTAAGGTGTCTTAGTTCTTCCTAGACTTGATGTTCTCCGCTTTTTTTCTACTTATTTTTATTTTTTATTTTACGTTGCGTGGCTTTAACAGATCCTGGATACAATATTTGCCTTTGTCATTTAAAACTTCTTGTCTTTGAGGCTCCATATGAGACTTTTCAAAACGAATTTCCGCTGTTTTTCCACTTTCTCTGCGCAGTCGAATGAATGGGCCGTGGTGCGCATGCGCAGAATCTGTTTTAAGTTTACAAACAAGGCCTCTACGCAGTCGGTCACGTGACTGCTCGCAGCGGAATACCGTCGATGCGGAGACAAAGGATTCCCTTGAGGCTGCCCACCTATTCCGTTTTAGTGTTGTAAAGTGTGACATTTTTTAACAATGTGTGTTACCCGCATTCTGTCTGGGTTTTCTTCATTTCATTTAATATTTTATTAGACATATTTTTACCAGTTATGAGTATGATGTTTTGCGCTACGCATTCGCTCATGTCTGCATGAACCCACATAGAAAAGAATCGGCATAGTAGCATTCGTATACAATTATAAATAATATGTTTTTCACTTGACTGAGTTTCACTTTTCTGAAAGCTTTGTCTGTGACCCTTTTTGTATTTTTCATAAAACCAGCTGTTGTGGCAGCAGGACCTGATTAAACTAATATAAATCCTGTTTTTGAAAAAAAAAAGAAAAGGAAATAGCAGAACCATTGTGAAAATGGACGAGTCCTTTGATCTACTCAAGTGCAACGAGGACCTACCTTCCTCACCCGGGTGCCACATGGATTATGGTAAAACCCCTCACGTTTGATATATAAGTAAATTAGCTATTCCCCGCACTAATGATCATATTACTTTTGATTTCTCTCCAGATGACTTGCCAGAGCTGCAGGAGGTGGAGGAGGACCAGAGGTCTCCAGGGTTTTTTCAGGTCCGAGCAGGGGTGTCCCACCAGGAGCTGAGCTGCTCCCCAAGCACCAACTGGCTCACCGAGCTGGCCAACATTGCCACCAGCCCTCAGAGCTCCCTGCTGAAGAGCGCCCCGCATAGGAGGTTTGCACCAAGACCAACTAACGTGAAAAGAAACAAAGACGAGATGAGTTCATATAAGGAAATAGACTCAAAGAGGAGTTGATAGCCCCGATGGCACTCTAGCATGTATTCCAGGTTGCAGGCTGGGCAAGTTTGCTGTGATGAAATATCTTCTGAAATCATCCTTATTTTTGCAGTTATTAAAAAGAATGGCTAATTGTATGTACCTCATAAATATCACTCATACGTTGCTTAATTAACATTATTATGAACCATGATATACATTCTTGACATTTCTTTTTTTCAGATCCTCTCCGGTCCACATCTTTGGCAACAGTAATAGTTTACATTCTTACGCCCGTCCCCCATTAGCCAGCAGTGCTCCCAACCCGTCCAGAGGCCATTTCAGGGAGCGCAGGCGTGTCCGGGTAACTTTTTCATCTACACCCCAAACGTTTTAAAACCAAATAACTATGCATTCCTTTAGACTCAATGACTATTTCCTGGTATTGGAAGTACTGGAGTTATTTGTTTTAGGGATTTCATTGTAAAGTGTTTGTTTATTGCTTGCAACAGGCCAGCAGCGAATCCGAGTCTGGAGTTTTCTCAATGTCCTCATCTTTTTCTGACGATGAAGACATGGCCTGGTCTCACTCTTGGCCCTCCACAGCGTGGCATTGCTTCCTTAAAGGCATGTAAATACACACTCATGTACATATAGTATGTGTGCACCAGGCATTTTCACCTACTCACACACACATAGAGCTGAAAATTCAGCTTTTTGAAGAATATCCTGAAGGAAACATGGTCTTTAAAATGAGGTCTCATAGCTTAGAGGCAGAATGTAAAGGCACTAAACAACTTTTGGGAAATGTTTGGAAATAGAGCGGTTTTAAATTGGTCCACTTCTGATAATTTCACTTGACCGATGGGTGCTGATGCTACTCTTTGTTCCCTTTCTTTCATAACCAGGTTGAGTTACACACATTTGTAAATCATTTCTGACCTCTGGAGTCCAAATGGCAGTATTGCATCCAAGTGTATTCCTCTTAAGTATCAACACCCATCTGCTTATTCATCATGTCACACTGTGGTGTTGATATTCAGGAACCCGCCTGCGCTTCCATCGTGGTCCTAATGTGGAGTGGCAGGACGCTGATGAACTTGGCGATTCTGATGAGGACTCTGATGATGAAACCGTGATGCCAGCCTCCTCCTCTCTTAAGGTAGACCACAAACCGACTATTTAGTATGTCTTACAGCATTGAATAAGCTGTCCTTTGGACATACCTACCTGCTTCATTGCTGAGGAGATAAGTGCTTGATTCAGTGTAATCACTGTCAGTAGCCATGACAGTTGCTTGCAATGGCCACCAGGTGGCCGCCAGGCTGACAGAAGAGGTACAGAAAGTGAGTAACTGAGTGCATAAAACATACAACATGTAACTGAGTAACATCCATGGTCACTCACAGTGGTGGTCTCACTAAGTATCTCACAAAATACGTTGTCAGGCCATCCGGCTCCAAGTTGATTGTTTGTATTCAACCCATCTGGTCTTTTGTTTCTCTTACAGAGGTACGGTTCAGAGGGTCTGAAGTTGGTCAGCCACGAAGAGACTGTATCTTTTGGCCAGGCAGTTCTTAAACTGACCTTTGACCCCGGCTCACCCGATGACAGCCCTTTAACAGCCGAGTGCCGATTGGATCACCCATTTTTTGTGAAAAATAAAGGTAAAATAATTTTTGTTTAGTGTTTTTTCTGTATAAAATAAGCACAAAATATCAGCTGCGGGACATGTTCTCTCTTTGTCAGAAAACAGATATTATTGCAATATATTAAAGTGGTCTCTGCCATGAGAAGCTTCCACTTGACCAGTTGTTGTTTGCCTGATGCAAAATACAAAATAATATTATGTTTTTATGAACAGCTGCATTATCAAATTGATCGTTACGTTACCACCCGTTTTTCCCCAGGTTGGTGTTCCTTTTATCCGAGCCTTACCGTGGTGCACCATGGGATCCCTTGCTATGAGATGCAGTTGGGAAACCTGTGCCTGCCACCAAGTCACCCAGAAGCCATGAACTGCGATGACTCGGTCGTCTTTGATACTTTCAGAAGGTACACTGCTGTAATATTAAGTACATATTCTTGATTCTTGAAAGTGACAAGACGACTATTTGTAACAAACAGCACATGTGCTGGAAGAAATGCTGCAAATGAAATGCAACAGATAAAAAAACAAAACAACAAAAAACACAAATGCCTCATCTTCTTCTTTGTTTTTGCAGTTATGACTTCACCCCACTCGACTCCTCAGCCGTGTATGTTCTCAGCAGCATGGCCCGTCAGCGCAAGACCTCCCTGTCCAGCGGGGGGCTGGACTGCGAGCGCTCCGGCTCCCCACAATCCTCTACTGGCAGATCAAACAGGAGCCAGACCTCAGGAACAGCCGCCTGTGCCACGCCTACTAAATGCAAGCGTCCGATGAACGCCTTCATGCTCTTTGCCAAGAAGTACAGAGTAGAGTACACACAGATGTACCCCGGGAAGGACAACAGGTACGTAACACTCCATGAGATCCAGTGCACGCAATCACATCGCCGCACTCCAGTGTTTGTGTCAACCGCAGGCTCACATTTATGACAAACATTCTTCTTCTATATCTATATCTTCCTCTATATTTTAATTGATTTAATTTTTATGAAAAAGCAATAAGGTACGAGAGGCTGTACTTTACTGTCCAATAATGTAGCAGTTCGGCGTTGTTGTTAGGCCCGAAACGCGGAGCGGCAACCCTCGAACTGTTACATTGTTGAAGATAAAGTACTGCCTCAAGTACCTTATTGCTTTTATAATACGGTTACCAGCGAAATTATAAATTGTAAGTAAATAGCTGCCTTTCAGCACAGAATAGTATTATCCCTCAAACGTTGTGTATCTCATTTCAGTAGTCTAGAGAAAAAATAGTCCCCGTACGTGCACGTAAACAGCATTGAGTCTCGCACCATCCCATTCATTCACATCGCTCATGACGTCCACCTTAATTGTCCGGTTGCAAAAGCTCACGTTGCCCGAAACAGACCATTTGTGGGATTTACGTTTTTTTTTCCGGCGATCGCCACCAAGCTTAAAGCTAAAACAGTCCCGCAAAATCTAACCCCGTGACCCACTCTCAACCAATCAGAACACTGGATCTACCCGTAATACCCGTATTACAATATGACATTTTTAATGACTTTTTATGGCATAGCATATATTTATACATTTATTTGTAATTTTCACGCCAACTTTTATGCCATATGATATAGGCTATATTCTAACATTTTTTCAGGGACTTTAAATGTACACTATTACATTTGTATGACCTTCTTGTGTAACATTTTTATTGAATACCACTTTATGACGCACTATGACGAAGAGGGCATGTCCTTCATCTTTTGCCTCTTACCTTGCACTCAAGAGCCATAAGTGTCATCCTGGGTGACAAGTGGAAGAAGATGAAGAATGAGGAGAGGAGGCTGTACACCATGGAGGCCAAGGCTCTGGCTGAGGAGCAGAAACGACTCAATCCAGACTGCTGGAAACGCAAAAGAACCAACTCGGTAAGTAACTGAATCGCTGTACTGTGACATTCAGTAGCTTTTCTTACATAACACCCTTACTGTATGCTGACATTGCATGCTAGATTCAATTTACCCAGTCTTTGGTTTCGATGGTGTGTCCACCCTACTGTAGACAGACAGCTAATGTCGTCCTTCAACAGGGCTCCCAGCAGACCTAGATGATCTTGCAGAAACCCCGGCTGTTGGTTGTTTTGACACAGAGAAGTGCTGGACAGAGTCTGATGGACCGCTTGATGCCTCTTTGCTCTCCCGTATTCTTGAGACTCAACTTCCATGCAGAATTCATTGCTTTTGTAACCTTAAAACATTATTAGAGACAACCCAGAATTATGATACTATAAACAAAACATGTAATCTAGTCACTAACAGTGCATATATTTTCCTATATCTTTGATGTCAAAGTCTTATTCCCCTGAAATGAGAATTAACTTTCTCATTTTTTACAGGTGATTTCATATTCAAGGTTGAAAAAGGAGCACATGTGGTGCTCTGCCCGAGTGTAGGAGGAGCATGACACAACATGTGTTTATAATTGTAAAAAGGGGATTTTTAGATGACTTTTTCCACACTGTTCAAATGATTGGGAAAAGTAGTAACCCTTTTCATACACTTTGTAATACAATATATTTTGCAGCTCAACTATTGCCAACAGTAATGCTGCCCTGCCAGTTTTTTTTTTTTACATTTTAGCCCAACCAGCTGGTTATACGTTGAGGGCTTTCAGCATGTGGTGGTGGGTTCATCATACTCAGTCACAGAGCACTTCAGGCCTTTGCTTTAAGTGTTTATTTCTTCCGCACTTTATATAAATATATAATCTCCTATACAGTGATTGTATACTTGTGGAAACCATTTGTATAATACAGCTGGCGTCTTGACAGTAAGCCATTTGACACAATCAGCGCTCAGAAGCCGTGTTCTGCTTTCAGGTTGCTCTTGAATTTTAAGTGCTTTGTTCATAATGTACAGGTTTCACAGCCTCAACAACCTCTTGCACAAAATATCCTTGTATCATATTATAAATATTTTTTTTTCTTATCCAAGTATTTTGTTCTTTTCATAAACTGTAATCACAACATGTGGTTGTTTGGCTTTCTGTTTTAATACCTGTTGAAATGAGTTTTGCCTGTTTTTTTGCTTCAAATTATTATCTTCCTCCTATGAACACATGCGTTCACAGACACACTGAACCAGGCAGGTTTTATCTCAAGCTTTAACAGCTTTTGAATATCCACCGATATAAATAATGTAGTAAACCCATAAAGCCTGATGTTTCCAGGTAAAGGGACAGTTTGAGTGTTTTATTCTTGTGTTTCTCTCTCACATTAAAAATGCAGGGCACATAAGCTCAATAAGACTTCCAAAGCACAACTGTTCTACAGCAAGACGATTCACTCTTGGGCTGGATTAGGAGAAGTTTACCGGTTGTAATTTCATTTTATACTCCCTGGAACACTTGAAAATGAAAGAGCACATTATTACATAAAAATCATCTAGTGGTGTAGTTACATGTACACGATTTACTTCATTTACATTGCGGCATGATGGTTGCACAGACGTGACTATTAAAAACAAAAATATGCAAAATTATTGTGCATTTTTTGGGGGGCAATTTACACAGTAAGAAAGCCAGAGGGCGCCAGCACTCCATTTGTGTCTATCATTGATGTGCTTTCCGCTATGACATAAAACACCTCTCTTTGTAAAGTATCACAAGATTATAAGGTCAACAAAGACCTCGGAGACACCATTGATAAGAAAGGAAAAGGTAAAGGAAACTAACGCGATGCATACAAGAATCAGTAACTGACCAGTAGCTAAGCTTACTTTACGTTACCTTCATGAATGTCTTGAGGGCCCTGCGTGTGTGAAAGAATAGGATTCATATCACTGTGTTTGCCTCATGAAAAAACAATGATCAACACCCTGCAAGCCTCTCACGCATAGGAATCTAATTATAGCATTTCCATAACAGGCCACTCCACAATGATCCCAGTTAAATACTTTATAGGGTATTTGAGGAAACGGAAAGTGGTTTGGGATATACGAGTCATTGTTTTGCTTTCCTAAGGGAAATTACACATTGGAAACAGACGTGTCCATTTCATCATCAGGTGAGTCTTCACACATTAGATTTATAATGGCGGAGATGAAAAAAAAAAAAACTTGAATTGCATCTGAATCGGTTGGTCATTGCGTGGCAATTTTTCAGAAATGTTATTTATGCATGAGGTCCTTTGACTGGAACAATTGAGGAGGGAATGAATAATAAAATGGAAAATTAGAGTGGAAATAAATTGACACAGGGATCATCACCGATAGCTTCCTCTTAAATCAGAGGCTGCACCTTAATCAAGGCTTCCTAATTAGGGACAACGAGTTTTTAAAATTCACCCAGAGAGCGCAGACTCATGGCGTTTATGTCAACACGAACACACAACGCTATTTTACTTGATTTAAAAACCATTGCATGAGAACACGTTGCGGTGGTTCTGCCCCGTACAGCTGTAAGGGGACGACGCAGAGCAATAATCGGACATTTGTGCTCCCTGAATTTAGCCTTCATTGGATGAGACGGCTGTTGATACAGATTGCTTTGGATGTTTGGTGGAAATATGTGCAGATTTCTTCATGGGATGGAATCATGCCGAACCCTATATAAATCACCCTTTACATTAATGCTTTCCTCAACACATATGACACTATTTTGACGCACAGGTATGTAATGGAAACACTATTTTTGAATGACCTAAAAAAATACCTTTGGTGTTTTGAGTTGAATTTCTTATTGTTGGCCAAAATACACCAATAAAATACATCTGCAACAAACTATTAATTGGTGTATCTGTACATACATATATACAATCATTTCTGAATAGCAAAGAAAAACACATTATATGCAAACAAGTATGATGGTATCCAAGTGCACCGTATTAGCCCAAACTTTTGTCTCTTTTCCCTCGCTAACTTTATTCTGTAATCGCCAAACCACTAATTGTCTTTCACGCTATCGCCATCGCTGCTTGCCTGTTGCTCTCTCCCTTGTGCTCAGGAACTCTAATTGGATGGGGAGTGAACACTGTCCAATCATTTCATTTTCTTGGTCCACAGGTTTCAGGCAGCGAAGAGCTGAATTGAATAAGACCCTGCTGATTCAATTTGCACTTTGGTCTGACAGCCGAACAACAGAACGGCCAAGAAGAAAGAAATTACAGCACCGTAAAACAGCAGAAGCCTTCGTGTGGCCCACTGATCCACACGAAGGCTCACTCTGTAGCAGCTGCCCTGGTTTACTGAGTTACTTTTAATGTTGGCTCAGTCGGGGCACTTTCCAGGTGACTGCTTCTGTGGCTCAGAGTCGGTTGTTTTCCGGCCGTGTGATGTAACCTTTTAATACCATAAAGTAGTGCTGAGTGGATTATTCAATTAATCAGTTGAGCCAAAATTTAAAAGCACCAATTTTGATCATTAATATGTTATTTCAGATATTTATCAAGCGGAATATGATAACATAATGTTGATGTTTTACAGTTGTATATTTATTATGTTATTATGTATAATACATTTATACCACAAAAAGTCATGGTATAATATACCAGGATAAAAAGTCAGAAAAATTGTATATTATAAACATGACAAAAAAGTCATAATACAGTCTGCCATTAAACATCCATGTATAATACAGAATGGAAAAATAGTAAAAAGACAAAAAAACCAAACTAGAAACGTCATAAAAAAGGCCCAAAAAATCCACAGTAAATGTCATAGCAGAGTATGCCCTGAACAATCATAAAACGTCCCTGTATAAAAATCCCTCAATGTTTGCAATTTGGACATACAACACCAAATACACCATAGAGCTCCAAACCGCCACACTCCAACGGCCAAGCCCGGAAAGGATACAGGTTCTCTTGTTAAAAAGCCTAATAGCCTTAAGGTGGTGGCACCATTATAATTGGGAAGTGGTGTGAAACCACAGTGAAATTACAAATGCAGTTTGATTGCTGCACATCCTTCGGGGAAAGAAAGAGCACATTTGGCGCACCCTCAGACATTGTGACAGACGTAGCCCATCGGAAAGATTGTTATGCATTTTATTGATAAAGATGATGATGTTCTTTTGCAGCCTCGATACAACGGTAAAAATAGAAGTCAGAAGGGAAAAACTATTCTTCTGGGAAAATGTTCAGAACATGAGCCGCAGTGAGCTACTATGACTGCGCTCATCGATTAATCCTCTCAGAGAAAAGCCTCGTCAGGGTTCAGACAGAGGCTCGAGCTCGCACATGACTGAAAACAGTCAACATAATAAGCTCAGATCCTCATTTCCTGTGTTTACTATATTGAAAGATACAACTCAATCTTTGATAACATAATTAACCTCTCCCAGGATCAATAACCCGAGAGCACAACGCTAATGAGACATTGAGACATGACAGAGAGAGAGAGACAGACAGAGAGTAAGAGAGATAGGAAGAGAGAGAAAAAGAGACAGACGGACGGAGAGTGAGAGAGATAACGAGAAAGAGAGAGACAGAAACAAAGACAGAGACACAAAGAGAGACAGAAAGAGACAGACACAACAGACACCAGGCTCCATCAACATTATGCTCCAATGATGTATTGAGAACATATGGATGCTTAATAAATATATCTTCTCTCTATAGGGCGCCATAAAAGTCTAGTGACTGAAATCGCGACAGGAAATAATTAATCTACTGTTGACACATTGCACGGTAAATTAAAATCTAATCAGCAATCATCCAATGTTACTGCCTTCTAATTTGCTCAGGAGCCTTTGTGAGTAGTAGACCAATAAATATATTTGAAATCATGCGGCCGAGCAATTCATCAACAGGTAGTCTGACTATAGTTACACAAGCTACTGACTCAATGTCCTGAAGACAAGCATCACAGTTTGCAATTACGTTGTGACTGCATAATCATGTTAAAAAACGAAATCAGCCATCAGAACGAGCCGGGAAAAGAAGCATGAGTGTCGCACAGTAGCGTGTTAATGTTGGCATGTCTGGTCTACTTCTGTTCTCTATCTCACGTGCAATAACAGACACGGGGAAGAGCTTTCACAGACCTCAGAGATCATCAATCAAACGTCACCTCCCTCTTAAACTGTCTCACCTCTTAATGATGTCTAACTTCTGCCTTCAAACATGAATAATTCCTCTGCGGGTTTTTCAATATTTCACCATGTGCAGCCATTTCATTTTATTAGTTGATCTGTAAGGGAATGGTGTTAGTGAACTAGAGAGGGGACTCGTTGTAATGTGACAAACATTAAGGCAACACGCTCTGAAAGAAACTACATATGTAAAGAGGATTATGATTTTGCCGACTATGTCACACGAGTATTGGCTGATTGCATTGCATAATAAGGTCAACCAACAGGAGGCTAAAATAATAGTTACACATGCAATGTAGTACAAAAAAAGGACAAACCATGGTCTGAAGTAAGAGCTGAATGACCTTATTTCATACAGTCTTAATAGTTGTTTCAAGCTGTTCAAGTATATACTTATATTTTTGAAAGGGTTTACAACCTTCACAGAGTGAAGTGCCACCTCCTGGAGATTCTGCCTTCTTTAAGAAAAGCAGCAAAGAGCTTAACACGCCGCACAGCTTCAAAAGTCAAAAGGTTAAACCTAAACACCAGATCTCAACTGAGCACATCGAGACCCTCTGCTTTTTCCAAAAATGTTATCCAACCCAATCCCCGTCCACTCCCACTACAGCCAATTTCGGTGCATATCGATACTACATTTTAAAGAAACACACCCCTCTAAAGCCGGTTTTAAAAAGTAAATAGAATGAGAATAAACACGTCATGAACACACAGGGAACGGGGAACAGAAAGAGACACTGGAAGTAAGTGACACTTATTGAGAAGCAAAGTGACAAGAAAGAGGGAGCGCAGAGAGAGCTGTCATGGTAACGTTCTAGAAATGACAAAGCCACAGTTAATTACCACCTCCACCCACAGGTATGATGCATACATAATGGAGAAGGTGACAGGACACCTGCTACGAAACCTCGACTAGTTATCACTTGTATGTATTTCTGGAGCGTCGTTCCCCGGGAGACCGGCCTTCTTCCTCTTCTTAACTTATTTTTCACAGAGTACATAAGGAAAATGTGTGGAGGGGAATACCAAGCGAGCTGCTGCCGCCAGAGATGCCGTTTTAAGGGGAGGAAAAAAGAGAAGAAGATCGGTCTCACACACTAGTCGCATTTGGAAGCGGTCCACTCACTTTAATTGTGGAGATTGGGTGTGATGTGAACTGTGTGACGCAAACCTTTGAAAATGAAGTCACTTAAAGCCCCCCAACCCCATCAGTACCAGGTCTGGGGAAAGACAATTGTACGGTGCATTATTTTTTATAATATGAGGTTACTCATGAAGTAATGTCACGGTGTTAAGCATGGGAGAAGGTTTCCATCAGTGCTGCTGACTGAGAACACCCATCTTCATCTTTGCTGCTTGATCAGTGGCTGCAAGCTGTATTTTACATTAAGAGGGTTTTCCACACTTCTACAGTGCTTCTTTGATCAAACTCCAACACTTGTCTCGTATTTTCCCTTCTGGTGATTTTACATATGTAAATAAGGGATAGGGTTATGCTTTGATCGTAGAAAAAGAGCCTGATGATGTTGTATAGAACTATAGGATATGACAACAGGCTAATCGCTGTGTACAGCTGTTCCTATGCTAAGATAATGCACTACAAGTGAATAATTATTTCCATTGTAATAAACTCAAGTAGTTTTGTGGCCTAAACACAACAAAGGCTTCAAATCGCTCGTGTTGACGAACATTTGATTTTGTGAGATTTCATACAAAACATTGAATGAGAGTCAGTGTCAAGGATTGAGAAGAGAACAAATCTGGCAGCTGATTTTGGTGGTTCCAAGTTACCAGTATTCTTGATTAGCAAGAATTTAAATTACTCCTCTCGTCAGTTCTTGCTTTACTTGGCCTTCATTAAACCGTTTGATAATCTGGCATTAACACGGCGGTCTTTTGAAGCCCGTAGCTGCTTTTTAAAGCAGAGGTATCACGTGAGTTTTAGGCTCGCAACGACTCCACTAATGCAAAACACGTCATGCGGGCTTACTGGCAAAAGGACAAAATGTCACTCCAGAGTTGAACTGTCTTCACTGCGAGGTCCACACGCTCTCAATACATCAGTGGGTCCACCACACGTCAATGGGTCCACCACACGTCAATGTCAAATGGTTGCTTGTAATAACTTTCAGTGGCCACCTCCTAAGCTTGTCCCTCTGTAACATAATGAGGAGATGGTAAGGGACCTCCCGCTGCTCCGTGTTTGCTAGGTTAATGTTGACAGATATGTCATGTGAAATTGTAGCTTGATGAGGATTAATTCATGATAAAGATTCATTAGAAAATGTATTGCCAATATGCTCCAAGCTAGATAATTGGCTGACAACCTTGAATCCAAACAACTGCTGTTATTAGCCTAAAACATGTGTTACTCTCAACTTTATTTTGCAGGAAATTAGCCAAAAGCTGTTTTTTCCTCAGTATGCTTTCTGTATTGAATTCTAGCGCAGAGGCAGATGAAGCCCTTTAGTGCTTTTTGGAGAACCTCTGCTACTTTATCTTCTTGTTTGATTAATAGTTCAGTCCCTTGTTTGATTTGTTCCGCCAATTTCAATTAGTTGTGACACTAACATTGTAAAAAACAAATGGTGTTTTCAGCGCAGGCTTTCTGAGGGCCCGCCTCCAATTAGAGCCTGGACAGCCCCCCCCCCCTTTGCCCAGCGAAACGAACCCCAGCACAAGCTAATAATCACGGCTTCCTCCCAACAGATGGAGACGAATTCCTGGACGGGTGATGATCTAGCTATCGGCGATGAGTGGTGGCCCTTTAGAAACTCTCCAGTTTAAGACGGTGGAACATTTGCCGCGTCCGGACAGAGTCAAAAGCAAACAGCTCTCGCCAGGATCGCAGAGGACGTCTCTCCAGATGCATGTGCTTCAGAAGTTATGATGTAGCATCTTCATAAGAGTTTAACATTCATTAAACTGGAGATAAAAGGAGGGCAAAAAGTTTATTTCCATCTCTGCTAATCCACAAATACCCCGAGCAAAAGATCTTGCAAATTTGTCACTCTGCGGATTTTACGTCTGGCAGCAAGTAACCTGTCTTAAGATCCTCTCAAACTGTAGCACATCAAAATGTCCTTAAAAACAGGCCTTAGGACATTCTCTTACATTTCTGTCTACTATTTAAATATCCTCAACAGACTTCAGCTACCTTACAACAACACAAAAAGATTCTCCACTTGCTAAAAGGGTGTTTCACAAACATATCAGAGATCATAGATGTTCCCAAATGAATAGACTTGCGCTCGTACATGTAGAGACAGGTGGAAACAAAGCGTTTGACGGTGACACTTTCAGGAAAGGAGGCTTTTGTCTTATTTGGAAACAAGAGCAAAGCCTAAGGAAGAGGTCAAATCTTCAATGTTCAATCAAAAATGCTAGCAGGTCGGCCTAACCAGCTTACTTCAAACAGATATTCTCAAAATTCAGCAGCTTTGTTCTGTACTTAATTGAATTTGGCGTTCACACTCCAGCCACATAACAGTAATAAGGTTGCATTTGTAAAATATATGGGCCAGTCTTTTTTTTCTCAGTAATTTTAAATAATCTATTAAAGTAATCTCTTTGATACCTGATATTATGGAAAATCTATCGTGGAAGTCTCCGTGTGATGATGCCACTCAACACGGTGTTAATTCCACTCGGTCTGGTGGGAAGTGACACGCGCGAGTAACACACGCGTGTGATTAACTCAGTATCAATTAGAATCACTGAGATGATTGCATTCGATACAGAATAGGCTGAATGGTTAGTCATCCCAAAATATTCAGGCAGACATAAATATAATGGGGGGGGAAATGGAACACAATAATATTTGAGATTACCATCCAAAACAATTGGAATGTGAAGGAAAGTTCAACGCATAATTTCTTTTCTCCAAAAAGCAGCTGTGCACACTCGGCTGCTCAGCCTGTGAGCTTTGTCGTTTCTACCTCAAATAAACACAAGTCTGTTTCTCTGGGAAGGACGTGAGCGGACAAAAAATGATCACAGACCTCCTCTGTCACAACAACATTCTTCTATCAAGATCTCATTTCATCTCTGCTAAGTGAGAGTGTAACTTATGATGGCATGTGCGGGCAAGCGTGGTGCAGTATTTATTCGTTGCAAATTTAAACAGTATTGAAAATCATTGCCACGGACGAAATTTGTGATTCGGGCTGAATATTTTGTTGCAGACAAGGTTTTGGACTGCAGAACTTAATTTAGCTTTTGAGCTTGAATGGTAGATGAAACACATCACTGTCCTAATACTTTCTGACAGCACAGAATGTTGCTGTGAGTAGAATATATAACATGAGAGGTTAGTACACCAGATGTGTGCCTGAACTGCCTCTTACATTTGATTACATTACATTACATGTCATTTTACATTATTACATTACATTACAGGTCATTTAGCTGATGCTTTTATCCAAAGCGACTTACATTGCATTTTTAACCAATGTTTTTTCATATTTTGTGCCGTCACACTGCAACACTGGCCAGGTAGGTATTTTAGGTAAATTTCCTCTTGAAAAATATTTCCATAACTTGCTAAAAAACATGAATTTTTGTTCTGTTTAAAAGGATTGTATTACTATAATCGCATAACCATTACTCAGAAATGACATATTCATCGTCTTTCCAGTGTCACCGACTTTATTACTAAACTCTTAAGCAATTCGAAGGTTTCGAGATTCATCCTTTGGGTTTTGCCCACAGATGGAAATGAAATTAATTCCACATTAAGCTACATGTAGTAAGATGTGTTCTATGGTGAATTACTACCTTTTTTTACGATAAACCACCAAAACCAAAAGCCTCCACTCAGTATCCTCCTGCAAAGTGGATAATGGATATTTCTTATGCCACAGCCTTTCAACACTTTAGTACTTTTTTAGTCACCTCAAAAGCCAAATGTAGCACCATACCTCAGCGCCTGATTACAGCCGGCATGCTGTCGTTAAATTCTAGAAAATCATTTGTCAGCATCTGTAGAAATAGCTACTTGGAGGATGGATGTTGTTTAAGCCTAACTAGTTGATTATCACAATGATTAGTCGACGTGAGTGCTCTAACTTTCCCGATAATGTTGTGCCATCAATTGTGTTTGCTTCCCTGTGTCTGTGTGGACCGGCAACTGCCGGCTGTATTGTCTGTTGTTGCCCATTTTCAGCTACTCTTCCCTCACCATGCTCGATGCGGCGGGTGTTATTAATGAGAAGTGTGAAGCAATGCATCACCATAGGGCCAGGATGGAGGTGCGGGTTTGTAATGGGCTTCAGCAACACTCTACTAAGCCCAGAATTAATGACGACAACGGCCTCAAACCTGGAGCGCAGGAGGAGGACCACATAGACTATTTGCCCCATGAAAAGTAAGGCATGGACAAGCTGCCTCCGAGTAGATATGGGCCCTGCAGGACCAACACGCCGTGATTCCTGGAGAAATAAAATCTTAATGGAGAAGACAGTATACTGTATTTACCTCAATAGAGATAGCAGTTTTATAGTCCGAGCCCGAAGAAATACGGATATCATGAAGAACACCGATAGCCCTGGTTAGGAGAACAGAGTTCAGACAAGCAGGAAATGCAGTGTAAATTGCCAAAAGAAGCAAAGGTACATAACTAAGCTCAGCATAAACAGCTCAGCAGACAACTCTCAACGTCACTTATTCTGCTCTGTCCTTACCCATGCTAATAATACATTCTGCGAGATACATTAATTTTTCCATTTAACAATAATTTAGAGTTTGAGATGTGGGAGCAAAAAATGCCAATCCAAACACGGCTTATGTCAAGAAAAATCTAAAAGGGACATCTTGAAAATACATTTGATATGATACCCAGTCTGACTACATTAGGCTTTTCCATTTACAATGATACATCAATGTTTTAACTAAACCCTATTTAAGCCTTTACTATCTATCTTCTTACACTAATTCATCTTCTTCCCATAATCACGTAAATTAGCTGAACCTTTATTGTTGCCGCTAAGTAATTCAAATACAGCAGTTAACTTATCAAAATGATTAATTTACGTGATCCATTTCTGTTAGGACCATAAATCTGCCCATATATTATTACCAGAAGTTTTACTCCCAAAACCTAGTTATCTGTATTATACAGCTTCAGCTGTTGCAAAGTATGATGACGTGGGATCGGGATCACTGCCTTTTTGATTAACGCATTCATCCATTTTTTTAA
This sequence comes from Gasterosteus aculeatus, assembly GCF_964276395.1. Taxonomy (NCBI): domain Eukaryota; kingdom Metazoa; phylum Chordata; class Actinopteri; order Perciformes; family Gasterosteidae; genus Gasterosteus; species Gasterosteus aculeatus. The sequence continues at coordinate 14,055,593 of NC_135698.1, forward strand.
AAGATTAATCATCGTTGCATATTTTGCATCAGTGCAGCACAATAACGCATGGTAAATAATGCAGCACAGGTGTGCATAGCAAGTAATAGTCCCGCGTGAAGGTGACGGGGAGGGAGTCACTGAAAACAAAGCCTCAGCGTGAGCCTGACGGGAATACTAGGAAATGGAAATGTTATCTAAAGAACGCCATGTCATGTGCCAAAAACAGGTGGAGGACCCGACTTCTACACCACGGGTAACGCAATTAAAGCTGCAAAAGCATCAAATTGCGGCATTTAACCCAACTTCCTCTTTGGAATCCAGGTGCTGGGAGTCATGGCAAGGAGCAACACCAGGTGCTGCTTCAAGAGAATCGCAGTCACTAAGTCCACTTGCTTATGTCTTTATATTTTACCCCATAATCATATGACACAAAAGTCTTCTCATTATACTATATATATATATATTTTTTTTTTATATATATATATTTTTTTTATATACATATATATATATATATATATATGTTTTTTTTTGCTACCAAATGAATGAATGTTCTGTTGTTCAGTGCAATAAGGGAAATAAAAAGTTATGAATCGAAGAGCCTCACTGCTGAAGATACTGGTTATTTTAAGCACAAGGCGAAGCGGTGAAAAAAGTCAAACATTCATCTAGAGTCTGTGGTGTGTAACTCTGTGATGTTGTTTAGAGAGACACTGTCATCCATTTCCACCGTGCACTGAATCACAGGGCAACAAAAATACTTGTTCTGCGTGCAGAAGAAGCAAAAAAGTTTCTACTCAGACAAACAGTCCATCTCATGGATAAAAACAAGGCCCTTGTTCTTCAAGAAGAAAAAGGAGTATCAGTAATTGAAGAATATATTGTATTCATCTCTCTTACTTATTTTCTTAGTTTAAACATTGTTAAAAAATGTGATCCGGTTGATGAAAGGATTCAGTTTAAAAAAATCATCATTAATGATAACAGTAAACTGATTTTTGTGCCAACAATGTTTAGAAACCTCACAAAACACACAAACCATCCAGAGTATAATGCTGATATCTAAACTAGACTCATTTAAAACGGATCAAAGGAACTCAGGTGTAACTTCTGTATTTACTATTAATTTCTTTAAATGAAATGGCTTCATCATATTGATCATTAATTCATCAAGCCTGTATGAGAACCACTATAACGTCCCAGAAACAACCAGCGGCTAAAAATTAAACCAGTTAATCAGCTTTAGCTGGCTGAGACTCAGCAGGCCGAGTTATTACTGCCGGGTTCAGCTCAATGTGGGACCAGAGGCGGGAGCAGAAATATCTACCCAAACAAGCTGTGTGTGCAAACATTTCCTTAGCCCAGCTAAGCGAGACGGCTGCAGGACAACAAGCACCGGAGGACAGACGCAGGCTTTATGGATCAGAAGGTGCATGTTTAAACTGCTCCTCCGCTGCTCTCACCTAACAACATCCCTTCCTTTTAACACAAGTGATACTTCTACTTCTTGTTCACACTCTGCGAGCCAGCACTGGGACACCTGCAGCTTTCTTATCAGTAAATGTCAGTTTTTATAACCCAGGAAGCAATCATTTGTCGAAAGTATGTTTCAGATTGTGTATTACTTTCTGGAATTATGAATTACGTTTTTTTAATTAACACGTTTTGACTGTCTTTTGAGTTTGAATCTCCAATCTATGAATGTCTTCTGAGATTTCAGATGCTGCCTCTAACCAACACACATATTTGAGAAGTCCGTAGAAGCAAAAAAAATCTGAAAAATAATATATTCACTGTGATGGCCAGCTTAAACACAATACACTAGATGTAAACAATGTATTGCCGGAGATCGCACATACTAAACTCATACTGGAAAAGGCTCAGTGCAGGCATTAAAAATGTGTGAATTAGAAAACCCACAAAAATGAAGTTTCATAATAAGACAATGGAAAACATTAGAGAACAAACATTTGCTGTGCAGAATAATTGTGTAAAATGTGGGTACCTCCTCGATCTAAATTGTTAAAACTGATTAATGGCACCTCCAATCTTGCCCCAATGGGGCCCCGTATGTAAAATGTTATATTTAACATTTACGTTTAGATTTAACATTTACATTTAGATTTAACATTTACATTCAACATTTATATTATTTAACAACTTTATGTTACTGCCAAACATTATCCTTGGAAAAGTTATTGCATGAATTTACACAAATTTCTCTCTAAATGTTTGAAAAAGTGACATATGAATAGTGTCGTACTTTTTTATTCATATGATAAAGCCAAATGTAGCAAAACCGTGCAGGTTTTAGAACGTGCGACATTTTACAAACGGTGCCCTATACAATTCTAACATGTTTTTGCCGCTCCCATTGAGATCTGTGTGACTTGTGACGGCAACATAATGTAAAATGGTGACACCGTTGTCCGCAGTGTGAACACAGAGGTGCTGCTGATGAGAGTTTGCGATGGAGTTCGTCATCCCGCTCACATTTTTTTTTATTATTGCAGCACAGTGCTAGAAATGTCCAAAAAGTGCACGGTCATGCCAGCAGCTCCTCAATGTGCTGGAGCGCTTTCCTCAGCATACCAGTAACCCAAAAGTAGCTGCTGTCACTACTCCACATAAAATCCCAAAGGGTTTTGGCAGCAGTTGCTGTGCTGCGCTGCCAAGGATTTAAATACGTGATGAGCTTTCAAGTCAGCTCATAATCAGGCCTGTATACAACCTTGCGACCGGAAAGCAATACTGTATAACATCTCCTGTACCTTTAAACGATCCAAATGAGCAAATGTTAATGAAGAAAATTAGGCAGCAAACAGAATGTCCTGTATTCAACGACTTCTACAGTGTGAAGAGACAACAAAGCGAAGATCAGATGAACATGAGCACCCTCACAAACTACTAGATTAAAAGCTATTGATGGAAAACAGCTGGTTGGTGTGCATCCAGACTCAAGTGTGCGTTCAGTGATGTGAACGGTAGCGGAGCACGTGTAGAGGCGCATGGCAGGCTCCTGCTGGAGCACAGGCAGAATGCTAATGATAGAATGCTCACCTGAGTCCTCTCTCTTCCCTGAAACATACAAGGGCAAAGCTGCATTAATCATGGACTCACATCTCGCCTCCTTCGCGCTCGTCTACCTCCAAACATACACGCACTGAGCCACCAGTCTGCTTTCCTGTTTCACTATCACACACACACACACACACACACACACACACACACACACGCACGCACACACACACACACACACAGCCTTCCATCGCATGGAACATGATGACAGGCGACCTAACACAGACTGTTCAATTAAGAAGACACACTGAGATTTTTAAAATCAATGCAATCAGATTGTTCACAAAATGAACTGAAACGTGAAATACAGCAAAATTCACATTCACAACATAATCGTACATAGCTCTCTCACATAGCTCTTAAACAACACCCACACCAAACAAGCACGAGCACATGTGCCTACACTCACACACACAATATACTGTATGCTTGCATTTTTTTGCTCGACTACTAAAATGGGTGGAAAAAGAGATACAAAAGCACACAGGGGTATCTGCAAATTCTATTTCAAAAAACACTTTCTGAGAAACAAAATGATCAGATGCACATCATTGTCAAAGGATTGTGGGGAAAATGCCAGTGTTCAGATATTCAACACATTCTCCTTCGGGGAGGAGTGCTGGTTCTGCATATTAGTTTACAGCAATGTGACAAAATGCTGCCAGCAGCCCGGAGGATAGAGGGGTTCGAAGAGGAGGTAAAATATATGTAATGACATCATGAGATTTATTGTCTTCATAATTAATAGATGTTACGGTGGAAGGCAGATAGCCCTGTGCCAAACAAGAGAGTGGGTAATTAGCTGTGTTAACCCTGTGATTAAGTGACACAACGAGGACGTTGTGTGCGACCGACGCAACAACTCAGGACAGGAATCTAATTGAACCTGAATGTTGCTTTGTCCAATCCCTAGAGATGTGTACAGACTAATGTGGAACACAAGGTGAGGAGTAAGCTAATGCACGGCATGAATGATTAGAGATGTCCTTCGTGAATGCCGAGGATCGGTACCGGTGCAGATCTGGAGGACCAGACTATTGATCGTTAACTATAGGCCGGCATGCAAGATATACAGATTTGCTGAATTACTTTCATGCAAACCTTTCATATCAAACAATTGCACAGACACTTGATCCTCCCTGTTTTCGAACTTGCACTCTCCTCATAAGGTCAAAAAACGAGATAAGGAGCATATAGCATTTCCGCCACAGTCTACTGGGCTATTACAAGCTACATACAAAACAGGCAGCTGTCAGATCAGCAGCATAATCAATAACCACTTTATTGCTTTGGAGCCTGAGATCGAGAGTCCATGTTTAGGCACTAATGCACTTCCCACTCTGATCAATAACGAGAGCAGCTCATTTGAATGAGGGCAAGGGATGAGATGTAATACTTTTATTTAGTATTAGTTTAAGTATTTTGCAACAATGTGACTGCCTTATAAATATCAGACTTAATGGGAAAATATATATCGCTGGTTCTATTGGTGATGTCACTGGTGTCCTTCAGTCAGGTCAGAAGCGAGAAAGGATTTAAAAAGGCCATAGAGAGATGGACTTAGAGATGACTAGTGGGCTCCAAAAAAGGGTGCACTGCGAGGGAATGATAATGGAAAGTTTAAAATGGACCTTAGGAGAGGGATATTGGAAAGATGATTGAAGTTGGTAAGAAGCTAGACAAATGCAGGGCGCAGAGAAATGCATTGTGGGAGATGGTTTAAGAAAAATGTTCTGACGTTTGGTGGTGCAAAAGCAAAAGGAGATTTAAACTCCTGCACTGATGCAGCTGTGCAACATAAAATGTACCCAATATAAGCTGAAAATTAGCAAATAGCTAGAAATGTAATTAAAGTTTGTAGGTGAGACGTTTAGAAAAGCTTTACATACTAATGCGTTGGTTTTTAAAGGGTGCAGCAGAAAAAACCTGCAAGCCAAGAATGTGCTCATACTGTATTCAGTGTGTTGATGCATTTGTATACTTTTGGCAGATAAATTGAGTCAATTAGACGTCAAAGATGAACAGCATGACACGACAGTCTGCTGCATGTGAAGCAGTGCGCTGAGGACCAGATTGAGACACAGGTTGATGATTATAGACTGAGGACATTGGTTCCCGCCTGTTACTGTGAAATGGCAATCAAAAAAATAATAGTAGGGTGGAGATCTGCGTCCTGCTCACATGTTTTCCGTGTAAACCCCACAACAGGTACACTACCTGTGGAGACACAATTAGAAATCCATTAGCTGATGACAGGAAGGCTAATTGCTACCACGGGGGAATTCAGAAATGGGAGGATTGAATGTACAAGGACAAAAAACACACCATGAAATCCATCAACCAACAACACATTGACAAGGACGGGAAACCCTCTTTCACTGAGCAGACATTACTGCAAGTTTGATTCCCTTTTCTGGCAGAGGCAATGGCATCGGGCACAACAAACATGTCTGACCTGTCTATCAGTTATTATTAGGTGATAAAAATCCCTTAAAAAGGGGTCTAGAGGCTTTGCCAGTACAAAAACGTGCGATATCTGTGTAATGAGAATGAAAACAATCGCTACAAAGGTGATCCACAGCGGACGAGAGGTCGGGGTTTGTTCTCTGTGTCAGTCTAAAACAAATGTTAATTAACTGTCACAATTGCCAACAGGTTTGAAAGTGAGTGTGAGCGGTTGTCTGTGCGGTGACGGCCTCTCGACCTGTTGAAGGAGCACTGAACAGATAACGGGAAACCGGAGGTTGACATAACCAAACAGCGCACAATTTGAAGGGAGATTTGTGTGTGTCACGCTACTGATAATAAAACCTGCTAATAAAACCTCAGGCCGATTATGTGAATAGTGTGTTCTTTTAAATAGTCCATAGAAATAAGGTTATTTGATCAGGAGTGTAAACAAATCTCCACATTGTAATACAATTACAAAAATGTGTTACCGGGCTGAATTGATGAATTCGGACTGAAGGATTTGGGAGAACAAAACTAGTTTGTTACGTTACGTTGCTTTGAAATAAGTACGCTGTTGTGGTCTGGGAGGCTTAAGCCTTCAAACAGAATGTTCCCACATCCTGCATTCTGCATAGCGCTCCTAAAATTTCAACAGACGTCTTCCCTTCATGCTGAAGTTGGCCGGCCTCCAGCATTTCAGCCGGTGACGTCAGCAAAGCGCAAGTAAATCTCCTAAAACTGGGTCACATCCAAATCGTTCTCTGCAATTGGCAACAAATTATTCAAAGTAATCGTTGTCTGGGCTTTTTAAGGAGTCATTTGTTCAAGCTGAACCGGATTCACGCTGTATGAGCACTATAAAGGATTTCCATCTTTAGGAACTATAAAGGATTTCCTCTCATGTTGGTGTCTGCTAGCACTAGAGTTGAATAACCAAGGCATAATAAATCTCTCCTCAAAAGCTCACTGACTTGAACAACAAATCTGTATAACTTTAAAGTCAAACAACTCCCAGTTTATCTAAAAAGCAGAAGCCCTCACTTAATATAACTTGGTTATGTTTACTATTACTTCATGTGCAATTCAAATTGACATTCACATCAAACTAAATGTTTTGCTAAATGACACATTTTGAATAAAGCAACAATCCTTAATGTGAAATTATACTTCTAAAGCTGCCCTTAATCTATATAAATATAGTAATAATGTTTTAGGCGATTAAGAAAGAGTAATATGCAAATGTGTCAGCAGAAAATGAAGTTCCTCGGACACAGTAGTTGGCAGCATACACGATGCACGCATGATGATGAGTTTTGGGGGATTTTGTTAAGGACAATTTATCGTATTTATATGCATTTTGTATTTTTGCTCCATCATCATCATCATTATTGTTGCTGATATCAGCTGCCGATTCCATGAGTGATGAAGAATTGCAAGACCGGAGTGTTGAGGCAGTACTTCTTGAAGGCCCATCTGGCGACTGATTTGTGTGTCATTTGTACGTTTCTTGTGCAAAATGTTAATGTATTGTTGTTATTGCTGATCTCAAAAGTCTGCTTGTTAATGTGCATACCTAATTTCATCTTGAATTTATTGAGAGTCATGCTTCTTAATTACTCTGAATTAGTAGAACACTCACACAGGACAGAAGGCCTGATTAAGTGTCAACTCTCTATCGTTGTTATTCTTTCTCTTTTCCTCAGATCCTCTTCACTTGAAACTACTTTTGCATCATAGAGAATCACTTTGATGGCCTTGGAGAACAATAATGGTTAGAAAGAAACAGTGTTGGTGTGTAAAAGCAGGAAGGAGGCTCGTTGTTGAGGGTAATACAATGTACTGCATAGTGATTAAGCAGGTTCCACTAAAAGAGCCACTGAACTACTACAAATTTAAGATGTTAAGCCTTAGACCCTCGGCCATGGATGGCTCCACACCAAAGTTAACAAAAGAGATATTTTACTGCAGTAACCGTAATACCCTTTCTACAGTATGACACACTCCGAGGCATATGGATTTCATTTCCACAAATTAAATTTGCTTTACTGTAGAATGTTTCAGGAAAAGCGAGCGGAACGAATGTGCTACAAATGGTGAATTCTGAGAGCAATAGTAAGACCGTCAAAGAATAAAATAGATCTTTCATTAGATAAAGCTAGTGAGGGGACTCACCCCTTTGAAAGCTTTTTAATTTCAAAAGTCTAAGTGGAACAAGATCAGTCATCTCACATTATATCCGCTAACGCAATAAAAGTCATTGCCGTTTAAGCCCATGACTTTATCGCACAAGTTGTGTTCCATTTTATTTGAATTGTGTCGTGACTTCTAATTTCATGTACCGGGCCCGCCTCGATCAGCGCTGGAATAAATCGTTCACTATCTCGTCCATCTGTCCCTCTCTCTATCTATCCATCTCTTTCACTTGTAGCATTGTGCTTGCATGATGGGTTGATATAGACATGCATTATTCATCCGCGTGTCCTTTCTGTCATTGCTGAGCGGAGCTCGGAGCAGAGTGGTGTGCAAAGCAGGACCACAATCAATCAACCTGCCTCTGACACCCGACACAATGGGACATGTTGATTGGATGTCACAGGATATCCATGCAAATAGAGAAGTGTTGAGGGTCTATCCTGTACACACTGAGATTGTCTGGGGCCCTTTTCACACCAGCAATCGTTGAAGTCCATTGGTATTCTGCGGCTCAGCCGATGAAATACTCAAACCACCTGTTTCAGAAAAGACCCAACTGCTCGCCACAACAATGGCACGGGAGTGAATGCGGTTACTTTATGAGGTACTTGAGGTGGTCATCGTAGCGATATAAATGCAAATTAGGAACAGCCAATGTGTCCCCATAGCACCCTAAACATCTGGGGTAATAATCTCTCTTTAATCCATAAACTTGGGATAGGTCGCCGATTTCAACTTGGGGTAGGAATTTAAGAGATGTGATCATTTGCATAATTGCTGCTCATCAATCTTTACATAATGCTACCTGGCTACATCCAATATTTCACTCACAGAGACGCTGTTGTCTAACGCAGCAGGTGAAAACATATAACCTTTAGCTGTGTTTGAGGTGCTGGAACAATTAGAAAATATCAATACAAACCATGACTTGGACCATGATGGCAGGTCAACTTGCGCAAACTCGGATCACTCAAAAGTTCTGTTGGGAAAATTCTTGTCTGACTTTTGAGTATACCCTCTGTTTTGTAAAACAAATCACGTTCATTGTGAAGCGGTAATTAAAGGCAGACAGAAGACATTTGCTCTAGGAGGTCCTAAAGTGTTCTCTGGTGTCATCACAGCAGTTGATTAAAACGCTGCTTCAGGCAGCGGGGAAGTTTGTATTTGCTGATTGAGTCATCTGTCGATACTCTGCCTGTATTAGCTGTACGTTTTTTATGCAGTTTGGACACTTTCTAAACACTTACTACGGCGACGGTTACTGCTTTTAACAAAGAAAATTCATTTACTGCAGCATACTGGACGTTGAGTAGAGCAACTTGATGACGAAGAACTTGTGCTCATGTACAAATCCAGTTGTTTGGAATTAAGTACTCTTTTCCAAATGTGATTTACATTTCAAACAAAAGGGTAGGATGGTAGGATTGGTCCCCTGAACTCATCTGCTCTTTATTTAGCAAAAAAGTCAATTTCATGCCTAATAGGTTCATTGCATGTGGTCATGCATGAAGAGCCTTCTCTGATAAAACCCGCTCAGGAGTGGAGCGCTGAGCTGCAAAAGAACAGGTCTTAATAAGGTTTTTTTCTACGTCTCCGCGCTTTTCTTTCTCGTTGCAATATTACAGAGAAGTTCAACTTCCACCCTTCTATTCATACAACTCGTGCATTTTAGACCATTGTGACTGCCTCAAGGAGCAAGAAGAAGACACAAGAGAGATCTGCTTGTGTGGAAAAAAGAGCACAGCTCTGCCTCGGCCGATCTATTCACCACAGACAATTCATTTGCTGATCTGGTAGAGAGATTTCCTGCAAAAGGTCCAGCTAGACAAGAAGGGTCTGCGCTGCATACTGATGACAGCCGACTGTTTGTGCCACACAGCGTTGTCACATCATGCATTCCAGCCATGTTTCTCACCCTGTCACACTGCGCTGGAGATGGAGTGCTTTATGAGGCAACGCTTTGCTACAACACATCCTACCTTTGACTTGTGTTTGAAATTGAAGTCTTTATTGTCATGCAGATCGGGCCGGACCTAACCTGCGTCACCTTGTTTTTCACATCCCGACAGGGCCTGATCACTGTGACAGCGTTCTGTGCAGCTCGTCCAAAATGCATGCGCACATGGTGCATTAACCCACTCTGCTCCCCGCCCGACCGCATGCTCCGATTTCAAATGTGTCCAGCAAACAAAGTGCAATTAGATCTTCACTATGTTTATGCAAACCGTGGCTGGCCTAGAGTTCTCCCTTTCGTCTAATCTAATACTCTCATGTAATATTCACCGGAAGGCTCTGAGCTTATCATAATGGACCACGACGGCTAAATAATCCACTCTTTTGTTCTCAATCTGATTACTTCCTAATTTGTTCTCTCTGCTTCGAGTTGCCGCTCTCTCTCTTTTTGTCAGTCACACTTTCAACCTTCAAGGGCACTGTTAAAGATTTAACAGCATGCTTGGCACTGCGGGTACCATCAGACACACGCGCATGTACACAACTAATGGAGACCGAGTAATGGTTTGGTCAGGAGGAACAAAAGAACGGTTGTTCATTTGTTTGCGAGCCATTTGTCTGATCAGGATCAGTGCTCCTGTCTAATCCAAGTATAACTGACCGGCCTCACCGGTTTGTATTGATTTCCAACTTAAGTGGAAGATAAATCCTCAGAAGAAATATGAAGTTAATATCTGTGGCTGTCAGTGAAAGGGAATTACACAAATTCAAACGCTGCCTCTAAACTGTTGAAGGGACTTAAGCTAAAAGGGTTCGAAGGCAGAGTTTGAATTATTGCACTGCACATTTAAATGTATTGACCACGCGAGCAAACTTTAGCATGTGACCAGTGTTTGGGGTGGGGGAGGGGGGGGAACCAAATCAGCCAGAGATCAAGTCATTCATATGAAGCCTGAAGGGAACTAAACCCTGTGGTTCTCAGTTGGCTGAACTAGAAAGTGGGGAAAAAATAAAGAGTTTGTGTTCCTTGGCAAAACCCCAATCTGCTCTATAAATAGCTTCCGCAGACGGTTCTGGCCAATTATTTATGAATAATAATGGAACGACGTGCATGGAGACACGTCACAGTTCAACACAACATCATCCATTTCTTCCTCCATCTTAGCACTCTTTGCCCAAGGGGAGGTGTTGGTAGTGGGGGTGAAAGGAAAGGGCAGGAAGTAAGATGTAGAAAGAGATCCAAAAGAGAAAAATATGAGCAACCCAAAAGGTAACGACTGACACTTAACACATCAACTGGAAGGAGAAGCTCCAGGAATAGCAAGAAATCAAATGGCTTCATCAAATAGTCTTACGGGGTCAGAGGAAATCATGAGGTAAAAGTATTTATGGATAAAAGATGCACCTCTGTTCCCTGCCTCACATTATAAAACACAGACAGTAATACTATTCAACAACTTCTTGGAATAAAGAGATCAGTATCTTTTCAAGAGCAGACATATTTATGTTATGTCATAACAGTATTTCAAAATGACTTTGGTTAAGATTCATCAGCGCTAAACAGTTGGTATTCTGACAATTAAATAATATTTCAAAACTAATGGTTTCAACTTTCTGTGACTGTAATGCGACGTCTGGCTGTTTATTACTGAACTCCTGTCATTAACAGATCTTTCTAAAGCATGCTGGCTCTGAGAATAATGACTAAAGCCACTGGAGCGCATCACATTTTGGGAATTGGACGAGCTCGGGCCGTCATCAAACATTACTCAGCATCAGTGTTCAGTTCAGTGTAAATATCACACAGAAAACCCTGTGCCATTCCTCATTTGTTTCCTCATTTGCATCGATACAATGAAACACTAAAATATTATTATGTGACAGTCGGAAGGGTGGTGAAATGAGTAGTGGACTGAGCAATGAGTAAAAGTTTCTGGTCAAGTGTAAAACTTAACCCATCATAAAAAAATACAACTGTAACCTGGAGCACAGACACAAACTTGCAAGATGAGTACACTTGTGCGCATGGCTCTGGGATGCAGGGTACATTGTGTTTGTATTGTGCATTAAGAAAGAATGATAAAGCACATGGGATCTGGAACTGAATGTTGTGTAATAAACAAAATCCATCGATCGTCTTAACTTTGATTTGCTCCAAAAAAACGTTCAGCCATTCCGGGACTGATGAGGGGCCAATGAGAGCAGAGCTCAGAGATTATAAATCCCAAACCGCCCCATCAAAGCCTCGTAGTGGAAACTACAAATCTCCATAATTTAAATATCACATAAAATTCTGTAGTTGCTGGATGAACGTAGGGATCATCTCCATGCAATTATTACTTCATCAGTTTAACTCGCTGCTCATCTTTCCATTGGTCCCGCTGACAAGTACTGACAAATCTAAATTAAGGCCATGCATCCTGGATGCTCCTTGACTTTTTTGACTCACAATGATGAGAGACTGAGCCAGTCTTTCTTATATAGAGTCAAAAATGGTCTTGCGTGACATTTTCCCTTCCATCGATTAAAAAAAGGTCCACATCGCCCCAACGGGGAAACAGCAGTATAGAGAGACTGCTATGCAGTCAGTGGGGATGAAACTGCCATTGCAATGAAAATGTATTCCATGGATGACAGGATGGGGGGAACGGGATGGGACCGAGCTCAGACAATCAATTAAAACAGATTCTTGATTTTAAGGGTTGGGAAATCTTTGACAATCTTTTGATTCAATTCTAATAATTATGATGCTCATGGGTGAGTTCTACCTTTGTTCAGTACAATATCGTTTATTGAGAATTGTGAATTGACTTGGACTATTACAAAATGTTAATCAAGTGTCAATCAAAACTTTCCCTTTTTCTTGTTTTTCTTGTGTCAGTTTGGAAAATCTCTCTTTACTGAAACGTGTACAGAATAAACAATATCAATGTAACAAGACCATCCCTGCTGCCACAGAGTGGTTTTGATCTGCTGTGTTCCATGCAGAAATAGATGTCAGCACCTCCTCTTTGCTGCCTACACTTACTGTTTTCTTGTAAACGGAAAATGTGCACCACCTGCTACAGTCGGGCAAGCCAGCAGCCTGTAAGCCAGGCCCAGACACACATCTCCGGGTCTTTGGAGTGTGTAGGCGGACAAACTCTACCCAGTATATGTGTGTGCATGTGTGTGTGTGTGAACTTCAGGGCCTTCTTCAGCTTCTACCTTCTATGTGTGTCACTGTCGTCTTTTGCCCCAATCCCCCATGAGCCATAATGCAACCTGATCCATTGCAAGATCAGAGACGGAGAGGAAGACAGACAGTGCGAGGAAGAAAGATATCTAAAGGAAAAGCAAAGTTACAAAGAAAAGATTCCACAGCGCCAACGAAATTTGAAATGTTGAAACGAGCATCATTATGTAATGGACACTGTGGGATTTGGTTGCATAAAAAGAGTCAAGGAGAGAGGAGGCTATGGCACAGTAGTCGTCTGCTATCTGCTGAAAAGATCAGATCTGGGGAAAGAGCGAGTTTTCCACCCGCTTAAAAATGACACCTTGTTGTAATGCAGACAGATGGCCTGATATTTTCCATCCTGGCCGTTCCTTTCTCTATGATTTCATCCAAACCCACAACCCTACACTGGACTGTAGGGCCCTGTTGCTTGCCATCTGCTTGCCGTGTTTGGCACTAGAGCGTGCGTTGCCTGTAGGAGTTATTCTCTGGGAGACACTACTGACTACTCACTTTGAAAATCCCATCACAGAGACAGCTTTAACAAAGGCAGTTCAACGACTAATTCATATCTCTGTCAGGAATATTTTCTTACCTTTAAAGTTAATCAGTATTTCGCATATTGCAAAAAAACCCCCAAACTTTTAATTAATGCGGAAGTGATTCTCATTCCCTGGATTAGACAGAAATAGCATTTAAATCAAGACTGAGCAGTTGTTATGTGTTTGCTTTACTAATGCGGCCCCGTGAATTTATTACAGAGCGCAGCAGAAATCCAATCTCTACCGATCATCCAGCGAGTAAAAGAAATTACAGTCAATTTGTCAAGTGGAACCAAAATCTAATCTGTTTGTTTAATGATACGAGGCTCCTATCTACAAGGCCCACTAAACAGCGTGTTTTTTAGTCCCTTCATTGCTTATCACATACAGCATTTAATTCCCCCAAAGAAGACATTCATCACTCTCAGAACTGTCTCGGTACAATACAGTCACTGCTTTGGTGTATATTAGTTATATATTACAAGCCAGATAAAAGAAAGAGAATTTACTCAAGTTGTTCCATATGATATCACAGTAGTAAAGGGCAATATGGCCATGTGAGTATGTCGACTACAGTAGAATTCTCTATATCATTTAAACACTGTGCAAACTACCAATTCATATATTTACTTGGTTGGTTGGACTTATTTGATAATCACTTCATCTGTCAATCATTTTATGAATAGTCATAAAGTTGATAATACTTTGATTTGACTTTCTTGTACGCTGATATTTGAATACAATAAATCAAATTTAAATAAATAAATGCTCTGGAAATATAACTAATATTTGATCCAATTTTGCTCACAATTCTGCCTGAAAGAAATAGAGGGATCAATTTGTCTCTAAAGTATCTAACTTGTTTCACGTTACTCTAAGTCAGTTGCATTTTACAATGAACGCCACGGCTTTGGTGTTGAAATTCAAACCTTCCCTGCGATGCCATTCACCTGGTTTAGTGTAGCGGCTATCCGCCTCTGTGCGGCTCGTTAGTTTTGTCCCTATAACAGCAACATTTGACTGAGAAACTGAATAGGTTTACCCTATACTGCTTGAGTACAAGACACAGCCCTTTAAAATTGTACATTTTAACCAAACTGATCCATCTAATTAAATCATTTTCATGTTTGAATATGAATTTGAATTCTTTCCTTAAACACAATTGTACATCATCCCCCTCTTAATTCAAGAGCCAAGTCACTTTGCCTGTATTTCTAAATGGATAAAGTACAATCAATTCATATTCCGCAGAGATGAATAACAGCCTAGAAGCATGAGCACCCCCCATGCTGGTAGAGATTAATTCACAGGGGAGGCAAACGTGTCTTAATGCAACATGATCACTAAGTCACCAAATGCCACAGAAAGATCTCAGTATAATTCTCTGCTCTTTCTTCAAGTACTTGACTCTCAGCGGAGAGAAGTATTTGATACAACTAAGCACAAAGCACCGGATGTGCATGTGACAGTGTAGTGTATGAGTCAGTGGCATCAGCCATGACGCACTGACTATATAGAAATAGTTTTCCAATCTCCTTCAACATGACTCAAAGTGATACGCGGCGAAGCAATAATAGCGGAGTGACATTTGATAGTATTTTCAGTATTTCATGCATGCACGCAAAAATACACACACTTTGAGGTGAGAAGTGCTGACGTTATTGACCAGTCTTGTTGAACCTGTGCCAAACAAACAGGGGCAACAGCCTGGTACATCGTGGGCACCTGCTACCACCCGCACAGGCTGGTACCCACCTGAGCAACAGTCATCTCACCTCTGCACGGGAGACTGAACTCTACTGGACCTGGTGCATTAATTGACAGCAATTTCCTTCCGTTTAAACCTCGAAGAGGTCAAAGGAAAAGAAACTGTCTTCACATTTTAAGGCGTCCGATCAGACTCCACTCTTTCGTGTGGATTTAGAGTTTAGGCTTTCATACAATTGAGAACAATTGGCATCAGACCCATTCACACTTTGAATGTGAGAGGAGGCATGTTCCCGCCATCCCACCTGTGTTGTCAAGCGTTGACACGTGGTTGGGCCCGACAAACAGAAACTGATAGCGACTCAAATTGCATGATTGGGTAGCGTTGGCAATAGGCCGATTTGTGATCAGATACCATTAACACAATATTTAAGTCAAGCTTGAAGCTGCCATAAAGATAAAAGAAGGACCCCTGTCTCTTCCACACCATGAGGCATTCAGATCATCACTTTAACACAGGTATCGGATCGGTACTCGGTATCGATCAGTACCCGAACCCCAGGTAGCAGTATCAGGACTGAAAAAGTCCACCCCTAATCAGCACTGATTTTCCCCAGGCGGGAGAAGAGCTGAGGTGTTCGGAGGATCCCTATCTGGTGTGACAGACAAAGGTAATAGGCTTTGGACCACAGTAGCTTGAGGCAGGTCTTATTAATCAAGAGGTAGCAGCTGAGAAAAAAAAAGAAAGAACCCCCCCCCCCGTCATCATGGCTGTCAGAGCCAAGGCAGTGGCCCATTAGTGGTCGGCTGCTGACAAGATGTGACTAGAGACAGGCACCGGTCGCAGGCGAGCACTGGCCGGCTTCTGTAAGGTTCTTGGAAGGCAAGTGAAAAGAAAATGAAAGAGAACCAGGCAGAGGCAGGAGGGCGAAGCGAGTTGTCAATTATTTGGAAGGGAACAAAGGCAAAAGGTTTCTATCATGTCAACTGTATTTACAAAGTGTAATATCAAGACTCTTCCCCGGAGGCAATACATCACATTTAAAATAGGAAAGCTGTCAAGAGCTGAATAAAATACCGTCTGCTCCAGTGTAAAAAATAAGATAGCAGGATTCCTTCAGTTGACATTTTTCATTTTTGTGGTAGAGTTCAGCTCCTGTTTATTGCACATCTTGATAAGGATAACAAATGCACAACGTATACTCATTTCTGTGTTGGTCTGTCGGCTTGTGTGTGTCAATACATGCGTACGTGTACAACAAAGAGTAACTCTGCTTGTTAGTGGGCCTCCTGTTGGTGTTCACTGGCCCATCTATTTGAGGTTGATCCCACCACCCCCCCTAAGACTACAGCTCAACAGGAGATACAGTAGAGAAAACAAGCTTTGGCGCCAGCAACCACAAAGCCACGGTGTTACAAACTACAAAGCCTTCTTTACGTGACTGACAGTACATGTGCCGATCAATGACAACCACCATAAACTGCTCACAGATATCTATGTAGCCTTATGGGACCGCTACATGACAATCACCAAAACTAGTATAAGAGATACAAATGTGTGTCTCACCTAAACAGAGTACCGCTTACGTCTACGTAAGCGCCGTTTCTACATTTTTAATTGTGAAGAAACACAACAACTCCCATAAATGAAATGCCAACACCATAACATGGCAGAAGATGTCATTCGGGGGCCATTAAGAAGTCTTTTGTCCATGTTGCAGTTGGGTGCGGTCTTCACGGCCCAATGGTCTTTGTGGTCCTCAAGTAATTACTTTAGAGAAAAGAATCCCCAGTCTGTCGGGTCCCCTGTGAGCACTGAACACATGGATAAGACATTGTGTTAGCAGACAGTCAGCAACGACAACGGGGCCGACGGGCTTAAATCACAGACAGCATGGTGGTCTCAGCCCTTAATAACGCAAACAAACAAAGACAGATTTAAACACACATGCACACACAGAGACAGGCATGAAGCCTCAGGGGGTTGCACAACACATGCATAATCAGTTTTTGCTGATGTGCATTTAAAACAAAAACAATGCAAGATCCGCTGACACAATTACACTCCCGTCAATAAACACAAACTGGTTACTGCAGCCTTTGGACAAGTAGTTAAAGGGGAGTAGCCGTTTTAGGAAAACTGTGCATTTATAAGTAACATGAACTCTCAGCGGTAGAAACATGACTGGATGAAATTAGATGACAAACGCTGAGTGCTCCGATGGCCCGGCGCCTGCAGGGAGGAGCACGGATGTGTGCCGTTGTGTTTATCTGCAGAGTGTGAGCGGTTGTCCTCTACGTGCTTCCCCGAAGATTCAGCCTTCCGCTGCACTCGCACCTCCCTCTGAGTGTGGGGTCCCCCATGCACTGCCTTGCGTTCCCACGCCTCAGTAGGTGACCTTTGACATTACTAACGTAAACAGATGTTGCGCCGTGACAGGAAGTGGCCGACTTCTGAGGGGCTGATGGAAAAGGAGCTGTTCTTGTCCGTGACAGAGGACAGCGAGGAGGTCACTGTACCGCAGGAAACAGAGAAGAAATCTGTCCCAGGCGAGCGTGTCTGTGTGTGTGTGTGTGTGTGTCTGTGTGTGTGTGTGTGTGTAGGTTCTCGGTAAGGAGTGAAGAGGCTGCACTTATAGTCTCTAACCCCATGGTCAGGGTTAAACAGGCAGACTACACCTTGCTCCACTTTATGGCTCTAACCTTACTGAGCCGCGACAGCACCAGGACTGTAAATCAATGGCAGAACACAAAGCGTACATCTAACCAAAACAGAGTGAAGGACGAGCGATTAAAGAGAGAGAGAGAGAGAGAGAGAGAGAGAGAGTGTGTGCAACCAAGAAAAGTAAGAGAAAGAGGGAGATTACAACATTTGAATAATAGCTGTGGAGTTAAGACAATAAGTAACCCTTGAACGACAGAAACAAAGAATATTGCAGCAAAAAAGCTGCCATCAATTTTAGTGCTACACTAAATTACTGGTGATCAGGGTGCTGAAAAAGTTGGCAGGGTAAGACTAACTAAGGACAATCTTGTGAAATGACCAATACAATGTATTCTTATGCCCTGAGCTTTCAGAAATTCAGTCAGCCTCAATTACATTGGCCACTATATGCCAATAAAGCCTTGGACAAACTTTCCACAAGTTCCTTTCGTGCCGCACAATATATAGTACATAAACAGTCGGTCAACAAAGTAGACGCACCCAATGGAACATCCTTCCTTGTTGAGATTGAAATTGGGGTCAATGTAACAGAACCAAATGTTGTTTTGAAGTGAGGTGAAAGGCATATACGTATTTTCTTTTTTTTATCGGAAACGATACAAAGCTGTGACAATTTTTGTCGACTTTGCACACAACATAGCTTAAACAAGCTTGTCGTCTTGCCCGATGCACCTGTCGTGTAGTCTAAAACCTGACCTGAACTAGAGACGCAACAGAGCAGCGGCATAAAGATCAGTTCATGCATGCAGTTCAAAGTTCATCATGGTAACAATTATAGTTGAATGCCATGTCCGAATTGTGTGGGGGTTCTATTCCTCACAGGTAAGGAATGGAAAAATTCTTATTTCATAATAACTCAACAATCAATTGTTTAACAGATAATCTTTATATTATAATGAATTAATTTCACTATGTTGAGTTTGGTTAAAACCCTTTGGCCTCTGGTTATTTTCCCCAATGTATTATTTATTCTGATAAATGTTGCCCCCTTCATTCCAAGGTTTTTCCTGTTTCATTACCCTCTCTTGAGGAAATTCTACCACACAATTAAAAAAATCTGAATGCTCTATGGTACAAACTACAAGCAAACCCAGAGAACCCTGGAATATGGTCCACCCTTCTCCCTCCATCTTCTACTCAGTCTCCATCTTGTCCAACATCCCCTGAGGCTCTTTGCTGTGGTGCGTTATGCTTTGGGAAGTTAATGAAATTTCAACGGAGAAAGAAGAAAGAATGGGGAACACCAGCAGCAGCTTTTAGGGCAGCTCAAGATACCTCATTTTTCTTTCTCCATTTCTGTATGAGCACCCGACTCCATGTGAGTTTGGACCACAAGTTCCTCAGGGTCTACTAAAAGAACAATTTAGAAAATAGATCAAATGACAGCAGTCCGCTACAACATCTGAAACCAGTCACAGTCAGCGCTGAGCTAGCTCCGTTCTGGAGCAAATCACAGTGGCACCAAATGGAAGTGCAGGACGCCTGCTGCAGGGCGGAGATAAAAGTCTGTGTGCGGGGGTCCTCTGGGTTTGCAGGCTGCCACCCTTCTATCGAAATACGGCCTGCTGATGTTTGGCATGCAGATGAGACGGCCCCTTTGACAGAAACACCACACATCCAGTGCTGAAGATGGGGGTATTTGTAGTTTAGCATACAAATAAACACATTTGAGTAACGGCAGAAACATCCGTGGGTGTTTACCGGCACTCCGAGTGAAAGTGGAGAAAAACTGAAGTGTAACTCAGACAGGAGTCTGGGAACAGATGAAATATTTATGTGAATTAAATATTTATGTAATTCTATTGAACTCTGAAGTTTTGGGAACGCAGTGTTTTTGCAGCAGCATGTGAACCCCTCTGTGAGCAAGGAGGGCTCCTGAAGACCTGCGAGAAGGCAGTCGATCGGTCCTCACTGCCTTTTTATATACACGTACACTTTCCACCAGGGGTGGTCTTCCTGTGTCAAGTGGAAGGGAAACATGTATCTCTTTACGATCAAGGGCAACTGTGTCTCATCGGCAGAGGAAATTGCTCCTGTAGCTGTGCCTTCGTGTGTGTGAATGTTGTACGGGTGTTAGTCTGTCCTGGAGGGAAGGCGGCACCTTGCATGGCAGCCCCCGTCATTGGTGGGGGGAAAAGGGTTAATGAGGACATTTAGCGTCAAAGCGCTTTGAGTGCTCGGAAGAATAGTAACGACCATTTAGCGTTTATCCAATTTATTGCAAGTTGGATTTATTGGAAGTTTCTTCATCACCTCGGATTTGTTCTGCATTGGTACAGTGTCAGCGACGTAAACTGGAACACCATCATAGCGCTTACAGCTTGTGTGAATTAAGGGCAACACCGTAATGTGGAGACAATACTGTTAACATTTAGCTAAAAGAAAGGTGTAAGATAGCAATTAGTTTCCAAAATAAAAATACAAAAGTTGACAACTCTTCAGGGTCCATAAGTACAGCTTCTCACTTAAACTTTGAACAAAAATATATTTAAAATGATACATTTATTATTAAATTTTAAACCATTCAATAAATGAAGTAACTGACACGTTACTATAAATGCCTTGAAAATAAGATAAAGCACCGGTTACTGGTGCACAATGGAAAGACAATGGCAAGACTGACATCGATGAGCGAGAGAAGTACTCAAAAGTTCAGGCAAGGTCAAAACCGGTAGATCCGTCAGCAGGCAAATAAATCCAGAGGGGCAGGCAGGGAGTCTGTAGACGAGAACAGCCATGGGTCAGAACCAGGATGGCAATAAGGCAGGCAAACAAATCCAAAAAGGAGCAGGCAGCAAATAGTTGTTGGGAACGGTCTTACGCTGGGCACCATTTGTTGGACGCGACCTATGGGTAAGGTGTTGGTTAATAGCTAGTGTGAAATTAAATCAGACGTCAATAGAATTATTAATAATCGCAAAGATAATTCACAAAATAAATAACGGGGCACCACCCTAAAAAGAGACACAGCGCCCTGTTAATCACGTCACTCAGTTCATAAACATACAACAAAAATAACGACACATGCGAATTAACTTGCCCAGACTTAGCCTTACTGTGCATTGATGGGGTTTGAGTTTCCTCCAGTCTCGTTTAACTCTGTGTCCGCTCGGTCCTTTGTTGCGGGGATCGATGGGGGATGATGAGGACTGTTGGGTTTCTTGGTGGCACAAAAGCTGTGGGGGCACTTGTAACACACAACTTGTATCCAACGGGGGTAGAAGATGTTTTCCTTCTTGGTGAGCTGCTTGGGCTGGAAGTGAGGGCAGCCGGACTTCTCTGGAGCAGCGAGAAAATGGTTTGGGTTGGAGAGGCCTAGATCTTCAATCCTGTACTCGACGCAAGCCAATTCGGAAAGCTGACTTGAAGAGGCGGACTTCAACCTCTCCATCGACACGGGTCGATTGGAAAAATTGATTAGAGGAGACCTTGCACTGATCAGAGTCAGTTGGGAAAACTTGATCTGGAGATCCTACGGCCTTATCCTTACACTGACCAGTCAGTTTGGAACAATTCAGGAGAGGACGTCTTTGACTTCACCCAGAGAGAGAAATCACACCTAGGTGTGAAGGCACGTTTCTTTCGGGAGTTTGTGACGGGCTTAAATGGTGAGTGGCTGATGAGGGGAGTGGTGCTGCAAGGTGAGAGGGGCAAGGAGAACCAGCTGATGATGTGGGAGGATCTGAAACGACAGGAGAGTTAGACAACGTGCAGGTGAGATAAAACTAAACTAGGATGTGGTCAAATGTGTGACACTTGCAAAGTGCAATTATTGAGCTGTCACTTTCAGAATAACTGCACCTGTTGTGTTTTCTGTGGACTTTAATCGTTAGTTCATCAGTTCGTCATGCCAACGCGACAAATTCCCCCCTTTTCCTTACCGCAGGCTGTCAGGAGCCATGATGCCCTTTGTCAATAATTACACCTGACAAATGAGCTTTGACAATGAAATGGAGTGTGGTCCAGCTCTTAATGATCTGATAGAGCAACTTAATTGAAACTATCAATCAGAAAGGCACTATGTTCTGTCTCTTCTTTTCTGACTTCATTCCATTCTGCAAAATCCATTTCTCCCACTCATAGCTGCAAGAATGAATCTTCTCTGTGAGCCTTGCTGTCTCTCACGCTCACTTGAACACGCATATTGTGATATATTATGTGTTCAAAATCAATACACAAAAATGTTCCACCCTCATCATTCCCCCCCGCTGTGCAAAAACACATTACTTGTCCACGACACAGTGACAAAACTAGTTAAGACATCATTCTCGTATTTTCCGCTGGGTTTTTTTGCATCCTCAAGTGCCGTCTGTCTGTCTGACTCTGCAGCAGGTTGTGTTTAGCGCAGTGTCATCTAAGCTCCATACGCAAAAGCGTAGAACTGTAGAAGCTCCCCCCCCCAAATCCCTACAGCCCCACGCGGGATGTCACAGTAACTGTCAGGGAAGAGAGGATGGAGTGTGAACAAAAGGAAATACCTCCCCTCGCTGGAGAGGAAAGGGTTAAGCCTATTACAGAACACCAATCAGGACGAGGGGGAGCACTGCAAACCTCCGCAGTAAGAGAGAGAGAGAGAGAGAGAGAGAGAGAGAGGGAGGGAGAGAGAGGGGAGAGGAGTGCAAAGCGGGATGTAGACAGATACCATGAGTGTGATGGTTTGCACTCCCATCCAGACAGTTAGACACGGAGGGAGCTCAACAGAGAGTTAGTGAGATGAGAGTTCACAAACCTGTCTCTATGGAGGGTTAAGAATTACAGGGAGGAGAAGAACCCCATCCACAGCCCTGTCAGGACTAATCTCTGTGGACTTTCTTTTTCCTCAGTCTGGGACGGGACTGGGGACAGCTATCAGTTGTGTGACCCCTGCATGTTCATCAATATTCAATCTCTTTTCTTGGATTACTGCTGGAGGGAGCAGGAGATCAACCGGCAGTTTCAATCGGTCGACCTAGATTGTTGCAGAGCTGCGGGGAGAGGGGACAGCGTGGCATGCGGACCGGCTCTGAAGCATCTGTGTTTACTCTGCACGGTGAGCTCTGCCGTGTCTTGATGGGGCACTTTTATATTTATTCATTGGTTTGATTTTTTATTTTTTTTAGTCGCGTAAAACGTTCGTGATGACAAAGAAAACTCATTTTCACCACAACAAATGCATTGGCTTTGAAACTATAAATATATGTTTTAGGAATATATATATATTAAATATTATATACTTACTTACTAAGAAACATTGGTTATTAATAAAGGCAAACATATCAGTAATTGATTGATAAAGGTTATCTTGTGATTCCAACGAGCCAAATGTTAAAATTTGACTCTAATAGGCTTTTCATAATTTGGTTGATTGATGACCCCTCACATGCTGTAAACACATGTTGTCTCTGTACCCTTTTCCTTCCACAAATATGTTCTGAACCGTCAGGCGGAATATAGGACAAAATGTCTATGCAATTATATACTTTAAGATCTTTTATCTGCATGACATAAATGATCCTCTATTAATCCAGAACTGAAGCCTGGTATTATTGAGCATTTCTGCTGACATTGTGTTATAGTACAAGTGTGGCATCTCTCACTGAGGCAACCTTGGAGAGTGATCAACGTGTTCCTCTGAAGAGATTACATAGATAATATATTGTGATACGCGACAGGCCATCCATGTCTTCATTACAAGTTCCCAGAGGCTTTGCACACAACCAAAGCTCATGGATATGGTAAAGACCCTTTCAGCACCACTGTTGCTGTACAAGTGTCATACAATAAATACCACCAAGCATTTTGCTGTAATAACGTACACAAAAACAACAAGAATAGCAAAAGTTAATCTTCTATCTGGAAAAAAAGAGGCTGGAGTATCTCACATGGGTTGATTTTATTGAAAGCCCTTTATTAGTGCTTGTGTTATGTTAATGCGATAGCGGAGATGTAAAGTGAATCAGGCGATACGCGGGAACACGATAAGACATCAGAGGCTTGTTGCTATGCTAATGAGAGTTTCCTTGTCGCCTCGCTGCTGACGATATCTTTATTTTCACTAACGCATCCCCCACACATCCCTCTCCTGCTCCTGTTACCCTTTCTCTCATCCATTTAACCTAACCTTTCTCTCTCTGCAGGTCACTGTGAGAGAGCGATGTGGAAGGACAGATGATTTATGCAGCTCCTACTACCTGAAGGCAAATCCCTTGTCCCGGATCATTTTGCAAATCCACAAGGCGTGCTGTCTTGCTCATCAACTCGCTCCAACTACCTCCTAAAATCGCTGCATAAACCCGGGCCCATATAAAAAGTTGTGGTCACAAATGTCTCAGTAAACACACACACACCCCTCGTGATTGGACACGCGTGCTCTCCAATAACCTTCTCTACTCCCGCCGGTGATTGAGGGATCAGCATGTCGAGGGCAAACTGGAAACCGGTGCTCGATTCACATGTGAATGGCAGCGGGAGCCAGGCGTACGGAGACTGATGAGGAAGGTGCTGAATAAAGGTCGGTTCCATTAGTGCTCCGAGCGGGGACACGGGCCTGGATGCTGCCCGGACACACTGACTTCTCCTGGACAGAGTCTGGACAATACACCAGGGGAATTTACAATGGCTGAGTGACAAATTATGCCTAGTGGAGTACAAGCTGATGGATGGACCGTTTTTTTTTTGTATATACAGATGTGACTGCTATCTTCTAATTGAAGACAAAAAGGCAATGATTTGGATTTGTGTAAAATCAGCAGTACATTCCAGCCCTGTGCAGGGGAGTGTTTTTCTTGGTCAGCTGTGTCCCTCCTGCCTGGGAATACATTGACATTATAAACAGGAGGTGGCTCCAACATCTCATCCCTGTTCCGCTCATCCATCACAGTTCCAACCCTCACCGAAGCAAACGGACCTCTGAGATCGGAGAAAAGGTCTGTGGAGAACATTAGCCTATACACTCCAAAACCCAATTGGGTGCAGGCGGCTGATTCCTTGGCTTTCTTATCGTTAAAGGGCAGGTAGAAGAGGCTGGCTGCTCATAGATAGTCTTTGGCGAGACAGAGAGGCGTTTTTTTTGGCTGTCAGGCTCTGTGGGCGGGACGAGCCGTGAAAGGAAAGGCCTCGCTGGGGGGCTCTGCTGGAGCGGAAACTCTTTTCCTCGGGCTATGTTTGGATGTGATGCTTGTCTCTGTGGATGCAACGTGGACTCTATGGCCTGATTACACAGCCCTGGTATTCAGATAGTGCTGGCGGGAAGGGTAAATATTTATTTTTCACTCCCTGTCAGCTTTTATTATTATCATTATTATGGAGGGCATGTGTAATTGATTTTCTCCTCCAACCCATTATTGAATACAACTTGTTATGTTCTGTCTTTAGAAACATCTTGCATCTCTCAGATTTGGATATAATATTCTGACAGAATATACTTTTTGAACCACCTTCTTTAACTAAGCAATACCTGAAATGCTGCCAGAGATTACGAGTTTAGTTAGGAAATACCATATAAAGTATGTTATTTCCCAACTCCTCCCGAATTAATCAGAGCTAATTGTGGCTAAAATTAGCTTTGTTTTCACTGCCGTCATGGCCTCGGGTTTATATTAATTATCTATACAATAAATGCAAATACACTAAGCAATGTCAGCTTGAATGTGTTGTTCAGTTGAGGCTCAAAAGAACACTAAGCCACAGCTAAGCCACTACAAAGCCTCAACATGCTGAGCAATAAAGGCCATGAGGTTATTAAAATGTAATTTCTTCTTAAGTGTTATAGTTATGGGCCTCAGCTGTGGAACTGTCCTATCAAGCATGGTGATAAGATAAGCAGGACCTGATTGAGGCAAGGGACGCAGCAAAATAGTCCTCCTTTCCACTTCACAAATTCTCTTTTTCTCTTCTCTCCACACGCAGGATAATGCATATCCTTCGCTGCCCTGAACAAGAAGCCACGATGAGCAACGTCACGGTCACCGACAACACTGAGCCCATCAGCCGCACCATGAGTCCGGCAAGCCCCAGCCCGTATCCCTATCCTGTTAGTTTCCAGGTCTCCCTGACATGCTTCCTCATGCTGGAAATCCTCCTGGGAATGAGCTCCAACCTCACTGTGCTCGCCCTTTACTGTATGAAGTCGAACCTCATTAGCTCTGTCAGTAACATTGTCACCATGAACCTCCATGTGCTGGATGTGCTCATCTGTGTGTGCTGCATCCCCCTCACCATTGTGGTGGTGTTGCTCTCGCTGGAGGGGGACACTGCGCTGGTCTGCTGCTTCCATGAAGCCTGCGTCTCCTTCGCTAGCGTCGCCACTGCCGCTAACGTGCTGGCCATCACCCTCGACCGCTACGACATCTCGGTCAAGCCGGCCAACCGGGTACTGACCATGGGCCGCGCCCTGACCCTGCTGTCTGCCATTTGGGTGCTGTCCTTTGTCAGTTTCCTCGTGCCCTTTATTGAGGTGGGCTTCTTCGCCCAGGGACAAGCCGATCTGAACCAGACAGCGGTGGAGAACGTGGTCCACACTAACCAGTACTACACAGAGCTCGGCCTCTATTACCATCTGCTCGCTCAGATTCCGATTTTCTTCTTAACCGCCGTGGTCATGCTCATCACCTACTCAAAGATCCTGCAGGCGCTCAACATTCGCATTGGCACACGGTTCCACGCCTCACAGAAGAAGAAGGCTCGCAGGAAAAAAAGCCCATCCATGACGGCCATGAAGACACAGCACGAGGCCACGGATGCTTCCCAGAGCAGCGGCAGCCGCAACCCCACCCTGGGGATGCGCACCTCCGTCTCCGTCATCATCGCCTTGCGCAGGGCGGTCAAGCGCCACCGAGAAAGGCGGGAACGCCAAAAGAGGGTCTTCAGAATGTCCCTCCTGATTGTGTCTACCTTCATGCTGTGCTGGACGCCAATCACAGTGCTCAACACGATCATCCTGAGTGTGGGCCCCAGTGACCTGATGGTCAAGTTGAGACTGGGCTTCCTGGTGATGGCTTATGGGACCACTATCTTTCACCCTCTACTCTATGCCTTCACCAGGCAGAAGTTCCAGAAAGTCTTGAAAAGCAAGATGAAGAAGCGAGTGGTGTCGATCATTGAGGCCGATCCTACCCCGAACAATGCCATCATCCACAACTCCTGGATCGACCCAAAGAGGAATAAAAAGGTGACATTTGAGGACAAAGACGCCCAACAGAAATGTCTGTCTTCTGAGGACGTGGCGTGAAGGAAGGCGTTGTCTTTACGTTACACAGTTAATTAAAGCAGCTAAAACTGACATCAGGTCATGACTTAAAAGGGAAAATGTTAATCCAAAGCAGTAATGTAAATAGTATGTGCAATAGAATGTACAGAAACAAGAGGTGGATAATTTATTACTATTTATTGAGAACAAATGTAGGTTTCATAGATAGAATATATACTGTACTGTAGATATTGCATGGCTTTTTGTAATGGTAGCAACATACATAGCATTGTGTTCATACGTAATACACGTACAGCATAAGGTAAACAAGGTATTTAGATAGAGCGAGAGAACGTAGGAAGTACTATGTTTATGTATATTTATAATAAATTCTGTGTTCACTCACCAAACACAGCAAAAAGCTTCCTATTATACCCTCCCCCCCCCCCCTCTCCAAGTTAAGTGTTTGTGTTTCCTGTAACAACTGTGACATTACAACCATTCATCACCGTGCCACTCGCTGCAAGGCCAGACCTGCAATCCCCCGGTGACCACTGACCTTGTCGCCTGTGAGCCCCATGAGGGAAGGCGGACAGGTCATACATGGAAAGGGATGAAGCAGGAAAACTTCACGTATGTTATGTCGCTGTGGCCGGAAGGGTTCGGGGCACTGTTCATGATTCACAATCACTGCTTTTAGAGTTAAAGAACGCTTGCATTCCTCAGACACAACAGAAGACCATGGCTCTCATCACCTCTGACGAAAAACAGATATAATCAAAGCAGAGTCTGTTTTACTTTAACAGTCGCGTCTTTGAGCCAAATGGAAAATATACAGTTGCCTTATCTTGGTTTGTCGAGTGGGAAAGCGTCATAGCACATATTGAACACAGTGAACAAAACAATGACAAATATTGTTTTAATCCTGAGTGAATCCGCAGAGGTTGTGTTTCCACAAAGAAGTTATTTAACCAAACTAAAGGGAAATGTTGAAAATGGTTGTATCAAACTGTCTGTTTTTAATAACGCTAGGCATAAAACAATGCTTTCCAAAGAAGCAAATCCATCACTGCAATAAAGAACTACTGCAAAAAAAGTCAAAGCCTTATATAAGAATCTGTTTAGAATCCACAATAACAAATAACAAAGTTTTTCTTCCCTGTCGTTGTATGTCCTCCAATAGTGCGTGTCCTCCTTTGTTTATCAAGGAATACAATAGTGAAACTCTATTTTCCAAGTGGTAAATTATAATTCAGTCGGCCTTATATTTCCTAAATAAGTAGTAATAATATAATTTCAGTAGCAATAACAAGAAAGATAGATAGATAGATGCACAGCCATTAGCACATAAAGCCACGCTCAACTAGCCTGGCAGCTCACTTCAATACAATCCCTGTGAAATGTGGCTATAAAGAGTGCAGTTTAGCCACATGCATAAAGTCGCAGACACACACAAATGCACGTGCACGCCACAGTTTATCTTAGCACTGAACGTGTTATGACGTTGCTGTCTCGGGGACGGTAGAAAAATTGGAGAGCCCTTTAGGTAATGAGAGCACGCGGCTATTGGCTACCAGAGCGATTGCACAACCTTGGTCTGATGTTTCTCTCGTTGTCAGACTGGCGTGTGGTTTGTAGCACAACAGAGAGGGCTGATATGGGAATATTGATGGAGGCAAGGTTCTTAATGACCCTGCAGTAAATAGGCAGTGTGGATGTCACGGTACCTTCAGGGCATGTGAGTGATTGAGAGAGGAGATGGGATGAGAGCCAGCGACAGATTAGCCAACAGGGGAGCGAAAATGACCTATGAGATGAAACGTTGAGCCACAGGACACATTTAACAACCACATGTAAACAGCATGCGTCCAACTTTCAGTGGGAAAACATCAGAGGTGGGGTAGTAATGTACAACTGTATGAACTTATTCCCGTTGCCAACACAACAATGATTCATCACTAACAGCTGTGTTCCACTCCCGAATACACAATTTAGCCTTTTGCTCAAATGTCAGGTACCAATCCAAACTTAATCAGTGGTACTGATAAAAAAATCATTCGTATTGATTACCTTCTAAAATGACCTCTCAATGGCCGATAGTACTTACACTATCTAGGTCACAATTAGTTTTCTATCCTGGTTTGTAGCCGGCACTGGCTGCTGGAAAAAAAAGGCTTTTCCAGCACAACCAACATGTTTGGACTTAACCGCCGTGTTGTTAATACGACATTATTCAGTCGGACATTCGCTTTTTCTTTCTCGTCCTTTTCTATTTGGGTGTATTTTGCTCTTACCGATCACTGAGCTCGATGTAACTGCTCTCTTGGTGTCATTTTTAGCCCAAACTGTAGCCGTGCAAGTGCTGGTTAGGAGCAGTAAGCTTCAAATTGACCATATTCATTGATTTGACATGATATTTATGTAACATTTAGTACAGTGTTGGCTATTTGTTGTTTTATTACCACTGTGCACACCGAGGGACATACTATCCCAACTTGATCTTCATTAAGGCCAACAAGGCAGAAAGTACTGAGTCATTTGTGGAACTAAGCCTTTCCTTGACTCCAATGGGGAGGATGGCTCAAACTCTCTCTTTTAAAGACATGCCTTCAACGCAGGATATTGGTGTTCGTTGGGTTAACTGTACAGGGTTGATAGCTCCACCTTTTTTATTGATATTTGTTGCTATATTTGTTTGGATTCCGGCAGCTGCGGATGACGTTCTTAACCTTGGTCCAACCTATAAAAGCTTTCAGCAGGGTCAGTACTTTCTCCAACTGGGGAAAAATCCCTTTGTGAGAGCAACAACCACTCAAAAAGCTCTCAAAAGCGCCACAAATAACACAGATTCGATAACAGAGTCGCTGCACTCCGACATAGATTCTGACCAATATAGCTCAATGTGCTTGAATACCAGATCTAGGGCTTTGGGTTCTATTGTAAAATGTTGTGTTGGCCAGTGACTTCGATCTTGTCTCAATCTCATTGTCATGATGAAAATGAATTTCTTTCGTAAGCTGCATTCAGGAATTATTGATATTGGCCATCCGACATCCGACAATGCAACAGAGTCTCGACATACCCTTTCTTATGGAGTTACTAGCTTATTAAGGAGTTAAAATGTTGCAAAGCGTAGGGTAGTGGAATTTAAAATCATCCTTAGTGATGTACACAAACATGTAAAGCATGTATTTAATAACTGAAATAATTTACACCAGCAATCTATTCTCATGTGTCTCCTTTTTCATTTTTATTATATTAAAAATAATCTCATTTTGTGAAGGGCAAGCGTAACATTTGCTTCATGGCCTCAGCTGAAAATGGAATTATAAACCCTTTATGTTATGATTGCTATTACATTGATCGTGGGTAGTTTATGTTTCCTTTTGGCCCACACGTGACCACTTTCATTAATCTAGACGTTTACAAACGGCTACCATCTAAAGGTCAGCTTTGCTGGTTGGCTTATAGGAGAGTTTAGCAGGGTGCCGCCTGACCTCTGACCCGAGGTGAACTGCAGAGAAAGAAATAGGTCAATTTACTAGCATACTCAATAAAAAATCTTTACTGGGAGCTTTAATAGAATCACTTGACCCTGATGTGTCTGTTTCCCCCGACACTATACAATAAGGCCGAGGTTTACTGCTGTCCCTTTCGCATACATTATGTCCCTCTCTCGCTCTCAGATTCAGATGGCATCTCTTTAGGGCTCCTCTCTATCCAGCCGCAGACACAGAATAAAAGGCGGGTAAATCATATTACTCCGTCCGTATGGAGCCTCTATTGGATTAAGTCAGCAAATACTCAACTGTAATTCTGCTATTGTAGAGAAGAAGAAAGTGAATTGAGCACACCAGCCAGCGCAGTTTGATAAATTGTTGCTCGTGGTCATTTTCCAAATGTTGCTCTCACCAAGCCACATTTACTCTACTTTACAGAGATGGAAGATATATGGCCTCATATGCAACCTATAATCTCTGTACGAGAACATCTATGACTCAGATGGATACCAGGAGTCAGGGGCACACAACAGGGTGAAACCTCTACCCCCCTGTGACATTAATGGCATCACCGTATGATATAGCAGGAAAATAACAAACTGGTCTGAATCAATGGTGTGCAGGTGTTCAATGGTAAATGATGTGTTCTCCTTTGATGAATTAACATTCAGTCTACATCCAAGTACAAATTAATGCTACTGAGCAAACACAAAAAAAGTCACTTACATGTATGTCAAAGTCGACAATATGGAATATTTTTTAATTGTAATAAAAACTAATTCTTTAGTTCACCATTTGGCCATAGCAAAATATCCTAATGTGATGAAGCATGGCAGTAGAGAATATTTAATGTGCTGTTATATTGTGAAATCCTCCTTTATGAAATATGAGTCAGACAAAGGGACCAACTAGCACTAAACCAAAAATGTGAAGGACACAACTAAATGAGAGGTGCCCACATGGCTGGATGCCCAGTCCCTGTGTGTGTGTGTGTGTGTGTGTGTGCGCGCGCACACCTGTCATTCAGTGTGTGGACCCATTGAGTAATGCCTGCATACTCCAGTGAGTGCAGTTATGTCCATACAGTGTGTGCATGCAGCTATGTGTCATTCCAGTCGTTTCATCAGGGCAGTGACAGAGTGTCAACCATCGGTGTGAGAGGGGACACAGAGGAGAGGAGATTGCTGCTCCAGCTTTCTCGGCGCATGAACAATTACAAATGAGACCACCACAACGGAATTCACTACCACAAACTTGCAGCTTGAGACAATATAAGATTTATGCCATTCAAGCCAAAGAGGAAAAGTACATTTTAAATCTACTACATTCTAAATATAAGGTTTACTGACATTTTTATATTCAAATAACTTATTGTCATTTTCTGTTGTCAATAACAGAGAAGCGATAATTCAATTATCAGGATATTAGTGGAACTAGTGCGAAATAT
Source organism: Gasterosteus aculeatus (assembly GCF_964276395.1). NCBI lineage: Eukaryota > Metazoa > Chordata > Actinopteri > Perciformes > Gasterosteidae > Gasterosteus > Gasterosteus aculeatus. Next base: position 14,087,551 of record NC_135698.1, read on the forward strand.
TCTGTTTAAAATAATCATAAACAATTAGGGTTAGGGTTCCAGTAGACTGATAATACTGCAGCTCTAACTGACAAGATATGTATCCTCTATTGAAATGTTCTTGCCTCCTCCATAAAACCTGGAATACCATATTTAACCACGTTGCGCACGGACTGTGTTCTTGTAATGAAACTAAACATGAGAGTGCTGCTTTACCTTAAACCTACCTTAGTTTCCTGCACCAATATCTGGAGGAAAACCCGTTCTCACCCGACCACATCCCTGGATGACTATAATGATGCACTCTGTGCTGAAAGGAATTTTAACCTCTTTGACAAAGAACATTTTCTAGCCATCATTTAATTTGATTCACTCAGTTAACCGCGCAACAACTCCCCCTCAACTCCTCTTAACGTGGCTCTCTGTTAAACTATTTCTCTGTGTAAATCAAGTAATACGGTTGCTTGGAAACAGTCTGTACACAAGGGCATTATATACTGTGAATGGATTATCTGGCCTTATTTCATTATAAAACCAAACATAGTCTATATATTATAATCCAAATAAGAGGTGAGCTTCTTCTGAGGCTCAAAATCATTCACGTCCTGTCCAAAAAACAATACAAAATGTGGGAACCACATGATTTAAGTTTTTACTGATGATAATTTTTCCTGTTCAAATGGAAAACGTGTTAATTTTATTGCTCTTTCAAAACGACTCCAAGTAAGTCCTAAGTCTCTTGGTTCAAGTCACCGTTTCAAGTCTACATAAAGATTTACACAAGACATTACGCAGTATTCCCATTTCCCCTTTATACTTTATAACATTGAAGATAAAATAACCAGTAGTGTTCTCAGATGGACTCCATTTTAAACTTCAGAATAATATGGATAGTTTTGGAAATTCCCTGTCAATGAAACACATTATTGTTATATAATAAAATCAGAGTTAGAAAGACAAATGTGGACTTTATCAAGATAATGCTGTTACAGTGTCGTTGGCGCTACAACTAGAACATCGACTATAGGTTACAGCTCGTCTTCTCATTTTACAATCTGTGTGGATACCTGTGGTATCAAAGTTCATGTGCATGATGCAGCTCCAGCGAAAGCCCAACAGATATTAGTGGTTTTGTCTGGATCTATCTTCACACACCTGTGGCTGATTGCCAAATTGGTAAATTCCTGCAGCTGGAACATCTGGAAATGCACCACCAACACCAACCTCGTATATTGTCACTTTACATTGTCCATTTACCAGTATGTTGTATAATGTAGCATTAGCTCGCAAACATTGTGACCGAGCAATACCACCTTGTCTTTTAGTGCCCCACTCCAGATGTTTGTATCTGGATCCTCTTCCTCCTGGAGACTCGTCCTCACCTACTGTCTCATTTTACGACGCAATTCGCGTCCTTGTATTTTGCCTCTTTCCAGGTCTCATTTAAAAGTACCAACATGCCAAATATTCAACAAACTTTGCAGATGCAGAAGTGAAAGCTCTTGGTAAGGTCACGGCCCAGATGTAGTAAGTGCACGTGAAAGGAACTCGTGAGAGTGATGTTGACATGTAAGTGACCAAAAGTTTTGGTCCAAAAAAAGTTGTCTTTGTGTCACCTGGGGTGTTTGCTCATTTGGGCCCCATTAGTTACAAACTCTGGCACCATTTGTGACAAATATGGAGCTCATTATGGTCTCAACCTATGTAGGCCAAAATGGAAGATGTTGACAGAGCTGCTCACAAATTAGGACAACATGGTGGAGAACATGTGGCCAGAATAGTACCAAATAGGTTATGGGATACATAAAAGTGTTATAAGCACCAAAGCCTGAAGGCAAAGCTCTCGTAGTGCAAATTGATTTATGTTGCAACCTTCAGTCACAAGTTTGTGTAGCGACTGGGATGATAAGATCCAAGGATACGAGCAGTTGAAATGAGAAATCCTTGGCAGGGTACTCCAAGGTGCTCGGTACTCTGGGACAAGGTGAGGGACTGATATACATGAGTAAAGGCGGGCGCCTCTCTGTGGACACATTCTGGGCACAAGTAGCTTAATGTACACCGAACGTTACGCATATAATTCTCAATAGGGCCACTATTCCCTCAGACGGTCAGGAATGCCTCAGGTTCACATTGCAGGCAGGAGTTTGTGCATACTTTCCTGCATTGAAAGAAATATCTTATATATATCATGTGTGTATATGTGTGTATAAAATAAATGGAGCTCTCAGGTTAGAACACTCCAGTGAGCACACTATCCCCATAGCCTGACCATCTGCTTATTGCAGGCATTTTGCTGTAATGCCTCTTCAGTCTCTTGAGCTCTGACCTCAGAGATGGTGAGGAGAGGAGTGCAATCAAAGCACATTCAGTCCTGCTACAGTCATTTGGCCTCTCTTAAAAAGCTATCACATGCTGCAGCTGTAAACATTTCGCTCCTCAGCACTCCTGAGACGTGCAGTCAAAGAGGATAGCAGCTATCAGTCTCTTTCACAGAGGAAGCCCCAGTGAATGCACTGTGAAGGCTGAATACAGCTGAGAGAGGGACGACACACATAACATTCATTTTGGTGAACAAAACAAACAAAGACTGATTATTGAAAATGAAGAAGAGTGTACTGAAGGCTGCACTCCAGAATTCCCCGAATCTCTGTTATTGATGTGCAATCCGCATGCAATTCATGTTTTTATGTGCAAGATGAGCAAGCCAACAGCGTTTTTTGTTCCTTTCAAAGCGCACACAAAGTAACAAAAGACCAATCGTTTCAAGTCTTTTTGTAATGAATAGGCTAGTGGATTGAGTGTATATCTGCTATTTCAGAGTGAGAACTATTTATAGTCAGCTGATGTCTGCACAGTGAGCCCTTTATCCACACTGTCAGCTGTCTGTATATCTCCTTGACACACAGGGAATATTTGTATTAAATTCACTGCATAACTGCAAAACAAACAGGACTTGAAGTTTCCAAACCATGTGCAAAAGCTATGTGATGTTATTGGATAACATCGCCCTCATGTGGACATTTCTTTAGCTTCTTTTAGGCAGAAAAGGCCCACTCCGAAAAGATCAGCACAAGCAAAGAGATGTAGAAAAACGTGAGCGTGCTTGTTCATTATAGTGGTTTAGGAAAAGCAACAAACACCGCGGCTTTATTACTATTTTTAAAAGGAGTGTCCCTCCCTCACATGACTATTTTTGAACCATGAAACGAAACACGAGAACAAGAGACATCAACAAACACACTCACACACTAGAAAAAAAAAAATCTAAAAAGTGCGGCACTCTTTCTGAACTGAAAGCAAAGCATTTCGTTGGATTGATCAGCTTAAGCCGATCAGATTGATCAGTTTATGAACATTAAACGATCCAAAGTGCAAGACGGATGAGGTCAACGACAGTGCAGATTTCTTCCGGGCTGAAGCTCCTTATATGCTCGCCAGCAGCTGTTGTGGATGTGTGTGAGCGCATGCGTCTCTGCGCTCTCCTGTTCTTCCGATCGCACAACTTTGTCTGGTAAGGCGACAACTCTGTTTATTGCTGAGAATATATTTAACACCTTATGCACTTAAACCGAGTAGCAGCTCCACTCATACTAATGCTGAAAAGTACGAATAGGTTTAGAGGTAAAAGCCTTTAAATGACAAATGGGCTGTGAATGCCTGCTGCAGACTGCCTGTTTCATTACTGTTACAATATGAATAGCACTACACTCTATAGTTTAGTAAGCAAAGAGCACATTAATATGTAATATTCCAATGCCATTTGTTTAAAGGGGACTGATTGCTGTTGTAATTTAATGTCAGCTGCTACTATCCACTGGAGGAATTGAGCGACATAGAAAGATATATTTTTGCAGTGTTATGCTTTGAAATATGCAATCCAGAAGTTGTATACATGGGGATGATGAAGCCTGTATATCTCCACAGGAAATCGCAGTCACAATGACCCTCCAATGGACTGCTGTGGCTTTGTTCCTCTATGCAGAGATAGCAGTCAACCTGATTTTGTGTATTCCCTTCATATCAGCACGGAGGTACTGCAATTTAACTCACAAACCCAAAACACGATGTGTTTACTTTGCAACTGGTGCTTAGCTTCCTGTGCAAAGGCCTATTTTTGGAACCAACAAAACAAAACAAGTCAGACCAATTGAAGCAGCGTACACTACATGTCCTTCAAGGATATATTTACTGTGTATTATGGTGCTCTCACAAAGGCCTTTTTACCTTTGTTGTAGATGGCGTTCAGTTTTCAGCTGGAGAATATGGAATTGGTTATCTCCGTACTGGAACAAGTGCTTTTTCACCATGATTATGGTTCTTATTGTTCTGTTCCTCGGTAAGCAGCCTGCTGCGGCTGACATTGAGTAACACCGACAGCATGTTGTCCATCTAGCTCATCCGTGCTTTTGCCCCACTGCCCCCCCCCCTTTAGATGCTGTCCGTGAGGTGCACAAGTACTCAGGGCCTGAACCCATGCAGGATGCTAAGGTGAACCCAAATGTGTACGACAATGTGCACATGAAGCTGTTCAGAGCCCAGAGGAACCTCTACATATCTGGCTTCTCTCTCTTCCTCTGGCTGTTAGTGTTTTTCTCCTTCCGCATTCAATCAGCCTCACAGAACGAGCGCAGTCAAAGACAAACATTTCCATTCCGCACAACTGTCCGCTTCACGTTCTGAGGCGGCGCCGTCTTTTCTTCTGCTGCTCATCTTTTCCTGTCCTCCATCACAGTATCATGCGTCGGATAGTCACCTTGCTGAACCAGCTCGCTGTCACGGTGGAGAGCAGCGCGGGCCTTCAGGCTCAGATGGACGGGGCTGTCAAAGCAGCCAAGAGGCACCAGGACGACAACTTGAAACTCACAAAAGTTAGTTTGTGAGTTAGTAAGGAGTAAAAACGGCGGCTAAAACAATTTTTGTCTTGTAGTGCTAAAGCCTGTTCTTTTCAACTACCGTAGCGGCTCAAAACTATTGCAAATCACATCGGGCCTTTGGTATAACATTACTTTACCTTTTCATCATTTTTGTAACTTGTGTAGACTTTGCTCAAATGTGTGGGAACTATTATGTACTGGACTTCTTGTGCTGTTTCTGTGATTAGTATTCTGCATTTTGTATTTTGTCTGCTGTTGGTAATTTAAGGAGAACATTTTGTGCTCAGGCTCTCCTGGATGAGGAAAAATCCATGTCAGTAAAGAAACAGCAAGTGACGCTAGAAGCCGAGAAGCTGGCAGATCAAGTGAAGGGTGCTGAAGAGGGTGAGTAATCATCACTTCCTTGATACAGGTACAAACATTTTTTTTTAAATAGGACTATTTACGGATGAAGAACCTGTGTGTGTGCAGCTGTGCGCAAGTCTCATGCTGAAGTGGAGGCCATGAGGAGGCAGGCCAAAGGTTTGGCACAAGAGTATGACAGACTACTGAGCGAACATATTCAGCTCCAGGTACAGTGCATGCACACACACACACACAACAACTATGACTGCAATAGAGTTTTAAATCTTGTTCTTGATCCACAGAATCTCCAAAGTCCTGCAGACAAAAAGGATCAGTAACCACAGCCACAGAGTGACAACTGTATAATTTCTCATGACTCGAACACTGTGTGCCGTATGCGGGGGCCATTTCGATTAATCTTGACTTTTTATTTGATGAGAATAAACAAACAGTAGGCTGTGTCCAATAAAAAGGATAGTGTAAAGTTATCACATCCTTAAAACATCTACTTACTAAAAGATATGCCATTAATTTAAAATATAAATGTGTGAATGCTGCATATTAAAAGTGTAAAATGTTTATGCTGAGTCTTGTTAATAATTAATACCTGATGTAACGCGCGTAGTGTCCGTAGGATATTTAAATTATTATTGGGCCATTGTCTATGCTCTTTGGGAGAGGTTAGATTTGTCATGTTTAAGCTTTGGATATTGCATACAGCATTTTATAACAAAAGCTCTACACAAATCACATATAAGCTGAGGTGTTAGTCTGCATGCTACTCTTCCTCTGCACATCTCGATGCCCCATTTGTGTCGATAATTAACGTCTGAACGTATTTCTGACGGCTCCAGTGGAGGAGGTGCATCCAGCCAGGCCGGGGGAGACACGTAGGTGATCCTCTTCTCTTTGCACACCTGATCCACTTCCTCCTTGAGAAAAAGGAGACTGAGAAAGCATATAGACTTGTACCAATTTGTTGTAGAATTTCCCTAAATCCTAAATCTTCTAAATCTTATATATATATATTTTTTTTTCCTCCGTCTATCATACACTAGACATACTGTTTAAACACACACATAAAGTGTATCCGGACATCACATACCGGGTACAGAATGTGATGGCTGCCACCTTGGAGTTCTCACAGCCCGCGGCTAAACAAATGAGAGACAGGAAGTAACCCAGAAACGAGGTCCCAAAGGCGAATGTAGCTGCTCCCATGACACCAAGCGTGTACTTCTTCATGAAAACCCCTCCAGAGAACATACCAGGGGCCACAGCTGGGATGTTGATTGTGCCTAGCCAAGCCTCAGAGTACAACAGATTAGTCAGGAAAATACCGGAATGAACAACATCAGACAGCGACAACAGATCAAAGAAAAAGCACGTATTCATGTGAAAGTACCCTCGTGCATATTTCATGTAAAGTGTTCTGCAGTCATGTTGTGAAAGATGGAAATGACCTGAGTTGGTAGAGAGGATAGAAATGCATTTCTCATAATGCAACACCCTCTTCACTCATTATGGGATGTGGGTGAAATCGTGTAATTGCACCGTCTCCGATTTCAATAGGATTTTCGGAATTGCTTTTTAATTTTAAATGAATGCAAAACTGTTCAAAGATTTCAGTAGCCCATGAATGAGACCATGAATTATGAAAACAGTCTGCTTACCCATGAGGAAATTGGCTTTTTTTTATGCTGACTAGTGTTGTATGTATTTTGGTTTGAGAGAGATAAGAGAGTTAAACTGAATGATGGTTAAGCATAAAAAGGGATGTCCAAAGGGTTTCCAAGGAGGGTGTCAACAACATTTGATTGATTGTTCTGAGATCTAATGACAATAAATAATACAGTGGGTTAATAAAGGAAATAAGGAAGGTTGCAAAAAAGGGAAGCAGTAAAAGGGAAAGTTCTAACATCACTAAAGATTCCCCAGACTGCATTCAGATTACAATGCCATTACTGAACATTAACAATTTCCAACAATTATAAGCTGTGACTATAATCGTACCTTCGGCCATCTGATGTATACTTGCCGGCTGCTCAGATCTGGACTTGTGCTCCATAGTCAAGGAATCTTTGATAAACCTGGTTTTGTGTTGTTCAAAAAGGAATGGCAGACATGAGGGTGATGGTACCAGAGGTGAAGTAGCTCAGCCGCTATGCCCCCACCCAGCCAGGGGTGATGGCGATGGCCGCTGGGTGGGGGCATAGCGGCTAGAAGAAACATGAATGAATGTATCCACACAGTACGTGGATTCATTTTGTTTAATTAGCTTCTCATTGACCATAATTGTGTTTCCAATACATTTCGGCAAGTGTTATGGATTTAAGCAAGAAGAGCATCCCTAGTGGTGGAAATTATAATACGTGTAATAATGTTTAGTGTTTAGAATTGTAGTTTGTGTGTTATTAGATATTAGTTATTACATCAGCATGTTAGATGAAGTGAATTAAATATGAATCAAACACAATTCTAGTCATGTAAATTATATAAACAGTGTAAACATTAACATTCTGTCATAATGTGATGTTAAAACCTGGGGACGGATGCTAATTGCTGTCCTTTATCCCAGTTTTATCCCCAAAGACGTTTTTTGGGGAGTTTTTTCTCCTGGCAGGTAGTAGATGAGCAACTGAATACAAGGCAGCCGACTGAGGCAAATGTCTTGAGTATTGGACCACATGAACTGAATTAGATCTCATGAAGTAGTGTGATGATCGGGGATCATTTATGATGTGTTGTAATTAAAGTGTACTAGTTAGAAGATGAAGACTTAAACTAGGCATGCTATGTTATATTCACTCATTGAGGCATAAAGCCAAATGTATCTACATTGAATGTGTTGGAATGTAAGGGACGGATAGGACAGAGAGGTTTCAGGTTACAGCTGCAGCGTCACACCTGGACGTGAAGGGGACAATCCAGGAGGAGACACCAATGACATTCAAACGCACCCATAAGACACACCTCAAGAGTTTTCAAATGACCAAAGCTGGGAAAGGACGGTTAGAATTTTCCTGCAGCCGCTTTGATGAGTCATTTTAGACTTGCTCAGAGAATTCTCTATTTCGCGAAATATTTTACTGTTCGTTTTGTATTTCACTTTGTTATTGTATTTCTCATAACGTCGTTTATGCTGTAGACATTAAAATGCCGGAGTTCAGACCAAATGGACTACTCCCAACTTGTATTGTTCTTGCAGCAGCTTCACTGTCAGGTTTCATTATTTGACAGGATCTACCTTGCTCTAATTCATTCCCTCTTGCAAGCTTTAACACCGTTGTGTACAACAGCCAGTTTCTAAATCCAACTCTCCACGGAGGATCGCCGGTGCATTTCTGCAGTGTGAACAAATTATTATCAACTCACTAAGCAGAACATTGTCTTTAAATCGGTCATATTTCATTAGTGAGATGATAGTTCACTCACCCATGTCCACATAGTCAGCGTCAACGTGCACACAGCGATCCCAGCAGGTAACCAAAGACAGGACCTACCGATGGATATAGTTTGGACTCATACAATAAAGAACAAAGACATATATTTATTTGAACACATTTCAAACAAACACACAAAAAACAGCCGCAGCGGCAGACATTTTTTTTTTCTGGACATCGCTTCAAATGTTGCTCATACGTTCACTTGGCCTCAACGGTGAACAGATTAGACTTTGGATGTTGAAGGTCACAGAAACCTCACAAAACATGTTGACATTGATCATTCAGATGCTAGGTATGATGATATCCAATCATTGTCTGGAAATGTATGATGTCAACTCAACCTGTATTATTAGTATTTTTATCTCCAGTTCTGTCAGTGCATGTTTTTCTCCAATAAGGACAATGGCTGCAGCCCGTGGAGAGACTGGGCCAAGTATTTCAAACCCGACAGTCTGTCTTTTAAGAAGCTTGAATTTACATTTTATTACACATTATATATGATCTATTATGGTCTGAAACTATGTTTGGTCACATGCTTCATATAGGTATAGGATAAGTTGGATCTCTCTTTCATCCATTTGACACCATTTCAACATCACGTTGGCGTTTTCATTTCAGTTTCTGTGTGCAAATTGAATATGTTCAGATACAATAAGGTGGATGAAAACAAACCCAAACTGCAGTAGTTTTGGTCGAACACCTTCACAAGTCTCCTCAAATCACATCGCTTTACTCAATTGTAGAAAAAAATATTTTGCTTGATTTTTCTGTATGAGAGAAATCCTTCTTTGCATGATGGCGACTGTGGGTGAGTGGGGAGCACGGTCGTCCTCCAATCAGAGGGTTGTGGGTTCGATCCCAGGCTCTGCTAACCCGCATGTCTATATGTCCTTGGGCAAGACACTTAACCCAACATTGCTCCTGTAGCTGCAACTACAGTGTGTGAATGTTAGTTACTGGTGGGCAGGTGTCACTGTGTGTGGTTCTCCTGTCATTAGTGTATGAATAGGTGTGAATGATGTCATGTAGTGTTAAAGCGCTTTGAGTGGTCAGAAGACTAGAAAAGCGCTATACAAGTACATTTACCATTAACATTCTTCTCAACCAAATCGACCTTCAATGAAAATCAATATTAGAAGCCATCATGCAAATCAGTTTGATGAAAATACAATACACAAATGCAAAAATGTATGATTGTATTATCAGGACAGGCGGTTCAACAGTTAGTATTGGTTATTAATAGTCATGTGTATTCTATGATCCTTAACGTTTTTTGGAATTGTATTTGAGTTTGTGTTATTTCCTTTACTGGAGTTTTCGAAGCACTGCCACCTGCAATCAGTCTATCAAATAACGTACAAGTATGTTTGTGTCCTTTGTTGTTAAGTTTCATTCTAAATAGTGAACAAATCACAGTACGGTTATCTTCAATCTATTAATTCTAAACATGAATCGAAGGTGAAAAATAAACACAACACAGACACAGGAATACCACAGAAATTATAGTCTTGTAATTCAATGTATTCACATTACAACATCCACATGGTTCAGTTTGTGACAACTTCTAATGATCTTCAAATATATTCACTGTATGATACATAATACCAATATAGGCACTTCCAGTAAGTCTGGCAATATTGAAGCTACAGTATAGTGTCTAAATTACAAAATGGTAAAAATAAATAATGTATATCTAAAAGAGTTTTTGTATTTTTAAAATTTCTCTACTGTACAGCATATATGTATATTGTACAAAATGGAGCGTCAACCTGCAAGAAAATCATTTTACTTGTGATAAGTGCAAGGTACTAGTGAGAAGAAAACAATTATTAAATCATGTGTCAACTATATAAAAATACTCATCTTATTTTGTTTTACATAATTGTAAAGCTTGTTTGGTTCCCATGGTTACAATTATGCTTAATGTGTGAATAAGTATATGACGATGAAACAAAACCATATCAGACACGAAAAATACACGATTGTAAACTGATATACTGTATCAGTTCAAACTCAAGAGTAATGGGACAGCGGACAGAAGCATCACTAAAAATGAGAGCGACCCCCAACAAACTAACACTGTGGATGGAATCTCATCACCTTTTAAGGTGATGGGACGTGTGATGAATCACCGCGGTTACCAGTCAACACTCTGCAGGTCAAGGGAAAAATATGCTAGTGGACCTTCTAATATCAACAGAAGATTCATCTGAGGAGAATTGAAGAACTATTTTCTGCATCACTTTACCTTCATTATTTCACCACCTCTACTTGATAGTAAGCCTCTACTCAACAGTAAACACGGGCAAAATAAATCACATTAGAGAGGCCAATGGAAAAAATACATACATACAGACATAAATGATCTCTCTCTCTTTCTCTCTCTCTCTCTCTCTCACCTCTCTCTCCCACGCACACACACACAAAGTTTTTACATTCACAAAGCAGGAGGTTTAAACAGTTTAAGTTGATGTAGTCATATACATGTTCAAATCTGGACCACTTTAGTGAAGAAGTCTGTGTTGTATTTAATTGCTTATGTTTATAACATGGGTTTTTCATCAGGTTTTTCAAAATGCTGAAAAAAATGTGTTCGTCGTCTTTGTAATGAGTCATTAGGGATGAATTACGGCAACAAAGAGGAAACAGGAGGAATTTTGTATATGAGATACAATGAACACAAGATCACAAGAAACCAGAAGAAAAAAACAAAAGTTCTGTTTCACCGGCCGCCTCGAGTTTGATCTGATTCTCTGTCTGGTGCCTTTCTAACCAGTGGCTCAACCAATTATATTCAACTTGTTTGGCCTAAAAGCTGCAGTTCCTGAGTTTGTCCTCCTCCCCGTTGCACCGTAGCAGAGAGCCGCGTGTTGTTCCAAGGGCGTGGTGCTCTACACCCGTTTGAATTTACACCACAGGAAGGCTTTTTCATATCCTGCACACAGGTTGACTTGTGTGCTGCGCAACCTTTTCTAGTTTCAAGAAATTTGATTGTGTATGAGAGATGTGGTACAGTTTGAGATGGGACACCTGCGCACATCAGATTGAAGGGTAGGTCATCAGTCAACGAGGTGGTAGTGGATAATTCATGACATGTTGCCTCACTGCACTCTAGCGTGTGGTAGAAAGTTGACCTGACAATTGGGCAAGGAGCACATTACTTGTTCAAGTCAAGATCTACTCAGCGTCCCTCGAACACTTTTTCTCCGTGAACGTGAATTATTGACGCAAAGTGGGAAATTCTTCAGAGACATTTTGCAGTCTACTACGGTGCAGTTGGTTATTTAATTGGTTTACCTTTTTCTCGGTAGAAAGTAGGGGATATCATGCAACTTCAAGTCAGTAAAATTATTTTTTATACGTTTTATATACAAGTCATGTTTTTAGAAACAATGTTTTAAATTCTGTTGGAAACGTTTCAATAAAGCTCTTTGCTCCATTGAGTTCACCAATTAAATGTCTGGAGTGACGATTGCTGCAACTAACCTACTCATTTCCATTCTTTTTTATCATCACAGTGATCCTGAAGCGATAAGAAAAAAACGACCCGAAGATTTGCATTTTTTAGATGGACAATCATCTCTGACTATAATAACATTACGCTACCAATGCAATTATTCCACCATAAAAAAGTGAAGGGACACAACATTATAGGGCCAAATGTTGGGATGAATTTACATGGAGTATCAGTGACGAAACATCCAAATAACAAACTAGATGTTTTAAAGGTAAAAAAAAAGACAAATGAAAGAAGACGTATTGCTGCCATCCCCGTCATTACTAATGCATATCCATTCATTAAGAGCAATATTTTCAACTGGAATCCGACAGTTTCAATATTTAGCCTCTGAGAATTGTTTTAGCCGTCAGCCTTGCACCAACACACTTTTATTAATGTTGACTTCTCTGTGTATTATTACAGCAACAGATTGGATTTATCCAATTGGGCTTTTACTTGCAGAAGAACTCTAGATGCCTGTCTGCTCTTAGCTCCGGGAGAATCAATGTCTCCTGGTGCCAGGAGAAGAATTCAGCCAGATGCACCGTGTTTAGATGTAAATATGTTACAATAGTCAAAGAGGGTGTAGCATAAAGGCTCTAAGCCTTTGATGAGCAAAACTAGCTTTCTATCCCTGCATATTTGTAACCGTAACTGTAACTGGCTGTTCTCACAGGTGGTACAGATGTCTACTTTGAATTTCAACAGTTGAGTGTTTCCTGAGGGTTAAAGGTCAGCATCATTTGAAGGTTTTTAAATAATGAAAACCAGTAAATAAAAACTGTGATACAGCACACTGGGTCCACATACAGTCAGAGAGTAAAAAATTGCACAAAAAAGATGAACAGTAAGACAGTGTATTAGTTAATCTATATGGCCACCTACAAAGAACATCCCGTTTGTTGAATAGATCATGCTTTCTGGTTCTTTGTGTGAATGCAGTTGTTTGTCCCTTAACACTTTGTTAGTATTATTGTATGCTCTGTGCACTGTCTTCCTTTTTTGGTTTTATATTCAGCACAGATTCATTTCCGACATCCCTCTGTTACCTTATCTACTGGACTATATTTGAGACAGTTAACCCTGTAATAACCACTACATTCAGCTCTGGGCTGGAGGCCAGAGATGGCAGAAATAATCTGCTGAATCCATCCATGTCCTCTGCAGAAGTACAATTTAAACATGCAGACACACGCAAGCACATGAATACAGAGTGTAAGGAGCCTTGAGTCCTACTATAACATAATATGGCTACACCAAATTGGAAAAAGTAGTTAACTTGGCAAAGAAATGTAAGACACAAAAGTGCTATCATTTGATTTCAGATGCTAAATTCTATGGGTGGGTGATTTATTTTGGCGAAAGTTGAAAGGAATAAAAGATACACCAATGTCCCTCTTTTGATTGGCTCCCTTTATAACCCCCATATAGAAAAAGAAAACATATTAAGGCCCATGTAAGACCTCGAAAACGCTTGCTAAAATTGAAAAACAAGTACAAGTAACTTTGATGTCTATATAGAATTGCATTCAGAAAATAATTATATATAAATTGGCAGCAAATTTCTGCAGTCCTGTGTTACAACATTGGGTTGAGGTCTGTGCAAGCAGTTTTCCTCTTCTCTTGACAGAAGCAAAAGAGTCAGTATCCCAAAGTACACAAATAATCCTGTATTGCAAAATGAAAATCTCTTTTAACTGTTGTACTGTTGTACAGTGTAACCAGATATTTAGATAAATTGTGTAAAGCACACATTTTCCCACCCTGTTTTTTTTTCTTTATAGGCACACATTTTCCAAACATCTACAGTGTTGTGTCTAAGTGAAGTGCTGGCGAACCCAGGAGTCAGTTTTGATAGGATAAGAAAACAAGAAATACTTCTTCACATCCTTGCCCTGTCCGGTGGCGTATTTCCAACAGGCTGTTTCACTGTGAGTCTCCCTCTCTAGCTAGTTCCACTGGAGTTTGAGAGTCCTCCTGTGGAGAAACCGGCCACTTGGATTCCTCCTCCCCCTCCTCCAGATCTTCTCCTTCTACTAGCTCCTCTCGGCTGCCTGGCTCCTCTTCCTCCTCATGAATAGCCAGGATTGGCTCGGCTACATTGTTCAAATGGACAGATTCTGCGCCTTGGCCCTGTTGCTGGGCCTCCACTGCGATCACCTTCTTCCACATCTCGTGGTTCTCCAGGAGGTGGTAGGTGATCTGGCAGAAGACTTTCCTTCTCTTCTTGGATGTTCCTTTCTCTGGAAAAGAAATAGATAAATAATAAAAAAGAAGAAGAAAAAAACACAGCACTACTGATTTTACACATATTCCAGATTGCAAATTAACATTAAGTTAGCAGGCAGGCCTGATCACTTCCTGTTTACACTTGAGCCACTACTTTAGCTTCATAGCTTTGCACCACAACGTTGTTCTTACGTGACGCTTCTGAGCTGGTGGACGTGTCCTCCTCTGCAGTATCCTCATCGTCATCCTCCACCTCATTCTCAGCACTCTCTGGCTCCTCCTCCTCCTCCAGGTTGGGCTCCACCCATCGTCCCGGAATGAGGGAGGCTGAGTTGTAGGAGTTGCACAGCGGTCCCACAATGTGTGCGATGAAGGACTCTTGGAGTTTGGCCAGCTGTGGGGCTGCTCGGTTCATGAAGGGGCTGATTGGTAGGCCTAGACTGGACTCCTCATCGCCCTACATAAAGCATGGCCCACGTTACGGATTCACCTTCTAATATACAAGAGGACTGAGGCATTCGGGCCGAGTTGCATGTGTAGGAAAGATTGAGAAAGAGTACGAATGGGACAGTTGGTGCCAACTGCATCAGAATTCAACGGAAAGAAAATGAAATAAAGGCATCATCAGTTGTCAAAACAGGGTTGTACAAAAGGGAATGCCTTCAAGTCCCATAATGTAAAACGTGGGATGCATGTCTTTCCTATTATGAAGTGGATCTAATGGCTATATAAATGAAGTGATTACTGAATTATTTAAATGGCGATATACATGCAGCCCGCCTTTTAGTTTCCTTGGTAACTGATCTCAAGTATCATCCAATACACAGTGGCATGTTCTTGTTTCGACAGAAAGGCGAGCTTTTCATCTTAGGCCCAATGAGAGTCATCAAAAAAGTAAAGATGGATTTGTAATATGTACTATCTTGACAGGTGAGCAAAAATAAAAGAAGAGGAGGAGGAGCTCTGAGATGCAACTATGCCGATATCCTAAACAGATGGGTAGATTTCAGAGGCATTGCAAAGAAAGCTATCTCATGTCTATATGATGTGTTTAAGAAACAAGTGTCATAAATACAGTGGCCAGTTGTTTTTTCACAGAGCTTTGGTTTGAGTGAATTATATACAAGATATAAATTAAATAAACCCAAATAAAAATAATTAAATTAATTCCTCAGAAATTACGATATAACACAGAAAAGAAAAAACGTTGTCATCATCAACACAAAGGTGTGGTTTATTGCTACAGAAGTTGCATATTTGACAGTGTGATACTCAGCGTTTGTTTACCCACTTGACGTATTTGAAAGTAGATTGATCTCATTTACTCAAGCAAATACCAACAAGGCCTAAGATTGTTCACACACCTGTTCATAGAACTCGTTGACGATGCCCTCGGTCCACTGCAGGTGCAGGTCTTTGCACTTCAGAGGCCCATTGATGTCAGCCAGTTTAATGCACATCTGGCATACCAGCAACCTGTCGTTCTCATTAGACCAATCAATCCCCGTGGATGGATCATCACCCACCTCTTGGAACCCAACCTGTTCAAATAAGTTGTCAGCATGGGGTGCGTGGATAGTATGTTCATGTGATGCCACTAATCTGGCAGATTGTGTTTTCATTTTAACATCTCAAAGTTAAAGTCAATGTTTTTCAAGGCATTTTAGTTGCACCTCCAACTCTAACTGAATACATCATGACAACCCATAGTTTCTTTTCTAAATGAAAAGAGCTGAAGTATGAATGTATGCAGCACCTCTCATACTTTGGACTCATAAAACTGAATAACATCGCTACAATTGAAATTGAACATCTAAAAGTAAAACGAAAGTGATGAGGATTAGCACCTCTAAGGCCATGGTTCTCAGCAGGAAACCGATGGATTGCCTACTCCAGGTAGGGAATGTGTCCTTACCCCAAGTGAAGGAGTTCAAGTACCTCGGGGTCTTGTTCACGAGTGAGGGGAAGATGGGGTGTGAGTTTGGCCGGAGGATCGGAGCAGCGGGGGCGGTATTGCACTCGCTTTACCGCACCGTTGTCACGAAAAGAGAGCTGAGTCGGAAGGCAAAGCTCTCGATCTACCGGTCAATCTTCGTTCCTACCCTCACCTATGGTCATGAAGGATGGGTCATGACCGAAAGAACTAGGTCACGGGTACAAGCGGCCGAAATGGGTTTCCTCAGGAGAGTGGCTGGCGTCTCCCTTAGGGATAGGGTGAGCCATTTGTGAGGAGCCCGGGGAAGACCCAGGACCAGGTGGAGAGATTATATCTCTGCACTGGCCTGGGAACGCCTTGGGATCCCCCAGTCACAGCTGGTAGACGTGGCCCGGGAAAGGGAAGATTGGGGTCCCCTGCTGGAGCTGTTGCCCCCGCGACCCGACCCCGGATAAGCGGTTGAAAATGGATGGATGGAAAGTAACATGTTCTGAATATTTAATGTCAAACAATTGATTATATAACTACCTTGGCGTTGAACTCAGCTAGGAAGTCAAAGTGCTTCTTCAGATCAGTGGCCAATATGGCCTCAATGACCAGGAAACGGAAACGCTTGAACTCTCCGTGGTTCAGGTTGACGAGAAAGTTGTACTCTGGCCGCGACATGAAGAGGTTCCAAGCTGAGGCAGCATGGTGGTTTTCCAGGACGGATCGATCGTTGTAGAGCACTGCCTGCAGACACAAAACACTTCACATTCACATGAGCAAGTGACAGGGATTATGTATATAATTCAAATGTTTCTATTGTATTAGTATTAGAATCAATCTTTCTTCATTGTGACGGCTTGTTTACCTACATTTAGGACGTATGTCTAGACACAGAATACTCTACAGAATACTGACATCCTGATATCAAGCCGCGAGGAGCTACTATATGCTTATATATTATTATATATTATAATATTCTTATTAGCTGTCTAAGATTGATGATTCTGCGGTGCAGATTGGCAATGAAATAGAATAGTGGAAGAAAAACCGGAAATCAACTTGTTGATTACAAAGAAAAACAAATCAAGCAATTTGACTTCTACCGACTTTGCTCGTAATCAATTGCCTGTTTCCTCGGCAGATGAACGCGAGTTACCTGTGGGGCGCTGGTGGCCACGAGGAAAGCGTTGGTTCGCCCCGGGTGGTCGTAGTCGTGCATCGCAGCCGCCACATAAAGGGCCATCAGCTCCAGAGCAGGTATGAGGCCGGACAGGCATCCGTAGCCATCTTCTGACACAGTGTAGGTCTTTGAAACCAGGAAGCCCACACGGCTGTGTGTTATTCCACTGTCTGAGTCTAGCCGCAGGGGACCAGACAAAGAAAAGAGGTTGAAGAGCAGGGTGGCAGAATTTACACAAACACACAGTGTACTTTCATGTGCACACACTCTGGAGCGCACACACACACACACACACATAGTAACACACACTTGAACATTCAAATCCACTTATATGTGGATCAAAGGGATGGACCTAGTAAGGCATACAGATGAGGTTATGGAAATATGGGTGAGCGGGAACTCTAATCTGCTTGCAATTTCATGGTGCTCTAGACTTCAAATAGTGTTTGGTACGTAACCGAAAGTGCCAAAAGCCTGAGTAAGATAAGACAAACTATGAGTCGGATAAGAACACACACACACTCCTGCAGGTTTGATGCTCCCGACATAAATGAGATGGCTCATGGTGAAGCTGCAGGGAGATGGTAATGTATAAAGAAAAAGGGTTTGCATATATACAGTCTTTAACAATAATAAATAGCTTAACAAAAGTTGCAAAATTCAACAAAAAAGGATTGGGAGTGTTCTTATGTGACAACTTTCAACACACTTCCATTGAGTGGTAGGTTCACGTAGACACTAGCGCCCCCACCAGGACGTACAAATGTCTGCAGGCAAGTACTAATGAACACACCTGAGTCACTGGCAGAGCTGTGGTCAGTAATGAGGCTGGGCAGACCAGGCACCGCCTGGGTGGTGAGGTACCAGACTGCGTGGAGCACATCTGTGGCGTGGACCCGGTTGTGATCTGGGTTAGAAAACACTGTCAGATCTCCACCACCAGGGAGCACTGCAAGGCTACTTTGGTTTCGTGTAACAACATAAAGACCTGAGAACAGTCATATATGACGGTGTGACATTTCCCCCCATTGGCTGTTTCCTGCAAACAGGATCATGAGAAAACTCAAGCAAACTCAAAACACAGGGGGAGAGAGTTGTTTGAGCTTACATGGTATGTCTCTGTAACCATTCTCAAGGGCATGGAAATAGTTCATGAATTCGTTGACAGGGATCTTGAAGGTCTCAAACAGACCAGTGTCTTCAAAGAGCCTGTAGGAGACCTGAAGGACAAAAAGAGAATCTGTGAACATCTCAATACTTGGATCATCTTGACATCACAGTTGGGAGGGATATAATGCGCCATGCAATTACACATTCATAGATGCAAAATAACATCATGTTACTGAGCAGTTTTTATAACTTTCAAGCATTTTATTGCTGGAACTATCTCCATCATTATGCAAATAATCAATTGATGTATTGAACTGTGCTCACCTGACTAAGGATCCGTCCACATTTCCCGTTGGTTTTCTCCATCAAGCTGAAGATGGGGAAGTTCCAATTAGTTAGCTGACTCATCAAAGGCTGCAAGTCCTCCATAACTAAAGGCTCTGGAGCCAGAATTGGTTGGTCCTGTGACAAGTGATGAAAAGTAGTGAGACAAAAAGATAAAACGTTGATTCTCCCAATATGACGATATGGGATTCCAGCTTTCTTGTGTTTTATTAACAGTCGTATTGTTCTATCGCCTCACCTCAGGAGGTATTAGTGGGTGGAGGATGACATTCTGGCCAGGATTCTTTCCTTCCTCTGTGTCCTCCTCTGTGTGTGCTACATCACTGCTGTCACTGTGGTTGGCTTCGTGGGTGCTCTCGTAGTCTGATGACACCACTGCTTGATCCTCTGCTAGTAAAAGAAAAAAACAAAGAGATGTCACACTGCAGGCCAGAGGAAACTGATGGATACCATCGGGCCTTTTGGAGGATTTGGATTTACCTCTCAGGTTTTACCACTTTGTTGAAGCCAGATATTTATCGGCAATTCTCGAAACTCCCAGAGACGGGATGGTAGTTGATCTTGAGGGTTTGATGCAGTAGTTTGGACCATGCATTTGTTTACTGTAAATCTTTTAGCACGTTGTAATGGGTGCCGGCGGTCTGTGTGGCTACGTTGCAGCTCACAGGTAGTGGTGGTAGTGAAAAGGGGGAAGAAGACTGAGAGCATACCTGACCGTGGTATCCTGTCTCCCTTGTCTATAGAACCCTCCCCATGGCTCAGTTTGATGTATGGTCTCCCACAGCTGTAGACAAGAGGCGTTTAACAGTTCAGAGATAAAGTGCATGAAAGGAAAATGTTGTAATTCAGTGGTCTTTGTAGCATCTTTGCCGCAAAGATGCAGCAAAGATGCTGTGTTGCGTCTTTGACTACTGTATATAATTAATCAATATCAGTGTTTTTAAATAAGAACACGTTTAACCTAAATGCAAACTTGTAATAGTAGCAAATATAGAACAATGTATCTTCTTTAAATACATATTGCATCCAAATGTGCATCAACACATCTGCAAATCAAACGTTATAACCAGCAATGTAGTCTTAATAGGTTGAGAGGAAATGGATTCGACAATTGGTTGTGGCTATGAGAACTCGTAAAAACCCAAATCTACAGAAAATGTTAGAATAGAAAACATTAGGGGTCAAACGCAGGCCGGTCCTCCATATGTTTGTGGAGAGTGCAAGCCTTGGCTGTCCGTAGCTGCGCCAAAGAAGTGGGAATAAGGCCATTCACCACATCTGTCTTTGATTGTCTAACCGGTCGACAGAAGTTGTCAAGAAACATTTTTTAAGGGGTTTCCTACTGTGCTGTCCCAACATGAAACAGACGTTGTACGAACGCTCCAAGAAGAATACTCATTAATGATTTTATTGAATGCGCACATTAACACAATGTAACGAGAATAAACAGCCAAACTAATTGGAAACAGTTGCTGGTACGGCCACATTAATAAATGACTCATTCAAAATTGTGCCCACCCTCTTTGAGCTTTACAACAAATCAGAGTTAGCCACTCGAGCTACTCTCAACAGCTTTTCCCCATTTCCCCACTGGAGCCGCTGTCAAGCTGTCCATTGTCGGGATCTCCAATCCCCCCCCGAGTTGGTTGATGAGAAGGATCCAGCACGTTGATCAATTAAAGTCAAAAAGTTAGAAGAGAAAAAGATTACATGAGCTATTCTCCGCAGATATCTGGCTCTAACTATTGCTTGCCAGCAGGAGGTCAAACACACAAGCACGTATCTCAGCGCCCGGTGTAATGGCGTAAAGCAGAGTTTTTATACACATGAAGACCATCCACAAGGCCAGTTACGAGAAGCTACAAATCAAGTTGAGATAAGAACCCAGGTGAAGATGATGGTAACACACACTGCTCTTTTGTTCGAGCGTCTGTGAGACAAAGTTAACTCCCTTCTTCAGACCCAGCTGCAAACCTTAAATCTTTCTGTCTTTGCCCATGACGGTCAAATAGAGACACTTGAGACCCGGGTTTAGCACAAGACAAGTGTTACAACATGTTTTACCATTACATGAATCTCACACCATGTAGGTGTTTCCAATTAAAATACCTCTCTCCAAATGTTGTAAAAGCTGCCTCTTTGGGGAAGGAAATGCTTGCTGTTAGAGCCCAGTGTCACAGGGAGCACAAGGTCCCATAGTGTGCCTATCTCCTTCTGATGAATTGTTTCGTTTGAGCTGTGTCCACCCGGCCCAATGGCCCGGAGGCCCCAACAAAGGCAGTTCTGTCGTGTCCGCATGGCCAGGTCGGACCACTGGGTGTAATGCCTTGCAGGTGTGGGATATAAAATAGTTTGACACTTTGGCGAGCGAACAGTCCGTACATTATTGTCATGGGGGTCTGGGCAGGCAGCAGTGCTTGGCTTAAAAGGTTTACTTTTAATGAAAGTTGAAGAACTGGCAGACAGTCTTCCTATTCTGCTAATGCAGCAGAATAACCTCAGCGAGTGACATTGAGCCTTTGGCTCGGAATGTAAATAAGGAAGGCGGCCGCCTCCACTCGTGGGATCTGTCAGTCATGCATCGAGTGACTCGGCTTTTATCACAGAAAATCTCCTCAAGAGCAGTTACAATTGCTAGCACAGTAGTTATAGTAATTTAACTGTCAATTATGTACAGACAAAATACACTTAACCCTTGTTTGTGTTTCAACCGCGTCTGAAAGAAAATCATTTATTTTGCCAGATTAACTTTTGGAAGAATGTAACTGCAGTCTGCAAATTTGTTTGTCCGGTCAATGAAACAAACTGCATCCTGTTTTGTCGTAGACAATTTGCAGTACATAAACATTGCGTGTAGGACATACAAGATGAAAATTGGTTTCTTGCCTCAGGCATAATTGTAGCAAAATCTAACAAAGCCAAGGTGAATTGTATGTTGTAAGTTTTTCTCTCAAGCAGAAGATACCTCCTGTTGTCACACAAAAGCACCTGAGCCTCCTCCTGAATAGAGAACCTTCATTGAGTTAATCATTCCGCAATCGAAAATACTGAATGAATTGCAACGTTGTATGCATTTTCCGCGTTGCTTATCTGAGCAGTTCGGAGCCATGCAATAAGCTGTGACTGGCCTCTGCCCGCTCCACTATACACTTTACTTCAAGATTTCACTCAACCACTCACAGCGGGTTGACGGATTACCTTTGGTTCAGAGCCCAAACGGAGAGTGTCCAGGCCAGGATAAACACGGCCGCCATTATTCCTGCTTTCATTAATCCACCTACTCTCAAGCCAGATGACGTGAAGAAGATAACAGCTCTCTGGCCGGGGGCTCAGAGGAACGGAGGGGGGATTCAATCGGCCCCTTTTTACCGGGTCGGCGTGATAGAAAAAGACGATATTGTAGCTTTGAAGTTGGTGTTATTTCGTCTTAACAACGTGCGTCACTGAAAGCTGACACGGTGGAAACAGGAGGGAGAAAAAAATAACAAAACCTAATGTCCTAATTAAGATTGTACAGATTTGATGATGGAGCAGAAGCCAATTGAAGCCATGTGCTTGTTTTCTCCCCTCCGTGTGTTCTCGCTCGCCTTCAGCCAAACATTTCTGCCTCTTTCGATGGGACTCATCAGAAATTATTTTTGGTGGTTTGTTTGATTTGTGATTAAATTCAGATGTTAAAGGGTGTTGGCCGGCTCTCAAAAGGCACCATAACAAATACAGACCAAAAAACACACCCAATACTACTTCCCAAAACGTGTTATGTTAAACCCCACTTGACAAAGACAATGTGTTGACAAGTTGTCGACTGCTCATGAGCCATCGCAGCATTAAACCCCCAAAATCCTTCAAGTGGATGTCGGGAGGCGCTGCTCGTGTTTAGGTTTAGCTCGTCACGGAAGCTTTAACCAGCTCTCTTTTTCATTTTAGGCACCTGTAATAGAGCCAAAATGTAAATGAAGTGTTAGTGAACTAAACCCAGTGACTCTTTATTCACTCCGATTGTGTCTGTAAAACCACTGCCAGGATTAGCAGCTGTGACAGTGTGTCAAACGTGCAAGTGTGCGTGTGTGTGTATAGGTGTTAATTGTGAGGTTGCGGTGACTGGGGAGAGGCCCAGGTGTTTGTTTATGCTCACACCACCATAAGTGGCCATAGCTGGGGCCTGCTGCGGGGATTTAAGACCAGACGACAGGGCTTTGTGTACAGAAGCTGCTCAGTGTGCTTACATTGAGAGAACTTCTTCAAGTACCGCACTGTCACCGTGCAAATCTCTTTTGGAGGGCCAGACAAAACAGTGTGCAGATTAAAAAAAACAATCAAATGACGGAAGGTTTAAGGTTGGATCTTAAATGAATTCATTTGTTCTATTATGGCAGTTTAACATTATGGTCTTAATTGTACATATGCCACCTTTTATGTGTAATATGCAATTACTGGTTTTATTTCCTAAAATTTGTGGCTGCGTATCTTCACTTCAACATTATTATTGTGTTATTGAGAGTTTTTTCTAGAGCATTTCTACAAATACAATGTTTTGCTAAATACAGAGAAACATATCTGGAAAGTAATTTGCTTTCTTAATGGTCAGGAAAAAGATTGCTGGGACATTTAGAAAGCTTAGACTGTTTCTCCAAAGGACAGAATACTTTGCACGAGTAAACCGATGGTAGACCGGCCTCTTCAGCCGGATGAATCAACTGGACTATTTGAGTCAGTAATGAGTCAGTAAAATAAGTGTGCATTTAGCTCTGCAAATGTACATGAGGGAGTATGAGCCAGAGTCCTCCTTATAATAATAATAATAATAATAATAATAATACTTAGGAAACGTACGGATAAGAGGAAGACAGAAATAATAAAAAAGAAATAGAAAATAAATTATGAGAAGAATTGAACTTGAGAAAACAGTAGAATGAGTCATGTAGGTTTTAGCATTTGAAAGCGACTTTGAGCAGGTGGATTTTGAGGGCTTGTTTGAATGATGATATTGGGGGAGCCTGGCGGATTCGGATGTGGAGGGCGTTCCAGAGGGGAGGTGCAGCAGCTGAGAAGGCTCGTCGCCCCTGGTCCGGCGCTTGGTCCTGATGGTTTTCAGGGTATTAGCATTAGCGGACCTGAGGCAACGGGTTGGGGGGAGGGAGGAGCGCTGAGAGGTAGGTAGGGTCCAGGTTGTTTAGGGCTTTGTAGGTGATGAGTAATATTTTTAAATCTACTCTATATTTTACTGGGAGCCAGTGGAGGTTGTTGATTGGACAAATTTGTGTTTCTAATTTACAAAGAATCTGTAGATGGGAAATAGACCATGCTGAGTATTGCTTAATTTTACAACAGTGACTTAGATTTAAACTAAAGGTTCACTAACTAGTACAGAATGTGTATGAGTGAGCGCATTTAAATCTTGCAGTGAAGACATTTTGATGACATATAAGGTTGCAAGATGTATTCTTTCTGAAATTCACAGGTTTTATGTATAAATCTTAATTTATAAGACTGAAATATTCATATATTGGTGTTCTGTATGTCTGCACATACACTTCCAAACAAATACAATTGAACAACACTAAATTGTATTTGAAACTGTTTTGTTTTTGTTTGTTTGAATCCAAGCAGTTGCTTTGAGTGAGGCATCAGACGTGTCCTTCTGAAGTTCTTTTCACATGAATAATAGAGCTCTAGCTTCACTTTAAAAGAGCTGACAAAAGTTATTTTGCAACATTTGAAAATGAAACAAACCAACTCCAACAACACATACACACATGCACACAAACCTACACCATGCACTAAATAAACTGTCCCAGTATTTGGCATGCGACAAGCATCCATGGTGCTGCTTGGCAGCACAGAGACGCCCAGGAGCGTCTGTATTTACAGACCAACGCGGATCTTCATCTGAGGACTTTCATGCCTGTGACACAAAGTCCACAGGGGAGGAACTGATAAACATAGATGAAAAACGAAGAGACTATATCCTGTGGAGGGATACTTAATGTTTTAAAGACAGAGCATGTGCTGTCTGGTACCGCTTGTGCATCAACCTCATATAAAAACATTGTGTATCCTTTTGAAATTCTATAAAAAAAAACATGAGCCGCTCAGTCCAAACAGAACGTCACAGTAATCACAAAGTAATTTTAAGGAATGCAATCTCTGCACTGATCAAATTAAATGATGCTGAAATGTTTGACTTCGTAATCAGAACTACTCTCGGAAATTGTGTTTATTGTAGTTTCAATGCATCGATGAGATTTACAAGCTAAACATGAAATAGCTTTAATTAGCTATTTGTTGTTGTTTGTGTTTCCAACAATATGGATCCGTCGGGTCTTGACATTCCTGCCGATTCACTGCACCTGTACTCGCCGAGTCTGAACACGATGGAACAACCGGGCCACATTTTTTTTCAACAGCTTACACGAAAAAACAAATGCAACCAAGCATAAACCCAAGTCTGAAAATACATGCGTTCATGCACGCACAAACCCCTGAATGCACACAAACACTGATCAATGCTTACACATATCCTTCCTCTGTACTCCACAATAACCATATACTGTATATAATGTATATATAGTGAAATATAGTTTTACTTTACTTGAAAAAAGAGTTACTACAGTTTGACTAAGTCATGATCACATTAGATTGCCTTATACCAGGGATCATAATGCATTGTACAACATATTAATATGTATTACAACAAGAGTTGTGTAGTGTTATAATACTCTGTGAACTAAAGAAAATCAGTCAGTGAGTGAGCATCTGACTAGATGGTTTACAGCGTGTTAGGATTATTATTGTAAGACACCAATATATATTGATAATGATAATTGCAAATATATATACATATATATATATGTTTTTACATTTTGTTGTACTGATTTATGTTTATGAATACGTTCTGCTCCATGATACTTTCATGAAGCCTGTGTCTCATGCTATCTCCAGCACAGCGTGCAGAGGGCTTTTGTGTGTCTTAGTTATTCAAGTTAATGCGTTCGCCTGTGAGGCATATTTCCATTCTGGCTCCCATGCACACACATCCTCTTCCGTACTGCTGCGCCATTACTGTTCACTCAAGCTGTCGTTGGTATAACTACAGCCACGCTGGGAATAAACCTCTAAACCCTCAGAGTGATGTATCATCCATTGTAGGAGTCCTCCTAAAAGCATTTGCCTAATAGTTGAGTGCAACTATGGTAGCATGTTGCACAGTAGGACCCAATTAGTACACTGAAATACAAACTATGTGTTCCTTTTCCCCCATTTAGCTGTCACAGGGAGGCAAACATGTTACAGGAGGAAAAACGTCATCTAAATTTGCGAGTGGAGCTGGATGCTGACAGAAGAATGAGACATCAGCTGTAGGTACCTGCAGGTGAGTGCTTCATGGAAAGGTTTGATGCTGGCGCTGCGGTCCCTTCGGACAGGCCCAGGCTCGATGGTAGGCAGGCCCGTGGCAGAGGTGGTAGTGGTCCACGTGGACGAGATCCTTCGCAGAAGAGCCGGGGGGAGACTCCGCCTCAGGCGCTGTACACACACAGGAAAACATTCACACACACAAACACACACGCACTGTTAACACTAAAGATAAACCCTTCCCAGCCTCTTTTTCCATTAATCAACAAAGTCAAAACAAGAGAACATGGCTGTAATTGTGTTGGCTCTTAAACTACTACCTCCTGCGGTATAAAGTTTATGCTTATTTGCTCCGCCTCCGGTCAAACTATCATAATGAGAATTATGATGGTTTGTTTAAGATTGAACAAATGCTGCACCTGGAACAGGAAAATCTTTCATGGACGGTTTTTGGCCGGCAGCTGTGGCAATGACGCCCCTCAGGGTAACATTTTAAATACAGTGTCAGTATTGCATTGCACAGACACATTTCATCAGAGGGATTCTGCCTCTCTGCTTATTCTCTCAGTATGTCCCTTTTGTGTCTTTCGCTAATCTCTCTCTGGGATTCCCAGTGGTCTCTGCTTTTGTGGTGCCTCCATCTGTTTGGTGCTATGCTGCAGCTTTGCAAAGCAGCGTTAAACATGGCAGGCTGACTCTCTCTCAGTCTCCTGCAGGTCGACCAAGTAAAAAAGATCACCTAAGAATCCTGAATGAGCCCATTCACAGCGAGGCGTCATTTAGTGTAAGCTCACACACACACACACACACACACACACACACTCTCAAACCCACCGTTTTTCAAGAGCAGTACTGTTTTTTGCATGTGCTGATTTCAGTTGCAGAATAACCAATTTGTGAAGGCTGATGCATACACACGCAAAACACACGCAAAACACACGCAAAACACACGCAAAACACACAGCCACAAACCTAAAAAAGAGCAATGCCGAATCAGCGTATTATATACTGTATGTACACACATAGACAGCACTGATACACCTATTCACTTATTTTAAATACATATACCAGGCTTCCCCATAACATCCTGTGTGTAATGCTGTGACAATAAAAGTTATGTACGTTAAACATCTTTACAGTTTATACAACAAATACGTGTAAATATAACAAAACATATAAATAAATCCCACACCATTTTATCTACATTATGTGATTCTTATTTTTTTTGCAGCATAGAGAACACAGAATAGAGGTTTTGGAAAATTGCTTGAAAGCATCAGCGATGGACATCGAACCCTAAGCCAGGGGGCAGAAAAGCAGATGCAGGGCTTTCCTGCATTAACCACCTTCACTCCTCCTGCTATTCTCCTCCTGGGCAGTCGGAGGCTGCACGTCATCTCTGGGGAGCACAGGCTTAACGACGGCTGCCTCAGCGGCTGCTGCACGGACACGATTTATTATAGCTTCTTTTACAAAATTCAGACACCGTAAAAAAAAAAACTAAACAAAGACACACCTGTCAGCTAAGAGACTGGCTGCATGGCCTGGCAGCCGTTTAGCACACGAAAGCCTGGAAAGGGATATTCCAAA
The DNA here is from genome assembly GCF_964276395.1 of Gasterosteus aculeatus. Classification (NCBI taxonomy): domain Eukaryota; kingdom Metazoa; phylum Chordata; class Actinopteri; order Perciformes; family Gasterosteidae; genus Gasterosteus; species Gasterosteus aculeatus. Next base: position 14,115,428 of record NC_135698.1, read on the forward strand.
GATAAACAACTGGATCTGTGATTGTGTTGTGGAGTCCGGCTTTGCTGACACACTGACGTCCCTCTTTGTAACCTTTTGAGAGATGCGTTCCCCTTCATGTTGCCTTTCCCCTTTCTTGACTACATATATATACACACACACACACACTGTCTGGCTTTGCACATCTGTCATGTTGACACAGCTGTGGCTATGAAAGGGAGAACAGTGCTCGGAGCAGTAGACACGCTCTATTTTTCTTCACTCAACTCTATGAAAATATGCTCCTTCATCCGATGCTAAAAGCTCTGAGAGCAGGAAACACTCATTAGCCGAAACACGGGCTGAAAGATTAACATGTGTGGAGCGCTGTGTGGCGTATAAATCATTTGGCCCTAATAAAGCGGACCGCACTTACATTATCTCATTATTACTAATCTCCTCGGTTACAGCCAGACTTCCTGCTGCTGCAAATAAAGGGTAAATCACGACACGTGACGTTGTTCATATCCTCACCTTATGGATGGATGTCTTCTCTCCTTTCTCTGGTCCCTCCTCCGAGTCGGAGAAGGTGTAGGCGTCCCCGGGGTTAAGCAGCGAAGCGGGGCGCGGGCGGTGCAATGACTGGAAGGTGAGCTGGGTGGTTAGCAGGTTGCTCACAGCCCGCAGCGAGGTGCAGGTGTTGGGGGGCAGGGAGGGGTCAGCCAGCAGGTCTGTGATCAGTCCGTGGGCTTCTCCCATCACTGCTATGTCCACCATGACAGTGGTGCCTGATGACTGTGGGGTGAAAGGGAGACAAATGAAGAATTCAATAAACGTTACTTCTGCTGTGGCTAAGCGGTTCAACGTTTTCATACTGCTGCAGTGAGATGGATGTATACTCCAGGAATGTCCTTTTTCGACAAAATTACAAGTGCAATAGAGCCCACTTTGAACAAAACACAACTGCACCGATTAGTAACGCTAACTGTGGTTAAATATACACACTAACACAGCTCTTTAGCCAGCTATTAAGTTACTCTTTTAATTTCCATGGTATGTATGCATCAGTAATAATAATGATGGTATATCATGTTATGCAATGAACGATTGATATTGTACATTTTGGTGACAATTCTAACATTTATTTCATCATATAACTTTTTGAGGGCAGAAGGTGTCATGGATTATAATTACATTGCTGTATTGCTGACCTTACGTAATAAAGGATCTGAATACTTCTTTCACCAGTGGTCTTTCTATAAATATTCCATCACAGCAGGAGCTCCCGCTGATATAACAAAGACTAATTTGAAAACTATTACAGTCTGTATTCATAAAATTGTCTGGGGAAGCCTATTGTCCAGCAGTAAAATGAACATTCAGCTTTGTCCCAAGTCTATTGAAAATACATAATAAGAGGACAAAGATAGTGAGCACAGCCATAACCAGACTGCATCTCAATTAGCACTTAGCTCAGGTAAAACCATCATGGCCCAAATGATACCTGTACAATTCCCAAACACAACAATGCGGAAGTTTGAAAACATTCAACAATTTAGTTTCAACCACTATTGTAGGAGACATATTCGACCAAATGTATATAGTGTATTTAAATTGTGTTACCATAAGCTCTACTCACATACCAAGGGCTTTAATCTACACCTTATATGGCTGCTTTCCGCTCAGAGGAAAACAGAATGTGAGGAGGAGGAGGAGGAGGAGCAGGGAGTGGCACTCACAGCTGTAGGACTTGACGTACTTTCCGACCTTCCAGGCGTGTAAACAGCCACATGAGGTTAACCATGTTCCGCACAGCTGCGCTGTACTTGAAGCTTAATGAATGGACTCGTTAGCGACGTCTCAGCTAGAATTTGACCTCTGACTTTCTCACTCTCGACCCCTGAGATGGCCAACAGCCCTTGTCTGTTTCCAAATGTCTGCTCCGTGCTTTGAAGGCACCGGCGTAGTTTAAAGCAGGCCCTGTTTTTTCGCCGGGTGAAAAGTGAAAAGTTCCCGGCCCACTCTCGATTGCTGCGCCTAAAGCTGCTGAACAACACCGACTAAACACAGGTTGGGTCTTGGCTGCCGACAAATATGCTCTCACAAGTTCCCTTTTTCTCCAAAGAATGTTATCAGATTTTTCTCCCTCGATGTCGCTTTCACTTTGACACTTGCTGCCAGGCACCCTGAATTATACTGTTTACACTGGCTAAGTGGGAAGAGGTTGACCTGAACAACTGTGTGAACACCTTTCATTCGCCTCTCTTGTGGGTCATATCAGATAAGTCACTGTATTCATACACTTCTTTATAATAGTCTGCCAAAGAACAAAAGCCATGTGTTGAGTGGGTGTGAGGTCATTCCTCCACATGTGTAATGACTTGGGTGGCCATTTCCTTCACGTCAAAAAGGAGGACCACTAGTGATGGGGGGAAGAGGGGGGGGGTGGTAAGATGAACGAATGCATCTTTCTTCGAGTCATTTGTTGACGGGGGGGGGTAAGATATTACCGACCGTTCAGTAAAAAATAAACTACACGAAAATGTAACCAATGACATTACTTATTTTGACACACATTTTTAGCCAATGCATATTAAACTAACGAGGTAATGTGTCAAAAGGCGGACCGTTTTAGTTATTTTCTCAAAAGGAGGACAAACGAGTGTCCGGCAGGCTGCGTCTGCAGCCGGACGGGGCATTTAAAAGCCGGACGAATGGCCACCCTGGTAATGACACACATTTATCGATAAATCTGACACATGTTCAGCAGTGGGACCAAGCTAATCCCCTTTAAAGACAAGGAGATGGAGCGTTTCTACACAGAAGACTATTGTGCCCCCCCCCCCCTGATCCCTGCACTTCCGTCCACTTGCCTTCTTCTCCTCCTCCCTCTCTTATCTCCCAGATTCTGCTTTAATGCATGCTGCGAGCATGAGATGTAAACACATGTCTCACAGCTCATTTACAGGCGGATTTAGGAGTTTGCTTGAGAGAGGGTTTAAGCAGAATAGGCTCATAGCTGCTGGAGAACATCTGTCTGGTCAGAGCATCTCCAACCACGCACACACAAACAACTTCTGAAAGTTCTAGAAAACTTAACCCATAGTGCTAAGACCACAGTCAACACAAAGGTTCTGTAAAAAAACAGACTGACGGACAAACATGTAAAGGAAATGGCATCATCCTGAGCATGCAGCACCGACACACGTGTTTGCATCACGCTGTGTCACTAAGCTTGACTTCCTAGGAAACTGGACCAAATTGGCCATAAAAGAGGAGGGAAGAATGAATGTGAGTGGTCTGATTTAAAATAAAGTATGGGAAAGGCTCCAGGTGCATGAGTAGCATTTCAGATTTGGGGACCCAGTGGGTTGCTTCAACTGAGTTTCTTGTTCTTATTGACCTGAAACAATGGCGGTACCTATTCTGCTACAAAGAAAAGACAAGATCTCCCTTAATTTGAAAGGACATGCTGTCAAAAAAACCTTGTATGTCTTCCATTAACCTCCCACCCGCCATCTAAAGCTATCTAAAGACAGGAGGAGCAAGAGCTTTGAGCTACAAAACGAAGCCGATAGCAGGCAAAGATTGAGAATGTAAAGTCCCGACCATCCCCGGGGAAACTTGGTTTTGGCTCGAAGATAAATCCTGATCTTCAAACTAAAACTTAAGAATCATCAATGGACGTTCTTTAACAGACAAAATTGTGAGTATGTTACGTAAGGTTATATAAGCACTTCCTGTCAGGTTAGATGATCAGTTTCCTCTGTAGCGGCTTCACTTGTGTAAGCATAGATCTCATATAAACTCCACTGTTTGGGGAAACAGCACTTTGAGTATCATAGAAAAAGCTTTTGAACAGATGTTATGATTGAGCATTTCAAAATTCGGAACATTTTTCTAATGGCACCACGGTGTTCTTTCCTCGGTCCCATCTGCAGCGTGCCCAAACTCCACAGTAATTAAAATCAATCATTTTTAAGATATTCTTAATATATTAAATCTCTATATTTCTGTAAGCATACCTTCCCTTCTACTGCAGCCATACACCACATTCATAGTAACACACATTGTCAACAACAATGACCCCAACTTTCTGCTCTCTACAAAATAGACCCTTCAGAGTTAATCAGCGATCCAGAACGCCGGAGAGAAGAGGACATTTAGGATTAACTAGTAGAAATGATAGAGAAGAAATACATGATCATACATATAAACATGTGGGTAAACATTCGCATGCTTCCCGGCCATGAAAATGTTTCGCAAAAATTGTACATGATTACTTTGAAGGGGCAATAAATACATTTTGGATTAAAGTCCCAGTGTAAGTAATGCAAGATCATTTTTATAAGAATTTTGTTAGTAGTTTTTATTAGTGCATGATCCCCTGAAACAAAGATTTTCTAAAGCTACGATGAGCCCTTCATGTGTAATTGGGAGCAGGGATTTATCATAGAGTCCGCCGTGTTGCACAAGCATGTTTCTACAGTAGCGAAATGAAAAGCACTTTTTATTTGACGTAGAAACTATCATTAGCTATGTACAGTTGGCAAAAAGTATTAATATAGGTCTTTTCAGGTACATTCCCTTGCAGCGTAAATTCCAGAAGGTGTGTAGTCATAGCAGATAAATACATTGCTCAAGCCATAACAAAAAATATTAATTCCAATTAAAGTAAAATAAGATGTGGATTCTCCCACGTTTGCATTTTGCCAATTGTTTGCATTTAACTAGCAGGAGGCATGGTGATTTAAACAAAGTCTGTTTCCAGAGCCGGGGCTCTACACACACCCACTGATCTGGTCCCAAATTCAAACCACAATTTAACCACAAATTGGTATAATATTTGTTGAAATGCTACATTCGGTAAATGTGACTACCAGCATTAACAGATCGTTTATATGATCCTTCAATGGAGCCAAGCTGTATACCAAGCCATGCATGGACATGCTGCTATGATATACAGTGCATAAGTCTGCAGCACAGTTTGGAACACTTGCTCAATAGACATGCCATAGATTAACACTCGCGCAGCGGTTCATGTAAACCAATCCACGGGCCAGTCAAAACAAACCAGCAATCACGCCTGAAGAGTGAGAAGCTGTTTGTCTAAACAGCTCCTCCGTCCTCCGTACTCCTCGAGACACTACACTACACTACATTTGCACCAAAGATTGACCAAATGAGCCATTTAAAGCTTTTAAGTAATAAATAACTCAAACCTCAGCTGTGTTATTAAAACATCCAAACTAATACAGCTAATTGCTGGTATGCAAGCATGCATCGACAATATTTAAACTTTAGGTGTGTATTCACAAATAGAAAAACAAATTCTTGTGAAACATCACACGTTATAATCAACCCCGTGGACACTAACAGCTGCAGTGAGCGTTTGAAATATCACTGCAGATGTTTCGACTGCATCCACAGGATTTTGCCAATATCTGCAGAAGACAGATGAAGTGCGTCGGATGCAACGAATAAAACAGTGATCCTTTTGTCTAATTATTATTAATGGCGCACACAGTCAGAAAGGTCGCATTTTGCAATTTCTGCGACGGCCCACTTAATATGCTTTTAACCCCCTGGCTCCCTCATCTAAACATCCATCCCTCTACCCCCACCCCACCCCCCCCCCCCCAGGAGAGATAGAATCTGGACAATGGCCACCGAGCGAAAGCTATCTAATCCTCTCTGAAACACAATTCAATAATGTAAGCAACTCTGGATCGTCATAAAGCACACAGATACACACATTGTGGTGCTTGTTTGCACTCTCGTGCATATTTTTCAAAATACAAGGATTTGCTGCGTAAGAAGCTGGGGAATATATTAAATACAAAATCTTTAAAAGCATTCAATATTTTTTCTTAGGTAGATTTCATTTACACAGAAATCTCTGTGTAAAAAAAAAACTAACTGGAACTATACATTTTTCTGTTTCGGTGTCAGTGCAGCAATGGCCGTGACTAAAAATCTTTTCAGATGGATCCTGGGAGTTGGTGATGTCCTTTACTTGAATGAACGGAGCAGTGATACAGTGTGAGTCACAGCAGCAGGGTAAGGAAACTCCACTGAGACACTCTTTGCTGCTTGCCTGAGCTCCTGCAGCCAAAACTGCATTTTGAGAGACACACAAAACAGACCATCAAAAGTGGAAGCAAGCGAGAAACACCTGCACAAAGGACAGCAAACGTAGAACAGATTGCTTATACTGAGAGAGGATTTGCCATGATACAAACATAAAACCTTCATCAGCACTGCAGTGGACACAGTCACATGTTTCAGAAAAATATTGGTAACTCAAAAGGCATGCTATACATAAAACCATCTCATAATGTCATTCCATTCATCACTTTCTCCCTGAGCACCAGCTCGGCGGTGTTTTACTGTCGCACGTCATAAAAAGCGCAGGTCACCAGCTCAGGTAGTTGAATGTTTAATCTCTTTCAGCCTTAAACTTGCCACACGACCAGATTTAATGAGAAAAAACTCTACTGGACTGTCATGTTGGGGCAAACCAGAAGGAGGGCAGTGACCTTTAACAACTCGAAAAACCTGCAGTTTAAGAAACGCCGGTCTCAAGTGTTTGAAGTGCTCAAAGGGATTTTGATAAATCTTCAGCGTGACTGCAATGTCATGGCTTGTCTGCCTCACAGACCACTTTCCCAGCCTTTTTGTAATTTAGAATAACACAAGATCCGGGGCCTACAGACATCCTTTTCTTCGATAATCTCCCAGGGTTATGTTCCAAAACCAATGTGTTTTCAATTCGAATACAAATATTTAAATAGCTCTTTCCATACATAACTTCAATGTCAATTCCTAGGCGAAAACATCCACCGCATGCTTTGGACGGGTAGGTGATGTGGTTTGGAAAATGAGCTTGCTAATGTGTGCATGTTGGCCACGACAAGAAGGTGGAGATCAATCAAACGCTCTGGTCACCAGCTAAAGAGCGCAGTGTGTAATTTACACACTCTAGAGGTGCCCTGGCGTAGTCAAGCGCCACCAGCCTCTCTGACCAGCAACCTGGTCCAAGAGAGCAAGGCCAAGGGGGGAAAAAATGGAGATGGAGAGAGATGCCAACACAAGCCTCCACTTCTTGCACGTCTTTTTGTCAAGTCTCTGGAGTATTACAGAATTTCATTGGCAAACACGTTGCACCCACCACCACCAAAAAAAAGACTGACCTGACCACTGAGTCTAAATGGCAGCTTAGGGAATTCATCAATCAAAAAATATGTGCTTGCCTACAGCACTAACCCCATATAACAAATTGATATGAGGCTTCGACAATATTTCAAAAGGGGTAACATGTTATTTGAATGTGTCTCCACTCAAAGAGGATAATACTGTGAGACTGATTTTGGACCAGATATACCACTATAGGAATCTTAGCATCTCTAGGAAATTACAGCGTGTCATTTGATTTCAAACCCTAATCCCGCGCTGCATCATGCTCGCTATTCATGCAAGACGTCCCAACCCCCCCCAACCGCAACTTTTTATTGCTACCCCAGCATAAAGTGTCATCATGGACGCATTGTCCATTCATTTTTGAAGGATATCCTCCTGATAGCAGAACATACTGTAGGTGACCTTGTCAACACCAAGGCCAATGTTTGTTCATGTACTCCACAGCTTCGCACGGTGGTCCCTCAATGTCACCAATCCCCGAACATTTAAACCCATCCTCCCCCGCCGCCAAAAAGATGGGAGAGGTGATCCCAAGGTTGTGTTTGTGTGTGTCTGCCCTCTAAGAGCTGTGGCACCCGAGTCCCTCTTGTTACAATCCCCTGGCCTTTAATGGCTTGTGTTGTACCTTCCAGCTAAATTGCTGACCAGCGTCATTTAGACTAAAAGAGTACAACAAGGACTCTGGTGGGAAGTGACACCTCTGGACATGCTGTTTAACCAGAGTTGCAACGAGTGGGTGAACAGGCCTGTTAGTGGTGGCATTTTTGCTATTTGCGTCATTTATAAGGTGCGTGTAGGCGAGTAACAGAGTTCAGGGAACTAGTTTCTGTGTGTGTTTTCTATTCAGCTCTTTAAAGATTATTGTTATTACTTGTGTGTCTCTTTTTGTGTGGACAGTGCTAACCTGTGATCCTCGGGAGCCTCTCTTGTAGTCCCACTCCGAACGGGGGAGCATCTGTGGGAAAAGAGACACATGTTCAAACCACAGTCATCAACATCCTGTTCCTGTTATCGTCCTGCAACAGAACTTCTGCACAAAGGCAACACCATAATTGAGATTTACTGCGCTGTAACGAAAAAGAGGAGGAGCAGGAATGGCGATGCAAGGAGTCATAGAAGCGTGGGGGGGGAATGGAAACGCTAACAAATGTATTACTATTTTTTCACTTCCCATTAAGCGCAGACGTCTAACGTAATTTCGCAGTCCGGTTCGGTTCACTTTAGCTCCTATTCTCCGCCCGAGGGCCCGGAGGGGGCTGAAATGCTTTGCGCTGTCTAATTACCGGCCTCTGTGTCCTTCCACAGGCCTCGTAAAGCCGCTTCCCACTTTCTTGGGAGTCACCGAATGCAGGAGCGCAGCGCCGTCACTGATTCCTGGTGAACACGTTGCAGAACAAAACGAGAGCCAACATTACGCCCCCCCCCCCCCCTCCCGGACCCCTGCCTCTGTTTGGGCGTTCTGCCGCAGGACTGAGAATGCACGAGAAACCCCGGATGTCGCTGGGACAAATTGCTGCTTGACGCACACTGAGGCAAGCGGCTCAGCATAAAGGCCCAAATTGTTAATTCGGGAGTAATCCACTGTGTGGAGGAGGAGGTCAGCGAGTTGTGTCATGCTGTGAGAGGAAACATTGGGTTTTGGGTGCCTGTCTGGACAGAACTGTGTTTTTTAGTGGTGCTTTTTTCAACAGTGCTGCATAGTTCTAATCAAATTGTTCCGCCTGCCTTAAAACCACCTCTGCCAGGAGATAATGAGATCAGTCTCGTGTTTGCGTGAATGTGTGTGTATCTGTCGCTGTGTGTCCACGGCTAAGCTCGCCTACTGCTTCTTTTAACAGCAACATATTTGAGGCGCTCATGAATGCTCGAGGACCTGTCGCGGTTGCAGCGACTCAATAGCCTCTGTAAATGGAATGTGTTGGCTAATTGTGCGTTTTGTTCATTCAATCAAGCATTACATCAGTGGCCGTCGTGGACACACCCGGTGGAGTTTGCACTCTACCGAGTGCACCTTTGTAGTAGTTTTTACATTTATAAAAAAGTAGCGGTATGTGTCGGTGTGTATTGATCGGTCGCAGTAGGAAGTCGACTGAGAAAGAAACATTTTGAAAGAAGGTTTTCATGGCGTTGAAAAGCATGCACTATAAGTTAGGAGTCAAAGCAAGTTTAAATCCTGTGTTGAAATATTAGTAATTGCTCCACAAAACGGCGGTTACATTCAAACACACCGTGATGCATGCATCTGTTCATACACCACAAGGGCTTTCATACAGTTTGACACCGACGATTCTTCATTTCAACGCAACGTGAAGGATTTGTTCTCAACAAACACATTCTTCACTTATGATCCAATTTGTCGCCCAAGGACTCCTGCTCTGAGTGGTCTGGATTCTTCTATCATAAGGTTAATAATAGTGTCACTTTAAAGCTCCGTCAAGCGTGTGTGTAGCTTGTCATGTATTCAAATAACCACATTAGAAGAAAACGGAAAGCAAACTGGCAAATAGCAAAATGTAAAAGGCCCGTGTGTGATATGTAAATGACTGTGAATGATGATATATATAGAGCATATATATATGGGTTGGCAGCAGCTCCTCCATGGTCATGGCTGAGTCCTGCTCCATTAGAAGGTCTTAGTATCAGTGAGACTCTCCAGGCACACACGCATAAACAGCCCATTCGGTCTTACAGTCTTATGTAACCCAACCTTTCATCTCCATGCTCTGAGAGACAGACCCAGACTACACAGAAGTCTACATGCAGCCTTTGATGTGCCAAAACAAAAAAACACACACACACACACACACACACAGAATCAAAGCTGAGCATAAAACTGCGCGGCAGATCGCTTCTTCCACGTAGTGACTTTCCTCAGAGACTGGCGCAAAACATTTCATCAACAAGTACATGTGGATGGTGTGCCACTCACTTACTAAACCAAACAGTTGATGCAGCCTGGTGCCACTGTGTTGAATATTCTTTACTATTGCCAGTAAACAAAAGCTTGGATGTTAGTACTTCCAGCTTTGAAAACGCCGGCGTCACAGCAAACAAGACATTACTGCAGAACGAAAACAATTATTTCAAAGACAAAAAAACAAAAAAAACCCAGCAGAAATAGACAATAACCTCACAGCGGATAAAATGTACACTGCCAATGGAAGGCATGACAGTACAAGGGAATATATGCCTTATTTTCAAGCCAGTTTTTTTCAAGGAAACAAAAGAAAATAGAGACCATCATCCGGCGCCCTTCTAACCACACCCATCTTTCATTTTGATCTACACCCCTATAAAGTTTCTTAACTGCATCTTGCACTTGTGACACTGTCAAATTGATAGCATCTGTCCACAGACAGAGAGACATGAATATAAACACCTGGTGAAGTACTCAAAACTGCCTCTGTGGTACTTCTTGCTATAGTGTCTCCATGACCATATTTTGCCAGGATGACATACACACGCACACGCACACACACACACACACACACACACACACACACACACACACACACACACACTCAAACTCACAAGATTAAAACGATACCAGCCACATGTTGTCGCAGCTGGTAAGAAAAAGTCTTCAAACTTGATGACCTTGTTTTGCTTGTCGAGGATGGAGATTATACTTAAAATGTATGACAGTTCACTGCCAATATTATGTCTAAAGAGGTAAAACCACACGTGAATGATTTCTTAGATATCGCTTGGTTTTTCATGGACACCCTCCAGGCAGCAGAACACAGCCGAAGCAGTAAAATTTCCAAATGGATTTGTTTTCGTCCTAAAGCTCCGGTGCACCTACTGGGAAAAATAATAACTTTGTAGAAGTTATGCACCTTGTTTCACCCTCTGCTAGCTTCATTACCGCCCTGTACGTCAGTTCTATCAGTGGCTTTCACTTACGCAACGCTGCTGATTTAAAAGAGACTGGACGCAGTCAACAGGAGAAAAAGTGCCTTGTGTTTTGTGCAGAGTGGAAGTTCGTCCAGGCTACCAGAATAACACACACATCGTGGCGAATGCGTTTTTATTGGACTATGGCTCCATTGTGAACGCATTCTGGAGATATGCTGTACTTTCTTCAACCAGATACTCTAGAAAGAAACAAAACGAGAGAAAAAAATGGTGTGGTCAAGTAAAGGATCTTTGAAAAAACTCCAAAATCCAAATGTGGGTGTTTGCAGTGTGTCAATTTGAATTCATTTCAAACAAACTGGTTGTTATTGAACACATATTAAAAGGCACAAGGATTCTAACGTTGTCGGCATGAAGGTTAGGTGCCTTTTTTTCCTGTAGGTTTGGCCAAGTTTTCATTCAAACTGGATCTTGCAGTATCCGTGACTGTACGTTTGCACAGTTTTTCCGTTGCTTTTACTACTTGTTAACTAGTTTCCAAACATTCGGAATGCCCCCCCCCCCCAAATACAACCGCAAAGGAACCCCCAAGGCCTCAAACTTCAACAATGTGTCTTTCCAGGAACAATGTCCCATTTTCTGTGGATAACCCAAAGACCTCAGTGTCAATAGTTTTCTTTGGAACTGCTCTCTGCTTTTGAAGTCCTCACCCAGAGCGTTACCGAGGCATTGTTCCTTGATAGAGATGTTGCCGCTGAACTCGTGGGAGTGATCGAAGACATTTTGGATAGTATATTCTGCATGGCTGGATACAAAAAGCAAGTACGTATTTTATTTTTTGGATCAACTCACCTCTCAAGGGAGAATCCAGTCTGAGCAAGTTAGCCAAACACATTTCCACGGGTGTTCCCAATCTTTTTAGTCTCTTTATTTGAACTTGTTTCATGGCTAAGCAGAGGCAGAAGGATACTTGTATTTACACACCGAAACAATACAGTGACAAACAACCTTGCCAAAACAACCAAAGACAAAGATACAGACTGGCAAACAGATTGTACAGATTATAATCTGCGTCGAGAAAAGTAAAGTCCTGTCTTTGGCTGTGCAGCTCCATCAAAGCGCGTTGACATTTAAAGGCACAAAGGTAAGTAATGAAAAGGCCGCTTCCCTCGGAAAATGAGCTGCGCTCCCACGACTCAAAATGAAATAGTGCCGGCTAAGTAAACTTCCCGCCTTCCTCTCACTCAGTGTTGAGAGGGCAGCAGCGTGGATGCCAGTATGCAGCCATGTCCACCACCATGGATCTGAGCCACGGCCCACAGCGCGCTGCCATGCCTCTGAGGTGCTGGGTAAACACCGCAGTGTCAAAGCACAAACAAACTACTGGAATATGCTTTTTGTTTGACTTGCACCCACCAGAGAGCCACTTAAGTGGCGGACAGCAATACACAGTGAAGCTCCACTCTCACAGCGATAATCCCGAAGCCTCGCAATGAGGCCGACCCACTGTCATCGAAATACTACCACCTACTTTCCTTAATGTGTCTGGAAAAGGAAACCAGGAACCGCCTCGTCCTAATATGGCTCAGTGCAAGATAACTGCTAGCAGTGTTTCTTAATCATTCATTCACGATCAGCCCTTCATCCTCCTCCGCTTCCCTCTTTCTTTCTCCGCCTCCCGAGTCCTACTTCCAACCTCATTACCGGCTTCATGGGTGTGGAGTTGATGTGTGTCTACTTGGATCTTCAGTGGCCGTGCTAGCTTTTTAGGGAACTGGATTTACTGGGACCCAAATACAGTTTCAATTGAGGGCAGAGCTACAAAGAAGTGCCGACTGAAGATCTCCTGGTTGGGGGGAAGGAAAGAGGAAAGAGAGAGAGGGCTGATCTTGTGCAGTGTGCTTGGGTTAATTAAGGGCTCGCAGATCCGTTCAGCTTGACCTCAGGGGTTTGATGCGCCCCCTCTCAGTCCAATTAAACCCACTATGATCTAACTTACATTCAGGTCTGCAGAGTCATCAATTCACACATATGCCTACTAACATGAGTGCACACACGCACACACACACACATGCACTTGGACTGACACCCGCTGCCACGAGACTTCCACAAATGTTCTGACTTATTCTTCCTTTGTTCTTTCATCACCGCTCTCTGTCTAAGATATTCTAACGTCTGCATTGCTGGACTCAGACGTCCTCACACTCGCTTTCAGCCGACAAAACGAAACTAGGTCAGACTCGACTGAGTCACAGTACAGGACGGCTCGAGAACGACAGCGGCTTGGCTGTGAGGACACCATCAAAGCAACAATCACAGATCCTTGTAGTCACTTTCATGGTTGTTAGAGCCACAGTCAACTCTGTGACGCTCATCACGGCTTTGAAAGTGAGGTGCAATCTTCTTTTGCGCCCACAGGTGGAGGTATTCGCACCACCAGTGCCATATAGCACGGCTACAGACGCGGCCCCTTTTGTTTTAATACAGTTTTCTTTGAAAGACTTATGATAGAATTACAGGACATCCCTTCCAATGAAAGCATTCTTTCTAGACCAGCTGGAGATTTTGTATTATAGTGTACATGAGTGTTTAACATCTCCATTAATCGATATTTACAGTACAGGAACCTTCGATAATTGGACCCCCAAAACAGCCGATGCCAGCTTCATAGTTTCCATAATGATTAAGAGGCATATTGAAAATGGAGACGAGAAGTAGGGGTCTTTTTCATCTTTCTATCAATAATGTAGATACATTCTGACTCATTTTAAGTCAATAAACTCATTCTCCTTAATAGTTGCTTCATAAGCTGTTCTGAATTGAACACTACACACTGCAGGACAGGGGGGAAGTCTCAGGTAGGAGCGGACACACACGGAATCCTCCTCTGCCTGCGAGCATGGCAGCCCACCGCTGGGAGGACACTTCAACAAAATAAGTAAATAATCCAATAAATCCGTCCTTGCCTTTATGCTGAAGCTAAAGTATGGAAAGTCATTCCTATTCTCGCTGGCTAATGTTTTACAGGTTTTCCCGTGGGGCTCAGTCAACGCGATCCACTTGCGTCATCGCTTGAGGGAAAGGGAACTATTGAGGTGGGCTGCCAAAGCGGAGGGGGCCGTGTGCAGGGAATGGGGAACACACTTGTGTGAATGCAAAGATTAGCGCACGCTCACACCTAAATGCACTTTGGCATTCACGCACTCGCATGCACCGGCCCGAGCAAAGCAAACACGCACGCTCGATGAGCAAAAGCACGATGGCGTGCGCTTTAACAATGCTGAAATGCACACATGTGATCCTGTAATGTATTTCACACACCAGAAGTGCATTTGCACTCTGTTTAGCCCTTTGCATACTCTTCACACTTACTAACTTTAACTCCCCTAATTTTGGAAGTGTGACTGATGGGATTTGTCTTCATGTTTCCTAGGAGAGACTTAGCATGATGGTGAGTGATGAGTGTTTGAGGCTCTCGATCTGAGCGACTCCGAGGGGGAAATCACACGCCACAAGGATGCCGTGGAGTACTACATATTCTGACCTCAAACACTAAAGTAAAATGTGCCAGTGACAAAGTCTCCATTGGAAAAAACTATTTTAAAGCTCACCCATGTGGTTACATGATTAAACAGCATACTCTTTTATTGTTCTGCAATGTTGCAATTGGTGCACATGCTTCTTGTCTTTACCTATGAGCTGCGGCCAATTTCTCTTCAAGCAAGGTTCCCAGCTCGGCACACTGAGCTCGGTTAGAAAGGGGGAATCTGGCTGGGTAGACCTGGGCAGCCCACCTCAAAACACCATGCCAATGCCATTAGTGTATAATAGTCCAGTCAGGATTACTGCTGGGGCCCGGAGAGCTGCGAAGGGAACGACGCATTTCACTAGTTTGTTTGTTTTACAAGCCTCTGCTCTGTTCAGCCTGCAAGGTGCCAGTGGGCTTTGTGCGATTTAATTCACAGTTGCTTCAAATTGAGACAACACTATACAATAATAATAATCAGAATAATAAGAATTAATGGTTTGTGACGCGGCAATTAATTTACTGAATGATTGTTAACTTTTCTTCCTGTGGAATCTATTAAGGCGCTGTCACTCATTCTGAGGTCGACACATTTTCCCCAAAGGTTTATTGCGAATGCTTGCTGATTGACTAATTACGTACCCATCGAGGCGATAACAGATTATGTCCTATGTGTGTGTGTGTCAGTGGCTGGGCTAAATGTTCATCAGAAAAGATGGACAGCCTTGAGATAAAGAGTCCATTTCCCCATTATCCATCAACTCTGTGATTCAGCCCTTCGGCCTGCTTCAGTCACCTGGACATTTTACAGCTGAGCTTTCCTTGCAAAATGGAAATGGTAATATTGATTTATTTCGTCTTAAAGACTCTCTGTCACATTTATGAATTGCATTATGACAGGCCACAGGATAAGGTGCAGAGGCTGACAACAAAAAAGTGTTTAGCCACGTTTTACTGTTTGCTGCTTATGGGTCTTATTCAACCAATGGCAAGTGGATGGACTTGTGCTGGTTTAGTGCACAGTGTAGGTCTCAGACAACAGGGCTGGGTTTTACTTCCACTGTAAAATAGTTTTATGAAGCCATAAGTCTGACTGGGACAAAGGGCAATATTTCTTTTAGAGTAGGCAACATACGTCAAGAGGGGATTTCAAAGTTAATGAACAGTTGAATAACAAAACCATTTGGACCTCAACTTGACATGAGAACTGAAGCAAATGCACCAACATTTTGAATTTAGTTTGTTTGGGTGAAATGCTTGATATTAAACCATTCTAGTTTTAGTATCTAACTTGTGAAACACTGAGAACAGTTCAGTCAACAGCAAAATTTTGAAAGCACTATGGGAGTTTGTGCACGTCGTCCTCCAGTGCATACATCATTTCATCTTTTATTCAAGCCTGACTCAGCTAGGTCACTGTTCTGTTTTTTTAGTCGATGCTCATTAGAGAGGACCACACACACACACACACACACACACACACCCATCTCTCCCAATATTTCAGCTGCACGTAGAACATTTACAATCTCATCAGGATTCCCACAGGACTCCAGTAAACAAACATAAAGAGACTCAAGCATGTGCCTTTAGATCACATCCCTACATCCTTCATAAATCACTGCCGCAGAAATATAAATGTACAATCGAGACCGCACGTACTGTGTGTACTGCTTGATGCGCTAAAAGTATGCGTGTGCAGGCATGGAAGTGTGTGAATGCCAGCCACTAATAAACAGCATGTGTACCTGTGTGCAGGCATAAATCTCTGCTTCCTCTTTGTGCAGGTGGACACATTTTCCTCACACAGTCCGTTCCCCATGAAGGGGCTCAGGTCCGCCCCATGGGCGGGTTTTCCATCATTAGCTTGTAAAACGATTGCTTTGTCAGAGAAATTCCCAGAGGGGTCTAGTTCCCCATGTAGAAGGAATGCAGGGGTGTGCGGGGACCACGAAGGTACAGGGCAACACGAGAGGGCCTTCTCTGACGCACCAGCTGGTCTTGTCTCAATGAGGCAAAGCACTCATTGAGACAAGTTATTAGGAATGGATCAGCATTATGATAGCCATCCTAGGAACCTGGCTTAGAGCAGAGCAAACAGGGGGAAGATGGGGGATGCCGGTTGTCCTTTGGGGAAACCGGCAGGCTCCACGAGTGAAAGGAAAGCCATCTTCTTCAGATCGCTGAACGCTCGCTCGGGTAACGGAGTCCAAGCAAAGACAACACAACATACACTGGACTCTCTGTTACCTAAGTGATGTATAATGTGATACCAGAGCAACCAGAACTTCTGTCTGGTAGCTCTGGTAAGGGAGAACACAGGTGTTGGTTCACAATAGTTACAGATTCATGAGCTAAAGATTAAAATGTAAAGGTAAATGTGAGACCTACACTCACTCTCCCCTTAGCCATTCACCTTTTGAAGAAGATATCTAAATGCTCCAATAGGTCAAACAGCATGACAATAACTGTGCCTTTCTGCCATGCTGTGCGAGGTGCGCACACAGGGATTATCAGAGCTTGTTTACTGAAAACAGCCGGCTTTTATGTCTAGACGTTGCGATTTAACTAGGACAGAGATGTACTGTGATCATTCTCAGTGGGCTCATCACTTTGTCATTTGATATAATGTTAATCGAAAAATATTCATTAGTGCGAGTCTGCAAGTAGCGCGCAGTGAGGCCGCGTTTCAACCAACTGAAGCTCAGCATGAAAAAAACCTGAGCTACTTATTTACCCCGCTGACCTGGACTTTGAATAAGTCCAGGTCAGCGGGGTAAATGTCTGCGACTTACCGACCCAACGTTGTTACGTTGTTGGATTAATGCGCTAAATGAAACATATGTTACAACATAATAGTAGCTGTTTACGTCTAACGTTATAGACTTTAGGTATGAGATACATGTAATTAACAATATATACCCCATGAAATGTAGTGGAGAAAAGACGCGAGGACTGCGTGTGCATACAGATGTGTACAGTAATAGTGTCCATGGTACGGGTGCTGAGGATCTGAAAGAGGATTAAGGCCAACCACGAGCTAGAACAATATTGTTAAAGAACTTGTTGGGCTGCTGTTTAAACATAGAAGAAATCCTAGTAAAAATACACAAGACATTTTTTTTTTAAAACATGCAGCAAAATCTTTGCTCCTGGATCATCTTGATCAGAGTCTCTGGTGCCGCCCCCCCCCCCCCCCCCCCACCCACACACACACACACACACACACCAGGCCAAACGGCTACTTGTGTTTACCTAGCAATGTGACTGAACATGTGCTGACGTCAGCTTACATTCCTCACATTCATCAGTCTCAGTTCTCACTGATATTGTCTCGGATGCTGCAGAACAGAGGGAGCAGAGATCACACATTCTCAGAGCAGCAATCATTCCACGGCCATGTGTTTACTCTATTGATCGTTCCTGATAAATAAATAAGCATTGCATTCGTTTGCCATCTGTTTTCATAGGCAGTCGTGCGCTCATGAAAAGCTATCTCTTGAAATAGTCTTCATGTTCCACTTAAGACATGGATCCCATAGATGATTGCAAAAATGCTGTTAACTCACCGCATAAATATGCATGAACGGCTCAGTTCTGTTTTGTTTGGTGTTGTGTGTGAGGCTTATTGTTAAATTAGTGTTTTCTCTCTCTTGTATTATAAAGGAAAACAAACAGCAGAAATGAGAATCCTATATGATATGTATGATAATGTAATGTAGGTGAATTAAACAATTGAATCTGTAAGCGGTTCAGCATTTACGTTAGAATAACGATTGGTGTCGTATGTTCCGTGTCTGATGTCATTTTGTTTATGTTGTCGGCTGAAAGGTACATTTCTCTCCAGACTACCACAACCAGCAGGACATTGACTTTTTACATCCAGCTACTCGCCAACTTCCAGGGTTCCAAGTTTTCAGTTTTTATTTTACCACCTAAAACCAGTTTATCTATAGGGAGTGGGTCATTTTCACTATTGAGTTGACCATGATTGACGGCCATGTTTTGTGCAAGAGCATACTGTGTCGAATGTATTATTTTACATTAGCTGAAGGCCACCGTATTCCTTGATATTCACTTGGCTGCATATGCACTCACAAAGCTAAATGCCGCAACATTTTACACACTGTCCCTATTAACCTCACATCAAAACCACAGGTAACCGTAAATAAAAACCCAGGTCTGTGGTGTAACACTCCTTTGTTTGACCCCTTTCCACTTCAACCACCCTACTGGATTCATGCTATACAAAACTGGACCACCTTCTTTACCTCCTTTTTCCACGAAAACGTAATAATAATTCAGGCAGGCAATTAGATTTCCTTCAAAATTGTAATTTGTTAACTTATTAATTAGTGACATAGAAAGGTAAATTATTTAATTATGTAACATATATTTGATTAACACTAACGTTTGAGCTTTTGTTTTTCTGCGGATAACAACAACTTATCTCCTTCACAAAATGGTGGCTTACTTTGATTTCTGTGGCGGAAAGCCACAACAAGTCTGACAGCAGAGAAAGTTTAAGACAACACAACTGTACAAGGGCTTCTCAATTCCTAGCCTATCCCAAACAGTCCTCTCTGCAGCACAGCTGAGGAAACAATTTGCTGAGACCTTTGCCTTTTACATTCTGCTCCCTGCGACATGATCCAAAGACACCGCGGAACAGCGAGCTCATCCTGCTACCATGTGAAGAAGCAGAGTAAACATGACGCAGAGCGGGATGGAGGCTGCGCTTAACCTCACTCAGCCGTTACACTGTCCAATCCTTCATTTCTTATACTTTTAATTGCCCAATCAGTGATGGTGGCAGTACAATTAATCAAACAATGAAAAGAAAGTTGTGTTTAACAGAGGTTCAAGACCCGTATTAGTCCTACAAAATGGTTCTATGGCCTGAAGCTAGTATGACTCCTCGTCCGTAATTGCTGTAATTGCACTTTCCGTAGACCATGTAAAAGCAGAAACAAATAATGTCTGCTGCAACTCTGTATAAATGATGACCATCAACCGAGATTGCTTTTGCAATCCTGGTGTGAAAATGCCCCATTGGAAAAGAATAATCTAGTATAATGGGAAGTAGTTCAATTAATTAGGAAGGTAGAGAGAGCCATAAACGAGTTCAACGGCACGGCTGATAAGGCAAGACTTGTAAATTAAAAATGGCCTCCTTGGAGTTAAAAACTGTGACAACGTGGGCAAATGGTTCTTTTTCTTCCATCTAAAAAATCTGCATGCTTATCATCTGCATGTGTCCATTAATATAATGGAAAACCAACCCCGAACAAAATGACTTCTCTCCATATAACCTGATTAGAGCAGCTGCTCCAGCCTGAAGCAAATGGATCTGTGCAGACGACCAGCAGGGATAGAGATTAAGGTGGGGGAGGACGGAAGGGTCTCGGATCTGGCAGAAGATAGATCTCGCATAACCCGCACCCACACCCAAATATTTACAACAATAAGTGATTTGCTCTGTAATTAAAACAAATCACAGCAACAACAATGAGCTGTCAGAAGTAGGAATCAAATGGCTGAACGGCTCCTTTCAGGTCAACAGGAGATTGCTTGTGCAATATCTTGGCAAGCAGGCTGATAATTGTATTTATCAAGAAGATGTCCAACTGATTCTTTTCCCCAACAACCAGTTTTTGCAATGGGAAAAATCCACACCGCCCGGCTCTGACTCTCACCTTGTCCTCGTCCTTGGCTGCATTCGATCCATGTGCTGAGCTGGCAGCGACACGCTGAACTATACAAAACCAGGGGACCCGTGCTCGCAGAACGGACCTCGCCCCGGGGAAATATCGCCCTTAACTCTGGCCCATGGGGCTACGGTTCAATAGTGCTGCGAGACTCTCGGGGTCAAAACTCCAGGCACGTGCACTTCAAAACTCACTAATGGGTACGGCAGGGTATGTTCCTGGGCCTCGGTAACAAGTCAAGGGCAAGTCAGCCAGAAACCCAGCCGTGACTTTGGGGGCCGAGCTGCAAGGCTTTTTTTTTGTTTTATGGCCGTCATCTGGTACGGCCGTAACCGCACAGAATCACAAACACACTCATGCACTACCCCTCACGTTTCCTCTGTCTGCCCCTTTTTTCATCCACACTCGCACCTACGTATGTCTGACGGCCTGTTTTCCACTGCGGGCTCCAATTGATTGGAAAACGAAGATGGACTCCTGTGCGAGGCGAGCCCTGCTGAAGAGAAACAAAGTCTATTACAGTGGTCCTGCTACCAAGTGAACACATCACTCAACCAGTCCGTCTTCATGGTTAGTCGCACGTCACGCTCCTGACTGGATGACTGAGGGAGACGAGCATCCACGTGACAAAGCAGCGGGGGCGGTAGATACCTGCCAGTTTGGGAGACAGCGATACCCGTTTCCTGAGCAGGGATACGCCCCGTTCAATAGGTGAAAGAAATGGGTTGGAAATAGGCAGCGTAGAGCTTTCAGCCGCAGCCTCTCCGAGCGATGACAAGAGACGTAACACAGAGCCATTAGCGGCCTCACTGTGTGAGCTGCTGGCTAGAGATTGAAGCCGGCCTGATTATTGACATTTTGATGGTTTCAGGCTGGGAAAATCGATCTGCCTTAATGTGAAACCAGGGCTTAAAACTTCCTTTTTACAGGTTTCAATGCTAGCATCAAGAGCTATATTTAGGTTGTATGAGTTAGAGTTTGAGTATTAGTGATACGTTAGCTTATTAATGAAAATGTAAAGTAAATTATTCATTAAGAATTTCAATTGTTTTCAGTTAACGTGTTGACGCCCAAGTCCATGTGTTGAAAAAAACAGCACTGCATGAGCTTCACAGAACCTCTAAAAAGCACCTGGCACGTCACTGGTTGCTTTTTCATCCACTCCACTTTTAAAAATGAGATTTCCTGGTCCTTTGTCCTTATTCCCTCCACAGATTGATTGGTACTTCAGAGTTTAAGTCATCTTTACATTCAGAGATGACCTCCGATCTATCTTAGTTCTGCTTTGACAGCTGATTCTCCATGCACATACAGCAGCGAAACGGGTGCACATATTTGTCTTTGTTGTGTGTTAAAAATGGGTTGCCCTTGGTAAACTCAATATAAACTTGTAAAAAGATTTTAGTTAATAGATTAGAACAATACTCCTTTTTTATTCTAAATAAACTAAACCAGAACTTATATATATTGTCCTCTGGCTCCTTGGGGAATGGCTGGAGCAGTATTAAACGTATGTATGCACGGGTACACAAGGGAGTTAGTTTTCTTTTCATCCGAGCCCGTCCTCCCATCAGAGTGAGGAACGAGAAAGCAAAAGGCAAAACTGTGAAGAGGAAGACCTTCTAGAAAAGAAAAGGGTCGAGCGTTCACTGTAATTCGACAGTGCATGAAAGTCAGGGAGAAAAGTGAATACATCTGGCGTGGAAATAGGAGAGGTGGTTTGTCGGGCATTACAGAGTTTGGAGAAGAGAAGAATAGAGAGGGGAAGGGAGAAGACGGTGAGTAAAATGGGGCTAATCATGAAAGAGACAGAGCTCGGAGACAAGAGGAGACAGAGGATGACTAAAATAGAGACAGCGAAGTGAAAGAGGGAGCGGCTCAATGAGAGAGACAGAGGGATGGACCATGATGAAAAAGAAGAAGTGGAG
The DNA here is from genome assembly GCF_964276395.1 of Gasterosteus aculeatus. Lineage (NCBI taxonomy): Eukaryota > Metazoa > Chordata > Actinopteri > Perciformes > Gasterosteidae > Gasterosteus > Gasterosteus aculeatus. The sequence goes on from NC_135698.1 coordinate 14,137,603, forward strand.
GGTAAAAAAGAGCCGAGTGGGCCACTCTAATCATACGGCCACATTGTGAGACAATGGATTATGGGAAGGTGTTTTTAGCTCGAGCAGTAATGTCTCCACCAGCAGCCGGAGCTTTGAGCGCACATAGGACGAGATGTAGAAGAAAAAAACGCAAATGCCCGTCCCCAGAGTGGGGAGCACTGTGTTGTCATGGAAACCGCTCTGACGTCAAAGCAGGCATTATGTGATTACTCATAGAGTCTGTTGAGGAGCGGGCCAATAAAACAGGGACCATTACTCACACACAGGGAGATGGCCGGAGCTCAGGTTACACACAGGCTTGCATATGCATGCACATAGACACACACGCGTAAACACAAACAATCACACTTACATTCACTAGACACACAAATAATAGCATATGGAAACACGCTTCTGTGCATTCACAAAGTACTGACTCATTCTAGCAGCTCCACCTTTAATAAAAAGCAGGGCGATGATAAACTGCATGAACATTTTTACAATCCAGACAGAGTGAAATGGTCACACTTTTACAAGGGCTCCTGATTTGGAATATAAAACGTGCAGATTCCCCGTTTGCTTGATACCGTTGGTGCTAAGGAATGAAGCTAAAACTTGAACACTCATCACTCAGCACTAAAACCTGGACTCGAATGTCCTCTGGATGACTGCCGACCACGAGACTCTCCATCTCGACAACGAGGAGTGCAAACACAACCTCATCGGCACAATCACAACCGAGATATCGCTAGCATAATCTGCGTGTTCTGCATTCCACACCCTCTGACCCATGACTGACAAAGTACATCAAACATGCACGCTGACATGTACACTATTGTGCGTCACAACACACACACACACACCCACACACATGCTCACTTCCTCTCGCCATCTCCCACACATTCTCTACTGGGAGTTAAAACACTGTTGGGGCTGATAAGGATCCGGGCAAACAGTGTGGATAAACAGTCACTCTGGTAATTAAGAACCGCGGACCTATCAGAGAAGAGTATGCCGAGACAAACATGTGATCCAGACTCCATTACCGGGGGCCGTACGCATTCCCATCAGGAAGACCATTAGTTGGGAATAGACGGACGTTGAGAGTCACCAGAACTTAAAATGCCAGACTGGCTCCAGTAGTTTCAGCTGTGATAATGATAACTGTGTTTTCAATCCTAAATGGTGTTCTCAGAGTTACCACTTTAAAATTAAAACAGCTAGGCCTGTATGATCTTGACGAACGGCAAGGTAAAGATGTGTTTGAGTATGAAATACGTCCTGCTGTAGAAAAGCGGTGAGTTGAGAGGTAATAATATGAAGGGAGACGAGGTTCTTTGTGTCCTTGTGTAATCTGCAATAATGATTTGAAGACGTTTTCTTCTGTTGAAAGTTGTTTTCTTGCCCTTTTGCCCTGGGCTGACGGGGGAACAAACGAAAATCTACCCATATATTACGTTTTAACTTTAGTTTCATTCTGCTTTTAATAAAATGAACAAAATGCATACCTTCGCACAACCACATCAGTTTTGGGGTCGTATCATTTATTTTAACAAACCTTTTTAAGTGTACTGCCAGTAATAAAATGCAGAAATATTCACATTTTGCAAAAAGAAAAGAGCTTATAATGGTGAGCCAGGACATTTTACTACGTTTCACAGTAAAAACAAATCAACTACTGAAAGCCTCTCTTTGTGATGACACACATTTTTTCTTTGAAAGAGTCCGCATTGAGTGAAATAGATTAGCTCTGATCAAAAGACAGATTGCCTTGCTGCTGCAGTCAGAAATATCTACCTCTCTCTGCTCGTATATGAAGTTACATGAGTGAACGTCATCCAACGACAGATAATCTGCAGTATCTGTATTTTTAACTGTCCTTAATGTGCATGACGCAACTTCACTTATTGCATTTGGAACAAGTGCTCCGTGTCACTTCTCTGCCACAAATGTGACTGAGCTCTGGCCAAAACCTGATATACTATACTCTGCATCATCACTAATTTGGTTACAATGATACCATATCTGAGTTGATCTGATTACAAGCTCAGTGGCTCCCCCTCCCTCCGTCTGCCGCTGCAAAGTGTGTGAACCTGTCTTACATGTGCAACTATTAGCAGGCACGCATGTACACATCCATGCATCACGGTGCGTGTGTGTATGTGTGTGCAGTACGTGCGTGTGTGTGTGCGCGTGTGTGTGTGTGCTGGAACAAGCCGTCCACCTGGCAGCCCAGTGAACTTAATGAGTGTCGTGGTCAGGCAGCGTGCGCAGTCTCTTCCGCTGCCTGAGGCTCTGACCAGGTGCTTCTGACACAAGACACATTTAAACGACGGCAGCAGGATCCTCCCAGGGGGCTGCACCTTGACCAACAGCATACCACCCAGAAGGAGCAGTATTCTTTTGACCTCCGCTCGAACAGCATGACCTCACTGTGACCAACTTTTGAAAATGTTGGAAGCTGTAGGAGAAAGGAATGTGAAAAGGGTGATTGAGTTACCTATACAAATGTAATTTATTACTGACTAACTTCTGAGAAGTATAACTCGTCACTTTTAGCTGCATTTACAAATGGGATAAATGGGCAATCTGTTTCCAATTTCGCAGGTGGCTGATTTGAAGTACTTGAACTGCTACTATCACGCGAACTAAATTCATGTGACATTATGCCCCAGGACTACTCAACGTTTTAATCTCATTATTAGGATTTACCAATGTGGGAGGAATCAAACATCTGCAGAGTTAATATCACCACGCAATTCAATTTCTCAGTCAAGTATATTTTTACATAGCCCATTGTCACAAATACAAATATTCCTTAAGAAGCAATTCTTATCAAAACAATAACACCGTATCAATTTTTCTAAACACGACAAACCTTTCCTTTAACCAGATACCAGGGTACTAAAATATATGTCACTTTGAATATATTTAAACATGTCATGTTCAATATATGAGAAAAATGAAAGTCAATTAGGAGCCATAAATACAGTGCGATACAATCATGTTTTATCCATTAGACATTTAATCGGAATGTGTCTGTGCGCTCTGGTCTAAGAACATTGTGGAAAGTTCACATATATGGGGGCAGGACTAATGGCCCAGTAGGATGCATCCTGGCCCGGATCCATACATGGTCCAGTCAACTCAGACTAGCAAGACAAATATAGAAATTAATCACAGCTGTAGCATCTGGAGAGAAAGCCTCCTCCTTACTTATCTTTACAAAATACTCCCTCACGCTCCCTTCTTCCTCAATCACTCCTCAAGTAGCCGAGTCAAGGAGGCTCGTACTCTAGAGAGCCATTTCGACAGCCATTACAGAAGGGTGGACTTTGTCTGCAATAATAACTGTGTTGCTACTGATGAGAGTGTTGTGGAATATTTCAATAAAAGCTCGGTAGAAGAGAATGATTTGTCTGATGAAACAGAGTCTTGATGAATGATCAAAGTTGCAAAAAGTCCATTTATTGCTTGCAAGCAGGAGGTCAAATACACAGGCACGTATCACGGTGCTCTGTGGAAATGGCGTCCCCGAGCAGTAAAACCGCTGAGTTTTTATACACATGTGAAGGACATTCTCCGTGCCAGTTACGAGAAGCTGCAAAGCAGGTTGAGATAAGAACCCAGGTGAAGCTGAGGGTATAACACACACACAGACAAGATCCTCCTCAGTGGCCGGTGCAAATCATAATTAATTGACATAAAGTAAAACGTGGATCCGGAACTTTCGTACCGAAGAAGATATGAACTAAGGCCATGAACAGAAGTCCTTTGTTTTGAAGCTTCTATGAGATCGAGTTGACCATCCTCCCTTCTCAGGGCACAGCTGCAAACTAACATTTTGTATCATGCTGCTCTTTGCACATCAGGGTCAAATACAGGACACTTGAGACACGGCTTTAGCACAAAACAATGCTCTTATATATTTTACCATTACAAGAGGCCCCTCAGAGTTTCTCCCACACCCTTCACTCATTAACGAATGTCAAACCTTTGTGAGTGACCTCTCTCTAGAGGAGATGAAAATATTTTGAGGCTTCCAATGTGAGAGAGTAAGGGTTTATTTTAAGTTTGCCAGGTAGCTGTTTGCTCCAACCTGAAGCCAGGCCTTGCAGCTGTAAACAGCTTAGCCAAAGCAATGCTACTGTACCTGGGATGTGGTGAAGGGCACTATAGGACCTTGAAGGGTGAGTGTGTTTGTGCGTGTGTGTGTGTGTGTGTGTGTGTGTGTGTGTGTGTGTGTGTGTGTCCAAAATGCATCATCTCCCCTAATGTTTTCTCTCAAATGTACCCTCTAGTTCCCGTTCCTTTCCCAGTAACTGACCAACTTATGTAAAAAGCCTGCACTGGTCCACTGAATCCCTGTCTAATGGGCTGCACAGATGCCCCCCTTCCTGGAACAATTACTCCTGTGTGTGTGTGTGTGTGTGTGTGTGTGTGTGTGTGTGTGTGTGTGTCTGTCTCTGTCTTTCTCCGTGCAAACGGACTTGAAGGTTCCACACATTTCCTACAAAAATGTTTCACCACTGTCTGGAAACAATGAACGGCGCTGGGTGAGAAGTGGGGAGGGTGGAAGGATTGTGGAAAATGGCACGGTGGGAGAAGGGGAAACACATAATGGGGAAAGTTATGGTGCTGTTTGGACAAGCGTTGTTGAGGGTAAGTAAAAAGGGAAGTACGTAAACCAACAGCAGATCAGTCGTGAGGGGAGGAGGGAGCGCGACATGAAGGAGCGAGCGGGGGCCGATTATTGACTTAACGGCAGAATCGAAGGCTGTCGAGGGCTTTAGAGACACTGTTTGTGTGGTTTGGACTGGGGCTGGTAGAGCGTGCGGCGTGATGATGGAAATCTTACACTCACTCAAAAAAAGCCCGCTGACCTTTTCATCTACCGTTCCCCTGAATCAGTCTTAACATTCTCTCAATGTGGATATGAATGAGTGCTTATTACATCTGAAGCAACGTCACAAGCTCCGGACCCTTTTATGCAGGTGTGTGTGTGTTTTATGAATGTGTGTTTCATAACAGAGTATACAAAAGCGAGGAACAGCGCTTGACGAGAAATGTAAAGACCTCAGTCACAGAAAATTGGGTTGCTTCTTGAAGGTGACCAATCTTCATTACCACTGATATTTCAAAGATAATGAGCTGGTTTCACAGCGTGAACCGCCTCTACCTAGAGGGGTCACCATTTCGTTTACTGGACTTTGTTTGTAATTCCAAACATCCAACATTTGCAGATTTCTGCCAGGAAAAAAATAACAAATGAAGGGGACACATGTGTGCCGAAGGGAGCTCGATTAAAAACTAAATAATATCAACATATAAATAGCACACAGCGTATGGTTGAGATGAATAGACTTTTCCATGGATCTGAGGTATTCATCAGATTTTTACAGAAATTGGATCCAACTGCCAGCTGCAGCTTGGTGCAGGAAGCCAATTTGCTGCAATGGATAAATTATCTGACCCCATTATGGACAGAGGTACTTTCAACCAAAATGTAATCCAAAATTGTCCAGCAAAAGTGCCCCAAATGATGATCAAGGAGGATTCAGGGAGAAATGCCCTGAAATGAGTTGTGTGTATATATTATAAATTATGTCCATATATATATATATATATATATATATATATATATATATATATATATATTTATATATTGCATGAACTTTGAGATTATAGACTGAACTGTTCAGCCCACTACTGTATCCAGCAAAGTTCATACTTTATCCTCAATTTGATTCAATCAACAGAAATTTGAGTTTTTTCCCTCATTACCACAAACGATATAAAAGATCAGTTACACCACAAATTGTGACGTGGGTATCGGGTTTATGAGATGAAATTAGATTAGATGAAAAACGATCATATCTCACAGGGGACTGAGTTCTGATCCGTGAGGTGGCACATGAACAAAAATGTTATATAGCAATAAAACAATCTTGCAAAGGCGTATTTTATGCCCACATAAACATTTATTGTAAACATTTGTGTCCAACTCACTGGCACTCTGTGATATCACTTGCAGATCTTGTTGCTCAAGAAATAAAAGGTCTTTTGAGAAATTATGAAATACCCAAATCATGAGAGTTCCTTGAGTATGCAGCCATAGCTGTCATCCCAAATTCTTAATGGGCGGAGCGGTGGCAATATTCTCCTGGCGGTGGAAAATTGATAGATAACAAGAGCGTTTTGTGATGTCACACGTCAAACTGAGTGACGGAGCAGAGAGAAAGGCACCACGTGGAGTCAAGGGGCCAGAGTGGTGGCAGAGAGGAGGAGGAGATTGCCCCTGGCTGAGAGGTACTAGCTTCTCTTGGGCCCTTGTCTTCCCTTCATCCACCCCTCAAAACAGGAGCAATGGAGCTTAGAACCCCTCCAAGACCCGTTTAGAGAAAACCCGGCCAGATACGACCTAAATGACCCTCTCTTTTGACGCGCTGTACTTCGTTTCTCGTCCCGTCCTACAACTACAAACTCAAATAAGACCCTGCTTCAGTTTCTGGGCCGTTGATTATTTTTCTGTGGGTATTTTAATGGGACATGAAGGCAGAGCAGAAAGTGCGCTCACACGTGCCTGCGTGTCTGTGCGTTTGTGCGTGTATGAGTGTGAGCGGGCTCATCTGTGCAACATCTGCTCAACGGGGCCCAAGGCTCCTCGCCTCTTGAGAAGTGGGTCACGTTTCCCGATGACGTCAAAAGTCCTTCTGCCTCTCCAGTTTGTGGAGCTTTGCCAAAACCACCGCATGCCATTCCTCGTCCTGACAATGGAAACCCTCTCTCCAAAAGCCTTGGAGGATCACCTGCCAAACCTCTAACAATTCTCAAGTCTTGACATTGAAGCGGATCCGACCATGACAGCGAAAAACAGAGTTGAGTTGATTATTTACAGAGGGAAAAGAAATGATGAAAAAAATGTCAACAAGCTACTCAAAACTCATTTTGAAAGACTGAATCTGCGTTGGCGTCAGAGCCATCGCAGTCATCCAGGATCTGAGGCCGCTGCACTGCCTTGGGCCTGAAGGCCTGACAATAAACTCCACTGTCCGTGGAGAGGACGGATCAGGGAAAAAAGGGAGTGAAGGGAGGTGTCGGCTACAGTAGGTGGAGAGATTTCATTTAAGCTGTCCAGTCCCGGAGGAGGCGACGCAAGGTCAGCGAGAGTCTAAGTGGAACAGGAGCTAATGGAAAACATTAAGGGGAGAGATGGAGGAGAGAGAAACCTGAGGCGTTTTCAAATAAAGGCTCAGCATGCATATTCCGTCTGTTTCTTTAAAACACAGAGAGACTTTTTCGAGACATACGGCATATGACAATGAGTTATCTGGCTGGATCAAGGGCATCCATTTGTTGGGGCTTTCTGAAACAATGCCTTTTCTCACTCTTCCTTTTCCGGGCGGATGCGTGACCTCAACCAGCCTCCGTGGCTCGCACTCCACAAAAGCAATTAGCGGGTGAGCTCGGCTATCTTTTGCAGGAATGATTGCTTGGAACCAACAGACCACTATCTCCACTACACAGCACTTGTCTGAACACACACACACAGGCGCGAAAACACAAACATGCACAGAAGAGGCTGCGGTTCATAGCCATCGATCGTGGTCAAGTGTAAACGGATGTCGCCTACATAAGAACCCGTCAGCTCTGACAGCGTTTATTGTCTCCAGGCGACGTGGAGCATAGAAGCAACAAATCGATGCACACACACACTTGCATAGCCAGCGTGTGTGCGTGTGCGTTTCTGTATTTGTATTATTAGGTGTTTACAGTGTACAGAAAAAAGAAAATATGGAGGCGGTCATTTATTGAACTCCTCATGGAGAAAACCCCAAAGGCCCAAAGCAGGACAAGCCATGGCTCCCGGCTTCGTCACACCGATTCTCTTTCAAGCCAATGGAGACTCACACTTTAAACTGAATAAAACAGTGTGTAGTTGAACTCTTGCAACTGTGGTGGGAATATATCTCTGGGCCCTGCGGATGTCTTGTTCTAACCAAATACCCAAAACGTGGAAGTTAACTTGAGTTGACATTCACTTGAAAGATACCATTAAATATTCATTGAACGTTGCTTTGCACGTTGAAAGGAAAATAACTTTTTTCTAAACTTTTTCCAGTCCCATATTAATAAGTTATATTGTGCACAGAGCTTTTTACAAGGAGCGATGCTAACAAATACAGATAAATAGGAAACTTGAGCTGACCATGGTTTGTGTTTGCAGAGTAAAAAAATAGATCCACAAGAGCCTTCAAACACTGTTATTTGTTCTAAATCATATAGATACTGTATACCATCCAGCACAGCTCTGCAGCTATACATTCTCCTTGTGAAATTAGAATAATTAAAGGTGACTGCACAAAAACAGTCCCTAACTCAAACCCTAAGGCTCTCGGCACTGCGAGGGGTGAAAAAACTGACTGACGGACAGATGTACAGACAGATTTTTTTCTCTCAAATATTCAGAGAGTAAAACATGGCATTGAGCATGGAACAGCAGAAGCCTTGTTGGCTACAGGGACAGACAGGCTCACGGCGAGCCAGCGAGGCAGCGTGCTGGGTTGTGGGGGGGGGGGCACCGGGGGGTGGCTTACCAGGCAGAGGTTAGAATAACACATTTCCATCAAGCTAGACAGACATGCAGAGGGAAATATTTAATTTTTTACTCAGCCAATTGCATGCTACTTCAGTGCAGATCAAGATTTTATACAAAAGACAAGATCTGTTTATAAGATATAACACATTCATTCAACACAAGATTAGTCAGACTTACTGTACATACTGTTTTAAAATAAGCATGAACACAGGGAGATACATTCTTCTTCTTCTTAAAAGTATGATTGCAATATATAAATATGTTCAAATATATAATTAATGAATATCTGACCATGTTTGGATTTAGTGGATGGCCCCAGTCAGAAAGGTTGAAAATGTTCCTGCTGCTTGAATGAACGATGGCAGCAGCATATGCGACTGTGGCCTGCGTTGGCCCACCGGAGACAAAACGTCCCGGCCCCAGAGGGACTTGCTGCACCTCTCCAATCACCAGTCAAGGCCATGACATCAAGTTTGCAGGACGCCGCTTCAGATGAACGCTCCGAGATGGGAAATTAACAGTTGTTTCATCCATTTGTTTTTCACACGTCTACTGACTGCAACTATTTACGTCTAGGACAACACCCCCCCCCCCCCCCCCCCTTCCCTCTCTGTCTCTCTGCTGCTACCTTCCTCTCACAAACATGCACACACACACACACACACACACACACACACACAACCTCACCCACACGCTTCTCGGGGCGATGTGAGAGTGTCCATTCATTCGGCCGAGGCCAGCTGCACACCTGGTGACAGCCCAGGATGGTGGTGTTGGCTCAGGTCAGAGTTTGCAGGGAAAGGAGGAACGGGAAAGGGGCCGAGTGTGTGTGTGTGGGGGGGGGGGTTTGAATGGGCCCACAGGCCTGTCCTTCAGGGTCTGCTTAACCTGCACATTCCAGTTCGTTTAGCGCCGGGGCAAGCCCAGGAATGTCCCCCCATGTAAAGGATCACTGTCTTAAAGGTGGGCTCCCCGTGTGATCGAGAAAGCCCTTCAGGAGGATAAATAGAGATGAAAGCAGAACATGCTGCGTTCGGTTGCCAAAGCGATGTGCTGTCCTACCGGATACCCACCGGCATCCAACAACCTGCCCCTCCTTTGTGGAGCAAAAACATTGCTTCAACATTGCGAACAGAGGCTTGTTTCGTACTAAGAGCTGGGCATCCAACATCCGTCCTTTTTGGTAACAAAAAAGAAAACCACTGGTCACTACCAAATACTGTAAAGTACTGTGTGTCGTCCCTAGATAAATTTATAGGTATTATTTGCTCAGATATGCATGTTTGATTATAATTTCTCCAATGATGGATGGTGTTGACATTTTTGAAGGTTCTTGAATGCCTTTTTGTGTTGCGATGATAGAGGTTAGTCTTATTTTGCTAAATGCAAAGGGGTTTGGTAGCTTTATGGGCTCAACAGTAATCAAAACAGTTTGTATTAGGCATATCATACTTTCAGATGTCATATGTGTACATATAGATTGTTTATTTATGTATTTGCTATCTGCTTGGCTTTTGACAACATCTTATATTTGAGAAGTTAGGCTCCCACATTTCTAATAAAAGCATGATGATGTTAATGTGGCTAATCGTGTTTAAACATTTATAACCATACCCAGCCCCATTCACACATACGCCTTATGTATATGCACATGCAAATGCATCCAATTCTTCACAAACTGACCCTCTCCTCTCTGTCTCTATCTTTGCCCCTAAAAACACACTCATGCACAAGCACACACACCCTCTTACTGTACGCAAACACACATTTGTGCCAGGAACATTCCGCTCACCTCCATCACTAAAATAGTCTCTGATGGTATGACAGAAAACTTGAGTGACATAATTCCATTAGTTTGGAACAGAGAACAGAAGAAGAAAAAGTGTGTGTTATCTACTCTTCAACACACACACATCGATAATTTACTTGAAATTCTGCTATTCTTTTCAAACGTAAGGCAGTTATCGGGATCCTGAAGTGTTAATATGTGTGCTGTGTGTCGGGACTGGAGGCCTGTGTCTGTCTAGCAGTTCCAGCTGCGTTGGGTTGTGTCTGTGGTTTGAGGCCCTCTGTGTTTCTACGAGCAGATTCAACCTCTCAGCCTGCGGCAGCTGGCAGCCATCAAGCTGCTGGCAACACACACACGCTTACATGCACACACATGCTCACACAGACGTCCTTCCATAATTTCCATGGTAATCAGAATGGAGCCAGATCGTGGTCGCGCCAGTGGTAGGGAAGAGAGGGAAGAGAGGGAAGAGGGGCACTCTGGTTGGCTTAGGTGATCAGAAACACAGGGCAAGAACCACAACACGAGCTTCTCTTATACATTGTACATATGGGTGAGCAATGTAAAAGTCATATGGATCATTTATTTTTATTAGGGGTCATCGTGGCACAGGGGTACAGAGCTGGGAACCGCAATGTTGGTGGTTTGAGTCCTGGCTGTCCCAAGTCGAAGTGTCCCTGAGCAAGACACCTAACCCCTAATTGCTGCCTGGGCAAAAATGTAAAAAAATGCCATGGGTTAAAAATGTAATATCACTTTGGATAAAGGTGTCAGCTAAATGACCTGTAATGTATTTATTCTTATTTTAGTTTTTTACCATCGTTGCAATCACACTGAGATCTAACAAAACAGCTCTACAAGTGAAGTTTAATTGTTTCTCCCTAGTTCAAGTTTTTTTTTATGCAATAAACAATTAGCTGTTTCTTATATATGTACCTGTCATACATTTTGTACATTCAATTTCTCATCCGACTCACTGCAGGAAAAGGTAATAACAATAATATGAATATATAATGTTGAACTTTTCCTTTAAAAATGGCTCATCTAGATTGTTGGGGAAAGAGCGGATGATTGGTAAAATGATTGCATTGCAACTTTTTAGTTGTAAAAAATCAAAGTTTAACGCTTATTTCATGCTTCAACTTTAAAGGTGTTTGGCATTATCTAGCAGGTAGGTTGCAAATTGCAGTCAACTGAACGCCCTGTTGTGTGTCAAGCATGTAGCAAAACTACTGAGGCAGAGGCAAGCCTTTTAAAATAAGAACGTTAGCCTCTAGCTTTGGTTGGTCCAAATGGGGCTACTGCAGAAACATGGTGGACTCTCGCTACGTAGGACTCTTTCTAAACTAAAAACAATCAATATTTTCAAAGAAATACAGCAAACATACCTATTAATACTTCCATTTATATGCCAATAAATCCCACTAAATTCCTCCATGCGTATCCTTTAACATAGGCTAGTAGACAGGGTGGAACAGGCCTGCTATAATGCCTGGCTGCTGAGCAAAACCTTGAATGACCTACTTTCATTCTCACCCCAATACTTCCACCCTTTGGCTCCTCCAACACGCACAGCGCAGCTAATAGAATGAGACTGAATGGAGATTGAAAGTGTGAACTGGATCGGCCAATCACAAGACAAGCTGGTATCAGCTTTCTTTCCACTCTCAATGAGACCGTTTCCAGCCCAGAGGCCAGTCCAGTCAGAAAAAAAACCCATCACATCCCACGAGGCTATGTGTTTAGAATACAAACAAGCTGTTTGGGATGAGAGTGTGCGGTGGCCCAGTGGTAAATCTCCGCCCTACAGGCTATCAACAACCTCCTCCATCAAAAGCACAATTCAATTATGGACGATGCAGCAAAAATAGAGTAACTGGAAACATTTACAACGGCAACAGTAATTGTGTTTGGATCCAATTCCACAGGAAGTCATTACCATAGATTTCAAGAATATCTTTATCATACAACTTAAGGAAGAATTTCCTCCTCTGGTGGGATAATATTTGTGTTGGTGTCATTGAGAGGACAGGGAGTCGAGGGCTGTGGAGTTCCTGTCAGAAAAGGGATTGGCTTGTAAAAGCTTTCTAAGGGGAATCAGCTGAAAAAAGAAGAGGTGTGCTGCTAATGTCTACTCCCCTTTCTGGCTAATCAGCTCTGCAGCTCCGGTAGGTTTGGGTAAAAACCTTGGACCTGTGCTGGTAACATGGCATGACTGCTTTCCTCTGCACGAGAGGAGAGGAATTTCTGTGGCAGTGCTGATGTCTGCAGCAGGAGAGACTCAGACTCACATTTCCTGACACACTGTGAAAAGCGATCCACACCTCCTCTTCCAGTTCAGTATTGCCAGCTGAAATACAGACGAACCGCCTGTCATTTTGTATTAACCCAAGAAGAAGAACTATTACACAGAGGTCCCACTAACCACTATAAGATCGGTTGATAATTGAATTCTTTTATTACGCTCACGGTGGGAAGGGTGACACCCGCGTTGCGAAATGCACCTATTAGTGGAGGAGATGGATGCTGGCCGACAATCTGTAAACAAAAAGGAGGGGAAATGGCTGTTTATTAAATGTACAGTTGTGCAGAGTGAAGCATAGCCTCGGAGCGTGATTTTGGCAGAGACAACATGGCAGCTTTAAGGCCTATGAGGAAGAGGAGACAGAAGGATTCCTCTTTGCTCTATTTATTTTCTGAATAAACTGTTTTTACATAGTGACTATAAATCTGAAGGGCCTTTATATAAGGCTGAAAGTTCTGTGGGAGAAGCCTCCTTAGAATAAAAAAAGTGAAGCACCAACTGTAACCCCCCTCCAACCTCACACTATTCTCCATCCACTTCAGACGGACAGCACTCATGCAAACATTGTCGCGTCAACAAAGTGCAGATCTACTCCCCGTCATGGGGGCTCTTACAGCTTCTTTTAAACACCGTAACTCTGTTGAACAGAGCAAAAACCCAAACGTCCTTCAGCCCCTGTAGATCATCTAACTGAGGAGCGGCACTTGGGAAATGTTGGCAATACTAGCATACAATTTCGACCTGCAGGCAGAGTCAGTACGACTTGTTGCGCCGTGCGTTGTTGTTCCAGTCACCGTGTGGCTGTGTTGCGCGGTAGCCCCACAAACGTGCGTCCACCCCCCCCCCCCCCCCTCCCTTATGGCTACAATCTCGTGTGAGCGAGGTGATGACTAGTATGGGTCAGCATGGGCTTGTTTACACATTACAGACCACACATACGAGACACGGTTTTAAGACAGCACATGTCCGCCATGTGTGTCTCAATTACGGGAAGGCCGTGACTGCTCAACTGCTTCGCACCGCCACCAAAGGTGAGAGCAAAACGTCAAAAGGAAGGTTCCATGAACTTCCAGAGAGACAGCGGTGCTCCGAGAGATACATGTAATTGAGATCATGACTCAGCAGAGGGCTCCAGCCGGGTGACGGAGCTGAGAAGAGTCAGAGATGCTGGAAATGTTTAGCATTGTCCGTTGGTCTCATCCCGTTCGGCTTATACGGGGACGATACGAAGCACAAAAATACGTGTTAATGGCCGCCGTTGCTGTTTACGACCGATGTCTTGATTTTATTGTTCTCTGAGTGGGTCCATCGTGAATCCCCTTAAAGTAAAAATCCAAGAGCAATGGCATTCATCCACTTGTTTTTACACAATTATTGTTTTGGAAAATAGTGGTTCGCTGCAATGAAAATAAAAGGGACCTTATTGGATTGATGGTTTTCTCCTTGGTTGCTTATGTTCGCTGTTACCATAGTGGAAACATTACTGTGCAGATTCCGGAGTCTTTTCATATTTGATTTTTGACTGCAGGAGTGTGTGAGTACCACCACGAAGAAAAACAAACAAGCACACTACAACGCTAACTAGCGGAGGGCATCTTTCAAGTGGCCCGGCCGACAGTGCAGCCTCTCATCTCCAACCTAACTGCGCTCACTGGTCACAACGAGAGCTTTGATCACTGCAAAAATCTGTTTCCAATTCACATGCTCAGCAGGCTCATTGATTTTCCACAAGGAGGGCTGAGGAACCGATACGAGTCAGCTCGTCTCCTTTTAACACAGGTATGCATGTGCTTCAGTAGAAGCCAGCTGCTGCATTCCGGGAGTTTAAGGACTGCAATCCCCGATAAGGGATGAGCAGCTAATGGTATTAAAGTCCAGGACAGAAAGACAATAATGCATTTGTCAGTTTTGAGGCTGTGGCTCAGAGATCATGGGAGAATGTTTGAACTAAATAATTAGGGGTGAGATGAATCATTGGCATCGTGTCTTCATCTTCCTTCCCTCATCAGCACTCCCTTCAGCAACAAAGTACCAAATGTAAACTGTACTGTATATCTAGGTAATAAATGATCACCATGGTCAAATGGGTGCACGTTATAAACAAAAAAAAAAAAAGATTATAAGTCTAAAATATGATAATAATGTTACATAGAAGGTAAAAAAGAAGAGATATTGACAATTGTTAATTCCATGTTTGCCTTATAATGGCTGAAAGTGGCACAGAATATGAAAACATGTCAGTCCCAAGATGATCTGTGCAGCAAAGATCAAATGCTGCAAAGTGTGTAATAGACACTGCGATGTGAAACAATAGCATGGCATTTACACACATAATATTAACTATTAGAATGATTATTATCCCTCTTACTTGAATCCTTGTTATTATAATTAGCATTGTTGTTGTTATTGGTTAGTGACATCCTTTAAAAATAAACGTGGCAACCGTGAATAATTTATTTAAATGAACAACTATGATAACAATAATGCTAATAATACCAATAATGAAAATCTTGAATAAGTGGTAACTTTTTTTAATTCCCTTTCCACTGCTCCCTCCTTTTCGCTTCAAACACAAAAGTCCTCATTGGAAAGAAGAAAACAAAGCAGAAACATAAAAGTTGAACGGGACAGAAACTCCTTACCTGGTCCCTCTGGATGCATGGCAGAGAGGTCCGGCGACGTGACTTACTGTTGGACTGACTGTGTGCCATGTCTGAGGCTACCACACAACTGGACCTCCTGCGCCTTTTAAACACAGGGATATCTTCCCTAGCTCCTGTCACGGGGGTGCAGCCCTCCTTGTGTCTCCCTTGGTTGGGAAGGAGCTTGTCAGCATACCTCACCAGCAGGATGCCCAGCACTCCGACCAGGTACGCTACGTACGGTCTCCAAGTGGCCCGCACTTTGTGCAGCGAGAAGAGCGAGATGGTCCTCACGAGACTAATGAAAACCACCACGGATATGCCCTGATTCAGACGCGCTACCATGAGTGAGCCGGCGGCCACGCAGACCAGCACGACCACGGCCGCTGTCGCGAACGAAAACAGCCGCTCATCTGTCCCGTCCAGGAGAGACCGCGCCGCCGCCTCGCCCAGGTGGCACAGGGTCAGGAGGGAGACGACGGTCCGGATCAGAACTCCGCAGCGGATTAAGTAGACGCCGACCCAAAAGAAGGCACACGCGAGGGTGAGCGGAGGGGGGACGACACTCCAGCAAGTTTGCAACAGCTCCGCCGCGCAGCCCGAAACCAAGTGAAAGAGGGACGATGTATGCGAGAGTCTGTTGTCGGCGCTGCTGCTGGTTTCAGCTCTCCAGTCTGCACATTTGACCAACAGAGCGAGCAAGAGCGAGAGCGACCCCACGCACACCACACTCCGGATTCTGTGGGAACTCCGTATTTTTGAGAACATTAGCCTCACCCACGACTCGTAATCTCGGTCAGCGCACAGTGGGATGACACGTGTTTTTGAGTACCCATTGCGATCCGGTGCGCTGAAGGTGTTTTCAAGAGCGCTCTGCGCACCGGTACTGTCAGATACCGCAGGCATCGCCATCACTCATGGTAGATATGATGCATGAGGAAGTCTATGATGCACCTATAGCAGTGTGGTCGTGGGACAGGACGAGAGTTAGTGACAACCATAATATATTGTACGCATAAGAAGTACAGCCAATATGCACCGGCGGGTCTCCATTTACGCATGGAGATGTGGCGCCACTCTGCGCGTTCCCTTTGGTTTTACCAGTTGCGGGGTGAGAAACAGTATGCAAGGAGCCTGAACGACAGAGTAACTCAGAAGTCTTTCAGATGTAGGGCGCTGCTTCTCTGCACACACACACGCGCGCGCGCGCGTTCTGCTTTGCCCTCCTTCCTTTTCGGAGCGCGCCGTCTGTTTGGCTTCTGCTGTCTCTCTCTTTGCTTTGTGGCTCCTCCACGGCCCGGTCCGTATACAGCAGGAGCAGCAGTCTTTGCCAAACATCAGTCCCGTTCCGTGGGCATTCAGAGATAAATGCGTGACCACTTTCCGGTCTCTGCTAAAAAATAAAAATAAAAAAAGTAGAGGCGACCCTTTTACTTTGGAGCAGTTTAACATCGAGTGCGTCAGCTTTTCGCTCGGCGTTTTGAGGCGCAAATCCGGTGTGTTGTGTCACCAGCTCTCCAACCAGCCGCGAGTTTGTGCTCATTCACACCCCCGAGTTGCGGCCCCACGCAGGGGAGTAAGATAAGTGTACTGCAATCCAATCCCCCGTTTCTTTCCCCAGAAAGCCCAGCAGGCGTTGTCCTCCTTAGATCAGATTAATCTCATTTACCTCCCCGCTTCAATATTTTGAAATGTTTCATTTTTGTGCATACATACATATATTCTTATCTTGTGGAGATTTCTATTCAGAAAGCAACACAAACTGTTTTTATAAAAAAAAAAAAAAAGTTGATCTAAATTTCCCCAGTGAGTTCCATTCTGGGTGGAATAAAGGTTGTGTATTTAGGCCCAAACATTTAACGACCATTTATCCCAATAAGTGCATTTTGATTTGTGGTTTTGGTGACCGAGACAGCCGGGGGGCTTTCCACCGTCTTATCATGAACTGATCTCTAAAAAGGGAGAAGAATATACATGTTCATGAGAGAAATGGGACCTCTCCGTGAGAAATGACTGTTGTTTCCCTCCAGTTTGACTCCTGATGCCCCCACTCTCCTTCATTGAAATATTCATTCCACTTTAAGTGTCACTTACGATGTGCCGCATCACAGTGGAAGGTCTCCATCAATGTTTCAGCATCCAGGTCTTCTGTGAGCTTACACAGCTTCACAGTCTGGGATGCACACGTCCCCTCATGTAACGGTCTCATGGGATGACGCCCTCTCACATATACAGTTTAGACAAATGTAACCGAGCAAGCACATGTGATCCCGCTCACATTTACTGATGCAAAAACAAAGAAAGTGACGCACAAATTGTTTAGTCATTCTCTTCCTCGACTCTTCAGCTCCTTCTTCTCAATCCCTGAAGCTTTTCGACATCTGGTCCTCTCACAGCTTCTAAATGAGGCCAGCGTTTTCTAATAGACAAAGCGCCATCATGCCATACTCGTGCTTTTGCAGCCACACGTCCTGCCTTAATTTGTGGAAATCCCGCGGCAGCCTTCTTGACACAGAAAGAGCTAATTAGGACTCGCTTCTGTGATGTGCTTATTCCAGCCTGAGACGGGTCAGTGGGACTCCTTCAACCTATCGGTGTGGACAGAGTGTATATTCCTTGTCGGTTGTGATCAGCAGGAGGAGTTCAGGTCCAGTCCATCACCTCTTAAGTTCACTGAGTGCCAGACGGCTCTTTCAATGCAGTGCATCACATGGGGAAGCTGCTGGTTTCAAGTGTGACCAGGTTGTTCTAACAACTTTTTTCTCCATCTTATCAAAGCCCACGAGTAACATTTCTTTGAAGGAGTTGAAACGCCGCTTCATCTGGTTGGTTTATTTCATGGATGACGGGAACAGAAACGTTCTCTTTTTACAAACAGAAGATAAGAGACATAAGGAGAGAGGAGTTAAAGTCGGCCAGAAAATAGGGACATACAAGCATTCATGTTTCTTTGTAGGATTCTACATTTCAGAGGCAAATCCATTATGTGAAAGGTAACAGGTTGTCCAAAACAACTGTAGTGTGTGGTAATACAATGGGAAATGACGCAGGTTATATCAAAACAAGAGATAAATTACCGTCATGCCAGATGTGAAATATTTGCAACAAAACCTGCGTTGTCAACTGTGAAAGCCAACAGCCGTCCCTGTTTTCCTGCAAACTGTCAATGGCCACGAATAAAACTCATCATAACCGGCGTCTTCCTCAAAGGTATCACCTTCTGGTTCAGATGAAGATCAATCACTCTCCGCAAGCAGCATCCCAGTATAAGATCATCGCGGGGAGAAAAAAATAACCCGGTTGTCCCTAAAAACACCTCTAGAAGCCATCTTGAATTACCCGTAAGAAATTTAACGACTGGGGGAGGCACATGTAACCGTCTTACCCTATTTGGCAATGTCACGGTCCATTGTAAAAGAGGAATCTTTTTATGAGGAGCAATTCATCCGACATCTGGTTTAGATGTCGACAGCAGCGTTGGGGGGGGGGGGGCAGTCATCTGATGACCAACGACGGGCTCTGGGACTGCGGCTGACAGATCTGATGTATACTCAGGAAGTGTGAATGCCCTGCCGAGCTGTTTACCACTAAAACCCTTCACCCCGGAGCCCCTAACGGCTCCACTCATATCCAGCGTGACAATGAACTGATGACCCCACTCACGTCGACACCTCAGGCAAATGTGGGTCTAAGTAGCTTACAACAATCTTGAATATGGAATTATCAAGAGAAGCTTTTTGATCACACTTTGGCCGGAGTGCAATGAGGTTGCAGCGTGGTTTAGAAGTAAAAGACTAAATCAGAGGGAAAGAAGAAGAGAACAGGCTGAACAGAGTGATGGAAACAAGTTTACATTGGGTTTGGCACTTGTGTGCATACTGAGATCCATCGCAGCGTGTTTACCAGCCCTCATGGGCAATGGTCGGCTCATCGCCAAGTTTCCACTAAGGGGCTGTGGACACCCGTCTCACGCCATCATATACACAGACATGCACGTGCTCACACATCCTGACACAGTCATTTATCTGTGTGTGCACACAGTTGTCACCAGAACCGGGGCCTTCTAGGCTGAAAACCCCCAAGTTTCCTTTCTCTTAAGAGCCCCGGATCTGATCTGGAGTTGTTACCCTCACTGTAATGAGTCAACACTTTCCTTTATTAGAAAATCACGGCAATAACGGAGCAGGACCTTACAGCGGAGCCAACTGCATTACGTATGCGGTCAGCAAATTTCAACATCAAAGATTTCCCATCAATATTCCAATTTATATTGTATTATATCCAGGGATTCATTCATTGGCACAAGAACTCTACGGGATTTATATGTCTCAATACAATTTTATTAATCTAATATCTACAGAAATAAAATGCTCGTGCCAAAGATAATGGCACGAAGCCAATAAGAGGGATGCAAACAATCTCCTCTAGATGCAAACAATCTCCTCTAGTTTGACATTTTGTCAAATGTTTGGACTTCATTTTCATCATGATTCTGAATATCTGTTCATTATTAAATCAATAATGCATTAACTTCAGCTTTGGGGATTTCCAATTAGCAGAGAAAAGTATCTGCAGTTGAATCAATAACTGAAATATTCACTGCTTTCAGTTCACTTTAGTCCACTGGTGAAGAGGAAAGACTCTCTACTGTGTTTGTTGGTAAATATAACAGCTCTATAGATATGGAAAACTGTAACATACTGTATCCAGAAGAAGGGTTATAAAAGGTCACTCCAAAACAGGTGTCTGTAAACAGTACAGTCCTGCGAATAGTTGTGTTGGTGTCAATTCGGTATCTTAAATGTTGTTCGTTTTCACGACAGAGAGACTCACTGCCTAAATATTTTCCTTGAGATTGCGTTCAAACAATGGGATACAAACCCTTGAACAAAACACATGCAAATGAAATTGTTTTGGCAGCTCCAGGTCTCATAAATAGGGAAGCAAACTGTGACTGAACACAAAAGATACTTGTTGAAAACCTTATAGAACAACTAAAAAGTCAAGAAAAAATGAACAAAACTGCTCCAGGAGAAATCTTTATTATTTTTGACGGTTGCTATTTAATAACAGGAAAGATTATACTTCAAATCTTGAACATATGCGTATAGTCAGTGGTGGAAGAAAACCCATTTTTTTATTTTTCATGCCACTAGAATTGTAAATCCTTACATGGAGGATTAAGTACAATTTCCCACACGATATTGCGACTAATTATGTTACAAATGTACAAACGATTTTACCTAAAAATGATGCGCTATTAGCATGAAATAAGATTGTTATGGAATAAACTAATCAATAGT
Organism: Gasterosteus aculeatus; assembly: GCF_964276395.1. Taxonomy (NCBI): domain Eukaryota; kingdom Metazoa; phylum Chordata; class Actinopteri; order Perciformes; family Gasterosteidae; genus Gasterosteus; species Gasterosteus aculeatus. The sequence goes on from NC_135698.1 coordinate 14,158,241, forward strand.
TAATTGGCCAAAATAGGTAAAAAGGTTCTCCACCGTGCAGACACGTGCACACGAGTGGGGCTCAGCTTTTGGAGAACGAGAGGGAAGAATATTGTGATGAATTAGAAGACGGGTGCTTAATTCACTGGTGTGGGTGGGAGCACTGCTGGCAGGGAAGGAGAGAAAGTTGAAACACTATCTCAGATGAATAATGTACTTCCAAGATTTGAGTGGAAAAGGAGCCACAAATTGTATTTCGTATATGCAGGGGAGTTGCATGTATGAGTTTTTGAATATTTTATGCCAAAGTTGTCAAAGCTGCTCTGCCACCGCAGCTCGCTCAGACCGTGTGGCAGCTCGCTGGCGTGGGACGTGCTGCTTGTCTTAAGACACTAGACATCTGCTTGAGCCTGGGATTTATGCTAACCCGGGGAAATTGCAGGAGCTTGTATTCTACATCTCTGTCTCTCTTGTTCTGCGGAGTACAGATTTACTTCCTAAGCCTTCTCAAATAATGCAAAGTGAAACTGTAGATCATGGCTGCACACACCAGGCAGCCCAGCTTAATTGGTCCATATTTGTTCAAGACATGCCAGGAAAAACACCGCCAACGTCACCCTTGTATGAGAGTTGACCGGCACACAAAAGTCAGCTTTCATATGGGCGTCTGGGCCAGGCGAGAAACGCCACGGGACCCGACTGCTCACTTCTATTTTTTTGACGTCAGTTTACGTGTTTTCCTAAACAGGAGGAACGCTGCTGGGAGCTCAGGCCCAGAAACAGATTCACTTGTTGAGGAAACAGGGGGTCATGGGTAAAGTGCTTCACGGCAACTTTTGAGTGGGGGAAAAAAAGGGTGAGGGTTATGGACAACCTTTTCCAAAAGCATATTCACAATTCAACAATCAGTCAAGTTCTTGTTTAACATAGGACCTCTGCCTTGTTCTGTCGGTTTAAATGACGAATGACTTGGACATACAGTACTGTTGGGAGGAACTCAGATGTTTTACTTAAGTGGAAGATCAGTGGAAGGATCTTTATGGGATGATAAGATCCCATGATGAATGATGGCTGATGAAACTCTAACGGGTTGAAGTAAAGAATGCTTTGGCTGTTTTAAGCTTGAAGTTACAGTCAAGCTAAATACACGCCTGTTTTTTAAGCTTTGGGCAATTAAAAGTTTTAATTTTGTATTTGACACCAATGTATTTTAATGGTTTGAGCTTGGTTTTTGTTTTTTTACAACGTCAAATACATGACTGAGGTTGATGCATTATGACACACACAGTCGTGTGAATTGTATTCGTTAAAGCAAACTATTTCAATATCAATAATGGATCAGGATAACTGTACTGCTCTCCCCGCTGTCATGAGCAGAGCTTTAAGCAGCAGAAGGCAGCCGTTAAAAAAAAAAAAAAACTACCTGCTCGGCAAGATGCTGAAGACAGTGGAACATTTAGCAGCTGAAGAGGAGACAAAAAAAAGAAGCTAACAGATAAATACTTTTGGATATACGGTATTTATTCACCAGGTGGACATGAACACAATTCAAAATGAATAATAATGTTCTTCTGTGTTTGTTGCATGTGTAAGGTAACATGTTTGGCGTACCAACTTAAGATGTTGTCAGGTGTTAATTACAGTTCTCAATGCTCTGTTCGCAGTTTGCTTCTGCTCCCTCAAGTGACAATAACATCCGTAAATGCAGGTTTGAAAATAATCCCAGTAGATTCCGTGCAGTAAGGTTGAAAGAGGGCGGCTTAGGGAGGACTTTACTCACAGAGGAATCCAGATAACGTGCGATTGGCCTTTCAAAGGCCGGACACAAATACTCATCAAGCATGAAAACCTACGGAACAATTTAGGGTACCACTCAGAATCAGCCAACAGCTGTGGGCTTTCAGTGAAGCATGCAAGTCAACTTTCCTCCCCTGGGGCCAAATCCTCCAAACTTCAGACGTTCTTTAGTCAGTTTTTCTGAATCACTAGTGAGGTGATTTACCGTAAAACACGATTTAGAACTTCAGCCTGATGTTGGCTGACCTTTGGAGGGTGGGCATTCAAAGCAGCAGACAGACAGTGACAGCGTACTGGCATCAAGACAGAGACAGAGAGAAGACAGGACACCACAGCAGACTTCCTGTCCCCGAGAAGCAGCAGGCGCAAACTCCTCGTCCCGGCCCGGTCCGATCAGCTCCAGTAGCACATGGCTGGTCTTCATCTCTACATTCTGACAGCCCCTCTTTCTGCCTTTTGTAAGACTTTTATTTGGGACAGAGGCTTTTAAGCTGCCATGTATCCCGCGCTGTTTGTACCGTTAATCCCGGTTGCCATCACAGAGCACGGCGCCGTCAGGCCTCTCTTGGAGCAGAGAAGAGGAGGAAGAGGAAGTGATCTGTAAAGTGTGTGGTCCCACAAGAGGAAGCAGGCACATTGAGGCCTTCATTTACAAACTCTCACTCTCCTCTCAGGTTCCCTTCTTTTATGAGAAACACCTACATGGTTGATGCACTGAACAGAGACTTTTAAGGCAACGCTTGCGCCTATGAAATTGAGAATAAAAAGCATCTCTGCCCCTTCACTTTTCTGCTTTCATCAACTGAGGAGGAGGGAGTAAAAGCCTCCCATTAAGAACTGCTTGACGGCAGTTGTGTAGACGGCAACTGAATTTAAAAAGCCCTATTTAGTCTTCCCAGTGGCTGTTTGACGTCATTTAATGGAGGAAAGGCTGCCTTAAGTAAACTGACAAAAACGAGAAACCTCTCTAACAGCTTACAGTTGTCATTCAGTTAAGCCTAAGCGTTATAAACATCAGGGGAAGATCGTACATGATCTTTGCCGGCTCATGAGCCTCTGCCGGGTACGATATGTGCAATAAGCTCAGTTTGAAAACTGGAGAATCTTAATGACTACTTATTATGTACCTCATAACACAGGAATGAAATACGTCTTACTCAACAATTGCTTAACACCCTGAAATAGTTTTAGAGAACCGAGACGATATGAGACAAAACATCATTGCATTGATAAGCAAAAGCTTGAATCCAGCAGCTGAAATAGTTTTCTAATGAGCTTTGCAAACACAGATGTACTGTAGAGGTGGACTAAAGGAGAAAAAAAGAGCGAGGGGTTTGTTGTACCTTTAAAACAGCAAACTTGTCCACATATACGTATTATCTGCAATCCAAGCATTACTTAGTCCAAAAGACACAAGAAGCCGTCCAGAGAAAGGGAGACATTTACACTGTTGAGGCCGAAATGTCAAAGTGATCCAAACACTCCTCGTGTCTGTTGAAGCACTTTATCCTCCACACCTTTTTCTATATCTGTAAAAAAAGATGTATCTTTTGGAGAACTAATTTGGACACAAATATAATACGCAAAAAATTCCTGTATTGACAGGAATTAGTCAATGTCAGTCAAAGTTAGCTAACGTTACCACTCGCTACATGGATAGTCAATGGTAATGCTAATGTTGCTACTCGCTAGCGTTAGCTAACGTTATGCTAAAGATAGTCCTGTTCGAGGCATTATTTTCGTCGAGCAGAGATTTTTAAATGACTAGCAAAAATGAGCAATGCAAAGGTTAGCTAATGTTTCTACTCGCGTTATGCTAGTGAGAGCAACTTGCTCATGTTTTCTAAATCAAGCTGAGAAAAAGGTAATGTTAAACTGCTCGGTTATACCAGCATGGGAGTTTTTCGCGCGTCATTGACTTAGGCCCTGTCCACACGAACACGGGTATTTTTATAACAGTGACTTTTTTTACGCGGTTCGGCCTTCAGTCCACACAAAAAGGCAGTTTCAGGGCACAGAAACCGAACATTTTTGAAAACTCCGGCCAGGGTGAGCATTTTCAGAAACGACGATTGCAGTGTTGTGTGGACAGTATAACCGTTTTTTTGCCTTGCGACGTCAGAGTGTACGCCTTTATCCGCTGTGTTTGACGTCAGAATGTGCGCCGCTAACTGCTTTGTTGACAATTCTGTGCAATGGCGGATGTAGCCCAAATGCTGCTGCGTGCTTATAATGAGCTGTGCCGCTAACAGGGCTTCTAACACGTATACCGATACATGATCAGTTATATCACTATGCTGCCATGTTGTTTTGCCTAATGTATGCCTTGAACCTCAACTACCCTCCTGAACTTAAGTACTCGTTCGAAATGCTCCAGAAGGTTGTGATGGAGCTGGACGGCAACACACTGTCAAAGAAAGCCCCGGCTCTCAAAAACAGACTCCATCAGTGAACTGTTGCCATTTGATGGCAAAATGGATACAACCGTTTCACCATCTTGTTTTGGAATATGGACCATTGCTGCTTTTTCAGTAGGATTATTGGAACCAGTCACCTGCATGTTCTGTGATGGCCGCTACCAAGTGTAGTGTATTTTTTTTTCTTTTTTTTTCTCAGGGTCATGTGCCTTTTTCATTTAAGTGTCAGCATTTGTCAGATGTGTTTAATAGACCTCCAACCGTTTACCCTATTTTCAAATTTGGAGGTGATTTTTGGATTTTGCACATTCTTAACTGACTTATAGTAGTGGTGGGAAAGCAAGCCATAACTCTTAATTGTATTACTTTATTTTCAAAACCAAATGTAGTTTTCAAGCACAAGATCTACATTTGCCAGGACAATAATGGTTCTTACATGTGTCCTTTTCTTTTGTTAAGAAATTGTAAATGTAATGTTTTTTGCACATATTTTGCACAACATTCCTGCATTAGCCTGGCTGTATAGTATTCTCTTGATGCTGGTTTGATGTAACTCAGAAGGTGTTTTAAGGACCAAAATAATGTTGCCTCAGGTTGTAGCAGTCATGAATGTTTACTACACACTCTTGATAACTTCCATACCAAGTGTTTCTTGTGAAAGAAAAAGGTGCTTTGTTCTAATATGAGATTTGTTTGTGAATGTGTGCATGTGTTTGTGTATACATTACACTGAATCTTCTATTGTTCTATGACAATACAGTTGTAAACTAAACGTTTTTGTTTTGCCTTATTTATTTTAAAAATGTTAAAGGAGTAAATTCTGTAGGTAAGAGATTAGTAGAAATCGCCATACAGAAATAATTTTAGCATGTAGAATTTATACAGAAAAGTATGCAGGATCATTATCAGACTAACTTGAGCAGGAAGCAGGAAGTTAATTTAACAGAACAACATTGCATATACTTTACATAAGAATCTCATGTTGCTTCAATAGGTGAGAATTGAATACACTTAACATAAAAGGGACATTTTAAAGTCACATTAAAATCTCATGTTGCTTCAATAGGTGAGAATTGAATACACTTAACATAAAAGGGACATTTTAAAGTAACACAAAAAAAATAAGTTGGGTTATCAGAATAATTTATTACAATTAACATTAATAAAATATTTTGAATTTACATGAGAAAATCATGTTTGTTTTACAAATAAAAATTAAGTATATTAAATAGAAATGAATCATTTTGACTAAACATGAATATAATATGTGCAACCGATGTACATATTTTTTTCATGTAAATTCAAAAGACTTTTTTTTTCAGTGTTGCATAAAACACATCAAAGCTGTACTATTTACCTGAATTCTCTCCCGGTCAATAGTTGAAAAGCTTTGTCTGACCCCTCATTTGTTGAGAGCAAAATAGATTTGGTTCAATTTACAGAAGGCATGTGTGCCCCGGGATACACTGAACATGAGCTTGTGTCAGGAGTGTTTATAGGAACCGTGCGCCTAGTCACTCTGTACCAACAGATCCCTGTTACCCTTTAAAGGCAAAGCCTGCGGAGGTACATGTTACTGTTGAAATATGGATTAAGAACGAGGTGTACTCCTGTTCCGGTCTGCTGAAACATTTCTCAGGATGTAAGGCAAAAATATAGAAAATGTTAACTTTTACAAGTTAGCATAACTTTTAAAAATATTCAATCACAGTCAGTATCTGCAGGGTAAGAGTTGAAGACATCAATTTCATGTCCTCTGTAACGGATGAGGTTCAACACATTTACAATGGTGTTCACCCAACGACATAAGTACGTATGTATGAATGAGTCATTTTCTCTCCGACTTTTTTTTGTGTTGACATTTCACTGACTTGAACCCTTGAACCCTTTGAAGCACCAAACTCTTGACTGCTTCTTTTTTTTCTGTCTCTCAGTAAACTGTAATAAGTACTACAGTACACCAAGTGCAGACATGAGCTAAATTTCTCAGAATATATGCTGCTGAAAAAATTCTCTGGGTCTGCATTATGCACAAGTTATTCACGGCTCACTGGGTGCTTTCAATTATTAAAGTGCTAAAATGGCATATGTTAAAAAATTTAAACACCCTCCTTTTTCCTTACTTGTGCACTGGACTGTTCCACTCACTATCCAACTAGTTTCATGTGCATAGGGGGACGCACCATATAGCAACTTCACGAGGACACAAATAACACTTTTGTTACACAACAACCGAAAAAAGTTGAAGAAATGCAAAACATTGTGAAACAATTGTAAAATTCTGATTTAATGTGAGTTATTCATATACTTACTTTTTCATCAATATTTGACAAAATTATAATAATATATTTCTTTGAAGTGTGTTGATGACAAGATCATTTTTATCTTATTCATGCACTATTCAAGTATTAAGATTCAACACATAGATGGTTTCAATAATTTTTTCAAGACATCGTCAAAAAAATAAAATTCAAACTAACGTCTCCAATGGAGTAAAAAAAAAAAAAACATTCACTGGAAATACTGGATATAATCTCTACAGGAGAGTGCGATGGGAGCTGCTGAAGTGTATCCTAGCCCTGTGGTATCAGATTAAGGGTTTAATGACTTCCAAAGGCCCAGGTCATTTCCTGGCTGCTGCTCAGACCTGTGTGTGTGTGTTGGACTTAGACTCCCTGCTTGGCCTCAACTGGACGGTTCCCTGGGGACGGGGCCTAAACATAGTCCAAGTGGTAAAAGCCCAAGACTTGGAGCTCTAAGACTGACTAAACCATCAGACCCTGGCACTGATCTAATCTGTGCTGGGCAAGAAAGCCCGGATGTTAGGCCTCAGCACCCAGATAAACAAACTAACCACTCAGGAATCTGAAGAGTCTGTTAAGGAGACGTATTCCTGTGAAGAGACGTATGCAACCATGGCTAATTGTGTGTCAAGCCTGCAGCTATATTTGCATGTGTAAGAGCACAACGTGCAGCTGGGGGACCATGCACGCCATGTTAGGGTCATACAGAAGCCCCCCCTCCCTCCATCTGCGAACAACACACTCACTTTTTGACTTTCCTTGGCTGAATATTGTGCTGACTGACTGGCAGAGAAGCGTTATGGAGTTTCCATTGCGCAAGGAAGGAGAAACACTTGCCGTGTAGTGTGCTCTGCTCCGTAGGAGACATTGACACCATGGGATTCCATTCATTGACCTTGGGCTGACCCACGATGTGGTAGGTACAAAAGTATTCAGCATATATACACCCAGGAGGTATTATACCCACCTACAAACCACAAGAGGTCAGCGACTTTTATTCCAGGGTTAGGGTGAGGGGTTACTCATTTCACTAACTTTGAAAGCCTGTAATGAGGCTGGTGAGGAATGGGAATTGCTGCTTGGTCACGGAGCAATTCACTGCGGCTGAGTTCTTGGCCATCGTTACTGTTGTTGTTGAAGTATTCCTTGATCAACTTGACCCAACATTACATTTCATTTTTGCTTAATGAAAGACGTTTTTTGCTTTCCCCACATGCAGAGCATGAGGGGAGATAGGTCATTGTAGAGTCATTACACTTCAAAAAAGAAGTTTTTTGTAAAGAAACAGAAGCAGCTTTCTCTGAGTCGTAGGAAATTGAAATGCGTTTCGTCTCATTTTGTAGACATGGTCAGGTTTGCTACTGGAGATAATGACAGCACTGCACTGCATTTTATTCAGTACGGTTGGTTGATCCTCACTGACCGGGAGTCATAATAACCGCTGGTGTTTATTCATCTAAAAAGCCCCAGTCGGAAAATTGCCATCTTATAGCTGACTTTTGGAACTCTAGTTCATATTTTACTCACTACAATAATTGGCCGATGCTTAAAAAGCCGATGCTAGAAGTGATATAGGAGAGAAGGCTTTCATTGTAAGCACATTGACGTCATGGAGTAATCTACAAAACCACTGAAAATCCAAACATGTCTCCTCCTTAACATGTACAATATCCACTCTCTACCTATAACTGCTTCATGTCTCTTTTTTATAATTAGTTTCCAGAGTAAAGCTGTAAAAGAAAGCTGTATGATCAGCTAACCCACCAAATTAATACTAGATAAATAAAAGAAAATAGAATTAACTTAAGCTATGAATGCAAACTCTCCAACTCAACTTTTGGAGTACGCACGCAATACTCTCTCTGCACTATTGAGCTTACATAACAGCTGCTGGTGCTGCAGGTTGAGAGCCAGGTTCATTCAACCGACGGCAGTGCGTCTGCAGCATGAATGAACACTGCATGTGTGAACAGCAGCAGCAGAGAAAACCATACATCTTGGGGGGGTGGGGGCTGATCTGACTCGTGGATTCAGAGAGTCGTAATACAAACAACACTATGGAGGCTGAGGAGGTAGAGCGGTTCTATATTAGGTCTCAGAAGATCATTGGTTTGTTCTTTGACTCATCGTTAGTGCACATTGACCTTGTCGACACATAGTAGACATATATATATATATATATATAATATTTGGCCCCTGAATCTCACAGGAGCTAAATTTGACTGTCAGACCCAAAGGGTGGGCGGGGACAGGGGATTTGAATCCATCATACAGTACTTAAGCATTTATCTACCTAGACATTGTTGAAGCACTCAATAATAATACATGAAAAAATTACAGAATACCAAAATGAAATAAAAAGAAATACTCATTTTGAAAGGAATCTAAATCATGGCAGACCTCTTAGCATTTTGACCAAGTCCACACAGAAGTATTTTCAATATAGAGATCAGACAAGTCGCAGCTAATAGAATCCTATCAGGATTAACAACGCGTAAATGAGATTAATAGCCGCATTTAGTACTTACTCTGCACTTAGTGTATGAATCAAGTTTGACAGCAGAGTATTGAGTCTTGCTGCAGGGCTGCTGGGTATTACTTTAGTGACTTGACATCTACACACAATGGCCTCTCAGGGCAGGTGGTTTTAGGCTACAGGGACTTTGACAGGCTCCATTAGCCAACACTTGACTCTGACACTGAGGAGTGAATACAGACTGGAGCTCCCAGACCCCCCTGGGTCCTGTTTACCTTTCAGACCACACTAGACGATAGTCTATCTGACAAGGAGGAATGTGAGAGATACAGTCATACTAAAAATACAGGACACCCACAGTGCTACACGCATATATAAAACAATGTTCCAACAGAAGAGGAACAGGGTTATATTACATAAAACAACCAAGACCCCGTTTGACCGACCTCAGTCTTGTTAATTATCATCTGGTTGTCTTGCTCTTTTAAAATAAAATTGCTGTATTGATTTACAAGATTCCTTGGACAACTGCATACTCTTTTGAAATCAAAGTAAAGTCAAGTGGAATTGGCATCATATTGAAGAGAAAGAACCACTTTACTGCAGCTGATCGGGTGTTAGTATAAAACTCAGGGACATAACTAATCCAAATCTGAATTTACATCAAAACATGAGAAATGTGTGTGTTTAATTTTTTGAACTGAAACAAACCAATCTAACTTAAGTGTTTGAATGTCCCCTTAAATTCATGGATTTACCTAAATCACCTCAATACAAATAAAAATTGTGTTGGTAACAAATAAAGCATTTAAATTCTCCCAAAGTTTAAATATAGTCACACATTTAGGTTGAGGACTAAACTGACTTCCTAAAAATATTCCATTTACATGCATTTTTATTGTAGAAGAATAGTCGTGGTTATACACTCTCACTCCGTCATCACAACGTAGCTCTATTGAAGGATTTAGGGAAATACATAAAGCTGTTGGTCATGATCAGTTTAACTTGGAATCAGCTTATACTTTTAATCAGTCAAGCAAAAGCCACAGACAAACCTGAACTTCGGGATCTGATCAAGCTACCTCTGCTACATGATGTAGTATCTTATAAATGTTTTCTTTTCCTTAATTGTAACTTGTTTATGTCTCAGGATTAAACAGAACCAACAGTGTTTACTGAAGGATCGTCCTAGTCTGCATGTTAATTATATATTTGTTTGGTTTATATCCATGAGTAAAGAGACAGATGCATTCTGGTCAACTTCCACTGTTTTTCAAGGGTCCACTTCATCAATGTGTCTGTACCTAGTCCGGATAACAAAGCCCAGCCATATGACGCAAACAGGGAGTTCCACCCGGTGATCAATTTGGAAGTGACTGCTAGACTCTTGGCACCCGGCCCCCTGATCCTTTGCAGGAGGCCCCAATATCCAAAGGGGAAAGAATGTTACAGTGCAGTTAAGGCTGTTGCATAGATATAGATTGAGCTTGACCCAATCGATATAAGTCATGCACAGATAAAGTAAAAAACAAACAACAACAAAAAAAAGAATCTATTGGTTATTCTCATTGGCCAAAAGAGTGTGAAGTTATGTAATAATATGATCTCGTCAGTTTGTTTAAGCAAGTTATGTATTATATATGTATATTTATTTTATTTATTTATTAACAAAGCAAAATAGTAAATACTCATATTTTGGCCACAACAGCACATTTTTGAAATTGCTCAGATAATCAAAATATTAAAGGATTAATAGATACATACAGTTAAAATATTCAGAAAATATTGGGGTATATTCAGGAACATACCCTAGAGATTTGGTGAGGACAGGCCAATTACTTTTTAAGTTATTGTTCTATTATGCCACACCCCTAACTAATTCATTGGTCCATAACTTCTAAACAAAAACTAGATATCAAAAAACGTTAGTTCGCGTTTAAAGGTATTGACCCAACAATCATTCCCTGAAAATCATAGTGGTAAGGTATTCTGTAGGCCCCCCGTATGCCCCAGGACCTGGACCTCTATCAGATCATTCACATGTTAGGGATTTAAGCCAGAAGTGCACCCCTAGTCATAGAATTTGTAGTGCGTGTAATGATGTTTAGTGATAGAATTATAGTTTGTGTGTTATTAGATATTAGTTATTACATTAACATGTTAGATTAAGTGAATGCAATTTCAATCAAACACAATTCATAGTCATTTAAATCATATAAACACTGTACACATTAACATTCTGTCACAATGTGATGTTAAAACCTGGGGACGGATGCCAATTGCCGTTCTTTATGGATTTCTCCCAATTTTATCCCCAAAAAGGGTTTTTTGGGAGTTTTTTCTCCTGTCAGGTAATAAATGAACAACTTATTTCAAGGCAGCCGACTGAGGCAAATGTCTTGAGAATTGAACCACATGAACTGTTTTAGATCTTATGATGAAGTGTGATGAACGGTGATCATTAGTGATGGGTTGTTGTAATTAAAGTGTACTAGTTATAAGATGAAGACTTAAACGCTGTATGCTTTAATGGGTTCACTCATTGAGGCATAAAGCCACTGTATCTGCATTGAGTGCATTGGAATTTGAGGGACAGCTAGGACAGAGAGGTTTCAGGTTACAGCTGCAGCTTCACACCTCGACGTGAAGGGGACAATGGAGGAGGTGACCCTTTGGAGAAGAGGCCAATGACATTCAAATGCACCAAAGAAGACACACCTCAAGAGTTTTCAAAGGACCATGGCGGGGAAAAGACTGTTAGAACTTCTCCTGCAGCCGCGTTGATAAGTCACTTCAGACTTGCTCAGAGGATTCTCTATTTCGCGAAATATTCCACTGTTCGCTTAGTATTTCACTTTGTAATTGTAATCCCTATTACGTTGTTCAGTTATTAAATAACTTTTGATTTTTGAATTTAAACGAATTGACTCATTCGTGTCCTCGTTTCCGGCCGGGACGAGAACAAAGGATTGAGTCCTCCCTCGAGAGCTTCCGAAACCTTAACACACAACATACCAGGAAGCTGTGCCACAGTACACAGCCGACGTCACTCCAATCCTCCCCTCTGCAACCATCACTGTCACGAGGCTCTGTTCCATTCAGGACAAAAGTCATTTCTCTGAATCTGCAGTCTTATAGTTGCTGACTTAGCCTTACAAGACAAAGTTTCACTGTGCTGGCAAAGATGATAGATTCTGTTGGTCGCATTGTTTTTCCATCATCCTTATTTGGCCGTTCTGACCCTGTCATTTATAATGGCCCTGGTCCATGTTTAATTCATACAAGCCCAGCAGAGCGGGGCTCCACACTGAAAGCTGACTTTACAGGCGACAGCCATTACACACACACACACACACACACACAGGCCTCTGATGTTTTATCAGGACGGAACTCTGAGCCACGATTTATGACCGGCACGGCAGGCTGTACATCTGACATGAGGGATGCGCCGAGCCCAGTTCTTTCACCCCTGCCAATCTACACATTTCAGATACTAACAACGGACCACCACACTGTCAAAAAAACAAAAACAAACTTTTAATCGCGCTTAATGGCAATAACTGTATTTCAAAATGTGCAATTAATCAGGCACATTCATTTTTTTCAATCTATTGACAGTCCTACTCTTTTTTTTTTCCAAGCGTTATCTCTGCTATGTTACAAGCTGGTTGCCTTGCAAGTTGCATCAGAGAAGCCCTCACAGAGGTGCAGTCTCTGAAGCCTAATTAGGTGCTCCACTAGTTGCTGTCAACATCACCATCGTGGGCTTCAAAGCCCAGGCTGAAGCTTCTGATCTGTCTAAATATTTCTTTCATGAAACCCTCGTCACATCAGGGCTGCAATCACAAAAAAAGGTCAGTGGGAGAAGGAGTGGAAGGAGGAGGAGAGATCTCCTTGGTGAGATTGAGCCAATGGAAGTGAGCTTGACCCGCCTCACAGTATTTGAAGCTGTTGTGCGTGTCATGAGCATATCCAGGGAGACTTCTTTGATGCATGAAAGATCTCTTTTCATGTGTCCTCACTTACACTCCCCGATACGGCACGGCATTGCTCCAGTGGTCCACAAGAGCTGATAGCTTGCTCTTGTCACCATGTCACATGTTTAAACCCCAAATCAAGAGTTGTTGGTGACAAATCTTTCAATTTTCCTCATTTTAAAGATTAGGAAAAAGGAAAAACATTTCCTCTACAATACTGTATATGATACTAGAATACGAATTCAAGGGGTTACACACACCACAAAGGAAAGACAGGCTTACCCAAAGAGTGAGTGCTGCGGTTTAACAAACACACTGTACAAGCAATCCTTCATAACAATCCACATTCTGCAGGGGAGAATTAGCCTACACTGCTCGAGCTGAGGGTGGAAAGATGGTTGAGAGTGAGTGCTACAGACATTCTTGGAGTGTTAATGTCATCGTGATGGCCTGACCGTGGGTCCGCAAACTAACAGACCATCATCTGCATGCGGCCTCCAGGCACGCTTGTGGTCCGGTAGCTCTCGAGAAGGAAGCGGAGAGAGAGAGAGAGAGAGAAATCTGCAGTTGTTAAAAAGGTTACATAATACAATATTTAGAGGTGATCTATTTCTTAGAAACACTGTGGCAGCGCTGGTGACGGCAGTAGTGGTTGTGGTCAGGATGGAGAATTCTTATCGCATACCGGCTCCGCTGGATCTGCTGTAGCTAAATGCATGTTACATTTCCTCAATAAGAAGAGCAACAAGATGGAAATAATTCGCATGCAAGAATCATATTCCACTAAATGTGATAGGCGTGAACGTTCAAAGACATGATGCCATGTAGTGCCAGTCGCTGTGAGGAATCTCGTGAGACTGAGACACGCATGCATGCAGTAACAGTCATACGCACAAATAAGTGTATGCGGTAAATACCAATGCCCCCACGTCTTATAATGTCTTTTTTTCATTCTTAAAAAATATATTCAGTGTCCTCACACAACTACATTTTCACAACAATAATGAAACACATAAAGTCCTGCTATGGGGTCAGTAAGCAGCAATACTAAAGCTAAATAGACTGCACTTTTTTGATTCTGATGGACATTACTAAATGCTACACTTTTTTGACCGATTTGCCCAACGCACCTACTGTTTCCATTCTTTCAAGGTTTAAGATAAAAAAATTGGAACAAAACGTTTGATTGCGTCTCAGCAGTCAACATGACGATGGAAACAATGGCGAAAGTGCCAAGTGAATTGGAGGATAGCACGCACACTCTGACATGCACTAAAAGCAGGCTATACAAAACAACAAACATTTCTCCACTATATCTTTACATACTGTTCGTTGGTTGCTATGTTAACGCTCAGAATGTGAAATACAGCTCCTTAAAACAAGGCTTTGGCCTTTAATATGTGGCCACGGACAAGGTCAACTAATACGTCAGCATCTATAAAACATCAATAGACGCTATCACAGTGGATACTGAACATTAACCCTTCAACATATCATAACGGAGATGATACAATTCATCAGACAGATGAAACATTACAGTAAACATGTGCCGTCAGCAGGCCATCATAATTTCATAAAACTCTCAGCAAGTCCATAGTACACTTCTTCTCAAGGCTCCTGTCGACAGCTTGTTAAAGGTAACTCTATTTAGACGGCACACTTCCTCTTGGACTTCCATAAATAACGTTGTTGATTGTTTTTCTGTGAGCGGAGAATAACCAATGTCAGTTTTTAGAGAAACACTTCAACTGTAGTACTGTTACGCAATTATAGCATCATGTTATTTGGTGTGATATATTGTTTTGTTTGCTTGTATGTTTTTTTTGTTTCTTAAATAGATCATTTGGTAGATGTTGTTTTATAAAAGCTGGTATCAACACTTTACTTTTTCTCTTTTTAAAAGCAGATCTTTTTCCTGTTAAAAGGGGCCCTTCTTCAAAAGCGAGACAGAATAAAGGCATTTTATCCAGAGCAACAACAAACACGGTTTTTCCTTTGCAGTGTCTCCATCATAGGAAAGTGATGCAGCGGCTCGAGTGGGATGAGCAAAGGCTGCTGTCACCATGATCAACCCAGTCAGAGATGGGAGCATGTGTCATCAGAGGAGGACTTAAGGTTATCGTAGTTCCGGATGCTCTGCTCTCCCATTTTCTCTCAATTTCTCTGTCTCTCTTTCTCCCGTCTCTCCCCCTGCGAACAAACCGAACCTTTCCATCAGCCGCTGCTATCTCCAAATGTCAATCAAATAGGGTGAACTGCAGGCGACTGTTTTTAAACGACCTCTGTAGTGTCCGCTTCAGACGAATCAACGGGCAGGACACAGGAGATGTGTCTCTTCAAGTCCTATCATGTCGAGAAATCCTTTGATTTTCTAAGAGTGGGGAGAGAAAAAAAAAGAAGAACTCGTGCCACCCAGAGAACATCATGTTCCAAGTGGCTCCATAGTTCACCAACATGAGAAAAGGCATTGACGGTGAAAAACAGAACCGTTAAGGCGATGACAATCATTGCCAGGAGGCACAGGGGATTTAGGTGTCCGTGGCTACAACACAACAAGGGCCGTTATACAAGGCAGTCATTGCACTGTGGCCCTGAGAATCACAGATCTCCAGTGGAGGACAACCTAATAAATCAACCGGGTGGCTTTTGTGTGATCCCGCCACTATGTGCTTTTATCTGCAGCATTTAACTACTGCGAGCCTGATAGATGCTGGCAGTAAAAAGGAAGAGGTCTGATAAACAGCGCAGAGGGCACAACAGCAATCTATCACTGCAACCTCCGGGTTCGGCCTTCCACTGTCGTGCTGTCAACACCAGCAGATTATCTACCAGATCATTGGACGACCCAGAGGGTGGCAACCCGTAAACGCGCAGTTTCACGTAAATATTTAGAAATGCAAACCAGACCGTGAATAACGACTTCTTGACGTCTTTGTTTAATAAATCCTTAATTTGCTCAGTTCGATAGAAGAACCAAGAAAGCTTTCAACGCAGATGGTTTCCTCAGTTATCACTGAGATATAAGATTCTTTATATATTTGCAGTTATTGTATTTCCTAACGCTTACATT
Organism: Gasterosteus aculeatus; assembly: GCF_964276395.1. Classification (NCBI taxonomy): domain Eukaryota; kingdom Metazoa; phylum Chordata; class Actinopteri; order Perciformes; family Gasterosteidae; genus Gasterosteus; species Gasterosteus aculeatus. The sequence continues at coordinate 14,174,260 of NC_135698.1, forward strand.
TAGGAGCAACTGTAACATATTAAGAAATAAAAATGCCTTGGTTCTGTGGGATACTTTTGTTTTGAAAGGGCATGGAGGAAAAAGCCATTTGATCTTGGGTTTCACGGACAAACTAGTCCATCAGCAACATTTGGCACAGTCGAAGATGGCGCTGTCAATTTAAAAAGGAGGACACGGCCGGTTGCGTGCCAGACCCAATCACGCAGATGAAGAGCCAGAAAGTGTGCGCCGTCACCCCCATTTAAACTATCAATTAAAGGATTCTTCGTGACGCCAAGCATGGCGTCATGAGGCCATTCGCAACAGATATTAACACGCTTGCTCTTGAACTAAAACCATCATTAAGAAACTTCCACAGTAGTTTTACTCACTACTATATGGAATTAATCTTTAATAAACAATAACGTGACAGTAGTTAAGCACAGCAACATTTCAGTTTAAAATCCCCAAGAAAGATCATAATTCTTCAATTGGAATCATGACTTGTTGCCAGAACGCAACGTTTAGTAAACTGGGGCAAAGCTTTCATTGAATGGAGTCACAACCCAGTTAGAGGTGATTTGAAACTGGCTGGTATTTCAGGGGCGGATCCGTCTCCATACTTCAGTGACTTGGTTGGTTTCTTTGGCCCAGCATGTAAGAAGGCACGTGGCCAAATCAAACTGAGGACACGATTATGCGTCTCCCATCTTGAGCGCCGCATTAATCCCTCTCCTGTCCTCTTCAGAGTCGTTTCACTTCAGACGCTACATTCTTTTGGAAGTCGAGGAAGTGGAGAGACGGTTTCTAGCACCGCCCGTGTCCTCGCTGGGAAGAACTACTTTTTCCCTCTCGCATCCGTTAACAGCCAGGAGCGCAAGAGATCGCTTAGTTCTCACTTCACAGACTAAAGGCTCGCTGGCACATCTGATGCCAAAGAGGGGTGGGGGTCGTTGTACTTCTCCTTGACGTGTCCTTTCCGTGTCCTTCCTTTGACTTACTGAGTCACACGACGAGGCCGGCAGGAGTGAGTTAGAGCCCAGGAAGAGAGCAGCGTTATCACCACACATTGCCCGGTGCTGTGTCACATGCTTCATGCATCAGGAAGAAAAAGCCCACAGTATATGAAAAGAACACTCCTGCACCTTTGAAGCTATTCCCATTTCCACCCTGCTTTATTCTCTTTTGGTCCAGAATAATGCCCTATGAGGCATGCATTACAATGATGCCATTTGTATGAATTCAAAGCCTCTAAGTAACAAGGTGCACTGCACATTTTAACATGTGAGAATTGGATGATGTAAATGATCAAATTACCATGTAACTCCTAAACTCAAACTTTTTATTTGGGTTATTATACTTTTAATTATTTCTGGGAATTGGCATATAATTCTTTATAAATTCCTGAATCCATCCTTCCTGACAGAACTACTTTGTTTTGGATCTTGAGATGGATGGGGAAAAAAAATGAAATTAAGGATTAAAAAAATGAAATAAAGAGCATTCCGGATTTGACTCCATTAATCTATTTTCAGTGTCTCCTCTTTATATCTCCTTCTTCTTCTGATGATGATGAATATAATGGTGAGAGTTCTTTATGTAATCAGAAGTAACTATCAGCATTCTCAGGTGATTTCCTCCCATTCACTCTTCATGTAATCAGTTTGCTGTTTCCCTTCTGTCAGTAGAAACACAAATGAATTGTTTGTTTGTGAATTACTTACAGCTTCCTTTATTCTATGACTGGTGCACTGATAACGACCATTATGGGAGAGACCAATGCATGTTGCATATTTAAAGAGATTTTGTGTTGCATAAATATGGCTTGACTGAAGCTAACCACATTATACAAAAAATAAACAGAAACAAATACACTGAAGACACACATGTCAGGAAGTGGACCTGAGGTTAAGATTGTTTAGTAAAGACACTATTGCCAGGATCAATAATGAACAACTCAGGTTTGTAAATCTTAATACTAACCTTCGGAGAATAGTTGCTAACGCTCATGAAAAAATAATTACATTAAATATATATATATATATATATATATATATATATATATATATATATATCAATGAGCTTTGTAAGTCAGGTTTGTTTACCTTCAGACAGAGCCAGGCTGGCCCGTTTCCAGTAATTGTGCTCAGCTAAGGTCACCCGCTGCTGGCGACACCTTTATATTTAGCACACAGGCATGAGTGATCCCAATCGTCTCATTACCAAAGTGTAAAACCATTCATTTAAAGGGAATGTTGGCATCTGTGTAGTTAAGAAGTTAAGTGCAGACCGCTTAGCTGGATGAGATACGTACTAGAGCTAAAACCCTGAGTCAAAGTATGATTATTAATAAGGGAGAGGAAAGGGTGATACGGTTGGGGTCCCCAGCTGGAGAAGTGCCACATTGTCACCTCAATCACTAAATCTACATTAGACAGACCTGACTTGGCTCTAAAAAAAGAGGATGTCTGATACAAGTTTTCCCTACAAGCTCTAAACGTCACATTGGGCTTCATGTTCAAAGTGCTATTCTGTATGGGGCGCCGTTTGTAAAATGTTGCACGTTCTAAAATCATGCGCAGTTTTTCCACATTTAGCATTATCATATGAACAAAAAAGCATGACAATATTCACATGTCACTTTTTCAAACATTTTGAGAGAAATTCATGTACATTCATGCAATAACTTTTCCAAGGATAAAGTTTGGCAGTAACAAATAATTGTTGTTAAATAATATAAATGTTAAATGTAAATCTAAATGTTAAATCTAAATGTTAAATCTAAATGTTAAATGTAAATGTTAAATCTAAATGTAAATGTTAAATGTTATATCTAAATGTTAAATCTAAATGTAAATGTTAAATCTAAATGTTAAATGTAGAGTCTACATTTAGCTCTACATTTAACATTTAAGACTTGACAACTGAACATTACAATAATTACGATAATTCAAGCTGGCAAATCCGGATGAATTAGCTCTTGTTATAGAGCAGGGGTGTCAAACTTATTCTGAAATCATGCGGGGTGGGTTCACGGGCACGGAACGGTGCGCATCCCCCCCTTGACCGGACCATCGCCGAGGATTTCACCGCGCCCCCCCCCCCCGTTAACCCGTTAACCCCGTTAACCCTGTTAACCGGCAATAACTTTTCCAAGGATAATGTTTTGGCAGTAACAAAGTTGTTAAATAAAAAAGTTATTGCATGAATGTACATGAATTTCTCTCTAAATGTTTGCAAAAGTGACATGTGAATATTGTTGTGCTTTTTTGTTTATATGATAATGCTAAATGTGGAAAAACTGCGCAGGATTTTGGAACGTGCAACATTTTACAAACGGCGGCCCATAATTCTGCAACGATGCAATGTCGATCCTTTGCCATGTTGCATCATGGCTGGCTGATGTAAGCTAGAGAACACAAAAGAAAGCTTAGCCGGTCGCGCTGTGCATCATTACTTTGGGGAAGCCTGTCCTGGGGTTTCTATTGTATTTTAATATAGTCCCTGGCCACACACAGATATCGCCGCAAACGTCTCCCCATCTACGGCTGGCCCGATTTCTCACTACCAACCCCTTGAAGCCAAATGCTGGTCCGGACGATGATGATAAAGTATCCCGAGAACAAGCGTGTTCGACAGGACGACGAAACCATGACATTTGGAACCTCCTCATTAGTATTTTTCAAAGAAATCAGCAGAGAATATGAATCAGTTGACGGGAGAGATGGATCACAAATGATGACAAAGAAGAGAATGATGAAAACGCTGGAGCACTGTGGGAGGTTGAGCTTTCAAATGGAAGTGGGGGACGTTGGATACAGCTGCCTCTGCCATCACCCGGGGATGCCAAATTCTGCACCACATCTAAGAGTTGGCCTTCATGTCCTGATCTAAATTCAATGAAATGGGGAAAAAAAAGGAGGCTGTCCAATTTTATTCACTCAACTCAAAACCCACTGAACTTTTGCCCGATTTTCCACTTCAAATGAATATTGAGAGTGGGTGTTTTTTATGTTTTTTAAGCTTCCAATAGGTTTGGGACTCTATGGTTGTGGTTTGAGCACAAGACTGACTGTACTTGTGAAATCAGGTATTGTGCATTTAAAAAAGAAAAAAAAAAGCTCTCTGAGGAGCCGGTGTACTTTAGACAGCCCCTCGGGGACAAACGCTGTCCTATTACCAAAGAACAAGAACAAAGCGTATACCTCTGCGTCAGAAGTTGGGCATATTAGGGAAGGGTAGAATTGGACGGGACAAAACCGACTGATCACCAGGAGAACATCGAATGAACAAGAAGACTTTGACCCAGTTACATACTTACTGACATAAATATAAATACCATTGATGTTAAAGGCGTTGTTTTATAATTCATATTCTGGGACCAAACTAAAGAGAATTAAAATGTTTAACAGCTCGGGTACTTATCCATTATAGAGCCCAGTCCCGATTGACAGACTACTATGTAATTTCTGACGGTGCTGTGTTTATTCTCTGCATACGTTTTATTTAGTTTTAGAGATAAAGATTAAATAATTAGACTAGTTAATGGGAAAATCTGTATACATATTGACCATTGATTTATTTATTGAGTCCGTTTTAAAACATAAATATAATTTACTCCCAGCCTTTTAAAATTTTTTATTGAATAAATCCCATTCAATTATGAATATTGGTGCTTTAATTGCCCATTCCCACTGACTGTGAAGTAATAAAAAACTGTTGTTGTGGGGCTTCCTGTCAGAATTGGTTTGTCCTTCAGGGTTTTCTCTTTTACGTCACATGCAGGCTCATTAGAAGATAACAACCCCCCAACATTGCAATTTCATTTTGTGAACATGATGATTTATCAACTAATAGAAAAAATAATCTCATGTTACAAATACGACATAATAATGAATTATGTCATATTTGCAATATTTTAATATTTCACAAATGTTCATAGCTTTTCTTCATTTCTCCTTGTTTTATACATTTTGTGATTAATAATATTGACTGTATGCTCTGATTGGATTCAATTCAAGGTCAATATAACGTGGAGATAAAAGTAACCTTCGTAAATAAAGCGAAAGAAAAAGAAGCTAACCTTGCAGTTCAAGTCACTCCTTTCACCCATTCAGCATGTCGGTTTCATGGCTTCTATTCACGTGTTGTGCATTAGAAGCCCGATAATCCCAGTGAGCATTTCACTGTTCACTGTGCGTATGGGAGCGTTAATGATTCCCACACATATCCTCTGACTGGCGTGCAGGAGGCATAAGTAACGGTATTAGGTTTGGAAGTTGGGCATTTTTCTCATATAAGCAGATGCAACGCGATACGGACGGTTGGCATCCAAATACTGTTGGTGTAAGCACACGTGTGTGTGTGTGTGTGTGTGTGTGTGTGTGTGCGTGTGTGTAGCAGTGCTGCAGAAGGACAGCTTGGAGATAACCTGGTGACGTCACAGCCAGACTCAGGTCTGCTATCGCTCTCTGACAGCAGCACTGTGCGTCACTCCTCACATGCCGAGCCAAAGAGAGAGAGACACACAGAGGAGTTATGGAGGGAAGGAGGATGGAAAGGAAGCCTTGGATCATTTAGTGGAGGCGAGTGGGACCTGTGCCAGGGTGACACTAAAGTGGGAGACGTTTTAATATGAACAGGGAGGGACAGAGGGAGGAGCGGGGATGGAGGGGGAGAGATTGTGGAAAGCACTTTACGGAAAGTGGTAATCACTGAGAGAGAGAGAGAGAGAGAGAGAGAGAGAGAGAGAGAGAGAGAGGGCAGAAAAGACAGCAGGGTTCTGTTTGAGAAAAAAAGAGAAATAAACAGAGGGAGATGTGAGATCAATGAGCAAAGGTCCACAGTTCGTCTTATGATAATGAGCATTTTTTATATGATTCAAAGAATCTGGATCAAGGCTCGTCATTGTGCCACAGCGCACCAGCTTCTACTCCTGCAAATTATAAGAGTTGTTGTGTGATGATTACATCCCTACGGAGCTCTCCCATCACATATCTGCTTTGCAGTGGTTTTGGGGTTTTCATGGTTTTGGGGTTGAGGATTAGAAATTTGAATAAAGTAAAGTCATGTGAAACACAAATCAAAAGGAAAAAGTGCTAATTGCTCAAGGAATTCATGCAGTTTCTCTGTGTGTTTGCATATTTATATACACACACATGTATACTGTACATATGTAACTGCATTGACACCCTTTCAGACACGCGTCTCACATGAAAGAAATGACGTGAGTTCAGAGATCGGGACTCCGCATGCATCCACCAAGCCGAGCAGACGGGGAATTGTGAGCGGCGGCAGGAAGCTCTTATCACGCGTCCAAACAGTCGTCCATGACGGGCTTCATCTGACTGCTAGTTTAGTCAAATTGATCTAAAACGCCACAAACAGAATCTATAAGTATCACACTAGAGCCAAGAGGAAATAAGCCCCGCTTTGCGTAAAGACTGGAGGCAGAGCGATAACCTGATTCTCCAACTCTCTGCAAGCTCGGGTGGATAAATGGAACTTCCAAAGTGTGGAACTACTCCTTTAAATTGGATATATTCTGCAGCAGATTAGGTATAATATATCTATAATATATAGAGGTTGTATACTTCTTGTTAAATCTATAGATTATAGATCACGGTCGTTGGTAAATATAGATGACACGTTTCCGGGGATTGGTTTGGTCTGTGAACATCCAATCAACTGATCATTATTTGCAGATACAATAAGACAAACAGGTTTCGGGGGGGATCGCATCAACCAAATAAACACATGTCTACAAAACCATCCATTTTAAAAGTATGCATAATGAAGTGAAAAAACTAAAGCCTTTAAGGGGATTTACTTCCTTTACTATTTGTTGTCCACACAATGCACATGCCTTTCGTTTAGGCATTGTGCCATTAATGCACATCCCCACACCCACACAGGTTTAAACTCCATGCGGTGCAGTTTGGAGTCCATTGGGTCAACATCACAGGAATGTGCTTGCTGACGAGGAATCCTCTGACCTCAGTTCCCTCTCCATATCATTGAGCTCGCACCGGGGCTGTGCGTCATCAAAACAGATCACGGTGTTTACAGTCAACGTCCCTGTCTGTCGGTGGACACTCATGTGCGGCCTGCATCCAGAGACGGGATGGTGGGTGAGGGGGGAAGCGATGTCCTATCATTCTACTGGTGCAGCAGTAATGACAAGCAGCCACGTCCCCGGTCTCCGCTGAGTTAGTTCAGCTGTAAGGCCGTCAGCGGAGTGCCTGCCTTGCCTTCCTATCAGTTAGCAGTTAATTATAAACATCTTTACTAGTTTGAATTTTGAATATAAAAATGTCTGCAACCACATCATATCGTATATTTAATTTGTTGCAGTCAAAAGATGAGGAACACTCGATGAAAACATGATGTATAAGTTAATGTTAGCATGCAATTGTACTATTAGGTGAGCGTAACATTTTTAAAACGGCGTGTATTCCTTGTACACGTGTTCATAGAGAATCCATTTCTTTTTAAACTGTTGTTTTCATTGATATAAATAAAGTTCCCGTTTTCACAGGAAAGCTCAGATTGGAGGGGGGGGGGGCGGGGGTCGTTATTTATGACTTCCTCCCTCACTTTCTTCCTTTTCCTCTCTATCTATACGTCTTATTATTTTCACACACGCTCATTCATGGGAGGTGTTTTCACACGGGACGGACACAACGGCTATTTCTGCACGCGAACCGAAGGCATTTTGGTTCTGACACACAATGGCTGCAGAGGTTATTGTCTGCCGCTGGAAGAACCTTACTCGCCCTCGGGTGCCTTTGAAGGCCGAGGACAGCTGGTTCTGTCCTCAAACACATGCGTTGTAAACACAGTCCGGTATATGATAGTAGAAACATAATGCACTGGCCCGGGATCCAATAAGATGAATGATGGAACAATGGAGGATGATGATGGAGAGAAAGAAGCAAAGATGGCAAAGGACAGAGGACGGAAAAGCAAAACCGAAAGTGTGGAGAGCGACCGGTGGTTACCATCGGTCACAGGGAAGCGAAAAAGGTGTGATCCCTGAAGAGCGGGAAAAACAGGGAGAAAGAGGCGGCAAAATATGTGAAAGGAGAGAAAGCGAGAAGAAGCGGGTGGTGGTAGTGGTGTTAGGGAGGGGGGAGCAAATGCAGAGAAAACGGCTGCTGTAAAAAAACATCTGGGAGCCATCAGGGAGCGGACAGAAAAACGCTGGACTCAGCTGAAACTCTCGGCTCGAGCGCGGACTGTCGGAGAGAGAGAGAGAGAGACCTTGAGCTCCTACTCCCCTCAGACCGAGAGGAGGGCGGTGAAAGCTCGCCATGCGTTGTTATCGAATGGGATCTGTCTGCAGTCCACACGTTGTGAAACGTTAGCCGTAAATGACACTCAGACACGCAACGTGTGGGAGAATCATCCCGAAGCAGTCAAGCGGCACACATAAAAGCTTCAGTGTGCGGCCCGAGCCATTGGCCGAGCGTGTACTAGTAGTCACGGTGTGGTTTTATTTCCTGTCTTATTTTGAAGTTTTCTGCTTCTTGTCTCCCTGGGTAACTTCACTTCCTGCCTTGTCCTGTCATCGTCTGTGATTGTCTGATTGTTTCCACCTGTGTCCAATCACCTGCACCTCCCTAGTGTATTTAAGCTGTGTGTGTCTCCTGTCACTTGTCGCGTCATTGTCTATCGTCGTGGATGTTTTCGGTTCCTGTGTGCCTTTGTGCCCGTTGGCCTTTGCTTTTTGCCTTTTTGACAATTAAAGTCCTTTTGGTTTAAAGTCTGCATTTTGAGTTTTGCCTTCCACGCATGCCTGACAGGTACTCGCCTGCGTATCCTCCGGGCTGTCACCTGCACTCATTGATCCTTTGAAGAATGCAACATGTGACGTTTATGGAGGCAGCGTACCTCCATAGATGGCCATGAGAAATGTACCTCTGCAAGGCTTTCGCTCAAAAACACAGCGAGACACGGAGTTTCCTGTGTGGTCACAGCGGTGTGAGCAAAGGGTGGCATCTGTCCACGTCTTCGGCTGAAATGGCACGGCTCATGTGATGGCATTAGCTGAAATGTCAGTCACCCGGTTCCCAGCGGCTGTGTAAAGGGCAGACTCTCTTTCTCCGTGGCACCGCAGCAGTCCTGTAAACCAGCCGAATCCCAGAGTATGTCTGGGCAGACAGACCGCTACAAAGGACATACGTGAATACATTAAAATCAGGTATTCATGGAAAAAGAATTGCTGTTTAAAGGGGAAAAAAGTGGTACTGTAGACAAAAAGGTCACTACCTCAAAAAAGTCAAAACAGGTGATCACCTTGCAACAATAAATGTGCGCTGATGCAATTAATATCCTTACTGAATCTGATATTAATAATCATTCATCTGGTTTTATGTATAATATTGACTACAGAAAATAAAAAATAGTCACAACCTGATCACTAACATTGTTTTAGATCAAGATGGTTCAATGGTTCATGTTTATTTTGCATCTTTATCTCGCCAGATCACGTGAGAATCTGTAAGGTCAAAGGTCACCCATCAGCATCCTGTGGGGAACAAGATTTTGAAGTCTGAACAGGTTAGCGCACAAAGCAGCCACTGCAAAAGTCATGTCAGAACCGGTATTTCTGCATTGGAAGAATACAAATAAAAGCACTGAAGACTTTTCCGGATGAAGAAGATCGTTTTGTTCTTCTCCCAAATGGCTATTGCCAAGAGTTTGATTGTCAGATGGTTCTTCCAATCACCCCGCAATACATTTCGAAATTGCCCGTTAAAATGTTTTCCGATGGCAGCTTTGGTGATCGTTTGGATAAAATGAATCACGACCAGAAGCTGCTAAAGACTTTTTGATTAATACAAAATCCCTTTTGTTCACAGGTTACTATATATTTGGATGCTTTTTTATTTATTCTTTGCTTTAATTACGTTAAACGCATTTAAACACACCTTGTAACGTCAACCACACCAACTCTTTCCTATTCATTCATTTACTGTTATAACTGGACATTAAAATGAGCACTTAGGATCAGCATTCACGACATCCCTTTAGCTATCAGCCATTTGGAAAATGCTTTTTCTCCCATCAGATCTGTAACAAGTCCAATCTCTGTTGGTAATCCCTTTCTGAAGAAACACATTGATATGGAAATTGTTGTCTCGGAATGACAAAACTTTTATCAAAATGGGGACGGAGATTGAAAATGATTCAGGGAAGAACCCGGTAATATATTCATATTATGGCAGCCCACTCTTGTCCAAACATGTCCTACATCCCCCAACGGTATCCAGTTCCTCAAATAAATCGAAAAGATTGATTATCAATGCAGAAATAGTGATGAAAATCATTTGGCCCGTCCAGTTTACAGGCCACTACTGCGACCAAATCCCCCTCTAAGCCTGATCTGCATGTCATCATATTTTATGGGAGCGATTTTTCTCCCGGGTCGTTTCTTCCTCCCCCTCCTTCGCTCCTATCCTCTCCCCTCCTCTTCATCCAACTTCCATTCTTGGTCTCCTCGTATCCTCCACCCCCCCCCCCCTTCTCTCTTCATCCCGCTGCCTCTGTGTGCCTTGCCATCCTGAAAGAGGTAGCGGTGACGATAGTGGTGATGCACGGCCCGGGCAGAGCCCCGGACGGTGTTGTGGGAAAGGGAAGGGCACAGTCATCCTCACCATCATTGTCATCATCAGCCAGATGAGGAGAGCCAAACTTGAGCTCCGTCCATCCCCATCAGGCTGGCTGACAGTCACAAACGCATCTCTTATTCATTCCACCCATCAATTATACACAGGCCAAAGGAGCCCTGAGAGGCAGGAGGCTGCGAAGGCCCCTCCTCACGCGTCGTCGTCTCCCCCCCCCACCCCACCCCACCCCACCCGACCGCAGCACAATGACACATCTGTGCTCGTCAACGTCCTTCTTCAGTCTCTCCGAGAGCAGCAGACAGCTTGCCATCATGCCTTTAGCCACCGCTGCCGTGTGCGGATGTCATGTATCTCAGGGCGAGGCGACGGTTATCTGGCCTGTAATGGTAAAATATGTTATAACATTGTTTTGTGCTAAAGCCGTGTCTCAAGTGTCCTGTATTTGACCTTGATGTGCAAAGAGCAGCATGATACAAAATGTTAGTTTGCAGCTGTGCCCCACAGAAGGGAGGACGGTCGACTCGATCTCATAGAAGCTTCAAAAAAAAGGACTTCTGTTCATGGCCTTAGTTCGTATCTTATTTGGTACGAAAGTTCCGGATCCACATTTTACTTTATGTCAATTAATAATGATTTGCTTCTTCTACCGAGTTTTTATTGAAATATTCCACAACAGGCCCAACAACGACATGATGATGACAGCGAGCAGAGCTGGAAACCCTTTGGAGTACAAATATTTCCATTAATTGTTAATTTGCTAGTGTCCTCCGTCGGGATCCGTTAAAAGAGCAAATATGATGTCAATATTTATATTCCAAGCTTGAATCTGCCAACGGATTGGTTGTTCCCTTCGGATGGAAATGAACTGACCAAAACAAACCTGACAGATTGATGATGCTTATACAACACAAGCCTCCATTTTTCAGTCCACATGCTGAACCATTGTTACACCAAATGTGATTTACCACGCAAGTGGGACCAATAAAAAAATAGCAAAGATGACTTATAGTCCTAGAAAACAGATTCAGGAACATTTAACGGTCGGAGAAAGTCCATTGAAAGCTCCGATTTTGAGCTGCAGCAGTCTCAGATAAAAGCAGAGTGAAATAGTGCTTAGAATTTACAGCTCTGTCGTACGAGATCAGATAACTTTTGATGTTGTGTTCAAGGAACTATCTTAATTATAATATAAGAGATGGGCCTTGCAATGTTATCTGGAGGATACAGCTGTCAAGTGGTCACTTCTAACAAGAAAGATCAGAGGCTAATGGTTGAGTTAGCTATTACCTGTGTGCATACACAGCTAAGTACAAAACCCTCCCATTCAATCCTGGAAAGATATTATGAACTACATGGCAATAGAAACGCTGCTATGTTGTCCAGGACTCCATGATCCCGTCTCTCGAAGTGCTGCAGAGTTCTGCCGTTTGATGGTTTAAAAAGACACATGAATCCTCTCTCACACAACAACAGTTTTACAGTCACAAGTTATTTCCATATGAGGCAATGCAGCTGGTGCTGGGGAGCCCCTTCAGAGAGGTGGGCTGGCCCTCAGATGAAAGCTGCAGCATCCATGCCAGAGTTAGCGTGACATGCCCATTCCTTCTGTGTGTGTGTGTGTGTGTGTGTGTGTGGGGAGAGACTGGTCACCACCGGATAAAGTAATCTGACCTGAACAGGCAGCTGAACACTGAACTTGCAAGTCAGCCAAATCTAACAAGCGCAGGTCAACGGTTTCATTTGCACGAGATCTGAGTGTGCCGAGCGCGATTTACAGATGATTTTAAAGGTGGTTACACATCGACTACCTTTTCCGACATCGCTTCCATTTACATATTTATAGAGTCCCGTTTTTCATCCTCTGGGTGAGAATCCGGTGTTGTCTACGGCCGCTTTGATGGCTCTGGTCTGGCTGCAGATTCATTATTAACTATGAACATGATAAATCACAACTATGAGTCAACAGTACGCGTGAGCGTGGCAGCAATGTGTTAACACGCATTGCGACGTGCACAGGACTGCAGCGTAACCGCCGTACAACGGCCGAGCTATTCACACACTGTAAATCCCACACGCCGTATTCCATTTCCTGTTGGTGGGCCCGCCAAACCCAAAAGGGATTGATGGACTTTCATCAAACTCTAAGAAAGTGCCTAATGTGAGGAGGAAATAGAGTTCTAGCTGTCAGCGGCTGTAATGCTCGATATCTTAAGCAGATAATGAAGGGAGCAGGGGATGGAAAGAGGGCTAGAGGGAAAGAGACACCACACAGAGAGCCGGGCAGCAACTCTGACAAATCGCTGATGCCTGGAAAACGGGAGGCTGCACGTGGAGAGGCGGCCACCCAATCACATTTTAAGGACAAATATATTGAAAATCGGGAAACCGGCAGGCCACCTGAGATACAAGAGCAATCCCCAATGACTCCGTGGCTACTTGTACAGTGACGATGGGGGAGAGGATGTGAAGATGATGCTGAGCATGAGCCAAACCACTCTGGCAATGATTAGAGTACGTCTTTATGTCCTCGGAAGAACTTCCTTGCAGTACAGTGTCCCAAACACCTTATGGATTGAGACGCATTCTCATCATGAGAAGTGTCCCTTCACTAATTTGTTGTTTAGAACTGGAGTTCAGAAACACAGAAAACAGGCCCAACCATTTACTTGTCTTCTTCTTCTCATCATCTGTCACCAGCTCACAGCATCCTGCGATCACCACCTTCCCATTTCTGCATCTTCCCCAATCAGCACGTCGCCCCGCTCGGATTAGGGAGCCGTGTCAGAACCGAAGACGAGTTCTGTATGGAATCAACCACGGCGATACTGAATGAGGACGCAGAGGCTCCTTTCGCTAAATTGTGTATACTGAAATGAATCTGAAGGGTGTATAAGCATTCTCACGTCACCGCATGCAGTACACAACTGTGAAAAGGCGATTTACAGATAAACAAATGGACAAATGTCAGAACAGTAAACCATAAGCAGAGTTGATTAATCAGGGCCTCAGCGCGGAGTGTAATGTGTTTGTGTTTATATTGGTGGTGATTTGTCTTACGACGATGCCCAGCTGGAGGTTGTACAGTTGTGTCTCTCGACAGAATCCAATCCAACCAGATAACTCTCTTATTCCCAGAAAACAACCCGTGGAAACACTGTGATGTATGAACCCATTATCGCAACAAATCAAAACACAGAAAATCACTTTCCGCCGAAAGAGAAAACTCATAATGCCCCAATCACAGATACTGTGACTCCACCGCTCCCCACTGCTGTGCCGGAGACACAGAGTCCAATGAAATGCTGTCGTCTGTAGATGAAAGCGTGGGACCGTTGGGAGCGTGAAGAGGGAGAGCGACGCTGGCTAAATGGCCACCGTCTGTGTGCGTCCGACGGGCCTTTTGGCCTGAATGTTGTTCACAAAGCGTCCGCATTAACCCTTTAAAGTCCCCCTTCCTGTTGCTCGCAGTCCAACCGAAATAATGACTTACATAACCGCTAAACACTGGCTCCACAGGGTCCCGCTGCGAGTCTATTAGACTCCGTCGCACCGAGGGAGCAACCGCGTGCTTCTTTGTGGCTGGACAGTCTTCATAAGGACGCTGACGGGCTGATTACACGGTATATTGAAGGGTTACTTTGGCGTTTTCAGAAACACGCTTATTCACGATCTTTCCATGAGACGATAAAAACCACTACGGTGCGTTGAAGGCCTGTAGGATTTGGTGGTTGCGTGGTTACAAAAACAATATTTAAAAGGTGGCCCCCTCCTCCACGGCTCGAAGAGTATCGCTTTGGAACGAGTTTCATCTGCTTGGCAATTTATGCACCGCGCCCAACTTTTTTTTCGTAGCATCCTTTTGGATGCGCGCTTATGATATTGCACATTGTTTCTATGTTTATATAGAGGTTGACACCCAGAAAACCTCCCGAATACACAGAGGGCGGAGTCTGTGCCACACGCTGCACTGGGTTAGTACGGACGAATGAGAGGGATTCTTCGTGTAGGAGTCTGTACATTATAATCTTTTAGTTTAGTTTAACTCATCACACATTTTGGAAGCGAAGGGAAACAGCTACGCATCTTCTCTCCCGAGCTGCCGAACACCTTAACACCTCCTGCAGCGCTGCTAAATCATCCCAGTGTGTCCCGTCTCTCTAATTTGGGCTTTTAAAAAGGGAGTTACAAGAATGTAACTCCTCCTGGGCGGATTTCTGTTTGTGTATGGATTAAGTAAACACCTGATTACACCCGTTTATCTACGCTCCGCCAATACCAATACGTGTCAGTACTTGACACAACGGAGGGAGCGTGAGGAGCGAGACAGTTGGCTGAGGGGTGACGGGACAAACAGTCACAGGACAGCAACCCCCCCGAGGGTCCATTACTACAGAGAGAGGGAGCTAGGTTAGCCGTCTCACTCTCTTTTTACTAAGCTAAGATAATTGCCTCTTGACCTCAGCTCCCTACCTAATGCACAGAAATAAGAGGGAGATCTAATCTCCTTCTTTGGCCCGCAGATGAACCCGACCCTTGAGCAAAGGAGCATTACGGCCTTTTGAGTTGACATTTGGCAGCAGAGTTCAAATAACTCCCACGACCGTTTTATTAAATTCAGGAACAAAACCAAAAAGGAGATAAAAAAAAAAAAAAGCAAAGGAAACAATGTAACCAAGCGGCTAGCGGGGCCCGAGAGCACGACGACAGGAGCGAGATGGAAGACAGCTGGAAGATGTTTAGACAGGATCAGATCGTTGTGTTGACAGGAGGGTTCAACAGTCAAGGCCACTTAAGGACATAATATTGACCGCTTCTCCACGCAGGCCGCCCTAATTTAATGGTCCAAAGCTGTCAAAATCTAGTTGTGCACAATGCTTAAACAAAGGAGTAACCCATCGGAATGAATACTGCCAGGAGACGAAGCTACGCATGAACAGTTATGACACAGCGCAGACTTGCAGCATATCAAATGGACTTGAAAGAAAAACCCAGAGAGAGAGAGAGGCCCCTCAATAAAAAGCCTATAAGGGCTTCCCACTGGAGCCGAACAATCAGAAACATGGAGGAAACCCAATTGAAAGGTCGACAAGAAGAAGAGATGTGCAGTGTACAAATACTCGTGCAGCTATGCGCTTGTCCTCTTTCTTGCTGACAAGCACCATGTGTAAACTTGCTGCAGGTCCAGGCAAAAAGCCTTAAACGGGTGGATGTCACACTGACGCACGGGACACCGCCAATGTGATCAAAGCTCCATGTTGTTGATGAAAATAAAAGCATTCAACCAGAAGCATATGTAAATATCTGAGCTGAAGTATTCAGCCATCTATGTACAGTGGGGAAGAACAAGAATCTGTAATTTGTATCATAGGTACAAAAATCCAGAAAATCTCACTGTATGATTTAAAAAATATATATATTTAGCATAACTTACTTTCTCTGCAATTTTAGAAACATTTTGGTGGATTCTGAGCAGCAGCTCATTGTTTTTCCCCTCACGCAGTCAGAGATGCGTGTAGCCAGGGAGAGAGGATTTTGCGCACAAGGAGAAACTGATGGATGGTTCCTATGGAAGAGTCTCAGGTTTGAGTGGACCAAACATTCATGTGGACACCGAGTGCAGACACATTGTCTCACATGAGTAATAACCGGCTTAAAAAGGTTCACTTCACAGTACAGAATGTGCTTCCATTACTAGTGGAACGGCCAAATATGCCAATAAATTCACATTGAAAATTGAATCGGAAACAAAAGAAGAATAAAACTTTTGCGATTTTCCGGTGAGATAGCGGCGAAGGCATTGGTCTCATACGTGGAAGAGGAGGAGCTCTAGGAGGGAAACTCGTGAAAAGCTCATGGATTAGAGAAACAGACACCACGACGAGGTAGAGACCGACGGACGGGCTGGGGCGGGACTAGGTTCTGCACCGCCACCGTTTCTATCAATCACTCTGTTTGTCCAACTGGCGTCCCTTCTGAGGTCACGGCGTCCAACCAACCTCGGTACCGTCGGTTGGAAGGAGAACGAAGCCGTCAAGAGAACGTGAATAAACTCAATCCGACAGAAAGGGTTAAGGAACCTTGAAAGGCCTCCAAAGTTGGATCTATCAATTATGTATTTGATGTGAAATTGATTTTAAGTTTATAAAAGAAAATTAACAAATATCTGCAGATTTAAATGAGGAAATAAAGCGGTTCATGAAAAGAAAAGAATACAACTGGTAACAGTAGTTCACAGAGTAACAGCAAAACAAAGAACGCTCTTTGCTCGACTCGATCAACTCTCGATAGATGTCTTTGAATTTTGAAACCACAGCTGTCAAAAACCATAACTGCTCGACAATCCTGGAAAAAAAAAACCCAAGAGCAGGTAATGTTTCATACAACTATAAAATAGAAAGAGCTCTCAAAAGACAAGAGCACACCAAGGAGAATACATCACAATCATGCACCAAAAGGAGCCGGCTGTCCTCCTCCGAGACATCGATCAATATATCGGAGGAGGCGCTGCAGACGTGGCCTACGTCTTTGTCACAGCCAAACGGGCGGCAGCTGATTAATCGAGCGCCGTCCACAGAACTGTGGGAATGTTTTTCCCTCCCCGATACAAGAAAACCGGCCCATTCAACTATGACTCATGAGTACCGGAGTTTTTGTAAATAACGTGTACACTCTCACCTCACAGTGCACGCTTATCATTGACAACTTCCTGCTCACCGATAGCATTGAATCTGTGATTCTGTGAGAAGTCCAGCGCTCGGCTTATAAAACCGCGAGAAAGAAATAAGCGTGTGTGAAATGGAACAAGTAAAAACGTTGAGCGGTGTTATGGACTTTTTAATGTGTTTTGCTTCATCGTGCAGTCAGATGCTGAATGACCCGAATCATGACATTCTCTGCAGACTCCATATTTGAATCACAGCTGCAGGAGAGAAATATGTAGCAAGTAGGTTACAAAATACAGCAGTTTGGAAAAGGGTTTGAAATAGGTATAAAAGGCCTAATGGTATTGCCACATGGCTTGTTGGCCTTGCATCCTGTTTTTACTGGACATTTATTTCATACTTTGACTAGGAGCATATGTTCATACATATAAAATGTTGGCTTGTCTATTGCCCCATGAAAAAAAGAAAGAAATCGTTGGCAAACATTTGTATGTCAGTACAGTGAAAAATAAACTGGAATATTTTCCTTATTCGTTATTGTGTTTTTAATCCACTTTAAGCCAGCACCAGTTTTGTTTTTAAAAAGACCATATTTGCTGACACATGCAGAAGTCTACAATTGACTGTGATGCAAGTCGGGCTGATGCTGGCCTCGTTGTAATGACCCCAATATGTGTTGCCTGCAAATCATGGACTCATCTCATCAATCTGACACAAAACAGAGAAGGACATAAAACCAAAAAGCGCACAAACACAACAGGGGGGCCAACAAAACATTCAGTGCTTCCCCCGCAACAAAAGAATGGAACACCCGAAGGCCTCGTTATAGTGTTGCACGCTGCACGAGTCCCAACTCCCCATAAAAAGTGCATGAGACACTGAGCCACATTGCAGAAGACCTCCTCCTGAACTCCCGTTTTCTCCGCAGCCATGTTCGCGAACAGCTGAGGCCAGCGGGGGGCAGAACCCCCCGCTGGCCTCAGCGGTTACCCGGCCAGTCCCTCCGACGCACACGCAAAGAAGTCACGTTCACACGGCCGAGGGCGCGTCGCGCCTTTCTGCCGCGCAAACACCGCGCATCCTCGTCCACCCGTGCGAACAACGTACATCTGTCGTTTCCCTCTTTTTTTATTGCAGAGCATTCCATCACACACAGTAAAAAACAAGCTTTTGTGTGCTTAAAGAGCAGTAACATAAATGTATCACAACAACTATAATATACGCGGTTTATGTTACTTGGGGAAGAACATTAACTGTTGTGATTTACACTTTGAGTGCTTGATATGTTAATCACATCCATGCTGCCTAAGATTCAGATTGTGCCGTGCACAACCCCCCTCTTCATTAATGTCATTACTACGGGTAAAAGTACTGCGTTCTGTAGGTATAAATAGGATCATCTAAAGACTTCTTTCATGTACAGCTTAGTTACGACCATAAATTTCCAAATAGGCCTAAAAGTGACAGGAAACAGATCACAGTAAATACGGCACCGTTCAAAAACCTTCACATTACATCAGCATTTGGCATGGTACAAAAATAAATTACGAAACAGCATAAATAGTTGACACAAAAACAGTATTAACAATATTTTCAGTTTGGTGCCTGTTAAAAAAAAAAAACAACAACAAAAAAAAAGTTCACATTCACACAAACTCTTTTTAAAAGGTTGTTAGTCCCATCTTTCTACCGCAGTTGGTCACATAAACAAAACCAAAGTTTTCCTTTCCTTTCAATCGTCCCTTCGCTCAGCGGAGACGGCAGGGAGAGCGTCCCGTCCCATGTAGGCGAGCCTCCTATGAGCGAGTACCAAGTCCACGGATGAGTCCTCACTGGCTGAGCAGGGAGACACAGAGAGGGACAGAATGAGTCGTTCTCCATGTGTCAGGAGAAGGATCACAGTCAGAGGAGTGGGCTTCATGCTGGGTGTACACACACACACACACACACACACACACACTACGTGGTGGATTTCAGCACTTTAGCTGCACTCGACAACTGAGGTCAATTAATGGAATAATGAACGATGGCCAAATATGACCTCGTTTACGAGCCAGGCGCCCACGGTCACGCCTCCCAACTTGCCCGTTTCCCAATTAACTGGCGTCACGGTACGTAGGGAGCAAGAAACCGTGGGCGATAAGTAACGATCTACGAGGACGTTTCCCCACAGTGGAGCCGGAGCCACGAGGAACTCTGCAGATGCTCCATTATTACCGTGGCGTCGAGGCTCCATTAGAGCAAAGAACAAGACGAGGTACAGCATGTTCAGAGAGAATAGTAACATGACAGTTGAGCGTCATTATGCAACAATCGTGCTGCAGCTCTGTGTGGCCTGCATACACAGAGTGACACACTGTGAGGTTACAAAAGCTGTGCACGACTTGTTGATAAAAAAGAGGCGATGCTGTGACAACATTGCATCACACAGCTATCTTTGATGCCTCAGTCTCCCCTTCCTGTTCATCCAGGGACAACGCAAAGAAAGTTAATTTGAATTTTAAAAAATGTACATCCAAAAAGGAATTTAAGAGAAAAAAAAAAGAATCCAGGGGGAAATAACCACAAAAGGCTAAGAGATTTTAGCTGATTAATAGTTCAAATCCTGTATTGGGTATTTGTGGTAGCAAAACAGAAAGGTATGATTTGTTTACACAACACAGTAGATATTCTGTACTTTATATTCTGCATTTCTTCTATCTATAACCTGGTGAAATAACTTGCCCTCTAAATTGTTTGCTGTGAGCTACTACAGGACTGTGAAACATGAGAATCAGAAACACACACAGCTGTACTGTGCCACCAATATCTATACCCCAAAAGACCTCTGAGTGAGTGGAAATCATTAAATACATTCAACTCTATTAATGAACTCCATCAGCTTACCTGCTCTTCAGCCGCTTTTGAGGAAGCGCTCTGAAAAGAAAGGAAAGGTTTGTGAGGCGGCCGGGGCGGAAAAACTTCTGCCCGCGTGATCGTGTGTTAAGAGCCGATTTCAGTCCAGCAGGACTTGTGACAAAAGCGCGAGAATCTCAAAGTGGAAACGTTGAAAATCCTGGGCGGCAACTACGTCAGTCTCTTCCTGCTCCCAAACACCCCCCCCAGTTGCGTGCGAAGGGGTTCTAACGCCACAACAACATTGACATGAACTGTGTGCGGACGGTTACATTCAAATAGGAAACCACAGTCCGGCAGCAGCACCTGAAGTTACTGGACCTCCGGGTCCAATTAAAATCAGCCGCACTGCGTGCTGATCAGCACCCTCGGGAGGCATATCTCTCTGGCGAGATGACCACTCTTGTTATTTTAGGCACATTGTTCAGGATTCATTTTCAGCCTTTTATGGTGCATCATGAAAGCTAACCTTGTTCTTTTTTCATCTCATGGATGAGTGGAACAAGTCTGCACATGATTTAAATAACATCACGGTTAATGTTGAGTGGAACGCGACGCACTTGAAGAGGGAGGATTGCATCACTTGGAGAAATCGCATGAGGAAAGAGAATATATTTTTGTCCTGGTTTCTACTATAAGTGTATAAGTGCTTAAACATCTTCTTGGTTTTTGGGGTTTGTGAAGTTTTGCACCTGCCGATGACGTACCGAATCTGGTTGAACAGTTTAAAATGTTTCTCTGATCTTGCGCACACACACGCGCACAAACACACACACACACACACCTCTGCAGGAGCCGTTTTGACGTACTTGATGAAATCAGGAGTTGGTGCCACCTGGTGGTACAAAGGGCAAACATTTACACATGGGTAACATGTGTTTGCCTGACACAAGACGCATCTGCAGCAGTGACCCGTGAGGGTGTGTGTGTGTGTATGTGTGTGTGTGCATGCACGTGTTCAAAGAGGCCACTGTTCACACACTCACCTATAGATGTTTGGGTCGAGCAGCATGGCAGCGTCCTGCGGCAACTGGGATAAGTGCACCACTTTAGACTTCAGCTGAGATCGCTCCGTTTCATTCACCCATACGTCGGGCAGTCTGTAGGACACACACACACACACACACACACACAACGTGTGGTCAGGGTTGAAGCTCTAAGAAGAAAGAGGGAGAGAAAGGGGGGAGGAGTGGGTGTAAGGATGAATGGAACAGGGTGAGAGGGATGGACAAAGAGCCTCATTGAGTCCAGCGCACATGTTAACACCTTCCATGTTTCCATAAGTAACGAACCAAAGCGCGATGCCGTCAAGGCCATGTGTGTGTGCACAGACGTGTACACACACACACACACACACACCCCCCTGCTGTTAATTAGAACTTGTACACTAGATCCTCAACGTCTACAATGAGAACAGCTTGATCTTTACAGCTCTTCAAAGTCAAGATGGTCACACACAAACCCCTCCCACCCCCCACACTGCTGCTCAGCGGACCCCCGACTGTACCCAACGCAGTGTGAATCCCCCCCCCCCTCCCCCCCGTGAAGGAAGGGAGCGTGCGAGCATGTGGCATGGCGAGTCGAGGTGCAGCAGAAACAAAGAGCTTCGCAAGTCGACTGCGCCTCCCCTCCCTCCTCCAGCCTCCGTCTCCGTCTCCGCCCCCGACATTCCCCCCGTCACTATGTGCGTCATCACAGGAGCCCCCAGAGATGCAGACACACACGCACACACACACACATACTCGGTGCAGGCGGCAGTTAGAAAACGGGCAGCCACCCAGCCCAAATCACTCATTCACGTGCCTCGTCAGCCTGCTGGGTAGGATGCAGTCCTCCTAAATTCCACAACATCCCACCTGAGTAAGTTTAGTTTATTCATAAAGAAAGTGGAGAAAAAAAAAAGAAAAGAAACATATGAGCGAGAGAAAAAAAAATAGGGTAAAGGTTTTCTAAATCTGGTTTAGAAAAAAAATCTAAAATGAAGTAACGTGCTCACCAAAATGTGTGGATTTTAAAAAACAAACATTATTGTTATGGTAAAAGTGTCTCCGTCCCCTTTAATGTTTGCCATGGAAGTAAGAGGGTTTGAGAAGAGGCAGGGACGAGACAAGGAACAGTTCCCTTCAAAGCAGCATTAAAGTTTAGGCTGGTCCTGAGTTAGTGTCCTGGTGCAACCCAAACATCGAATGACAGAAGACCCGCTGAGTGTTTAGAACTATAACACACACACACACACACACACACACACACACACACACACACACCAGAATGAAGCAGAGTCCTCCAGCCCGGATTGATGGCTGGCTGTGGGCCTTCGAGCTCCCAGTGCAATAAGTCCGTAACAGGGCAACAGAGTCGAGGTTAAATGACTAACGCAGTGAAATTTATTAGGACCAGTATGAAGGACTTTAGGTGTTCAATGACCTTGTGAAGTGCAGTATCTGCTTAATCCACAATAATACGCTTTTCTTTTAAAAAGTAAATTGGTTGTAAGTAAATTGGTTGCTCCTCAGAGTGATGTAAACACACGCCTCTCACTTACACACTTACTTATTGTGTAGTATTCATTTATTAGATTGCTGTGCTAATTGTCATCGAGCCATAACTCTCCCAGTTGACCATCGCATATTAACCTCACATCTTGATTGGGTTCAGGCCATAAAACCAAGGTAAGAGCCATATATCATTTGGCAAATGATACGTTTGATGGATGTCTATGTTTATATGACGCTTTGACCCCGATAGGAAGATTGTTTTATTACTACCAGTGAAAAGCAGTGGTTCCATAACTGTAAACTTTACTACATCTATAAACTAAAGACAAACATCAAAGTGCAGCTTTCTTCATTTTATTCTCTGGAGCAGACGTGCAACCGTTGATGATGCAGAACAAAAATGGAGCCGGCGCTCCCGATGCACCCAGTCATTGCCCCCCCCCTCGATCCAAGATGTGCAGAAACAGCAAGCGCCTCGTTCACAGCGTGAGCGGGGATCCTTCATCAATAACTCTGCACCAAGAGTCAGTGTTTTTGCCCATTTAATTCGACAAAGTTCCCCCTTGGGGGAGTTTGGGTTTATATTCCAAATGCGTGTGATAGAAGAAAGTCACACAATAGAGTTTGTGGCACTTTTCCCCCCCAACGTGGCCACAAAAGGCGGTTGTACTTGTGTCCATTTCAAACAGGTCTTATTCGTTTTTACTAAAGGCCTTGTTTGTCTTTAGAACATGACAAAGAAGCTAACAAAAGGTCTCTCGTGATTGAAAAGCACCGTGTTGTCGGTACAGAAACAATGTGCCAGCATGCATCCGGGGGCACCGGCTGTGTGTTTGTTTTTCGCAGCATTCAACAGCGTGTCGGGGAACCCGTTCAGCCATCCGTCAGAGATTAGACAGCAGTTATGCTTCTCTTCCTCGCTTTCTCAGCCCCCCCACTCCACTCTTCCTCCTTAGCGCGCCGCTGGTGGTTCTTGTTCAGAATGGTTTATGCTGATCAGTGTCTCGTTCATCCAAATGGAGTGGATGAGTCTCGGTAGGTGAATAGTTTGCTCCAACATTCACTTTCTGGGACGCACGCGTGTTTGTGAGTGAGAGAGCGCCTTGATGTTGGCCGTGGCCTTCAGGGTCGTGACCCTGGATGTCTGACTAAATGACCAGTACATTTATGGTCAGCTACAGAAGACATTATATTGAGCCAAAGGCTAAACATTAACTCGTGTAAACAGACACTCGTTACCGACCGCCCCCATTCTGAACCGCTTACAGGACGCTAGATCCCTTCCCTGAGCAGCGATCCGATGCCTGGAAAGCTTTGGACTTCTGGGAAATTTCAGAAATAACTAATCTGTACCTGGACGGGTCTTTTCACTTCCATTACGCCTGTGATGTGCAGCTTCAGCATTTCCTCCCTAATTTAATCTCATCAGCATTTATCTGTCAGGTGATAATAACCCTCACAGATAAAGTAAGACATTGTGTGTTCTTTCACCATCCCTCTGTGGAAGGATTATGTTCATGCTCATTAATTACGGTCTTGCTCGAGAGCAAGAATCACGAGCATTGTAGTAAAAAAGTAATCTCACTCCCGTTTTCCATCTTTGATCCTCATCCTTCACTCGGTTTTCATTTCTCTCTCCCACAGCCATCTTCCTCCAACTTCCATCCCTCACCTCCGACCGTTTTCTGTCTCCCCCATTCCGCCTCTCTCCGCCTCTGAGTCTCAGGATCAATCTCCATCTGCGTCTCTCTGTTTGGAATTAATCTGCGGAGTCTTTCCTGATCACCGGAGTTCATCCGTCTCTTCTTTCCCCCTTTCTCTCATTAGTTCCCAATGCACAAGATTAAACTCCCACATGCGGGGCGAGGAGGAGACATCAGAGGTGGATGAGAGAGGGGAAGACGAAGGACTGGGAGAACCATGTTCGTCGGAAGCTGTCAGCTGCGATCTGCTTCATCATGCGTCATCTGGGTTTCGCTTCCCGGCGCCGACTTCCCAAGATCCCTTTTCCTCTTTGTTGTCAATCGTCTTCTTTGTCTCATTTGACCCTTGTCCCTCCCCCTGCTCCTCCTCCTCCTCCTCACCTTTCCTCTCCTCTCTCTTTTGTTCCCCTTCTCCCCGATGATACTCACAGGCCCGGCAGTGGAAGCCTTTAATGAGCGTGTGGGCCGTTCGGTGGGAGCTTCCCCCGAGCAGGAATCCTGCTGAATGTTACGGCGTCCGCCAACGTTAATCTCTCTCTCTCTATGACACAAACCCATTTACAAAAGCACTTCTCAAACCTCCTCGATCTTCTGCCAAACGCTTAAGGGGCTTAAGTTGTGCCGAGGTTTACCTTCCCCTACCACGGAAGCCACAAAAATAATAATCATTCACGGACCCTTTGCGGATGAATTGATGAGGACTAAAAGGGGACCTGGGGTCCCGGCACCAAGAGCTCTCCACTAAAAGTATTGGATCGTCATACAGAGGTAGGATTGTGAGGATTTATAGCGAGTTGTAAAGGAAGACCACCACGTCGAGTGCACGAGTGGATGGAGATAGAATACATGTAGGGTTGTTAACTAAACCAATGCTGCTCAAAAAGGAAATGTTTGCGTGAAAGAGGAAGACTTCACTGATTGGTAGATAACTTCTAAAATATCCCTGATTCTATTAGAATGTTGACGGACACATAATGCGAACAAAGCCTTTAGCTCCACATGCAGAACAGTGTTTCAAATAAAAGGGACCATGTACATTTCAAACACGCATGTCAACATTTGAGGGACTACGCAGCTCATTACATTATATTATTTTTTAAATTCTATCCACTTTACTCACATGTCCTCAGGTGTCCAATGTAGGAGGACCTTCACCTTGCCGGACCCCTCTTTCCTTTTGGCCACCACCTGCACAAAGATAACGAAGCAAACGCACACGCTGAGCGATAGAGAGACACGGCGAGCGCTGCGGTCCAGGTCCAGTCTCCGCTGTGCGGCGCACGCGTAGCCGAGTGACCTCTAACCGTCACCAGAATAACCACAACAAACAGACCAACGTAGGATCCGACCTCCATCATGGTTCATTCAGAGACGGGGAAGCGTCACAAAACACGTGGGGTTTTTTTTTTGGCTGCGGTCTCTTTCTCTCCCGTCTGCCGAGAGCCGGCTTCAAAGACGTGCCCCCCCCCCCCCGACCCGGGCCCCGTCTCTCTGACGAGTGATGAGGCCACGCGGGTGACACAGTGTCGGATCGCTACACCAATAAGCAATGCGAGAGCTGGGCGAGATGGAGAGGTTTCCAAAGCGGGTCCACGTTACGCTACGAGTTCATTTCAGTGTTCTGCCAACAGGACCTTCTTTCTTCTTGTGAAAATACAGTTGAGACAATACGCAATTTCCTAAATAGTCGGCCCCTTTCATGTATAACATTTCATCCATCTTGCTGTGTTGGTTTATAGTAAAAAAAACGGTGTGGAATTTGCAGAAATATTCTCGGAAGGGGAAAGTAAAGCTGGAAAAATAACCAGGAGTGTAAAAAATAGCCGGAGACGACGTTTTGCGTCACTGGGCTCGTTTTTGTCAGGAATGTCTATTTTTAGGAGACGGAGTGAGCTCACGTGTGAAGAACTTCTCCTACGCACATGAATATCTGGAATCCTTTCTGGCACTCAGGGGAACGGCCGCAGCATTGATGGAAACTGGTTTGAGGACCGGGGGGACGGGGCTTCACAGAGAGGAGGGGACACACACACACACACACACACACACACACACACACACACAACTACAATCACTCATCTTACAACCCTTCTTGTCCTCCCAGACGACATTTATTTATCTTACTTTTATTTATCTCCGTGATCTGACAATCTGGCCTCCTTCCATGGCGCTCCATGTTTTGGTCTGCTGTCGAAGAAAAACACTACGGTATTGGTCTCCTCCGTACTTTCTAAACAGATGTTAGAAAACATCCGCGTTGGAAGCTGCCGTCTGACACAACCAACACATTCAGTTGTCCTTTGATCAACTTTTTGTCAAACGTCTTCTCGGATGTGGTCTTTTCGTTGGTGGCCCCGTGCTTTCGATTATATCTGCAAGAAGATTAGCAAACAGCCGCCAAGTCGTCGTTGCTTCCCGTCTGTGATGCAGCTTTCACGCGGGAAAGAGAAGAAGAAGGTGAAGCAGTGAAAAGGACCCCAGCTCCTCACACCTGAAGAGAAATGCTGCTGATGTGAAATCCGAACCTCACCGAGGACCTTAAAAAGAAATATGGGATTCCTTCAGACGTCAAATAGAGCTGACGCTGTAGTGACGTGCTCTTGTGCCGCTGCACGCTGACGCGCATGTGAACATGTAAGCACGAGGCCGTAGATATATACGAATGTTCATCTGCAGCAGCCTCTCACAAAACAATTTCAACAACAATTAAATTGCCATTAGAGGCCCCTCTCATACTTTTTCAAATCAAACTTAAAAAAATAAAACCTCTTTCCCGGCTTCTCAGAGCATTAGTCTCGCCTCATGAATTCATTTTGTCATTGCATTTGGCTCTTGTTTATCAGCCCAGGCCTTTATCGACTGGCCTCCCACCGGGGCTCAGCAGGCCACTGAAGACCCCCAGAAACAATGTGCCCCCCCCCCTCCCCTCCCCCCTACTGAGGGCACCAGGTTGATGACCACAAGCTCCGGGGTCCGCTCGGACAGGCCGTGACCAAGTACGCGGAGCCCGAAGATGAAGTGGGCGGCATGAAGTGCTTGTGAGCCGAGAGGTCGCGTGCTTTGAGAAAAAAAGAAAAAGAAAAAAAGGATCCATCTTATTCGTCCTAAATGGACTCAAGAGAGGGAGATAAGACGAAGCGGGAGGAAACGGGGAGGGAAGGTTTTAAGGCTCCAAAACAAGGCAAGGTCAATTGCTGAACCCAAGTCGGGGCAGGCCTGCTAAAAAACGTGTGCCTGTCTGGTTTTTGGGTGGGGGGGTGTGGAGGGGAGGAGGTTCAAGCTGTGGATGACGCAGATTGGCGCAATAACATAAATAACCCATCATAAACATAGCTGAGCTGCTCTGGCATGTCAGCAGGCCCACCGGCCAAACTCCACAGGACCCCCACCGCTCCCCTCCGCCACCCCCGGTGGGGGGGGTCCGCTGGGGCCCGGCGGTCTGACGCAGCGCAGCGGTCCTTCTCCACCACAATCCCCCGGGGATTAGAGGAGAGGAGAATTTGTGCCCAACTGGCCAGATCTCCTTCCGATTCCATGACCCTGAACTCCACTTAACCCCCCCCTCCCCCGTATCCTTGTCCTTTCTCACTGAGGCTCCGCCCCCCCCCCCCCCCACCCCAATATGTGGTTAACCTCTTCCAAAGCTTTATCTTCAGTTTCTCCGTTTCTTTCTGCTTTTCTTTCAACGTTCTTGGCTGCTGGGGGGCAGTGGAGGTTGACGGGGAGCAGAAACGAGTTGAAAGGGAGCCGAGAGCAGACGAACGCTGTAGTGAGGACAAAGCCGGTGTCAGCACTCTAATTGCACTTCAACACCAACGGCCCGTTTGTCTGAAGCTGCACATTTTCAGAAATGCTTGAATTATTTGGGGCGGGAAGGGGGTGCAAGGCGATCCATTCGCATGCTGTAAATGTCATGCATGTATTACATGGAGCTCTATTTACGTCACCTGTATGTATGGGTTTTGTTCTTCGGCTACTTTTATTTGCACAAATATATGATTCCAAAGCCAAGCAATATCCAACTGGCGAGGTTATTGTAGTTTTCTTTCACACAAATTACGAAATAGCTCTCATGCAACAGTGGATCCCCTTCTTTGCTCTGCTTTGTTACGCTATTTTGTACACATTTGCCTTATTATGGTGTGTAGTGATATGCGAATATGTCCCTAATTTGATAAATATTATTTACCAAACCTGTGGTTTGCATCGGTTTCCACCGTTGGTGGTCCCTGACTACAGGGAGCGTTCCTGAACGAATACGAGGGGCTGTGCTGAGAATCAGCGGATGATGCCCCTCTCGTCTTTCCACTGCCATGTAGTGATGGGCTGAAACAAGGGCTAGAGCGCCGCCTAGTGGAAGTGCACGAGAAATTTAATTTGTTGAAAAAGAGTCTGCCATTCAAACCAGCGTGCCATGCCAGTTAACCTCCCCCCAATAATGACTCCAACCTTGAAGCCAGTTCAGGGAGAGAACGAGAGTCCTTCACCTGAACAAGCGCCGTTTACAGAATCGCAACACGGAGCCTTGGGGCGATTCTCCAGGTTCACTTCAAGTGCACTCTGCAATGAAGGGAGTGTGATTTTTCAATAGTGAGTCTTTGCCGCCCCCTGCTGTCTGATAATGGAACACCATAAATATAAAGACGTTGACCACGTGTGTGTGTATGCATATATATGTAGTATAGTTTTTGGTTAAGGGGCAAATGCAAGAGCATAATGCCAAAATCTAGAAAAGACAGTTGTCATATTTTAGAATGCATCTGTGCACATCAGCTACTGGAAACACAAAAGCAGTGTAGGACGTACCGTGCTGTTGAAGACCACACTGTGGCCGTTGCCCACACTCTCAATGTGGGTGGACAGGTTAAGGCAGACGGCCCTGTGGCGAATAGCGTCCATGGTTTCGGCATCAAAGAAGTCGTGGGGCCTCGCTGGAGGTGGAAAACACTCACATGAGAGTAAGAAGTAGAAGACGGTAGAACAGACATAACATCAGGGTGCTTCAGCGCACACAATCAGCATCATATTTTGTTGAGAGCCAGAACAATCCGTCTCACATTTTAAATGTTATAATGTTATAACATTGTTTTGTGCTAAAGCCGTGTCTCAAGTGTCCTGTATTTGACCCTGATGTACAAAGAGCAGCATGATACAAAATGTTAGTTTGCAGCTGTGCCCTGAGAAGAGAGGACGGTCGACTCGATCTCATAGAAGCTTCAAAACAAAGGACTTCTGTTCATGGCCTTAGTTCATATCTTATTCGGTACGAAAGTTCCGGATCCACGTTTTACTTTGTGTCAATTAATTATGATTTGCACCGGCCACTGAGGAGGATCTTGTCTGTGTGTGTGTGCTACCCTCAGCTTCACCTGGGTTCTTATGTCAACCTGCTGTGCAGCTTCTCGTAACTGGCACGGAGAATGTCCTTCACATGTGTATAAAAACTCAGCGGTTTTACTGCTCGGGGACGCCATTTCCACAGAGCACCCTGATACGTGCCTGTGTATTTGACCTCCTGCTTGCAAGCAATAAATGGACTTTTTGCAACTTTGATCATTCATCAAGACTCTGTTTTATCAGACAAATCATTCTCTTCTACCGAGCTTTTATTGAAATATTCCACAACACGAGACACCCAGGAGTTTAAAAACGTTTCCAGTTTCCACCTGAATTACAATGTGTAAGTAAAGGACTGTTGTTGTGAGCTGGATTGTTGATGCTGATTTAGTTAAATGACTAATGGTCATCTAAAAAGGAAATTTATTTAAAAGTTATTCTTGGGGAAAACGGTTGGTATTAACTTCAAGTATGCTGTTGCTAATGGACTGAAATATGCAAAAAGAAAAGTCTCTTAATTCATCCATCCATCATCAAACCGCTTATCCTGAAGTCTCTTAATGATAATATAAAAATTCAACTAAAAGAGAAGAAAAGGGAGATTTGCGCAAAAGTGTAAAAAAAAAGGTTATAAAGAAGAAGAAGAAGAGAAAAAAAAGGGGGTTTTCAGAACCCCCGTCCCCCAGGGAAGCCCAGAAGTGTCAGCATCCACATTTTGAAGTGAGGTTAGTTTGAGTGTAAGTAGGCTGTCAGCTACTTACTTTGAGAGCACCTGCGTCTGTTCTTGAGTTTCCTCCTCCTGTTGAGCACAGCTTTGGAGGACGACTCGTCCTTGAGTCTGGACGGGCCGGACATTTTGGAGGAGCTCTGCTGGTTGAAGTGGCTGGGGACGTGGCGAGCTAACCCTCCTTGGGAGGCGAAGCTGGCGTTGCAGCCACCAACCACACACTGCGGCGGAAAAAACACACATTGCATCGCTCGCTCCCAAACACATAAAAGGGAACCAAAATTCTATCTGATTGATACAACTCGATTGTTTACTCAGTATGCTGATACTGCACGTATTACCCTGAATGTTTACCTTGAATGGCTTGTCTCCACTGTGGGTCAGCATGTGTCTCTGGAGCCAGCTTTGACTGGTGGACGGTGTGTTATACACTTTACACCCCTTCCACAGACACACAAACACCTGAGGGAGGCGAGAGACGGACATGAAGAGAGAAGAAAGTGGGGCATGGTTAACAAGACAGCTGTGAGAAGGTTTTTTTTTACTTTTAAGTGTATTTTTATTAATTTCGTCATCTTTGTTTTATCGTTTTTTGGTTCATTTTGTAAAATTTTATCCTGAATGTGCGGGCAAAAAAAACTGTTCATTACATTTGTATTCATACCGTATATTCGGCGTGCGTACTGATTTAATGATGCTGCCAATGTGAAGCTATCAATAACTCACTTCACACACAGAATAAAAAATGAAGGATTTTTTTTGTACCTCTAATGGTATTCAGCCTTTCATAAAAGTTTTATTCATTCATACGTTTTCAAATATCAGTTTCTGACTCGACTCCAATAAAGTGAATCCAATTTCCAGAGTTAAAAACATTGACAAACTCTATCTGAAGAAGTTCAACAGCAACATCTCTTACTCCAGATCATTAAACGAACTCTCACATTTCTTCGGCAGAAGGTCGTTCCAATGCCCTCGGCATATTGAACAAACCCCTTAATAATCAACGGTCAGATGGATGTCTGTCCGGGCTGTCAATGTTAAACTAAAATCATCTTTCTTTGGCTACGTGACCAAGTCCACTGACCCCTCCTCTCTGTCCGTCCACATGAACGCCTCGGATGTGCTCTGCCAGATCAGGACTGCAGTTGAAGGACTGCGGACAGAGGTCCCAGCAGCAGGGGAAGGCCACGGCCTTGGTCCCGGTGGAGCTGACACTGCCCTGTCCGTTCATCATAGCGGGGGTGGAGCGCCCACTGGACATTGTGCTCTCCATCTCCATCAGGGTGCTGCTGATACTTAGAGAGGAGGGAGAGAGAGAGACACCATGCGATTGTTGTAAAAACACGGGCGCAAAGGCCGTCCAGGAGTATCTTCGCAGCTTCGATCGGGCTCCGCCGAGAACAAGTGCAGATGTTTCAAGCCACATTAAATAGTAACTGTACATCAAAAACCGTTGGGCTGCAGCTGATTTTCCATGCATGCCATATTCATCACACGTCAAATCAATTCAATTGTGGTATTCAAAGTTCCGAGGACTAGATTATTAACTTGCTGCGCTTTCAACATCACATAAGGGCTCAGGAGCATCACTCATTCGATAACGCACTATTACTGCGAGTGGCTATAGTCCAACGTTTTGGTTTGTCAATTCATTAATGGGATCGTAGAATTACCTTTTAATAAATGGGATTTTCCTTGTTTTGATTTGTGATTTCAATTTCAACAAGTTTGGAAGCCAATCATGGTCCAATGTGGTAGTTTAGTGTGATGGGAAAGTCTGAAATGACCTCCACACTGACATTTTTGGGGGGATTTTTTCAATTAAAAAGCTTGCACCAGGAGCAGGTTTTCAGATGCACTTATTTAAGGAGTGGACTTTGTTATGATGGCTAAGCCTGGATTGTCCAATGAGGGAGCAGTACAACACCTGTCCGGTCATTATGGTACTCTAGTTCAAGCTAACGTTACATGCAAACATGAGCAGTACAGATGGAAATGGGCGGGATGAAGACATTATGTGGTTTGTAACTTACTGAAGAGTCAGATTTGAGGGCCTCCCCCCCCCCGGACCAACCTGTCCTCTGAGTCCATACGGCTCAACGGCTCCCCATCCGAGGAGGAGATCTCCACACTCGGCCGCCTCTTGTCGTCCAGCTCCCCGCCCCCGCCGCGGGCTTTCTCGCCGTCTTCACAAACCGTTTTGCTTTTCTGGCAGCCGCCTCCTGCGGGTTCCACCTTCGTTTCTTTTAATGCGTTAACGGCAGGGGGTTCCTGTTTTCCTTCCCCCCGTTTTCCCTGTGACTCCATCTTTCGCTCCGGTTCTTCGGGAGCGGCCGTCGCCTCCAGGTTTGCCCGCACGCCGCCGTCTGTCACCGCATCCCGCGGGGCCTTCTCTGCCGCAACCGCGGGCTCCTCTTCGGCGGCCGCCGCGTCTAACGCTTTCATTTTCGGTTCTACGCTACCGCCCGATTCTCCGGTTTCCGGTTCGGTATGGCTCTTATCTTTCTCCCCGCCGTTGCCCTTGTTTGGATCTACGGGCGCTGCGACGTTCTCAACACCGAGAGCGGTGGGTTCTTCTGGACCCGCGGCAGCCATTTCAGCGGCGTAGGTGCCCGTGAGACACTTTCGGTATCGAAATACAACCGAGGCACCGAGAAACGGCGTCACTGAAGGGCGGGGTCGAACCGCGCTGTCTGCACGCTGATTGGTCAGGGGGGCGGAAAAACTGATGGGTTATTTAAACTTTCCATGTGTTTCCGAAAACACACATCTTCTTTTAAATATGGAAGTCTGTGCTACAGTTTAGTTTTAGTATCGGAATGTTAAAGCTGAATTGCCAAATGAGGTAAGTGGGTCTAAAAAGCATTTTTCTCAAAGCCCACAAGATAGTGGGGAAATAATCAATGCTTCCTAGTAGCCATCTATCTTGTTGTACAGCATATTAAAACAGTTCAGTGAATATGTGTAGTATTAATTTTAGTATTAATTAAGTCTTGTAGGGCTCTATGAAATTGAAATTGGCATGATGACGTCTCCAATATATGCAGTTTACAAATACTCTAAATCCAGACTTTTCGGCTGCAGAGTGACTAGAGGGAGCCAAAGCTCTATATTTGAACCTGATATTCTATTCCACTACATTGGATGTCAAAGAACAAAACCCAATCTCTCGTTAAGAACAGCAACATTTATTTCACATGATATAAAACAGATGGGATATGAACATTTTCAAATCAGATTAAGTATGCAACCATGTGCTGGATACATCCCCATCCTGCTGTACCATGTACATTATATACACAGTAAACCTCTGATAATTACACTTTGTACACAGACTCCTGGATCCACAAACAGCTTTTTTTTATTGCTTTTTACATGTGCTAATCTTTTTTTTTTCTCCCCATAGTTCCATAGTCTTCAAACTAACATATCATAAAATAGAACCAAACTTGTTTTTTTCCTTCTCTCAGTTTAAATATAACTTTCAGCAATACAAAAAAAGACAGTATAGAGTGACTTAGACATTCACATATGCGTCGGCAACAATGCAACGGACTCCAGAAGATCCCATCTTTAAATAATTACAACCTAGAAACAGGGGGAATTTACAAATAATACTCATCTGCAGC
Source organism: Gasterosteus aculeatus (assembly GCF_964276395.1). NCBI lineage: Eukaryota > Metazoa > Chordata > Actinopteri > Perciformes > Gasterosteidae > Gasterosteus > Gasterosteus aculeatus. The sequence goes on from NC_135698.1 coordinate 14,208,321, forward strand.
AATAAAGTGGCTCCTCCTTTCATTATCATCTCTCACAATGACAAATGTTCTTTACAATAAATGGACACATATGACTGGTTGGTTAATGGCCAATTTCTCCAAAAACAAGTGATTAAGTCATTTGTAAACGACTGAGATTAGCTGGTAAATGTAAAATTAGGGGGAAATTTGTTCTTGAAAGCTTTTAGAATAGATTGTGAAACATAAAATGTAGCCGAAACATAAAATGTAGCCGAAACATTTCGTCACAAGACCCTCAGGCTGGTAACAGAACAGACCAATGCGGGCCCACACTCTTACAAGAACCTAATAAAACCATATAAATAATGAAAATATCCTTAAAAACCTTGTAAAAACTTAAAATGGAACTGCAACAATAACAGTTTGGAGCTGTATTCCGAGGCGAGGTGAACAGAAAGGTCGTGGGGGGAAAAGCGTTGGTGGTGGCGCAAGAGCTTAAGACGTCACAGTGAGCGTACAGAAGTCAGAAGTTAAGAACCCACAGTACGAAGTAGGCAGTTTCTCTCTGTAGGCTGCGGCCTTGTGCTGAAATCCTCGGGGAAGCCTTCAGGGGCATCTTTACTCCTCTGCGGTTTCCTTCATGTGTAGGTTTTCACTGAGGCCAGAGCCTGTGCTGTAGAGAGAGAATGTGAGACTTTTTTTTTTTTTTTTTTTTTTAAATGGGGGCAAAAGGTTAAATTATGCTCCGAAAATAATAGCAGACACATGGGATATGTGACGTTGTTTTCCTATATCCTCAGTGGCCACCTGTACATTCTAATGCAACTGTATGACGTCTTTAAAACCTTTGACTAACCTAGAAGATTCAGGTTCTGTTGATCCCTTTCACAAAGGGGTTCGATAAATTCTTTTAGTTAGGGGTGGAGGTGTGCTGGATTATATTCACGACTTTTGTCAAATGTCCCACCCTTATCATGTATGTAAACATATATAAGATATCACGTTAACCTAGTTAATAATTGAATCATTACTTATGTCAACAAAAACTGACCCTTATAAAGTTTGTATTGGCCAATTATACGGCACAAGCAGAGTCATGTGACCAAGAATAAAAAAAAAGAAGAAGCGAGTGGTTCTACAGCAACACAGATCACATGCAAACAGACCCGTCCTTATAATCGGACTCAGTCATCATGACATGCTCGTTCTACCCGCAGACAACGATTGAGAAAACATTGGATAAAACAGGTGGAAGAAGGCCCTTACTGGTGCAACTACACACACATGAAGTGAGACCCGTCAGGGAGTTGAGGGGGTGTGTTAGATGGCTGTGGAAGGGGTGAGGAAGAGGACGACAGGCGGTTCACTGCAATGAAAGAGCGAGATGTCCAACATACGCAGGCAAACACAAAATAAGTAAAAATCATATCCGTAGATCAACAGCCAAAACAACACAGAACATAATGACAGGAACCAATGAGCCTAATGAACAAACCGCTGGGACTACAGTGAGCATTGACTGAGCACAAAGACAATGGAGCCAATGGAGCCATTTTTAAGAAGAGGCTCACACAAGCTTGTTACATCACATGCCCCTGGATCCCTCTTCTCTCTGGGGGCGTACCTGCTACCAGCTTGCTGCGTTTGGAGGCCTCTGCCGCCAGCTCGTAGGAGATATTAATCATCTTCTCTTTCTCCTGTACGGTGACCTCCACTTCAGTCTCCTCCTCGGGGCTGAGCGCCATACTAGGCAGCGCATTCTGCATGCTGGGAGAACAAACACACACACGACAACAGTCTAAGTAATAGACAGTATACAGCTTCATCTGCCAACATAGTTTCAGAATAAACACAATGACCTCGGGACAGAGAAGCAATCTCAAGTCCATCCAAGAGGGCTGACATCTAGAATCAACTGTCACAGCAGCTAAGAGATACAAGCGTGCGCTCTTTTGAACATGCACTGAGTACTGATCTGCATGGGACAAGCATGTCCAAAACTTCTTTAAAGAACTTCATGCACAACCTCTGCTGGGGAAACGTGCCTCCCTGTCCAAAGATCCACACCTAACCTTAACTAAAGGTTACCAGACGATGACTCTCGTACCTGTTTTTGGCAATGAGGGCTTTGATGCGATCAACTTTCCTCTGCTTATCAGCCTCCTGCTCAGGGCTCAGGGCCTCCTCGGGGTCGGACTCCACGTAACGCTCAGGGATCAGCACTTTGTCAGGCACGGACAGCTGGAGACACGAGACACAAAACAAACTTTACACACTTCAAACAAGTGAACGGCCTAACTAATGCTTTACCAAGAAAAGAAACACATGCAGATACAAATGCGATACAAGATGTGAAGATACAAACAGAGCATTAGCACAGAGAGCCTGCTCCACATTTTTTATTTGGGGTGCGTATGAACTAAATGGAGCATCACTGCAGGCTCTGTCCCCGAGCGAGGAACACTTAGTGTGAGACACGCAGAGATCAGCTAGGAATTCTATTGATGGGATCCAGAAAAGGGCATTACTTCTTGTAATCACGACAAGAAGTAACTTCAAATCAAGTGCATTCTTATAGGCAGCCTTTAGAAGGATGTCACAGTGTGAGGAGTGTTTATGGCATCATTCATGCACAGGCCTCGAACGATTCCTGCAAAGATATTTTGCCACTTTGCAGTTTGGTCAATTGATTTAATTGTAATTGATTTCTATGGATGTTCAGCAAGTGCGGAATAGCAGTGATTCCCTTTTTAACCGTAATAAATGTAATGTTACGGTAACATGTTTTGATAATAACACCACGTAAGTGGGGATGGTGGTTTTGAGGATCACATCCGCGGTACTAACTAACTAACTAGCATGCACTTATTTCAGCCCTCTGAGTCTGAAGAGATTGACAGCCGGCCGCTGGGCCTCACTTCTCGGTCCATATTTAAGTGGTCGTCCTGCGAGGCTTCTTTGAGACGGGCGATCTCCTCGGCCGGCGTCTCCTGGTCCCGGACCACCTCCTGCAGCCGGAGCGAGGCCTCCAGCTCATCAATGCAACATATCCCCTCTTCTCTGCGCCTCATTTGGGACTAGAAGAGACACAAAGGGGGGGCGGCGCGCAAAGGAACACAGAGATTACTTCACACGACATGGATTTTACGATTTGATTCTCGGAAGCCAAGTCGGCCGTCACCAGATACCTGTGCGCGATAATGGTTCTCCTTTGTGAACGAGTGACTGCGAGAGGGCGTGTTTTCTTGGCCGGCGCCCCGGACGTGGGCGCCCTTCTTCTTCTCCCGGAGGGCACCCTGCTGGTGGCGGCGGATCCTGTCCAGCTGCTCCTCCACACTCATCCGGGGCCGCCCGCTCTCCGCGGCACACAGCTGCTGCTCCAATGCGCTGCGAGGACGCTCCTGGTAGCCAGAGGGGACGCCGGCAGCCGCGGAGAAAGAAAGGGACGCAGAAACACAAATACGTAGGAGTTAATACTGCTGTCCCGTGCCAGGAGGACACACGTCGCCACTGTGGAGTTTTACTGGGCAGAGTTTGGGTGTCTAGCGGAGTGTGGTTGGGTCAGAGCTCATAATGAGGCCGCATTAAAAGAGTTCACTAGCTATTGTTAGAAACAGAGTAGACTAACCTCATCGTCTCAGGAAATGTCACACGTACTGGGGAAAAAACAACTTTTTTCCAACCGCTTTCAACAAAGTAGTGAGAATTGGCATGAAAAACCACAATAAGGACTGAGACGGCTCTTTAATGTAAAGGCTCCTGGAACCCAAACCTGAAGTGGCTGCTGTGTGTACACTCACACACACTTGCACTCAGAGAGGGCTGTGGGCCCATTAATGCCTGAGCAGGACAAGCTGAGGAGGTGAAGCGAACTAAGGGGTTTCAGGTTTATGCAATGCCGTAAGGGCTCGGATCTGGGTTCAGCCCAGAGCCCGAGGACGCAGCTTCCGCTGTCCAGATTGCAGAAGAGGCTTGTGTGCAAAAGCCCCCAGCTGAACTCCAAAAAGGCCCTTTACACTCTTTTACAGCTCGAGGCTGTGTGGCCCACAGGGAAGACGGCATTGTGCTCAGCTGACATTTCTTAAAGTTCAACTAGGTTCATTTATACTACTTGTCCATCAGTGTTTCCAAACAGAAACAGAGACTCCCCACCGTGTGGTGCACTAATGACACGGTCAGTATATTTCAGTTGATAGGTTTAGAGGCTGGAAACTGTCTAAACCAAGTCTGGCGTCTATTTTGTGACTGGCTGGTTTTAGGAGCATGAGTCACACCCTGGTCACGTGATGACTGCCACATGTTAACTTCCGACCAGCAGATTAATAACCACAACAGCAAATTATGTGGGAAGAACATGCAACAATGGAGTAGCAGACCACCCAGAAGTATTAGGAATATAGGTTTTAACGCTTACACATGCATAGAACAATTAACAGTTACCATTAGATTCCCCGCCTTGGGATCTGGCCTCTTGCTCTTCCTTAAAGTAACATATGAAGCGATTGAAGAGGAGTCCGTCACTGGAGATCTGGTCCTGGGTGGCACAATGCCCACTGGGTAGGACCCTATTTGGTAAAAAACACAAACGGTCAGTAAGCCACCTGTTCAATGACGACAAATTAGTTTAATTACAATAATTTCTTTTAGTTTCCCGGATGAAATCCTTCATTTATTGGTGAGACCTTGAATGTGAAATCCTGCATCAGCCACACTCCACCGACAGTATTTCCTGCAGCCTTTGATGCATCAGAAAGCTGCTACTATCGATTGTGTGGCAGTGTGAAACAAGTGAAGCGCTACAGCGCAACCCTTCCACTTCAGAACCCTCGGCATTCCGCTGCGTAAGCGGTTTCAACTGCGGTCAATTTGCTCTTTTCTAAACCACCTCTTCACGAAGGATGTATTGTGACACGAGGTCTGATCAAAGTCGGGTTAATTGGATAACTAACTAATGCGGAGACCCAAGGCTGAGCGCTGTAAATGACATCCAGTACGCCAAATACTGATTGCCATGAGATTTACTTTGTGATATGCTGACCTGGCTTAATGGTTGGAGAGAAGCCTAAACTACTGAACCTCTGTATCAAAGAGATGTCTGCGTAAATACCACAGTAACCGTGACAACAGCCAGTGCTGTAAACCAGTTTATCAGGTCACACGTTCAATAAAGTTGTCGGTGCCAACAAAATGGATAAATTAACAGAAAGCTGCATAGTTATTACAAAAGTGGCACCGTATTACTCAGAGTGATGTACCTTTGTTTCCAGAATGTTCTCTATCAGAAGGGTGTTCAGATCTGTCTTCTCCATTGCTCTCATCCACTTCAGCCACCGTGGTGAGCTCCGGTTCACTCTTATACAGCCGGTAGTCTGGGCCCTGCAGATGAGAAAGAACATTTCAACACACACACACACACACACACACACACACACACACACAAACACACAATCGATTTGTAGTCATGGAGAGTTTAGCTCCAAAGAAAGATGTCGAACCTTTGTTTATTTTCTCTTGCTGAATGGCAAGTCTAGTCTTAAGAGACAGCAGCAAACAAGACATCCCTTTTTTACAAAATGGCTCTTTGACACTCCTTCAAACTAAAATATATACAGCTTGAAGAAAAACTCAAGACACATTTTAAAAGCCAAATAAAAAAGGCTGCATTCAAACATGGCTTAGTTTGCAACAAGGGAACAGCAACAGACAAAAAAGCGTCAATACAAAAAGAAAAAAAGAAAAGTGAGGCTTCATCCAATTAACTGAAAAAAATAATGGAAGTATGGCATCAAGTAAAATAAAGGGAGGAAATCCAAAAAAACATGACATGTCCGTGGAGATGAAGGTGAGAAGCATCACGGCGAGCGATGACGACGTGTGACGACACAGACGAGGGCGGCAGGCTCTGCGTGAGGGCTTACGCTGTGCGAGCCGTTCCTCTTCCTCTCCTCGGGCCTGTGGAGCGTTGAAGGGCGCACACCAGTATGAGGGGGCACAGGGGGCACGCCGGGGGGGTCGGGCTCATAGGAAAGGGGGAGGGGCGGCCGTGGGGGAGCAGAGTCGTCCTCCTGAGGGATTGTACAGTGCACGACAGGACAGAGTGACACATGGCGCCACCACGCACGCTCAGGGCGACCGCCATCTGGCACAAGATGGGCAAAGCGGCTGATTGGCCAGAGAGGGGGGAGAGGGAGCTCCACAAGCTGTTAGAGGGGGGGGGTTTGACACATCCGCTCAGGCAGTACCAGCCTGAGCAGGGCTGGCAGGATGATCACTCGGCTTAAGTCGGACATTGTGTGCGGCTGTGGGGCTTCAACTGCAGAGTACTCACGGGATTGATTCACTTTTTCTGAATTAACAGATCAAATATTTAGTCAGAAAGACCATTTCCTTACGTTGGGTGCCCAAAACCTCCGTTATTCAAAATACGATGGTATTAAAAAAAGAGAAAAGAGAACAACGTATGTGCTCGAAGAAACTTTTTTGCTTCATAAATGACATAATAATAAATGATGTTCACCATTGTTGTTGATTGACTTTCTGTTAATCGATTAAAGGGATTAAATGAGTCATTGTTTCAGTGCGGAATCGGTTGAACCCGTCGGTTAGTGGTGGTGCCTCACCTCGTTTTTATTCTTGCTGAAGTTGGTCATGGGCTCGTGCAAGCTCATACCATCAGCCTCTCGCTGAGCTTTGTGGTTGCTGAGGGCCTCCATCACATCTTGAATCCTCCAAAGTTCTTTTTGGATGCGGACATGCTGCTGGCTGGGAGGCTCCGTCTGGGTGGGCACACATCAAACACACACATCACCAATTATTACCGGAAGACTAACTTGGCACAGCGGAGAAAGTGATGTGTAATTATGTCGTCACTGATGGCAGGTGCGTCTGAGGGTGCAGGGCACTGAAGAGGAGGATGTCCCGGCTCCCTGCTGACCCTCAGACCTCTCCGCTCAGAATGAGCTTTGGCTCCGACTCAAGCTCAACCAGGAGTACCAGTTAGAGCAGTCTCTCTCCGTCGGCACACCTCTCACGCAATGAAAGATGAGATAAGAGACGGCCTTAATTAAGAGCCGCTCCGTCCCCGCTGCAGTCATCAATCAGCGACAGCGTGGCTTTGAAAGCTCCGCTATCTCCCTCCACGCTGCCACTTTTTGTTGCGGTTTTGCGATTTTTGTACCCGTGACCACGGTTAGACCATCATGCCGTGCCGTTTTTCTTTGCGAGAACAAGAAAAGTCTTAAGAGGGATCATACCTGAGGGCTTCCCAGTGCTTCCAGCTGTTCCAGCAGGTCGTTCTTAGCCAGAGCCACGTCTCCTTCCAGCTTCTCGTACTCCCTCCAGGACAGCTCCAACTCCTGGTTGGACATAGGGTACACTTTGTGAATGACAAAAAGGGGAAATAAAGCAGCCAAAAAACTCCAATAATCACTGACTAAAGACAGCGCTGGTGTTGCCGAGAGCAGCGTGTGACTCACAGCAGCGATTCTGGAGCGCTCTCTGCAGGTGCTGAGCAGGCCGCTCTGCAGCAAGTCTCTCTGCTGGATAACACTCTGCATGGCAGCAGGGCTTTCAGAGCCCATCTCGATCTCCTGGCTGGCTGAAAGCAGCGCCGTCTCCAGGGTGTGCTGAGGGAACGCGCCACATTACAATCAGCCAGATTTAGACATGATGGATGGTTTAAGCCGCTCGCTTTTCTGGCCCGCGGCCACAATTCTTAAGCGCCCTTACTTCTTGCATTGTTTAAATAAAGGAACAAAATAATTTTAAAAATCCTTATTTTCTTCTGTTGGTAAAACTGTGTATTCCTTTTGTTTTTGAGTAATTGCAGTTTATAAAAATATTTAAAAAAACAATAATGGCAAATGCAAATGTAATCCTATTTTCAGAGAGAAAAATAAAAATGAGCAAAACTCAAATTGGAAGCCGCAGCTATAGTTTGGTATGCCTAATTACTTCATTAATAAATGAATGATGAATCCTTCCATTTACGGTTTGCAAAATCAATTTGAGTATATTATCGCCATTTTGTGTTTTTTTATGAGCAGGGAGGTAACTTCAAATAGCCCAGATTATGCTGCATTTCACAAATCCAAAATGCAAATCCTTGCAGGCTGGTGACAGCAGCTGGGCTATAAATACATATAACAAATATAATGAGTTGTAGTTTTTTTTGGTCTTTCTTGATGTGGTCCATATAAACTTTTTTCCCATAATCTAAACAGAGTCTGGAGTGTGTAATCTTTTGTGCGTGTCACACAGAGAATGTAATGTGACAGATGTGCAGCGCGTAGTCACCTTCTCTCGGTACAGCTGCTTAAGTTTGTCCTCCTGAGTCCTCACCACTTTGTCCTGCTCGCACAACCGGCTCAGTTTGGTCTGAGGAGACAACAAGAGAGACTCGTGAGGCGGCCAGCACGACGTCGCAGAACGGAGCGTCGCGACCGCACTTACATCGATGTCGACTTCTTCCGCCGCGCGTGCGTAGGCCAGATCCCTGTAGTCTTCTGGACCCAGCTGTGAGGACAGACAAGACATTAGAGGGGAGACACCCAACCTGCACATACACAGTAGAATCTGGAGATCAAATGCAGTGTCTCGAGGAGGCTCTCTCACCGAGCTGCTGGACTTTGCCCTTGAGTGGGAACTCGCATTAGTTACTGAATTGGACAATCTGAGTTTGCAGAAGCGAGGGAGGGAGAGCGGCTGCTCTAAACACGGCCTCCTCTCGGATGATTACCCACGGTTGTTTGTCTCCATCAGCACACCGCAGTGGTTTCATTGGAAATGCGAGGGGAAGGCATGTACAATAACGGTGCTTACTAAACTGTAGAGTCAGCGCATGAGCTGCAATGCCCCGACCGCCTTTTTCTCCTGCTGATTCTCAGTAACTATTAGTCAAAAGATTCTGCCCGGTATCTGTAGTCAAATTAGTGTGTGTGTGTGTGTGTGTGTGTGTGTGTGTGTGTGTGTGTGTGTGTGTGTGTCCGTGCGTTTCCAGAATAATGACTTTACCTCTAATATTCTCAGGCCTTTTGAACTAACTTACTTCTCCTCTTGATGAAAAAAAAAAGGAAATAGTTTAAACTGCATTGGATCCCATGTTTCCAGAAAATCCATTCTTCAGAGCTTCATCATTCATCCCCTCTTCTGAATCTGAATCAATAAATGTGCTGCACATCAATATTAGGACAGTGAGACATTTCTGTGTTGTTCTGAATCGATTCGCTCATTGGATAATAACGACTAGGCTGCAAACAGGGCAAACTGCCAACTTTCTGCTTTCTGTCACCTTCTTATTGGGCACTAGCCCAACTAGCCAGTTAACCGGCTGGATCTTCCCCCGCTCTTTTTTGTATTCTGGTATTTTTGGTTCACGGCTGCTCTCAATATTTAATTTCTTTGCACTTAACAAAAATAACTAAATCTACTTGCACTTCAACTTCATAGATAATATTTCTAATTTCAAATCCAACTTTTTGGTCTATGGAGCTAAAAACAACGAGGGAAATGACTCACCGTCCAAACGTCTCGGTGTCAACGCTCCACACTCACACACATTATTCTCCACACCTTTTCCTCGGCTGCACCACACAGTACAGTTAAAGCAGGTGGGACCTGAGGTCCACATGGCATTCCACACAGAAACATGCAGACTCTCCCACAGCAAGAGGGAAGGCGGGAGGGGGGGGGGGGGGGGGGGGCGCTTCACTGTGGTGTGGATTTCGAGTGACATGAGCACGAGGAGGGAGACACAATTCTGGCAGCTGAACAGGTGGGAATGCAGCTGTTGGGTGTGATGGGGGTGGCGGGCTGCACTTTTACACCGCGGGGGGCAGGCGGACACAAAAGTGGCAAAGTGTTGTCATAGCCATCGTCACACATACACAAGTCGGCCCCCTTTCCCGTTTCCACCAGCAGAATCCTCGGAAGTAATGCAGACAGGTCAAAAGGTAGAGAACGTTTGGCTAGAAAATCTGTCTTTAACATCGTCATCACCTCCCACTGACTACAGGTGAACCGCATTGCACAGCGGATCATGTGGACCCAAACAGAAGTTAGGAGAGCAGCCCTCGTAGACTCCGAATGAACTGTAAACAGAGTAGAACTTAATTTTCTTAATTGACTTTACTGCCCTAAACCATGCCATTAAAAACAACCACCATCAGTTCCCCTCTTCACAGTAAGATATAGTATTTGGTAAGGAACTGGACTTGGAGCCGGACTCACTACTCTAATGGGAGAAAAGCATTGTGCGATGGCTCATTGAAGATCCCACCCTGACTAACCTTCAGTGGTTAGGCCCCGAGACAAAACACGAGGAGTAAAGACGAGGCCTTGCAAGCTAAAGGATCAGGCTTTGATTCGGATTCAGGACGGTCACACAGCTCGCTGCGTCAGTTCAGACACACACTTTCACAGAGACTTTGCGAGGGATCATCCTACTCTTTTACAAGTCATGCCCATGTTGGAATGACTTCTCATAACATGAGAACAGTCAAAAGCGATGGATGAGGAGGTGCTGGATACAGACAGTACAGGGAGACCAGTCTCAAGATGCCATGAGGACTTGGACACCGAAGGAGGAGCATTGCACAACAGACCAAAATAACAACAGCGACTGGTGAGGCGGAGCAAAGCCTTCGGCTGGCCTTACTTGGTGGTAAAGTTGAGGCCTCGGGGCAGAGTTCTCAATCAAAGTGTGAGTCATGACGATTAAAGGGTCACTTTCCTTCATCTAGTCCGGTGTGTGGAGAGGAGCGATATAGCAAGTGTCAGTTTACAGCAGTGACAACACGGACAACGTTGGTACATCTCTCTTGCTCTCCCTCTCATTGTGATGCAAAGCTTAGAAATGCTCACGTGGCAGTAAATGGAACATATTTTCAGACTGAGGAGCTAAATTACACAATCCTTGATGGGTACACAAATCCGAGGTAAGCACATTTCACTATAACATTACGGTCAATTAGCAGCAATGTGGCATTGTGCCTCTGTGCACCCCACACACGTTCGTAATCGCACAGTCAGTTAAATAACAGCAGATAAGTTTCCTTGCAGGTACCTCTGTGCTGTATAAGGAATATTTCTTTAAACTATACAGAATAGAGTGATGTCCAGATATTCATTAGTATAGCGGACTAATGAATGAATGTCTACGAAACTCAAATCGCAAACTAGGTAGTAGACTATTAAATAACATTAGTTACATATGCATCAAACAGGGAATCAAAAGCTTTTTCAGCAGACTGTGCTGGTTAATACATCCATAGCAAAGCATTACATTGTGAATTCAGTTCATGACGGGAGACAGGGCCATGCAGTCATGCATTACCCCACCTGATTGTCCAAAAACATGAGGTTCCTTTGGAGGTGATGGGAGAGAATGTCGTTCTAACGTCAGCAGCAAAGAGTAGAGGAAATAAAATGCAACAAGAGTGAGACAAAAGAGGAGGAAGCCAGTCGTTCTCTGATGCTCTCATTCGCTCGCCCACACAAGTGTGTCATGTTCAGTGTGCCCAAATAGGAACGGACAGAAAAGGCAGGACAAGTCAAGGTGAAGAAATCAGGTAGCAGGTGTTCACTATAAACAGAGTGAGTGCACTGTGGGTGAAAACCGTGAGCCAAGGGTGAAATAATACTTGACATCCCTTAAACTGAAAGTGAGTATCTTGATAATTGACCTCCTGAAAACAAGATGATAAACCTAAACCCCACAATCCTCCTCGGGTTTCATTGACCCACATTTACTTGGGAGAATTGAATGCAAAAATCCTGCTTTGACATTTACAAATTCTGTAGCCGGTCCCTCTTTAGGAGAGTTTCATCTGTATGGACTATTAAAATAATTGAAATCTACTGCTTGCTCAATTTGAAAAGGATCAAATGTGATGATCTGACCGGATTAGTTGAACTCTGCGTGGGAGATTAGCTTATTCGACATTTACGTTTCCTCAAAGATCTAGGAGTAGCCGATGCCGAGCTACGGCGAAGAGATAACTTCAAGCCAAAGAAAAGCCTGTCATGGAGAAAGTGCCTACTGCAGCACTTTTTATCCTTAAATCAGCCAGGTGTAAAGAACCCGAAAGAAACTTCCCTCTGGATCGTGATGGATAATGGAAGTGGTTAAAGATGGCGCACGCACACCACACGCTAACACACAAGCCTGCAGGAGCGTCTCTGGGGGCCTGACCTTTGGGTTGTCTCCGTCCATGTTTAGTTGCATAAGCTGTGCTACGGTGCGCTCCCGGACACTGTTTAGCTCTGCCTGCTGCCGCCGCAGCTTTATGAGCAGCAGAGTCAGTTCCTCAGGCTGCGAGGGAAGGAGGGAGGACGGGAAATATACAGCCACAATAAAAACACGGGCACACCGCAAAGGGAGTGGGGAGAGGAGAGGAGAGAACACACCAGGACAGGAGATTTAGACACATCACGCTCCAAATAGGTGAATAGTTGTTACATCTGCTTTTTCATGCAGGGCCGTGAGGTTATCCGAGGTGCATTCGCTGTCAGCAGCATGCAAATTCAACACTGTTCAGATCAAGACAGAAGGGCCGTTTAGCATTTATTACAGAATCCGGTTCACACTTTCGCAGCTCCGCGAGCAGAGCCGTACACCGCGCTGACATACATTCCTGATCTAGCTTAGAAAGCAGAGAGTGACGGGGCTTTTAAGTCTCAACCGATGTGAAGCGAATCAAAAAGAGCTCCTAAAGCGAGCGCACCCTAAATCAGACCACTTGGAACATGCAGAGTTCTGCCTACATCTGTCTCCTGAGACTGTCAAAATGTCCTCTTGGAAGGGCATAAAGGACAGAAAGAAGGAGAGGGAAAGTAGGTAGAGTTATACAAATAGACTGGTCATTCAAAGAAAGTCCAATTAAACTCAAGGAATAACTGGGCTCTGCGCACTGGTTACTGGGCGGTGTACTGCAGAACTTCAGCGAGAGGACACAGAAGGGGACAACGTGGATATGGACGTACTGTTTTGCCGTGGAGCGACTGGGCGCTGATGGTCTGAACTGGGATCCCTGCAGGCATCGACCTCCTATCCGGTGGGTAGGCGTACTGCAGGACACGACCGATTTCAAACAAAACCACATTTCAAAAGGGATTCATAGATGATCGGCTCGGCCATACTTCGTGCCGTTTAGCCATTTATACACTTTCACATTCAAAATATTGAGATCCTGTCAAACAAATACGTTGATTGGGGACATTTTGTCTAAGCTCCTTTAAAATGATTTCTTGAAGATCAATCTGCACAACTAGACCCCCCCAGAACCAAGTGATGAAAACACTTTTGCTCCTCCGCTGACCTTGTTGTGCTGCGGCCTGAGCCGCCTGTCGATGCTGGCGTCCCCTCTGTAGACGGGAGAGGACACCTCAGAGCGGGCGCCGCTGACGTAGGAGCGCATGGGGGAGTAGCCGCCGTACATGGACAGCGAGCCGTGGGAGGGCGACGGGGGGATGGAGTGGCTCGGCGCGGCGTGTTCCGACAGGTTGATCATGGTTTTGGGACTGGCCATGTCTCTGTAGAGGCCCGGCGGCGGCGGCCTGGTGTAGGCCTGCCGCTGCTGCCACTCAAACAGCTGCCACATGGTGTCGTCGCGCATGGAGCGCCGGTTGTCCACCGGCGAGGGACCCAGCGCCTGCTCGTACAACGAGGGCGACATGCTGCAGAGGCTGTCCCTCTGCGCCATGCTATTCCTGGGCATGCTGCTGTAGCCGTCGCCGTAGTGAGGCATGTAGGGCACCCGGTGGCTCGGCATGTTTCTAGGCAGCGTCTGATAGGACGTGATGCTGGAAGGGGGGGTTTGGAGGGGGAGAGTAAAAGAGTTTAGCACCAATTTTACAAATGATGAATATCAACACAGATGGCAAAGATACTTCTTTTCATGTAGTGTCTAAATATTTTTAGTTATCAGCCATCAAAGGAGGTACAAAAATTGACGAGTCTTGTACGACTACTTGCCATTTCATCCATTTTCCCTAAATGGGATTTTGTTTTAGGAATAATGGGCTCCATGTGGCAGGTTGAAGCTAGAGAAGAGGTTTGTCTGTAATAGCTGTAAAGGTTGGTCGTATTATGAAGCAGCAAGTTAGTGAAAGGCTTCGCATGGCCTTTTAAAATCTTTGCTTTGAAAAGCTCTGCTTCCACAGGCTCATCCGTGTGTAAAACGAAAAGGCTCGAGAGTATTATTCTGAGAACCCGCAGTAGTGAAAAAACAAAGTCTGAATAGAAGAGAATATGGAGAGGGAGTTTACACTCATCACAGAGCCCCACTGCCGGGAAAAAAGAATTCATATTTATAAATAAAAAAATACATTTCTTTCAGTAAATGGAGGCAAAGAAGCAAAGGCTGTGTCAGACGTGAGCGTAAGCCAGGTGACTATAAGCAGACGGAGGGACAGACACACCGACAGACGGGCAGACAGAGCGAGAGAGGAAGATTAATCCCAACCAATTAAAAATGGGACTGTCACAGCAGGCCGGTGGCAGGCAGCAGCTCTGGCTATTGTTCATCCCCAGTTCTACTTACTAGTGCACTTAACAGTGTAATATCAAAGTGTTTAAGTCACGGTGAATCCTTTGGCTGTGAACACGACAGCTTTTGATAGAAATAGCACTAAGAAGCTTTGGGAAGCCGTAGTCTGCGTTCATACATGCAAGCGGGCCTTCGGCTGCTTAAGGAGAATTCCTCCTGTCTCAAGATGAGGTTGAATCAGCATTTCGACACACATTTAGCTTTGAGTTGTTGAGGTTTCGACTCTTGTGAAATCAACTAGTTTTCTCCTCTTGCCGCACAAATAGCTTGAGGTTACACAACGCAAAACTGTAAACGTTTCGGGTTTTTTAAGCCCACAATAGAGGAAATAATCAAGCCAACCTCCTGGTGTCATCGTCCTGGTTACGGCCCCTCTGGGTGCGGACCCAGTGCTCTAGTTGCTGCATGGAGCTGGTCCTGCTCAGCGCGCGGTCCGGCTCGGGAGTGGGACTTCGGCGAGGAGGGACCGCAGTCATGTCCTGCGCGGCGTGCTCCCCCGATCCGTTGACCTGGGGGCCACGGTGCGACCCGTCCACCTCGGTCGGAGGCTGCGGCGAGGCGACGCTGGCCTTGACGGCTGCCGCCTGCGCCGGCTGCAGCTTGACGCTGTTGATCTTGGTGAGTGGGCGGCCGCGCTCCGCCCCGTCCTGCTGGAAGCCGTAGCGCTCGGCGTCCCGCTGCTTTCGCTCATCGTCCGCTGCGGCGGGGGAGGCTTCTGGGGCGCGCTCGCGGTCCACCTCACGGTTCAGTTGATTGTTGTGGATTTCGGGCTGCGTGAGCGGAGGTCGGTGGTCGGCCACGTGATTGATCTCTTGCGGCCCGCACTGCTCCACCTTTAGCCTGTCCAACCTGATAAAGACGGAGAGGAGGCCTTATGAAACCATCTGTGTGAGCTGAAGGCAATCAAGGCCCATAAGATTGACAAGTAGAATAGATTCAATGGGACGCTCCATCTGGAGAACAGATCACCAGTAAAAGGTGATTGAGGATCAAATATACTGCGGACCTAATCCATTGCCTTTGTGAACCCTGCTAGTGCTCGAGAGACAAAAAGAAAGTGCAAAGAAAATGGGCGGAGCTGTAGAATGTTTCTTCCAGCTGCCAGAGGAGACCAGGCGTGTTAAAGGAAATCGGATACCTCCAATAAAGCGTTGGCTCTTCTGGGGCACGTCACGAAGGTGCTGCCCAGACTCCGGTAATCCATTCGCAGCTCCCCTCTAGAAGACCTAAACACAGCTCTGAGGTCTCCAGAGGTAACTGACACCACTACTCCTTGGCCTCAGACAGACTCAAGGTCACAGCTTCAAAGTTTGGCAAATTCCCCTTAGCAGTACGGCTCGCTGGGTAAGCAGTAGGAGGGGAGTAGGAAAGTCTTTCCCTCAAGTTTTCAATTGTATCCTTTTAAATAGCAGCACCAGTCACGTAATGTCTTCTGCAGCCATCTGCGGCTCAGGCAGACCACTAGAGCACACATTTGTTCCAAAGAAAGCTGGGAGTGCATTTACTCATGCTTTATAAGACATTCTGAAGAGACTGTGGGAACGCTTAAAGGGAAAGTTTGGCTACCATATCTTGTTCTTTTATACAACCAATATGAAGACATGACAATACCGTGCATAGAAGACAATAAAACACGAGATACTTTGCCTTCTGAATAGCTTTTAGTCTGGATAGGCTTTGCCATGCTGTTTATAGAACATTATAAAATAATAACAGCGCCACACTGTCCCTTTGCTATCCAGTGAATTTCAGGCACTACTGCTTCATGTAATTATAAAGCACTTCACCACTACGCCTCCGCTCACCCATGTAAGAGGGAGCATTAGACAGGCGGGCAGCCAAGTGACAGACATTTAACAAAGTTGAACAAAAATAAGAAGGAAAAAACCCTCTCCCGATGAGTCACTGATTCTCATCAGCCCGCGCAGCTGTGCGTGCATACATACATCTCAGGGACTACATGCCCACTGCATCCGTGTGTAATGAAACCGCCTTGTAATAAATAAGGTTGTTGACAGGTGGTGAACCGTTGCCTAAGCGCTTGATTACAGAACAAATGCTTAAAAAGAAAAATCTGGATTCATAATCAAACCAAGGAGCCAAATCATTCTGTTTAAAAACAACTGCTCTCATCTTCAAATGTCTTTTCCACCAGTCAATGGCAAAACAACCCACTTGTAATCTCCCAACTTCAAATGAAATGCAGGCTCTGTCTGTAGTAGTGATTCTTTAACAAACCTCTTGACCGGCTCGGAATGCACAAGCGCAGCATCGGTCATTACTTTCATCCAAGCCTCCATCTCTTTGGCCGTGTCCGAGCAAAAATAGTACGTCCGCATGTTGGGATGCGTTGCCTGTTTGGACAATGGACAGGAAAAAGGGACACACACAGAAAATTACCTGAAAGAGAGAGAAGAGAAAAGCATCAAGTCAACTGGGATCGGTGACACTGGACAGCAATCAAATAGTTTGTTTTAACAAATAGTGATGGAAGACGGGAGTAACTGGAGTTTCATGCATGCCAGTAGATTAAGTGAATTTAGCACAATACTGCAGGACTTACCATGCAGTTGTATTGTATGGCCAACACAACGTTCCTTAGTTGTTCTCTTTCCTTGCAGCGAACAAATCAGTGTATTGTTAAACCCACACAAACGGAGAGAAAAACAGAATGTTTAGTGAACAATCTCAATATCCTGTTTACCAATGACTAGAAAAAATAAATGGGGAAGAAAGCACCATCAGTGCTCCAATTACTTCAGAATGATGGGAAATAAGGAACCTTTAATGACATGGCCATTTAAGAGATGGGGAAAAGTTTAAATATGCAGTCAAAAAGTCACAAATCACTGGAGAGGTCGTGGGCTGCTCTCGTGTTTCTCCCTTTACCTCAACTCTCTCTCTCCCCCTCGGAAAAGGAGCTGTGTGGTTGGAGAGACCTTGAGCAGACTCCTGGGCGTCAGTGTTTAGCTGTGCTTGGCGAGACTACTTTGTGGTCTTTCAGGCTCTATAAAAGGACCCACAGATAATGTACACACCAATGGATCCCATGGAACGTGCCCCTTGCTCTGTAACCAGGGGTTACCGAGTCACCTGGCAAGAGGTTTCTTTGCCTTCTTACATCGAGCAGAGAGCCGTTCAAGCGGAGAACAATTACTTGACAGCTCCACTCTCACTCAATTTTAAAATTGTTTAAGTTACTACAAGGAACTTTGATTTTCTGTCAAGGGATCTGACCCGCTCAGTCCTGGTTCTTCCGCATTCTACCAGTTAAAAAGTTTCACACAGTAACTTTAAGACAAAAGCCAATTTTCAAGGAACGTTATCCTAGATCTGCGATGTAGGCTGAAAAAAACCCTGTGGGGGTTCTGACTCTATTGCACCCTGAAACTTTTGTACGCTCATCGCCTCGTTTTATTACAACGTCACGTAAACTCATGATTTACTTGCGTATCCAATAAACACAAAGTTTGATAGTTCGATGAAGACATGCACTGACCTTGAAGGCATATTTCCTGTTGATGTGGTCGTCCACAGACAGCATGGACACACGGAAGCTCGGCAGGAGGATGCTGCCAAGAATCCCCTCTTCCTTTTCGTCTGCAGAGACAAAAACGAGCCAACGCAATGCATTAGGGGTCGGTTTTTGACTTCAATCCCTCAGAGATGTTGCAATAAACTCTTATGTGTGACAGATTTGTAAACTTTGAAAAAGGGAGAAATGTGGAAAGCAAAGAAAGATCTAGAAGAGGAGTGTGTGCGATGAGCAGCGGACAATCAGAGCAAAAGATGAGCATTGATTCAACGTGCAGCTTGGCCGCTCTAATCCTCATTAAGTTAACAGACAGCGCTCCACGTCAACAATGCAGCATCTATCAGGTCTCTGCACAGCGGGGGATCCTGAGCCCATAATAACAGGCCGATCGCTGCAGCAGAGAGCGCTGCTCGTGCTCGACGGAGGGCCGGCGCCGTTGGTGACCTCTGTCTACTCTCTGCTGATGGGTGGATTTCTCAACATGTCCGTTTGGATGAAGCCTTTGGGTCCGCTGCTGCCCGGGGCTTTTATCAGCTAGTGGGCGGATAGAAGGCGACAGGCAGGCAGACACTAGAAATAACACAGACTAGATGTCATCGTGATCAGCAGAAATGGTGACTGTATCCGCGGCTTTGGGATATGTGGACTGGTTTTATTCTCTTTGTAGAAGCGGCCTAACGGTAAACTTAGACTACAATTACTTTACAGCCTCGATGATACACAGGATTTGTTTCTTTTCTTTTGGGTAGGAAATCTCTCGAATGCTCACAGCTGTGTCAATATTTGACCTGAACATTAGAACTGCGTGAGTGAAGCCAGGATGCCCAGTCAATAGCAGCTCAGTCAATACATTCTCATAAAAGACCCCCACATCTAAAACTTAACGACGTTAAAGAAAACAACATGACTTTTGCATATTTGCTATTCTATGGCAACTTAAATAGGAATTCCTTCAAGTGTTTGCTTCAGTATAAATACATGTTTCTTAATATCTCTGCACTCAATTAAAGAACAATATAAACACTGCACATATTCAGAAGGACAATCACAGTGACAATATAACCGTGGTAATGCCAATGTGGACTCTTTGTTGAATGCGACTGAATCCAAGAATAACGCTGGCATGCAACCACTGTATCCAAACAGCTCCACCTCTGGAAACCTGCTCCATGACTTAACATTGGTGTGGAATCCCATATCCTGCCTTGCTTTCTCCATCAACATCACGGCTGCATCAGAGCTCTATTAAAAGCACTGACTTTGCTCGGGGGACATAATGATCACTCAAACGGCAAATCAGATGACAAGAGAGGCGTTTCAATTAATAAGTCTCCTTGGGTGGTCCTGTCAGGCTGCTTACCACAGGGCCTTGGATACAGATGTAGTAACATTTACGATGCCTCTGAAGGTCACAACAGCCCCGAGCGCCGCTGATGGAATAACAGTGTTGTTGTAAATCGGTGCAGCACCGATGAGACACGTTGGGGGCCAAGAAGACGGGACTCACCTCTGTAGTAGAAGAGGCACAGGTCAGACAGCACGAACCACCGCTTCTTCCACAGCTTCATCCCCGTGCTGTCCTAAAAAGACACCGGGGGAATGGTGTGAATGGCTACTAGTTGCTTAATTAGTTCAATTGTTCGGTCTGTGATTAACTGCCGGCTACTTGGAGGCACTTAGTTTCACTTAATGAGTTATGATCTGTTGGCAACTTTCTATGCCATGCCTCCAATTCGGCTTCCTAAACGCTGTACATTGGGTGTAAAATGCTTCGTTCTGCCATTCACAAGTCAGGCATGGTCCCCGGATGGAGTCGTATAATAAACATAGTAAGCGTTCCGTGGTGTGTATCAATGCAACTAACAGCTTTCCCTTTTAAAAAAATAAAGAGAAATAGAAATAAAGAGAAATAAATCTCTGCCAAAATTTTTCTTCGGTATTGCAATGCTGTGATCAAAAGGACTTTTCCAGGCTGCTGCTTGAGGAGGATGAAGGGTGAGGAAGCGGGTATTAACTCCCCCCGTTCGCCTCATTGGAAAACTTGAGCGTGGCTCTTAATCGCGGATTCCACCCGGGGACAAAAGTAGGGGGAGGGACCACAAGGGCTCTGTCATTATGGTCAAACGGCATGTGGGCTGCAGTTTAGCTTAAATGGAAATTCACTTCCATGAACCCAGCATGTTTAACACATTAGTACCAATAAAAAATAAAAAAAGTGGCAAAACCAGATGCTCGTTGGCACGTTCACGGTGGAGGCGCGCCAGAAAGGCGTCCATTGATTCCTCACCTTCCCCCCGTTCAATCAGGGACTCAACCGCTCGTTTTACGTGTTCCTGAATACACTTCATCAGAAGTTCTGTCAGATTTTGCTCAGTTCAGGCGGGAAAAGAAAAACAACGAGCCTTTCACAGTCACATCAATCAGTGCGGCATTTTGTTCTCCCCGCGGATCTCCTCAAGGGCTGCAGCTTTTTCCTCCGCCAACGACTTCAATAGCTTCCAGGTTTCAATGAGGCAGGAAAGTAAGAGTGCAAATCCAGCCTTTATACGCAGTAGCAGACTTGTGAGTCTTTTGCTTGATCTACTTCGACCCTGATTGAGGTCCCCAAAGAAATAGCAGCTGGCAGCTGTACCAAAGGAAACCATCATGTGCTCACAAAACTGCGCCGGGAGGCTGCAATCAAAAGTAAATGAGTCTCCTACTTAGGAAGCATGAGAGACTCCTGTTTGGCAAAGAGCCGCCCCGAGCAGCTCCTGTTCACCCTCCTGTGAATAACCAGGCAGCCGTGATGAGGGATTGGTATTTAAACACTGCCTGCACTGGATGAGAGGCCAGGCCCAAACGCGGGACAAAGGAGTGCTCGGATCCTGGAAGACGTCGAAAAACTTATGTGACGCTGCGGATCTTATGGAGAGAACTTCCCAATTGTTCTACGTGGAAAAAGGAAAGTTGTCCAAACATTCAATTTATACGGATGTTTCATGGACTTTCCCCAAATAATATGTGAAATGCATTTCATAATATCCTTCACAAATTAACCAATACAAAGATAACTGGCTGGGGAAAAGACTCCTGGAATGCACCTTTTTTAAATTAAATAATTTTTTTAATAATGAATTTGTCTTTAGGTTTTAGATAAGTTACCGGATTATTGTGATTAGGGCTTTGCGGCATGGTCAAAAAACCATGTCTTTCGTTGTTCCTCCTGTATTGCTCTTTTCCATGTTTTCATGTAGTAACTTCTTGTTGTGAGCTGTACCCAGCATGCAGTTCGCCGGGATCATTTTTATAAATGTACAATTATTAGTGCTACAAATTGTTTATGCCTCACAAGCTGTTGTGTCGTGGTGTTTTACCCTGTTAAAGAGCGTTTGTTGAGAGTTATTCATTGTTGTTATAAACTAAAGAGCAACGGCAGTTGTTATGGCGTAACACCGGTATGAGCGGTATGTGAGAAATTCATTCCATACGGAAATCTTATACCAGCATACCATTTGAACCGGTATCCCGCCCAGCCCTAATTGCGATTTTATGTTTGATTCATATTTTTTGCACCTCAATGCATTTACCAGATTCCGTGGCAATTTATCAGATAGCTGTCGGGACATTTCAGACGGACTTTCAGACTTTAGGGACGGACTGACCGCTGGGAACAAGCAGCTGGACCTGATGCAGAGTTACCTGCTCTGCAGCCCAGAACATCATGTGATTTATTGTTCACCTGTTTATAAAGCCAGTTCCTCCTGATAACTGGCGCACTGGGATTCCTCCTGATGGAGTTGGATCTCTTCCCAAAGTTGTGGATTTTTTTGGAAGGTCTCGATGGCTAGAAATACCAAAATAATGAGTTAATGGCAAAGTGAACGCAATCCACAAACAATAATTCTTGACTCTGAAACCCTCTGGACTGGTTTCCCATTATTTTCCTAACTTAACACACATGCTTGAATTTCCCTTTATTCATGGTGTCACTCACTCGCTCTGCCGTGTTGGTGGGGTTTGCGGCAAAGTCCGAACTGCCTGTGTAGTTGGAGGCTTCAGTCATGGTGCTTAGTGGCCGATCCTTCTTCTCATTCGCCGGCACTTTGGAGGCAGATCTAAAAAATAAAGTTACAAAAATAAACAAACGTGCCAAAAGCATACAGGCAAATCAGTGAGAAAAACAATAGCTATACAAAAATATAGCAAATTTATGTCTACTGACCGCTCCAAAAAGAAAAAAAAGAGATACTAGGAAGAAGCAGACTTTATTGCCTGTCCTCCCCCATCTCTCTGAAGTCCAAACTGTTATAATGAGATCTCAACCTGGGCCTATGAATCATGCCAATTACTCCCACCATGTCACTGCAGATACATTCCCAGTTGTCTTATAGCTGGGAATGGACTGCGAAGTCTGCCCGACACACTGCAATGTAAACGGTTGCTGCAGTGATACAGTTCAGGGCGCCTTCGCAATACAAAACTATTTCAAAACAAAACTGAAAAGCACAGGGAGTTCTACACATTTGCCACAGGATGGAACGCCTTGTGAAGAGAGTTGTCTCGGTGCCGTGGAGATATGGCACATAAAGAAAGGGAACGGGGGTTGTGGTCTAGAGGGAACAAGGCAGCAAAACCACAGTAGAGCAGAAATACTGCAATCACGACAAAAAAAAAGAATCCCTCAGCCATCAGATGTATTGGTTTTAGGTCACTAAAAAGGACAGAAATAGCCAGGCCTGCACAACAACCCTCCCCCTCTCACCTGCCCATTTGATGGATGACCCTTTGAAGTCTGCATATTATATGGTACCATTCAGCATTAATGACGCACCATCTCCATGCACTCTACGTCCATCAGTAGCAACTAGATTGATCTTCGGTTAGAAGCACAGACTTTTAACACTTTTTTGGAGTCACTACTCGAAGCAGCCAGTGAGATGTGCAGTCTTCTCTGTCGAATGACCTCGCTCAAGAAAATGAGCTCAGAGGCTCCAGTAACAGGCAGAGCCCCCCCGTGAATTATAATCAATGCCGTGTCGACCCGCCATCATAAACACATCGGTTTGGGCGGGCGGGGGGAGGGATTAATTCCCTATATCGTAAGAGGTGTTGCTCTATTGGATTCTCTAATAGGTCAGCAGACCATTTCCAGTCTCTGAGCTGTAGGATGCACGTGTGAGTGTGTGTTTGGCACCTGATCATTAATCTGTATGCAGCCAAATTGAAAAGTAGTGTGTGTATCAAATTGCTTTGGTGTAACAGCTGGTCTGCGTCTACAAGCTCAATAGAAGAACTGGTGCTGCATTACAATGAGGTTCATCAATAAGGTTGTGTTAAATTTAAAGAGCAATAATCACAAAAACATGACATGTCTAGGATTAACTACAAAGTTATAATATTAGAGGAACGTGGTTTTATCAACCCAAATAGCTCAGTTTATTGACATAGCACAAAGAAACGAAGCAAACACTAACAACTAAGCTGCAGCAAGGTCAATTCAGCTTGAAAAACTTATGATTTAAAAGGAATACAAAAAAAAAAAAAAAAGGTTCAGCAGTAGTTCACATTTGTACGGGGGAGGATTGTTCAATCCCAAACACAAAATGAAAGCGTCGGGAAAAACAATGGAGACGGCAGCTCTTTGGCTCTTAGAACTCTCCAGGATTCATTCTGCAGCAACACGAAGACTGAGACCAACAACCGTCTACGACATATTTTCAACTGAGACTTTGCTCCACTGAAATACCATGAATTACCATGCTGCTTTTCGGTGACGCTTACGTGTGCCCACGGGGGCCAACACCCTCCCCAGTTAGTGTGTAGTGGTGCGTTGCATCGCCGCCTGGCCCGCCATGGACTTTGTGAGAAGGGATCACACCGCCGCTGGCGCTTGGGGTTCTGACCAAACTGGGATGAGGGAGGGGGGGGGGGGGGGGGGGGGCTTGCGAACTAAGCGGCTGAGGGTGCATTTTAAAATGACCACACAGCATTTCTAAAGAAATAAGGGGGCTTTCAAACACTTTTGTTTGCCAGTGAACCTGAACTCTAGTTTTTCAACAAACAAAAGGCGAGGGAGGCCAGGCGGGCACGCGCAGAGCGAGCAATCGGTGTGCGCTGGCCGCAAAAACGCCAAACTGCACCCCTTTAAGCACCAGATTTCACTCAGCAAAAAAAGCATTGCCATAATGCAGTCTAGTTCACAGACTACCAACATCTTTAAATCATGCAGCGATATTAAAAGGGGAGCAGTACAAACTGCACGGCAACATCGGCACGGCGAAACCTTTGACACTCCTGCAGCATTAAGGTCGTCACATCGTCCACCTCGATAGCAAACCAACGCCACGCTCTCGAAATAAGGTCAGCGTTGTTAAACCATGCGTTGCATGGACGTTGTGCAAATATCTCCTGTCAGCCTGCACACGGTCACGTGGACCACTAAGAATAGACCGCGACATGGACACCAAGACTTGAGCAGTTGGTCATGGAAAAAAACAAGCGGCGGATGTATATAATCCATAAACAAATGTCAAAGCAGATTACGAGGGGCCAATGAACCGATGATGGCTTCAATTGGTGCCTCGATGACACACACAGCAGAGTGGCGCCCTGTGCTTTCATCCGTCTGTGTTTGGTTCAGAGAGACAGAACCTTGAAAGCCTTCAATAATTGGGACAAGAGCAACAACAAAGACGGACTCTGCTGCACATTCAGGAGTTTGGATTGACTGCATTAACACTTTACTGAGCGTAATCCATGGTAACCACCCTTAACGTATGGTAGTGCTAATCTCTTTACGCTCACAATAACAATTCATCACGGATGGGCAAAGACGCCTTCACACCGAGTGGCTGACCTTTTCTTTCCGGGCAGACCGGAGATTTTCTTTATTCGTTATACTTACAAATTTGAACCAAATTCGGTGTTTTGGATTTACTTAAAGCACAGAGCAGATTAGACAGTGATTTTCCGCCTGGCCTCTTTATCCCTGTGGCAGCTTAAATCAGTCTTTGCCTTTTATTACTTGTCCGGGGTGAAGATTTCCCCCGTGGGGATTTTTGAAAAACAGAGCCAACTGTTAAGATGAGACGCACTGCAATAAACAAACAAAAACAACCCTGAGTCAAGTAGCGGCTTCTTCGCGCTTTTGCTGCTGCTTCCCAAAGTTGACCTCTAGGACATCCCGTATTCATTTCCCAGCTTACCTTACAACAACCAATCGCTAACTGCCACATTAGATACCATCTTGTGTCGGCATTTTGCGTCCCTTAGCAGATATTTGGGAGTTACGCGGTGAGGGGAGGAATGTGTCGAGTGGGCGCAGGATGACAGTTCTGGCACGACAAGAGTCTCTGCGACCAGCCTCCAATTGTTCCATTCCAGTTTGATGAGACAAGTAACTGGAATAGATCATTGTGTATATCTATATCATATTAGTTTATAAAACAAACTGACAGCCTTAATGATACATCAGAGATTTCACACCCAGCTAGTGATTGGACTTGCCACAATTTCACACGAGGGAGTGAAATTTCATGTCTCTAAGCGGAAAATATTTCAATCTGCATTCATTGCTCAGTAAAATAAGTGGCACCAGTTGGGATCACGCACATCCTTTCAGCGCTACATTATAGCGTGGTGGAGGATCTGCTGTGACAGGGGCTTCATGGGCGAAGCGGGAAGCTGAGTGGAGCCGAGTGGTGTCGCCCGGCATTACGCCAAGAAGCAGAGGGAAGTAGACGAAAGCTGAGGCGAGTGTGGTGGCGCGGGCTCTGATGCAAACATTTAGGTTTGAGACGTGCATTGACATCGTAGTGAATCGGCAAAGAACATCTGTTTGTTGTTGTTTTTTCTATGATGGATATCCTGCAAACCTGGAAGGAATACACACTAAAAGTGACCCATGGGCGGAGTTTAAAAAAAAGTGCATGAAACTAGAAATGGGAGCACTGACAATTCTTGAGATGGAGGGTGTGGTGCGACATTCTCTGTTCGAGACGACTGGCCTCTGACCCACTCATGTGGGCAGACACGAGACTGTGGTCCGGCTGAAAGCAGTGCAGTGATCACATGGACGGAACGCTGTCAGTGGACAGTTTTTTTTTTTTTTTTTTTACTAAAAAAGGCCACTAACTTCAGAGCAAAATACAAGGGCCCAAATGTGACTCATCTCATTCCCGCTGGCTGATGTCTACGCGATACAAAGGCTTCGTTATGGTCAGCGCTTGGCATCAAGGTTGCTAAGCCAAGGCTTGGTCAGCGCAGCCTCCACATGCTCAGCGCACAATGCTCAGACATGCAACCCAGTGGCATTCTCAAAAAAAGAAAAACAACAGACTTACTGTTCGTTGACGACAAAGATGCAGTTGTCTTGCGAGGATAAGTTTGAGACCGGATGCTTGCAGGTCACCTTCCGCTCATTGTGACTATTGAGAGAAGGGGAGAGTGGGGGGGGGGGGATAAAGAGTGTTCAGTGTTGTAAAAGACTACATTCACAACGCTACACATAAGGCCATGAATAAGACCTGATCCATCTTTAAAATGCCTGAACTGATACGCCGCTAATTGCACAGAAAACAAACGCAAACTTGTTTTCTCGGAACTCCAGCTGCAACGGCTTCAGCGAACTCCTCACCCCCAGAACATGAGTTTGTGTTGGCTGGGTGGAAGTAGGACAATTGAGTGGAGACAGAACAGATGCACGATATGGAATTAATTGGCATGCTGTGCCAAAAAACTGGTCCAATCTGTAAAACCTGCCAAACCAGACACATCCCGGGTCATTGTGAAAAGAGACGGATCATTAAAAATCATTAAAAACAAACAGAAATCCAGCAGGCAGTGGTTCCATCCTACACCTTACATGTGACCCAGCAGTGCAAAAGATGCTACCACTCATCCTGTGGGCCAACTACAGGGGCCACACAGCCACTTCCACCACGGGACGATTGGAGCACCAGCGCACGGACAACACAGATGGTCAGTGCGCTGTGTGATCCGTTTTTTTTTTTTAAAAGATAAAAAGCTCCTCTGCACCGTAAATCCTGAATCAAAAGCGCTTATCGGCTTCCTATGGAAAATGGATGGTTCTTTGATGAAGTTTAATAGAAGAGCGTATCGACATATGAAAAGACACAGTGGTGATTATTAAACTGGACCTCGGACGTTACTGGTCGCAGTGTTAACAAGTCTTTAGAAGCCTCTACTGACTTCACTAGTCAGCCTGAAGTATAAACAGGAGGAGAGTCGAGCTGCAGCCCAAAAATAACAGATTTTAAACACTGGGTACAGAACAGAGCAAATGGCAAAGTATGAAATAGGGGGTTTAGTTTGGGCCGAGCCTGGAGAGCAACAGTCCCCACAGCTCTGCTCTGTAATTACTGGATTCGCCGCTGGCAGCGGGGCCCTCAGCGCGGTCTTGGGGCAGACCGACGGCACCGTTTCTCCCCGGGATCCCGTCACACATGCCGGCACTCTTCTGCACGTTTAGAAGAAGCAAAAGAAAGTCAGGGTTTGGCGCGTCTGTGGTGGGACAGAGGGATGGATGCTGCGCGAAAACTGTGGATGGGATATGTTTATCACTCAACTATCCGAATCGATTCGGAGCATTTTGGCCCCGATGCTCTTAGTGCACGCACCGCACGTTCGCTTTCATGTGGTATATTAGCTGAAGTTGGAAGGACAAAAGGTTTAAATAGAACAGTGCAATTTGCCAACCTATCAATTGACAATGCTTGCAGCTTTATTACAGTAGAGTGGTTGATACCTTCTAAGATGATTAAAATGATTATGGTCTAATTAGGGATCGCTTGACAGTACCCACTTTGGCAGCCACCTGGATTGAAGACTCTCATGCATATTTTTAATGTTGCAAAATCCCTGTTACATTCCTCAAATAACCAATCTCTATTTTAGTTAAACACTCGTTTCTGCTGGGAGTCGTCAGCCAGTCTGCCGTCGCCGGACAGATTCTAGCCGCTTTCAGCTCATTGTTTTGGTTTGGCCGTCACTGTGGTTAATGTCCCATGCTGGCTGTAGATGAATGACACAGTAAGTGTGTGCGCTCAAACCAAATTGGACACAACTTGCACGGAAAAGGTTTCTCCGAAGTGGGCGGAGCAAACAACAAAACTACGAAGGGACCAAAGACTTCAGCAGTGTGTACTTGGAGGGCTCCAATACGATATCCTTGATCGGTGTCGGCTCAACTATCGGCCATAGGAACTTGGTGGTGGAATGTGGCATACGTCCAAAACGCTTTGGTTAAAAGACAATCCCAATTAGCCACATTGGTTCATCGAGACTTATAGAGGGGAAGCTGAGTCGAAGAAGATAAACGCGAGTCAATTTGTATTTTTTTTATTCATATTGGTAAATATGATCTACATCAAATATCCCATTTTTTGCAGATGCGCCGTGTGACACATGTGCAGAGTGGGTGTTTTATAGGAGGGGGCTGTGTGACACCAAAGACCCCATATACTTTGCAGACCGAAGCCATCTGAGCAGGTCCTAAACAGTCCAAACATGATCCATGTGCTACGGGAGGACAGTAAATCCTCAAGCCTCCCTGGAACACATGGAGGGGGCGGGGGGCTGCGAGGTAACATGATGGCCGTGGTAGCCGTCCCAAAAAGGCTGCTTGAGTATCAGCGACCATCATTTCCCCGTCCACCAGAGAAATGGTCTTTGGAGCTTGTGACATTTTGAGTCTGTCTCGATTTGAGCCATTTCGTTTTCCTATTCACATTACGCAGCAGTGACATTTTTATTTACCAAGTGACGATGATGAGAAAAAAAAAAAAAAGGATGACGGCGGATTTACTTCCACCACATGGCATCAACGGCTGATTGCAAATATGACAGCTTTATACTGCAAAGCAATTATTGACAGGATATGTGGGTCGGTTGTCTTGTCTCAAACAACATAAGGGCCCACTGAAAACGTTACTGGGTGATAATGTAAGTTGGTGACAGCAGGAGTGGCGCCATCGAAATAAACAGCTGCTGCAAAGCCAACGGCTCCGAATATGAACTCAAATATTTTTCAAAAAGCCAATCCTGGCATTTTTCTATGCTAATCTTAGCTCCACAACACCTTTCGCAATGGTCACGCTTCCCGTGGAGGATGTGGTCTGTGGTCACTGAAGTAAAGAGTAAAGCAGCACAAAGTCACAGCATATGGTAACATTTCTGCTTCTCCTGAGAGCACAAACACGGCACTCTCCTCGCTTGGCAGTCTTCTTGTTTTCCAGAGGGAGATGTGGGTTTATTGGGAGGATAACAAGGGCGAAGGGCACAGGGAGGCTCCTTTGCCTCTTGACCTCAGCAGGGAGGAACTGGGAGCGGCCGTAAAAGAAAAAAAAAAAAAAAAAAATGACCACCCTGTTGGGAGGAGGGCCGGGCGATTCAGCACCGTCCCATCGACAATAATTAGCAGCGAGCCACAGTAATGAAGAGCTTAAGCTCTCCATGGGCTTAGCTTTTATTGTTCTGGGTGGGTCTTTGATCCGTCACTCCCCGCCGACCACAGTTTAACCACAAACAACTGAGGGGCTATGGGGGAGGGGGTGGTCAAGTCTTCATGAGTTTTGACGACACATCTTTGGATTTTAACACCAGAGTTTGGGGGGAGCTCCCATGTAGTTATTTTACTTGAAAGCGGAAGCAGACAGGGAGCCTTTTGCTTTATACATTGTTGAAGAAGTACGGTGGGGAAACATTTGGTTCAGCATTAAACCTATTTGTGTCGTCTGCGAGGCCAAAAACAGCCAAGCACTGCTCATTTTGGACTGTTTTCACTGAGGATGGCGGAGGTTCTTTAGTTAAGTCATTGTCAAAATACATCTCAAATCCATCTTTTCCTGAATAATTATTTTTGAAAGTGCAGGGATAGTAAGATAAAAGTAGATCCAAAAAAGTATTCTAAAAAGGGGTAATTTGCCCTGTAAATGTCCCCGCTACAGGACTAAAAAGGATTTTCTTATCTTAACTAGAGTATGATGGCAAACATTTGAAATTTCACACCAAAACCTCAGTGGATGCTTTAATTAAAAAATGTAAAAACACGTTTGGTGCCTAGAAACCTGAAGTAGAGAACATCATGCCTCTCTGCCTGTCCTCACAACTCGTATACAAATAATGGCTCACCACAGTATACGGATATGAATAATCTTTAATTGAATGTCATTTCAGCTGCTTGGACATCCTACTGTAGAGTAGTGAGCGGTGCAGGTCAGAGAAATCAAGCGTCCAGCCTCCTTTCCCACGGACATGATCTAATGACAGATCTCAGAGCAGCAGTTGCTTCAATCACAGCCTTTCCAGTAGCATCGGTGAGAGGACTTTAGCATTGCCGTTACCTCGTAGGATCAGACTTTATCCTTTACAGCGCCGAGCTAGCGATCTCAAACCAGAATGCATGGCCCTTAGCCCACATCAGCCATGTTATAATATTCAGCTCTGGTCACCTTAGTCCACATCAGCCATGTATACACATTCGGATCTGGTCCCCTTAGTCCACATCAGCCATGTTATAATATTCAGCTCTGGTCACCTTAGTCCACATCAGCCATGTAATCACATTCGGATCTGGTCCCCTTAGCCCACATCAGCCATGTTACATTATTCAGCTCTGGTCCACTTAGTCCACATCAGCCATGTCATCACATTTCAGCTCTGGTCCCCTTGGTCAATATCAGCCGGGTAATCACATTCATTTCTGCATTTACAAGTACGTACACACACACACACTTTGAGATACTTGACAGTCTAAAAGGTCAGCGGGAAACAAATCCCACAAATCACCAAGCAGAGCGATTCAGCGATAATTCTCTTCTCATAAATCTAATCCGACTACACAGGAAGAACTTGGACACCGCGTTAGTAAAGGCCGGTGGTTACTCTTAACTAGCACGCTGGCTGTGTTGAACTCAACATCTCATTGACATTGGCTGGAGGACTTGAGTAGCCCGCATCACAAAAGCTGAGGTGAAAGCAGAGTAGGCCGTTTGTGAATGGTCATGTAGGAGGGGGGAAGCAAGAGTAAAGACAAAAACAAGGAGCAGCGTGGAATACAACGCGTAACTGGTATAATGCAGAGTTCTTCACTAATGTGGGTACATGTTGTGGAAAACGTTGACGACACTGAGCAGCGCCGGAGGCTTCAGCTGTGCGTTTTTTAAGCTTCAAATTTTCACTTTAGACCTTTTTAACTCAACCCCAGAAAACAGCTGCTCGTTCGGGCAGCAAATCAGGTTTCTTTTTGCACAAACAATTCAATTAGCGGCCCCTTCAAAGCAGCTGCGACCGTGTGCAAAGTGTGACAAGGTGACACAGCTGAGAATGCCAATTTGTGTTCATTTCAGAGCCGTGGAAACAAATTGCCTTTACAAAAAGGAAAACAAGACGCCGATTTACAGAAGTGAAATTATGTATCTTGGGAAAGCATTCAAAATGTTAAAGGGCAGTGCATTGTGGCCACTGAAGGCTTTAGTGTGACCTTCTCTCCGGAGGCCAACACGGTTCCTCCTTAGACAAAAAGAATTGGTTCCTGAAAGCTTTTTGTGGAACAGAAGTTCCAAACGTCACTGAATTACTCATCTGAAGTTTCTATTCCCACTTTCAGGGTCTGTAAACTCATATACTCGATGTGGCGCTTCATCAAAAGTAACAGTGGGCTAGCATTCATTACGGCCATCATGGCAGATAAAGTATAGTAAGCCAGTCTGTGCACTATGGTGATACAAATAAAGGGATTTTTATTGAGATATGTGCATTTTAATGTCCTGAAATGGAAACAGGCATCACATCCCTACTGTATCCTGTAGGTCCATTGCAGGGACAAAGAGCAGAATCTCCTAAAATAGTACTCAGCTTCTTCTTATCAAGGTCATCTCCTTAAAGACATACGGATGAGCGGATGGGAAGCTGCAGGCTCGTGGAATAGCATTTGTAAAGTTGTGTAAAAAGCTCAACACTCAACTTCACAGCTTTGGTAACAACTACAGCTTTCATAGTCTTTATTCGTAACATCTTACACGCATTTCTGTGTAAAGATTCACACATTTGACACAGACATTAGGGTCTGTATTTGTCCACCAGTACACTGGCTCAATAAGGAAGTGGACAACTCTGCAGATTCACCATTTTGCTGATTTATCTCTCAGGAGGCAAAGCCTGAAATTAGATGTGGCTCCACCCTCCTCCACCCTCCACCCTGCTCTCCCCTTGATCTCCTCGGCTCAGCGGGTGCCGGGGCAGGACCTGTAGCCAATAACAAAACATCTTTACATCTCCATTACTGCTGACCTGCTCTTTAATGGATCAGTGTCAACCCATAATAATCGTTATATATATATAGCCAATGTATTTTTTATTGAATATTTCTTACACTAAACTGACACTCTAAAAAGTCTGCAAGAGTAGTGAAACAATATCCTGTGATGTTATATTTAACATCGGTTAATTAACTGTTAAAAAGATGTTTGCGTGTGTGATTGCGATCACGTTTCGGAGACAACTGAAGTGTTTGTTGAAGGAGCGACCCCCCCCCCCCCCTCCACCCCCAGGCTGAGCACCACAAATAAACTATCTGTAGGAAACCTTGTCAATGATTTAATGAAATATCTAGTGCAGGAAACATTGGACACGGTTGCCGATGCCGGGGTCGACGTGGTGCAGGGATAAGGAGGATGCACTGGGAACCGCAAGGTTGGTGGTTTGAGTCCAAGCTGCCCCATGTTGAAGTGTCCCTGAGCAAGACACCTAACCCCAAAAATGTAAAAAGCCATGGGTTAAAAATGTGATGTAAGTTGCTTTGGATAAAAGCGGCAGCTAAATGACCTGTAATGTTATGACACTGAGGGGAAACCCTAATATGTTGGCCTCACGGTGACATGGCGCTAAACCACACTGTACGAGGAGGACGTATAATAGATGGGGCGTTACAAACAACTTATTGTAGTCACTTGATCAGACTATACAAACAAAGGCTGAATAAATCAGATTTAAACTGTTTTTCAGATGTTCTAGATTGTTAGCGGCAGACACAAAAAGTTCAACAAACTAAGCCCAACAGAAACAAAACACATCCTCCTGGATCCCGAGGAGCAGGTCCAATAGTCTACAGTTTCCAGGAATTCTGGCCAAAACCACAAATATGAAAAAAGCCAATCCAGTAAACATATGTTGCTCAGCCGATCTCGAGGATGTGATCTGCTCTACGGGAGTATAAAGGGAGGACATAGTTTAGCTCTAATTACGGCTGAACTGACTATGTTCAACAGATAAAAGTGTTGAGAACATACAGAAGCCCGCATCTGATGCCAAGTGATGGGAGATGGAGGGATAAACCATGGCTCCTCGGGGACAGCTCCAGAAAAAAATGTTTCCGATAACTACATACATTGTGCTTGAATTGGCAGATTGATTGCATTGAATCAAAAACTGCACTGAAACTCTGGGGGGAAAAAAGAAAAAAGTAACTGAGAAGGAAAAAAAGTTTTCCTCCAGCCGTCTGTTTACATGCTGTAATCCTCCAAAAATACCTGAAGCTCATCTTTACACCAAAGACAGAAATATACTATGATTATTGAATTTTGAATTATTGTGACAATGTGCGGCCAAATTAAAGTACTTGATTCACCCAATATGCACCATTTCACTTGAAAAAAATTCATAAATTACATGAGGTCCATGTACATGCATATATCGTATATGTTTGACAACGCACAGGGACTCTGACACGGCGCACGAGACCCTGTCCGCGCGTTAAAGCCATGTGAGGAGCAAAAACGGTGCGTTAACAGCACCAACCGGCACCGTCAGCACACCTCGACCCACACACACACACCCCAAACACCTCCATCGTTACCCCGCTAGAAGCTCATCCCGCTCAGTGTGCGCAGTGTGGCGCACGCGTCGACTGCAGTTTTTTTTTTTTTTTTGGTAACTGCTTTTTGTACTTACGATGAGAAAGCTTCCATAAACGCCGGGGCGGTCAAACGTGCAGAGAGAAAGGGGGATACGAAAGGGTCGTATCCGGCAGAGGTAACAACGTTTAAAGAGCCTCCGGTTACTTTGGTAGAAGCGTGTGTAGTGAGGTCCCGCTCGCTCCGCTGCTGCTGCTGCTGCTGCTGCTGCTGCTGTGCTCGCGGTGTGCGGGAGAGCGCGAGCATTACTCCCGTGCCCGAGACACGCTGAAACCAGAGAGCCGGTGACGTCACGGTCCGGATGTAAAGAAGAGGAAAAAAAGGTGGCCGGCGGCGATTTGATTGTTAGCTCAAAGCACACACACGCGCGCGCCACAGTGTGTCCCGGTGACATTGGTGAATACCACAATATATATATATATATATTATATGTATATACTTTTACAGCCACAGCTACACTCCACGTGGAAGAAATTCATGGAAAAGTCATTTTTACTAGTGAGAACTGAAGTGACACCATATTACGAGTTTTGTTCCATTGTTGGTTTGGGCCTGTATCCAGGCAGGTCAATAATATAGCACGTAAAATAATTGGAGCTTCATTTCCTTGTGTTATTTCTGGCGTTAACTGCTTTGGGCCTGCACACATGAATGTGGGTAGCTGCCCCTCCCTCGCCTCATTCTTTGGCAAGTAGAGACAAAGGAATCAGAATTTTTGGAATCAGCCTGTTAAAAGTTGTGGCCAAAGTTCCATGGATTTTAATACTGTAGGCCTGGACTCACTTGTATTCCACTGTGATCGCTGGAGGTGGGCTACCCGGGTGGAAGCTTGATGGTTTCAATGGGATGAAGTGAGAGAAAGAACTGAATATCAAGTAGCTTCAGCAGGGAGCCTGCAGCTATTGAGGACATGAAAGCCTGGACAATGACCTCGGCTCCAACCTAGAAGGCAAACGGCTCCTCCACTCATCAACCTGCTGTGTAGTCAATGGTGCAGGAAGGCACCCAGGGGCCATCAGTAGGCCATCGCCGGCCTCTTTTCTCTTCTTTCTCACCATGTAGATCTCAAGAGGCAATAAAAAAAAATTTATTTAAAAAACACCACAAGAGGCAATACAGTTTTCTGGTGTGAAAACAGTACAGAGGCCTTACGGATATTAACACCATGACATAAGTAAAGTGTGATCTTCCTTGACCAGCTCTACGACATAAATAATGCATGGTGCTTCCATTATGAGGCAGGGGGAGGAAGGGTACACTAAAACATTCAGTCCTTCACCCATCCTTGGTCCTCCTGGGAGGGCCTAATGCCACAGCTGGGAGCCCTGGGGTGTGGCGACCACCTGGGGCCCAGAGTGGACACCGTGCCCTGAGAAGAGGCAGGGAGAGGGAGAAAGGAGGGAGTTTCTGGAGGATACGCGATACGATATTCATTTCTGTGGCGAATAAGCTTGTGCTCAAACACCCGCAAAAAGGAGTCAGAGGGGCAAGTCAAAGCAAGCTGTTTAGCCATCTGTGTAAATGCTGCGTTGTTCCAACGGAAAGCATGTCTCTATGACGGAGTAAGGATAACACGGAGGGCGGGCTCACATGTGTGTGATCTTGTCACAGTGGATTGGTTCGGCTCCACCCCTCCCGTCTATGAAGGCAGGCAACACCTGGACAACATAATTCCATATGATGTAGGTACAGTGGCCCTGCAATATACAGCACCACGTTTGAAGAGATTAAAATGTTATATCTGATTGAAGTAAAACAAAAAGTGTGAATAGATGAGGTAGGCACAGCGCGTTTTGCTGATTAATGTGCGCTTGTTTCTGACAGGCTTAACACCTTGAATTACATAATATTCTTTTGTGTGTCCCAATAGTCTACAAATAACAAAAGTACAAATAGACACAAAAAAAACACCTCTTATACTGCACATAGTACCAATTATCAAAGAGCTGCAGAGCCTTGCTTTTCATCCGGTTCTCGGCTGACAGACGGCGGGGAGAAGCTTTCAGGCTCATTAGCTGCCCACACAGAGTCACAAAGCGGCGGCGAGGCAGAGGGACACTCTGCTCGCTGCCCACTCGCTCCGGTCCCCCACTCTTTCTGCTGCCACCCACACTGCCACGCAGTCTCCTTTGCCGCCGAGGGGCCCGGTTTATCACCGTGCCCGGCTTGTGAGCCCCGAGGTGGATGGCGAAGCAAACGGGAACCGGCGCTCTGCAGAGGGCTGAGCGACAGATACTGCACGCATAGATAAGTCCTTCTCCAGTCCTGTCTTGGAGGAGCCGGCGAGAAGACTGGGCTGAAAAGGCCACCCTCTTGGTGCATGTGTGTGTGTGTGTGTGTGTGTGTGTGCACACGAGAGGGGGCCCGGGGAGAGGGGGGGTGTTTTCTGCTCCAGTAATTAGCTGTGTGGGTCAAATGGAGCTGAATAACAACAACAGACCCCTGGGTGCCTGAGCTGTCGTTATGCACGGACAAAAGATCTGGTCCCTCCAGTGACATCAGTGAATTGTAGAACACGTTTTTGCAGAGGTCAAATAGACAAAAGCATATGAACATCCGCTGATCGAGTCGCGCCATCGCATGCGTGCGAATGTGGTCATTCCATTGGTGACGGGTATTCTGGAATGAAAAACTCCTAGTTGCCTCGAGTAGCCTTCAAAGGACTCCCAACCTCATTTGTGACGCGGCGATAGCACCAGGCGTCTTCCCTTGAGCGCGCTATCTATTGCCGTTTCCGAAGAACAGAGCGGCAAGAAGACCCCTCGGGAGTTGTTTTCATCTCCGCTGTGAGACAAGGTTGTTGGGAAATCTCAGCGCAGGATTTTTTATCAGCATCGACAGCGGAGATGAAAGCCTTTGCATCTGATATCGCTCTGAAAGATTAATCTCAAAACACCAAAAAAACAACAACAACAAAATGACATGCATCCACTTCATACCACTGTAATGAACGGAGAAAAACAAAGTTAAAGAAAGGATGACCACTCTGTTTGTCCTTCCAACAACTCTTTCCCAAAAGCCCTTTTTGGAGAGATGTAATGAAAGGAAAAGGCGTTCAGTAGACTGTTGAATAGACTAATTAGAACAAGATCAAAAAGCAACGTGGCTAATTTTGCTGACGGCTAACAACAAATGGACCGATCAATATGCTAGTCAAAACTCACAGCCCCCCACCCCCCGCACGCGCGCATCCCCAAAAGCGCCCCCGCTCTCGCAGGCAGCCAGGACATGTAGGAGAGCGGGATCCTCTTAAGGCCAAACCTCCCTGTGCTAACGACACATTGATAAATGGAGAGGCTGCTCCTAGGAAGTTTCTTGTCCCAGAGCGAAAACAAGGGAGGAAAATCCAGGCCTGCAGATCAATATTTTTTTGTGTGTGTGACACCTCGGGACGGCCTGGAAAACAGAGGGGTCGATGGGAGACGAGGATGGGGGGGGCTTTAGCTCACGATGCACTGAGCGCCGTGAAAAAACTCCGGTGGTTAGAATCTGATCGGCCACATACAAAGAGATTTACGATGCACGCTGCCTCGTGCATCAGACAGTCAGCTGCACGCGACGTGTCGGTCTGTCTGTGGAGTCTATGGGCAGTGATGACGCAGGATTGACCGGGACAGCATTAGCTGGGTCAAACAAGGGTTGACATTAATTCGACCGGTTCAGCAGATGTGCGTGTCCTCCATAGGAAATGGGTTTATGAGAACACCACGGGGGCTCGCTTTAAAGTCATCCGTAGACGATAGGTTGTTTCACGAGCGTTGGATTGAGTTACGCAGCATGAGATCATAAAAAGGATATGGGGAAATGGCCCAAACATAATAAGAATACCTCTGAATGTTGGATAAACCCTGGCATCTAATTCACAATGGTAAAACACAATACTGAAGCTGCACAGACCCTCTCCAGTCCCCTCCTCCAGATAAATGCCTGTGTTTGAAGTCAGACCTCTCTGTCGCAGATGCAGAGTGTCAACGCTGGTCTTTGGGTGCAATGAGCCCACTGGGAGTGGATGATGGTGCCGATTTGACAGAGCCAATAGCTCCAGCCGCCTCCACGTGGACGGGGCACCTCCACAACCAAACCAAGGACCCGCTTTAGTTCCGGACGGATCCCGGAGGACAGGCGTCAGATGCCGGGTCAGCCTCTGTCGCACACTAAGAGGCTTTTATAAAAAGTACAGCAATAGAGCAGAGACACAGGCTGTTAGAGTTCATTCATCGCAGACAGGAAATCTACTTACCGGCTCCAAAGAGCCCCCTCTTCTCTCTCAGCTATCCTCCCTCATCGCTGCAAAATTGAGTGAAAACAGCCTTCCACACGGACCTTTTTCGCTGCAATTATGTTGCCAGGGCGACCGCTTTGGTCCAGGCTTACTTCCTGTCAGAGACGACGTCGACAAACATTACAACGGCAAACACAAAGAGAGGCCCATTTAGAATGTTTGTGCTGTCACCTTTGAGAGGCTCCATGAAGAAGTTTTATGACACCTGCTCATTTTGAAGAGCGAGCTAACAGCCTAGATGCAAGTGACCGGGAACAAAGAGTTGAACTGGGAATGAAAGAATCTCTTTTTGAATGAGTTCGTCGCAAACGCTGAATTGCTTCAACAGGCGCAGAATACTTGCTGGAACAAGACGAGAGCACTGAGAGAGGTACCGCAGCAGCTACTTTTTCTAAGCAGTTTCTGAGGATGCAGTGTGTGTACTAAAGAAGTGTTTGACTTGTCAATACAGCACACTGGGGACATGGAGGAGCTACTCACAGCTGCAATACAATTTAAAAATGTACGAATGGGGCGGAAATACACAAACAACGTAAATGATCCATCATTTACCATCTGACCTTATCTCCACCTGGGTTTGCCTGGCTATTTCATTTCCTTATATCACCCTCGCTCTCCCATTTTACGGACCAAAATATGAATTACTTAATTATTCGGAACTAATACTGAAGACGGTGAAACGCGGCCCTGTCTTTTTGTGCTCCCCTCGTTGCGCGAGTGTTGACAGTAGCAGAAGAACAAGCTTTTGACCCACTACGTCGCCTTCAGCGGTGCTGAGCATGCTCAGTAAGCCTGCCACAGGGCCGGGCTCCTGCTTTGTCCTACTTCTGATAAAACCAATAATGTCATGGAAAGTGTCTCCGCAGTGATTATGTTTGTGTGTGTGGGCCCTCAATATTGGAGCAAAATCCAATCCTGTCAACCACAGCCACAAACAAATAATACCACCCCTGGTGATGGGTCTCATTGATCTGTCTATCATGCAGAACTTCAACAGGAAAAGATATGGCTACACTGCAGTTGGATGGAAAAGCCACAAACCACGAGAGCCGCTGAAGGGAAACAAAAACGTGTTCGACATGCATCGACAGAGAGAATGGCAGCCATAGAGTGAAGAGCGAGAAAGAAACGGTTAAGCTCTAGTTCCTCTCCTCCCCGGGCAAAGATAGCTGCTGGCGTGAGCAGAGAGACGCGGGGAGCACTGCCTCACTCAGACGTCGGTCCAGCCGATTACAGAGAAGATGACCAACAGAAGTGGGTCAGCCACGAGAGCGACAGAACGGGAAATGGCGAGAGACAGAGACAGAGAATTCAGAAAGTCACCCGAGCTGGAGTGAAGGAAAGGAGATTTGTTTGAGCGCACACACACAGTGTTTGGGTGCACTCAGAAAACTCGGCGCCTGTAATCATGCGCGGGGATATTTACTGTGACATGAGGGTTAACCTGCAATTACATGTACGGTTGCTGATTACAGTCATAATGTGTTGTTTATTTTTTTGACCAGATGAGCTCGAAGGCAACAAGCACGAAACCCGTCATCGTGTGCTGTGGCTTATCAAATGTGATCCTCAGGAAAGCAGGCAAATGTTTGAGCACAGATTTCCTTTACATCAAGTAACCTAAGCAACCTTTGAGGCCGTTACCGTTCAACAGAGTACAGCAGAGGTAAGTGGCAGAGGGAAATGGCACTGGGGAAAAAAAAGAAAAAAAAAAATCAGCCTCTCCCCCGAGCTTCACCACATGTTGATTTGACACCATGTGACACCGGGGTAATCTACGATTGAAAATGGGGGCAATCAATGCTGCCGCGAGAAAAAAGGGGTGGGCGTGTGCGGGCTGACAAATTCAGGACAGGCGGAAGTATTACAATTTCCCAAACTCACATTTGCCCTCTGGAACCGACTCATCGCAGGGAGAGGCCACATTTGCATTACTTTGACAGGGAGCCCCTCCTCTCAGGTCCCCCCGCACTGCATTTTTTGGTTTATGCAGCTGCATGACTCCAAGCCCCGGAGAAAGAGAACAACAGGCTACTCAGTCGTGAGCCAGCTCAGTCACAATAACCGTTTAGGGAGAATATTGTTTCACACAAATCAAGCTCTGTAAATGGGTGGGTAATTTTCCCCACCCCTGACCCCCCCTCCTGGGTGCAGGCCTCTGACCGACAGCTGCATGTGTGGAGGTACGAGGGAATGAATCAACTTCCTAGCAAACACATAAAAACGTAAGAACAAATGACGCGCACGTATCCTTAAAGTGGGGGCGACACTCCGGAGCCGCGGCCTTTGTCTGGGACAGGGATGCGGCGGCGTGAGAGGCAGTGAGGCAGCAGGGAGACATGTTTCCCGCCTCCACTGCAAACACCTCACGATTAAATGCACCCAGTCGTCCTCCTACACTCCCGGCCGAGGCTTATTTAAATGCCACTTACCTGGATTGATGATGCAACTGCACAGGAAGTGTGTGTGTGTGTGTGTCTCTCCAAAAGAAACAATCTCCATCTCTTGATGGAGCAAATGTGCCAACTCTAATTTCGCTGTACCGAGATGCTACGTGCAGGGGGCCACAATCCAACACTGCCCCCTGCAGTCCAACGTCGTTAATGACTCCATTAAGAATAAGTAACAGAAAAATGACGTTAATGCAACTGGTTTCCGTTCAGTTTACAGGGTGGAGACTTAAATCATTTTAGTGCAATCTGTACTTGAACATTTTTTTTACAAATCAAAAAAACATTCTGTGGAAAGTGCAACACACATCTCCTTCCTTCCAGGTTCTTTTAAAAAAAGTTGCTCTCCTACATGGACCATGTAATGAGTCACCGAGGCCCTCTGCTGGGCAACATCCCTCATTACACAGGGTCCCTTATGGCACGCGGGCTGCCATCTGGTCTTCATCTGAGTGCTTCGTTCTCAC
The DNA here is from genome assembly GCF_964276395.1 of Gasterosteus aculeatus. Classification (NCBI taxonomy): domain Eukaryota; kingdom Metazoa; phylum Chordata; class Actinopteri; order Perciformes; family Gasterosteidae; genus Gasterosteus; species Gasterosteus aculeatus. The sequence goes on from NC_135698.1 coordinate 14,249,476, forward strand.
TGTCAGCCCGCAGCAAGCCCCCACCCCCACCCCACTCTCTTCGCAGCTGGAGGAGGATGCGAAAGAAAACCAGCCGTTTCTGGAGATGAGCAAAGAAACGCATGATGGTGTAAACAATTAACCCCACGTAACAGGAGGCCTCGGACGAGCTCGGTAAATCTGCATATTCGTCACAGAAATGACAGAATGTACAGAAGAGTACAGAAATGTACGCGAGCACAGCTGCTCCAGACAGGACATGCCTTTTGCAGACAGCCATCTTTTAGGAATTATGAGATTAAGTTGGTATGCAAGTATCGTAGGTATACATCTAAACACACGTCTTCATTCGGGATGCTATTGTTGAATCAAGGACAATCTGCAGACATCTCTCTGCAGTAAGTCTGGCATGAAGCTGAGAAAAGGCTTATTTTCATATTTTACACACTCATACTTTCATGCATATTTAATTGCCGCGGAGACAAAGAATATATAGATCTCAAAATAGACAAATGTTGAAAACGGAATCAGACAATGTCAGAAACTAAACCGCGATAAAAGAATAGCCCACATTACATTTTTGAAAGAAATATTCAATCAAATGAGGAAACCTCAAAATAATTCAGATCAAAGTGCCCTTCATCTCCCTGCTGCAGACAGAGATGTGCAACTCTCTCGCTAATGGCTGTGCTGGGAAATGAAGCAGCATCGGGGCTCAAAACCAACTTTTACAAGTGGATAGCAGTCTGGCAGGCGGACTTTTTGTTGCCGAAAGTGAAAGTGTGATTATGGAAACGTGTCATTTTTAGTCCGACTTAATGTAGTAATTAAGATACCGAGCAGTTCACACATCAGCTTATAGAATTGTGACAGAAAGAAAATTAAAGCTTAATTACAGCAACGGAACAAAATGACAGTGTGCTTTATGTTTTATTTGCTACATTACAGAAATTGAACCTCACCCTCAAAATGCAGCAAACAATGCATCAAGTTGATTTACTTCTGGTTCTTTGTGTAAATTCCCGTCACAGATCCTTAAGGGACACCAACCTTAGCGTGTGTCCGCCCGCTCTACTTCCAGAGAAGATCTCCAGTTTGCCCCGATGGCATCTAGGCAGCTCAATCTCTCCTCACAAACGGACCAAGACAAGTAGCATCCAGTGTTTCCCCTACCATTATAACAGCGGGGCGCCCCCGCCCCCCTGAAAAAGTGTGGAATAAAAAATAAAAAAAGTTGAATATTTTTTTTTCCTCTACGGTCCTTTGCGCTCGGTATCGCTCACGGCGGTGAGTTCTGCCCCAATGCGCACAGAGACGTGCGCACAAAATATGTCGCGTGACAAGCAAATAGATCTGCGTTTTTTATCTGTCGTTACCCGTTTGACAAGTTTGACCCCCCCCCGGATCAGCCGAACCTCTGCCCGACTCTACTACCTTCCGGTAGCCCGTTTGCCCGACTACTATTCCCCCCCCGGATCAGCCGAACCTCTGCCCGACTCTACTACCTTCCGGTAGCCCGTTTGCCCGACTACTATTCCCCCCCCCCCCCCCCCCCCCCGAAGTTGTAAACCTCGGGGAAACACTGGCATAAAAATGTCGGCTATAAATATTGCAAAATGCGGTCCCTTTTATTTTTCATGCTTAAAAATGTGGCCAATGACATCAACCAGGCAACGGATACCGCAGAAGATCACATGCACACAGCCGTTGTCCAAAAAATCATGAATAACAAATTTGATCTTTTTCCTCCCTCCTCCAGGGTAAGGTGGAATGTCCCTGCTTCGGTTTCATCCAGCTGCTAATGGGGGATCCCCAGTCGCCACCTCCCCCCTCCCGGGGGCCAATCCTAACATGTGCTTTCTCCACCTCGGCCTCCTTTCAGTCATCTGTTGCCTGGCAACCCCCAAAGTAAACCATGACACTTCCCAATACCCGAATCCCCTCAAATAGCTGGATGCAGCGGGAAGCGTGTACAGCAGAGTCAGTGAACTCCTCACCCCGTCAGGGAGAGTGACGCCAGCTACTTTTCATTTGAATAAATAAAGAGGAGTGAAATGCCACCGTGCGCTCGCTCTCTCTTTACCCAAAGCATCTGCACAGCCAGACGTGACGAGCAGAGAATAGACCACGGCCCGTCTCATCGTGGCATAAAGCTCACACGCATCTGCTTGATGCTGGGACACAACGCCCTGATTCCCCGGAGGAACAGTCTCTGCTTATTGTAACTGCAGCCCCCCCAAAACCGCGACATGTCAGTGGGAGGCACAGTCATGTAACGAACTATTGGTCAACAATGGAGTCACTGTGAGACACTGACGCTGTTGTCAAGGCCCCCGGCTGAGCCGTGGCACATCGTACATCGATATCTCAAATAGAGAGAGGGGGGGCATGCTGCCAGGTCTTTGGTCTGTAGAGACCAAACTGTTTGCAGCCCCCAGAACTTCCTCCACAGCCTCAGACCAGCCGGGGGTCTATTGGGCCATCTTTAGTGTGCATTCACCACCAAAATAGCGATCAGTGCGTTGCCTAAAACAAGCGGTTTATAGCTACATACAGAGGAGGTCCTGGTCATAGGAGTCTGTCCGCCATGTTTCTACAGAAACCCAGAAGGGACAAACCAGATGCTTAATGTAGATCAGGTCATTCGTAGTTCTCCTACACACTCGGACTATGGTTTATATACGTAACCTCACATCTGGAAGCCAACAAACCTTACACTTACACACACAGTATAGAAGATATATTCCAGTGAAGAACAGAGTAACATGAGGTGGCCTTTCTCACGGAAGAAAAAAGAAGAATAAACTAAACATTAACACGGAATACTTAAGACTCATTTTGATCTCGGTCTATTTAAGTACTGCAGTAGACTGAGGGGAAGACTCTCTCACACACACACACACACACACACACACACACACCTCGACATGGCCGTTTGCGTAAACAAAAACACATGTAAACAGGATTAGCAGACTTGCATGACTCATGGATCATCGCGATTCTGTAGTAAAGGCGGCGTGTGCAGCTCTCTAAGAGAGCCAGTTGGAAAAGGAACTGCCGACAGAACACAAACTTGTTCGCTAGCCTGGATTGATTTACACCTAACTTTTCTTTAAATGAGATGGTAATCGAGATCCACTTAAAAAAAGGCAGAGGAATTCAGTTATGTTTGTACGACTGCCCTTAGACATGAGAAAACTACTCTACAAGCAAGTGGCAAACCTACAAGGCAGCTGGAACCACAAATCACATCCCTAAAAAGAAACACGCCTCCTGACTCTGTTACAGACACGTCCTACCTTGTTAGGTTACATTTACAAGATTATTACAAGATTAAGATACAAGAACGGAAAATGTCTAGCAGTAAAAAGAATAGAATTTTGCAAAGCCTACAACCCGAAAGCTTCATCTTGCTTTTAAAAGAAACACTGTTACAAAACAAGTTGGTGTTATTCCCGTTCAAATGACTGTGATGCCAGTTGCATTATTGTGACGCTCGATCACCTTGAGCAATACTGTGTGATTCTGTATCTCATCTCATATGGACCACGGAAACAAAGGAAGTAGTAGAGCCGCCCTGGGATTGCGATTAGGAGAGGAAGATAAGAACCCGGTGCGGCATTAACATCCGCTCATTAGTGAGCAAGTCTCCTGTTGCGTTATTGTGAGGCTCCTCCCCCACCCCACCCCATTAATATGTTGTCACTGGTGATGTCAAGTCAGGGCACTCAGAGTCAGTGTATTCATACGGGAGGGAAAGGAGCGCCTTCACACCTGTGAACGTGACTGCGGATGTGTCATCCAGAGGGGAAGCAGTATGGGCGTGAGTGAGCTACACAATGTACAGCCGAGCTACACAATGCACACAATGTATAGCCGCGGCGTTGCACGTTGGTGCCCAAAAAAAGAATGCACAAATGAGCAGGAAAACTGAGGCTTGGCAACACACGATAATGACGCCGAACCGTGCAGCATTGCAGTCAGTTGGTTTGGAACGTACAACGAGATGTGGGAGTATGCTAATGAAAAGCTGGTACACTTTACACACACACACACACACACACACACACACACACACCACTTTCCCCCGAGGAACGCTCTCATCGGGACTCGCGTCGTACCTCATAACTCAGAGCTCTGGCTGGGGTTGTCCTGCCACCTCCGGCCTCAACGTGGCTTCAAGCCCTTAGATGAAGGCTGGGGACGAGGGGACGGTGAGAAATGTACACAGAAGGTACACTAGAGAACTTGCATCAGAGCATTATCAAGTTGCAAGTCATTCAGACTCATCCAATATCAACCTTGGATTACAAACTTCTGCTACCGAAGCCACGTCATGTGCGTGTAGCATGATGCATGATGCTTTTCCTGCTTTGACGCATCGGATCAAAATGTGGCTTTAGTGGCATTTAGCTTCTCGTTTTTGCTCTCAAACTAAGAATCACAGTTCTTCATTTCAAAGCGGCTCATCTTGTTCTGGAAGTACTCTGGCTGCCAGTTAGCCAATAACAATCGTCCACGCAAAGACGGAGTGAGACTTTTGTTACTGAGCAGCTCATTTCCTCATAGCTTTCTGTTATCAAATAACTAAATAGCAACACCTACACACCACCGTTCTAGCAGTTTTGCTAGTTGGGAGTAGGAAATCTATTGGAAGATGTTGCTTAAAACAAAAATGCAACAAGTCCTGTCAAGTACTGTGCTGGCTGGGGTTTTGAGAACGCTGTCACTTTGACTGGTGGCAGCGTGAAGCCCGCTGAAGTTTGGCAGCGAGCCAGCTTCAGCTGTGCTTTGGTTTTTGGCAAAGAGCAAACTTCCTGTGTACACATTACACTGTCAAACCGAATGACTAATGAGGCTCCCTCCCCCATAAATAAACAATGAAAACAAATAGGCAGATCTAACAGCTCGGAGAAGATCGGTCGACTTACGGTGTGTTTCAAATCACTGCAACTTCTTATCGATTTGGGGAACGGTTTAGATTCCTTCCACAAACTGAAGCGATTATAACAGGAGTCAGTGGCATCAAGGACCGGGGCCCGCATTCATCACGCCGCTTAGAATGACACATTGAATCATCCACGTGACGTCTGAAGAGGACTAATTATATATATATATATATATATATATATATATATATATATATTATATATATATATACATACACACACACACACACACACACACACACACACACACTCAGAAGACTTGAGTTATTTAAGACGCTTCCTAGACTACCTCTAGAAGTTTTATTTGAGAGAGAATGACATCACTACGGAACCAATCGAAGACCAGTATTCAGTATTTTATTCTGAGCAAGATATTCAAAAGATTGGCCGGCTGTTTGATACACAAAAAAAACACACAAAAAAAAAAAAAACACATTGCGTCACTTTTTCAGTACAATCAAAAACTTTTTGATATAAAAAATGGGATGTGTAATTTTTTTTTTCCGGAAAAGGTGATGAAGACCATGAGAAGCAGCAAATGATTCTCCAACCTGGAGACACCACATCGCATTTTACGTCAAGTCCCATCCTGGCTCATCCCTCTGCCCCGGTGACATTTATACAATTGATATTCCCCACCCAGTCACACCCTGACCCACCAGCAGAGGTCTGAAAGTGGGCTCCCCTCTTCATCCGGCGCGAGGAGGAGGAGGGAGTGCCGGCACACATTAGTTTGCGAATAGCAGCACAGAGGTGCGAAAGGGCTGCGTTTGTCCTTCAGCGAGTACTGTTGCTTTTTGAACCAGACTATCCGGCTTCCACAGACATTCGTCCCTGCTGCTGCAGACCCACAATGCACGGGGGCTGACAGCTGATTCCTGGAACAGGGCTGATGTGCAGCGTGAAGCGGGTCAGGTTGATTTCACTGCTCGTATTCGCTAAGCTCTTAACCTGTAAGGCAGGCGGAGGTTGGGATGAGAAGGCCCCCTGGTGGGAGCACGTGTTCTGCACTCGAGAGCAGCTATGTTTTGGATATTATTTTACACAAGGGCTCAGACAGAGAAGAGCCGACCACAGCGGTTCATCTAATCATTGTGATCAGGCCATTAGAGACACGGTGAAGGTTATGAAGGCGAAGAGAGTACCGAACCAGCCGCTTACACTCAATTGAAAACACTCACCATTGTGCGGCTCTTGTGGGCAAAAAAAAAATGTGCTGACAATGAGCGCGAGAGTTGGGAATCGTGATTAAAAACAATGTCTTGCTGGCAGAATACATTATTCCGCCCCTGATGGAGAGGAGAGACATTCGTGGGACAGTTGAGGTATGCTGGGGCGCAGGGGGGCCGGGGCAGTACAGCTGACCCTGTTGCCACGAGAGACAAGAGAGTACCGGGAGGGTACGATACTAATCCAACCACTGCTGCTGCTGCTAAATTGAAATCGGGGCAGCAGCCAGCACACGAGCGTTGTGCCTTTTATTCACACGCTGCGATACTTTAGGAAACCCATTCTTGTGAAAGGTGTGATCCCTGTGAAGGCAGAGGCTCGGATTCTCTGGAGGGAAAGGAAAGAAAAAAAACAGTGACGAGTGCCTTTTTGGATGTGGATAAAGAGAAATTCAGAGGCTGAATTTGGAACAATTTGTCTCAGGAAACTGTGCGCTGTTCCAAATCCCTCTGTGGACATTTTAACAAGACGCTCCAACAGCTCGCAGCTGTACAACGTTCAAGCGGAGTGACGGCTTCCGAAAGCTGCCTAATCATCACGGAACATCTGGAAAACAACTGGGCCGTGCACCGTCCACGAGACAAGGGAAACGGAGCGAGTGAGTGCTGAGGAGGCGCACGCTATGAGAATACAGGTCAGGATTCTCCTCATCACGTACAAAGCCCTTCAAAACTTGAGCCCTTTGTACCTCTCTGACCTCCTCCCCCCAACACGCTCCCATCCGCAGCCTCGGATCTGTTAATCCCCCCCAACTCTGTCCAAGCACCGGACCTTGGGTGACACAACTCATCCATTTACATCTGCTTTTAACCTGTGAAGCTGGTTAACTGTTATTGGTTGTGTTTCTTCCCGTTATGTCATCAATCTTGTTTATATCGTTATTACTCCCATTGTCGATTGCATTTATTTCTGTAGTGCCTCACTAGTACCTCAAGGGTCATACAAATAAAACGTATTATTGTGATTATTATTTTAGCTAAAGTTGCACTGATCAGCCATCACTTTGGAACCGCAGTACCTCGTCACTTCGATGGTTGCAAATTTGACCTTGACACAATGTTTATAGTTCCTCAACCATCCGGGCCCTTTTAGAAGCAGTCTTGGAACATTTTTCAAAGGCCAGGATACTAAAGTCTCCCAGTGGCATGAGATCATATATTTTGCAAAAAACATAATATAACTTTCTCACTTGTGTCTCTTCAACTTCATGCCCCTCTCTACTTTCCAACTCTATGGATAGAATGTAAAAGGTAAATGGATTTGATGGAAGAACATGCAGAATGAAATTAAGCAGCTGGCAAAGCGGCTCCCTGGGAAATCGGGTTCTTTGGTGAAAAAAAACAAGGCTGGTATACCAAGTTCTCATGCGGACACGTAACAATGTGTGGAATAACAGCGGGTGGGAGGGGGCTGTCCCCGGATTCAACCCTGACCCAAGCAAAGGATGGCTCGTTGCAGATTACTCCAAGGATTACTCACATCCAGCAGCATTAAATCCAAAACACCACACAAGTAAGAAGCTTTAGGTCCAAAAGAATTACAGCATGCGGCCCATCTCAATCCAAAAGGTACGCCAAGTCAAATCTATACAAACACATACTCTCTAGTACCGCGGGGGCATTTGGGTTTCATAAGTGCACCTTTTCCCAAATGGCTGTCAGAGAGCTGCATGTCAAGAAAATATACTGGCACTGCAGCACACAAAGACTCTTGATCCAATTAAAAGCAGCCTTGCCTATAATTTCTCCGACATGAAGAAAAAGAAAAAAATCCCTGCCAAAGGGAAGCGAGCGCACGTTTGCACAGACGAGCAACCAAAGCATCCCTTCAACCTTCGGAGGGACGGCCACGAAGTCAACGAACGGCAGCGCTCAGCCTGATGTGGAGCGCTCTTAATTAGCACCTCGGGAGGTCACTGACATCGCCGGGTCTCTCCCACGTATGTTCACACCAGAACACATTTCCTGCAGCGACCCCGCTGAGAGCACTCTGAGCTGCGGGTCCCCCACCCGGCCTCTGAACAGAGAGACGGGGATGATGTACAGCAGATCAAGGCCTGCTGGTTTCCCTCTTAAATCACACTACACGCACACACACAAACATATATGTGAGCTGCATGAGTGCCGAGCATTGACAGAGTTGGCGAGTCAGCAGCCACAGCCGTCGGAGCCTCCCCCTGCCAAGGGGGTGAGTAAACACTGCGGCCCGAGTAAAGCTTGGTCCCCAGGTGTGCCGTCGGCGAATGTTATCCACGAGTGTGTGGAACTCGGACACTCGGCTTCTTGAGGACAATGATCTCCAGGATTATTTGATCAGTGGTGAGCAGTCCAGCGTGCAACACACCTCTCACCTCATGTGTGCTGGGAGAGGCGGCGGATCCGGCGGAGCGAATGAAACAAACCGGCCCTTCTTGTTGCCTCCATTGTACGTCTCTGGAAATACTTCCAGGCGCTAGCAGCCAGGGGCGGTTCGCGCCGGGAGAGGCAGAGGCCGACGCGTCTACGTGTGAAAGTTAACTGTTTGGCAGATTATTAAAATTAAAAGGAAAAAAAAAAAAAAGACACAAAGTAGGACATTTGTGCACGTTGCCCCGGCAACCGTGCACAGGATAAGGGTAAGTAGGTTTGAGGTTAGATTCAGCAGCGGGAGTTAACAACTAGCATTGTGTGAAGCTTGACTATTGCTGCTGCCTTAAAAGTCAGTCTTTGTAGCCTTGGTCAGACAACAAATAGTACAGTTTCCATGTGACGCTGAACCATTCCATAAAATCTAATGATTGTTGCTATGTTGCATATGCCAGCAAATCGGAAGGGGTTTCCATACTCATCATACTCACAAAAAGGATTGATCCCTGTATTCCAAATAAGAGTCACACTGAAGGTTAACCGTCTAAGGTGCTCTAAACTGCAGCTGCACGCCATCGGCTTTTAGAAGCAGTAAACACTCACATCACAGCCTGATTGGTCTCAGCTTCCTTTTGACACGGGAGCACTTGTTTTCACTTGATCCGCGTTTAATCGACCTATTAGCCTAATTAGGATCACTTGTTGGAGGGCGAAACAAGCCATCAAAACGCCTCTGATTTTCTTGATCACGCGCACACGCACACACACACACACACCACTACGGTGACTTGATTTCCAGGGTTAGATAATCACATCTGGTAGAAGGCTTGCGCACAGATAGAAGCTTGGATTATTCCTTGGGGAACGGGGGGGAGCCTTTAAAGTCGGCCTTTGACAGATATGGACGGACTCCCACCGAGTTCCCCCCGATAGATCGAGACCTGAACTCTAAAGTCGCACTCCAGGTAAAACTAGAGATTAAGTCAGGGCGAAACCCCACACGGACAGAAATGATTGTCAATGTGAGCTCAAGTTTCATTCACTTCAGCTGATGCACTCAGGAAAATGAAAACAAATCCCATATGCTTGAAGTCTAATCCATTCTTCACATGTCTGATAAGACACCTCATTTCACTGGAGCCCTGAAGTGTCAGTCTCCAAAGTGTCGGGAGATGAAACCTTCCAAAGAGCCGCTGTGGCGATGGAACGCAGCGGCTCGCCAAAAATTGGAACCGCGACAGAAATCCCAAAAAGATGCCATTTCCTAGTTGCCAAATCTCTGATAACAGTACTAAAAACTTGAATACATCTAGTCCTTTAAAACAGATGTTTTCACAGCAACATAAACACATATTGGAGATGAACAATGACCTGTTTTTTCTGCATCATTGAAGCTACCGATGGCAGACTGACCCGTGACAGACCAACAGAGAATCCGAGGAGCGGTTCAGTGTTCCGGTTCACTCTCGTAGCATCGTTTAGTGGTCGATGTCAGGCAAACACGGTGGAGCGCTTAGCAGTGTTAACTGTGCAGTGAGCCAGTGTGTCGGCCTTCAAAAAGGACATAATGAGGCAAACAGATCCACCGGAGGGATTTCTCTCATGATTTGCTATATTTAAATGAACATGCTTTCTCCTATTCTGGGTGATGAATTATGCAGCTTTGGAAGGGAGCGGCCTCGTGAACACGGGGGTTGCAGAGCAGACGGGTACAATATTCATTTTTTTTAAGTTGCTCTTTTATACTGATGAGCACTCGGAAGCGGCGAATTGCCCTCCAAGGACTCTGAGAAAACGTTTCCAAATGAAAGTTTAATAACTGTGCGCTAATAAAGAATGACTTTTGGTCTATAGCGTTGCGAAGGTCAGCCGCATTAATTACTACTCCCTCATTAGCCCTGAAAACAAGACGTCAGTGTGTAACCAACAGTAATAAGCCCGAAGTCCACCTCCTTTTCCAGACAAAATAAACGAGACGCCGATATCAAACAAAGCGGGAGAAACTGCCAGGAGACCTGCACCTCACTTTGCATAAGCATAATTGCTGTAAACACCTCCCGCATCCACGAGGAAACAGTTATGATAGATTTAGTAATTAGGCTGATTGCTCTCCAAACCACAATACAAAGTCTTTTTTTTAGCCGTGTCACTGACTGGGCCTGCTTCAGCCCCCTGAAAGGTTTCCACAGGTCAACAATCCTCATTAGCAGACCAAACACTAAATGCTGGTTCCACTGCCCGAATCCTACCGCCCCCCCACTACCACCACCATATTGTTCAAAATGAAGCTCAACTTCAAATGTGGAATTATGTCCAAGAGAGATGAAATGGAAAATAAAGACAAAAGAAAACTGCCAGATGGAGGGTCTCATAAAAACGCTGTCACAAACGGAACTGAACCTGCACAAAATACTAGACCCAAGGCCCAGAGAAAACGTGAGGACCATGCAGAAACCGAGACGTTAGTTTATCAACCATCAGCTTCACGGAGGCACCGACCCCAAAAATCTCCATCACCCACCGGCGCGCAGTTTAGGAACTACTTTGACTCGCTTCCCTCGAGGGGAGGCTTTTGACTAAAGGCCACGTGGGGCGTTGTGCCGCCGGGAACAATTCACTTTTCACATTTTGCATCTAGTCGACACTGTCACAGCGGCAACCTGCACCTCCGGTAGTCCCTTGCACGCCCCCAGTCCGAGGACAGCCGACGTCGACACAATCTGCTTTAATACCATCAGCAATACTAAAGCGATGAAGTAATAATGATAAGTCACTTACTTACTTACTGTCTGATGCAGTGATCGCATGAACTTGTCAGAATATGTTTGTGTAGAAACAATGCGTCGCACTGTGCACGTGCCGTGAGCAGCGTCAACTAAGTCGACAAAGCCCGGAGAAGCCAATGCAGCGCCTTGAAGTAAAAAGCAACAAAGAAGAAAAGAACTAGAAAACAAAAACGTGTCTTACTAAAACAGCCCAAACAAGCTACACTGACGCAGCCTCGGTCACATGTAATGCTTATATCCGCATTTCAGCCACAAAGTCTGCATCAGCTGATATTCTACCCTCAGCTCTATGCCAACAAGTATTTTCTATGGAAAGGGAACTACACTCTACATTTTCTATCAAAGCAATCTCACAGTTATTTTCCTTTATGCACCACCAAGAGTAAATAGAGGACGTCGGGGGTTCTGGTGCACTTTTCGCTGTATTTGCTGCATTTTCAAGCAAAGGGTCTCAGCGGTAGAGAGGCAGGTTCATGGTTTACTTACCTGCTAAACTGCCGCTCAAAACGGGCTCAGTCATACCAGCTGAACGTGCTTTGGTTTGCAGCGTGTGTTTATTGGGACTGTTACTTGTAATTAAAGGCGACTGAAGGATCCAAATGGCTCAACTGCTTCGTCGCAGACACACAAAACACCGAGCAGAGGTGCATGGGGTAGTGAATTATGTGAATTATCCCACTCAGATATAACCAGTAAGCTTCCTGCGGCTTTTGAGACGAATGAGGCCGATTCTGAATATAGTTCTCAAACTATATTACATTGAGTTAACACAGCCAATACTGAATAAATAGGGATTATTAGAGAACACTTTTATCTATAAAAAGATATTTTCAAACAAACAAAGTGTCCGTGTATCCCGTAGAACCTACAAACTTGCACTAGTCATAAATCGACTGCCGGTCAGAACTGCTTGGCAAACTGCCAAGTGAAGCTTCCCAAATTCCTCGGGGTGGGAGAGAGGGGGGGTCAGAGACGCGAGCGAGAGGATCCAGCGAGGACAATAGGGCATGATACCCTAAATTCCTAGCCTCTATATGAGAATGCTTCAATCCTGCAGACCTTTGACGGAGAAATTGCCCTGCAGCATATCTGTAAGTGCTGTGTGAGAGGAGCCCTTCAATGCAACACTCAAGTCATACACTTGGATTTAAAACATTCTGGAGACAGATGATGAATCGGCGCCGACTGAACGACGGCGCTTGTGATCTGTCTGGAAGGTAACGAGTACTTTTCGGGTAAAGATGCATAACGTATACAGTATGACACGCCTCCACGGAGGATGTATCACGTTTCCTTCTGCCCACATAGCACCGACAGATGAGACTACTGAGGATTTACTCAATGGAAGGAGGAGGCTTTAAATAGGTCTTTTGAAATGACTGTGATACCATAGGTTGGCACGTAGCTCCGAATTCCTACTTAAAACAGGTGTCCTTTTGTTTTTTTAGAAGAGCAAACATGGTAAACACAAACAACAAGCCGTTGGATTGGAGAGCCCGTTATAAATGTGGCCCGGCTCTCCGAGTAGGAGCAGTGGAAGTCTGACAAAATAAAGGCCGCCTGCGAGAAGACAGCGACCACACTTTGCCCGTGTCCGTCCGTGTTTGCACAATGTCCCGGATCAGTAATCATTAACTTGTGTGAAGAAATGGGGAGTAAAGGTTCCCAAAGTACAGTCATGCAATCTTTGCTTCTAACACACTGCGGGGTTTTAAGGAGTGGCCCGGGTCGAGTTCTTCGCTTATCTGAAGTGATAAAATAAAAAATAAAAATAAAAACAGTTCTGAATAAATGCGTCTGAATAAATGTTTTTAATTAGCGCCTGGTGTCGGGACGTGTGTGTGCATGTGTGTGTGTCATGTGAGGTTGTTAAACTCACTTGATGAAGCAGCGTGCACCCTCGAAAGTGTACCCTTCCTCCCATCCAGTGGGTAGGTCTGTGGAAGAGGAAAACATGTGAATACCAGCTGTGGCGGACAGATGTGTGCGTACTAAACTAACTGGAGCTGTGCCCTCCCGGCTGTCACTTCACACGCGGATAGAGCTGCAACTTTGATTTGTTTGGACTAAACTTAGGAGTCGGATTTGGTAAACGTTTTGAAATTAGATTTATTGTTTTGTCATTTTTCCTGGAAGAATGACAAACATTTGCTGGTTCCCGCTGCTGAAATGTGGATTTACCTCCGTCAATGAAATATCTCATGGGCTTTGGACCTTTGCTTGGACAAATTAACTCAAGCAATTTGTATCCTTTGATTCAGCTTTAGTGATGCAACGAATTCTTATTTTCAGAACTGATCAGTCTGTGAAATTCTTTCTCCAGCAAGCAGTTAATTGTCGTTCAAATGGCAGAAAATAGCAGACCTGTTCTAAAAGCAAAATGTAGAAATACTGAATTCACCATGAACAGAACACATAACACGAGCTGAAAATCAATCCGTATTGATAGGCTGGAATTAACACTTCTCTTATCTCAAAGCAGTAATGGATTTAGAAAATATCTGCAGATTAATTGTCGACCCATCCACTAATTGTTTGAGCTCTAACAACTTCTTGCTATGCGGGATTCTGTGGTGCTTTATTCCACGAGAGGGCTCACTTTACGCGGCATCGGTGCCAACAAAACACTCGTGGATTTCGAAACACAGCACTGGTGTCCCTGTCTGTCTGTCTGTGTCTCTCTCTCTCTCTGGGTGTCTGTCTGTCTGTCTGTCTGTCTGTGTCTCGCTCTCTCGCGCGCGCAGTGTTGCTCGCGTCGGTTTGGCTGGATTTGGTGGACAACATGACTGCGGACATGAGAGACGTTGAACACGGCGAAGGAAAACTTGACAGCTCACCTGGAGTGCTCCTGTGGCCGGTTATTAACGCCTCGCCGCGCACAGGATGCAGCCAGGTTGTGCTCTTGGCTTCCTCGCTGTGGAGGGGGAGAGAGGGGGAGAGACGGGGGAGAAGGGAGAAGGCGTTCGTTATAACACGGTGACTTTGTTCCGGAATGAAGAAAAAAAAACACGGGAAGCGGGAAAATACTTGAGGCGTTTTTTTAGTTTTTTTTTTTTTTTTTTTAAGTTTGTCTTTCGAGTGGGATAGTTACTTAATGAAGAAGACGCGTCCATCCCGAGTAACGCCGTAACTCCAGGAAGAAGGGAGACCAGAAATCCACTCGGGCTGTATATCCGCCGCCATGTCTGGCTGTACTGTGTGACACTAGCGCGCGGCTCCGCTCGCGCAGCCGGCGCGTACACGGAAACCGTGGCAACGGCGGGCGTGTGATAGGCGGGCGGGAGCCGAGGGGTAGGGCCGACAGGTACGGCCAACTCACGTGTCTGCTTCAATCGTTTCATTTGACAGACAGCTGCTTTCAATCTCATGTGATATCTCGCAAAAAGAATTCTTTTAAAAACGTTTTTTTTCTGTTTGATTGTGGCCGAGTTATTGTTGACTTCTGTGTTTATGGATTTTCTCTTTTTTTTTATATACCAGTGGTGTTACTCTTGCCCTTTGTGTGGTGGTGGATGCACATTGTTCTCAACAAAGACACCTTTGACCAGTGTGAACAAACATGGGGACGGGGCCAGATGAACCTGCCACGGAGCCCCAGGGCACAATTGATCTGCTGGGTCTCTGGATGGCGTAACTTCTTACATTAATGATGGTTCCTGCATTCAAGTATCCCAGCACCAGTGAGGAAGGGTTGAAAAGGAAGAAGCTGTGCTTCCATATATCCAGTTATTGTCCAAGGTGCTGCCTAAGAAAAAGAATCTTAGAGATTGTATCTCTAAATCAAATGGATTTTCTCCAAATTATGAAATCACCATTAATTTAGGGCCTACTGACTGATTAAGCCGGCAGCATGGGGGGAACTGATGCACCCCCTCCCAGCAAATTTCTCCACATACTGTACTATCAAAGAAAGTTGAATACAAGAAAGAACCAAAAAATATGGAAGCAGAAAACAGAAAGAAGGTCTTAATTGTAACAGAGGGGCCCTCTTAAAAATGGTGCCTCGGGGTCAGGTGCCCCCTTGAGGCATCTTGTCAGATGGTGTTGCTTTACCGAGACACACTCCAAACCAAATCGTTAGCTCCAACCAGATGAGACGCAGTAAGCCGGCAGCTTTTGTGGCCCCTGGACTTCTGGCGTCGCCTGCTTTATACCGTGGTTGGTAATCCAACCCTGAGGAAGGCACAGACTGGCTCACGCTCGCAAACTCACTCTACGTTTGGTTTCTCGGTCTCTGCTTTCTGTCATTGTGCTGTGAAACGGCAGCATCAGCCTTTCGCACCACACAAAGACGAGTCACACAACACCACTGGGCCCGGCCCGCACGTGGTTTGCTGCGTTGCATTGTGCTCTGGACTCATGGTACGCCACGGCTTTTGAAGGGAAGTGAACATATACCGCCGACTGCCATGTCGTCCACTTTGGGGAATAACTCTGGGGGGGAGAGTGCAGTCACTGAATTTGCTCCTTGTCAGGTGTCCACAACACTGAGCCCTTTGTTTTCTTCTTACCTGGAGCAGAGCAGCTAAGCTTTCTGGTTATAGGGCATACAAAAGAACTACTTGCTTCCCCCCCCAGGTAGTAGGTCTATGTGAAGAATGGAAAGTAATGTTCAACAAAGCAGAGCTTCTCAGGCTCTTTTGAGTGTAGAGACTTTGTTGCATAATGCACAACTAAATACAAGCCCTAACCCTAACCCTTTGATCAAATATGGAGATAGATGTTGATCTAAAATTCAGACTTTTTTGAACAAAGCATATTTTTAAAGGAACAGACACAATATCTCACTTGCATAAGCCCCTGCTGTTTCGTCACTTTTCAAATCTTTTTAGAATATTGATGAATAAAGGACTTGGATTAGAGCCTGATGGGCTGGTATACCCGTAGGATCTGAAAGCAAGGTATCCGAGAGCTCCTCGGCCTTCAGACTGGAAACTCATATCTGACAGCGTTTTCCTTGCCATTCATATAGACACATAGAAAAGTAGAATGCAAGAACTATTTCCAATTTATATACACATGGGGTAATCTTATATATGGCAAATAAACATTTTCATCAAAAGTATTACCATAATAATATTTACAAAGGTTGCTTCCTTTTTCTTAATTCTTTTCCCCCACAGGATCTGACTTACGGGGTTTATTAAGAACTCTGCGGCTTCCCCACTCAATGTACGAGTTTGCATGGGCTTTTATTCTTCAAGGTCTTGACAGTATTGACATAAGAGAAAGTCCTACACTGTGGGTCAGGACATGTAATTCTTCTTTTGGCAGGAGCAGACATTTCTCAACTGCAACCACGGTTGCCAGGGTGAATGATGCCTGCTTCACTGCACCGTAGCTTATCATCAGCCCCCAAGCAGCCTGATACCATTTAGTTTAAGTGCGAGCCTAAATGAGAGTGACAAAGTGTGTTTGTCTTTTGGCAAAAGGTAGACAGTACACACAGGTGGTGCCCAGCGTAAAGATAGCAGCATATATGATTCTTAAAAAAGGAAATAAATAAACAGAACTTAAGTCCTTAACGCCTCCAGATTCCTTTACATCATTTTGTCTTTGTGATCCATAAAAGGTCCCACTTCCACTGGTCATACTGTAATGCAAAAACAAAGAGAAACTTTGTAAAGTTCATCCTTTATCCTGACTTTAGACCCCCTTTTTAGAGGAGAATTAAATAAACTAAATCAGTAGAATAACACAATACAACCAGCTTCTCAAAGACTCAACTCGACTTACAGAATATAAATTCAAGTCCTAAAGGACAGCCGGCGTCTGACTATGTAGAAGTTCAGGGGACAGTCATCAGTTGGTGCAGTACAGTGTGGTGTCTGGTTAGCATTGTGCAACCCACTCTTTCGTAATTGCTGAAGCTCGGCAAAGCGAGGGATTTCTGCTCGGCGAAGGCAGGCCAGACTCCCGGCATCAGTATGTAATTAATGGTTGCACGTTGTCAAGCAGCTGTTAGAGGGCTTTGTTCTGGTGCAAGCTCAGCAGTAGCCCTGTGCCTGTCCGTGCTTGGTAAGAGGGAGGACTCTCCTCTTTAGAGGGGAGCCACCCGGCATCTGTGCAGACCCCTCATCCGATGGGATCAAAAGCCTGTGCGGATGGAGCCATCTTTCAGCGGGAACACAGCCCGTGGAAATCAGTGGATTGCAAATGTGAATAACTCAATTATATTGCCATCTAACTAGAGGGGGGGTATTATTTATTATTTGATGAAGTAAAAATAACCCCACAGCCCACAAGTATAATGCAAAATGAACTCACTGGGTACAAAACCTTCCGATGGCACTGTACTGTACACACAGTGTCATTTGACTGGCATGCATAACCCACAGACCAGTAGCGCTAATAAGGCCAGTCAAGCCGGCAGGAGCGAGTAATAGGCAACATTGGAAAAGTGGTTTAACACTTAATTCAGCTGTGGATGTGGGTATTTGCAGTAGTAGCAGATGGGAGGAATATGGGCTTTGAAAGTTTGTGGGAATCAGACCTTGAAAGAAGCCTACATCTCACAACTCACCTCCAAATCGTTAAACCGGATTCCCTAAATCACTGTTAGTCACAGCCGGACTGAAACCCATCCCACAAATGGCTCTATGTTCACCGCAGGCAATGAGCTCATTGGATCTATAGCCCTTTTTTGGGTGCAGCCCAAGTGTTTTTCTTTCCAGGTTTTATGAGATTTCCACTCGTGATATGTGCCATTAAAACCGAATGACTGGGTACTCTATTTTGTAATTGGAGGATGTTGCGGATGGCCTTAGTATGTTTCTTAGGTAAAGTAATCGTGAGAGGAAATGCATTGCAGCTCAGCAGTGGCAAAAAAAAATCTATATGCAGAGCTTTTTTTCCAAAGACATTTTTCCTTTAAAGTAAAAACGTAGTTGGGCTTGTGGTCGATGCGATGGTTTATTCATATTTAAAGTATTGAAAAGGTTTACTGTGGTACTTTCTGCAGAGACCCAGACTGAGCAAAACAATAAGACCGCAAGCCAAACCGGGCAGGAATAAAGTGTGATAAATCATCGGTATCAAAAGGCAATGGCTCAACCTCACACGATTAACGTGTCTGTTAAATATCTAAACCAACATAATCATCACAATCTTACCTACATGATGTCACTAGGCGTTATTGGTTTAGACGAGAAGCTGTGTGTATACATCATCGATTTGAACTGCTCTATTAATTGCTATCTGTACTTTGTAAGCAAGGGGCTGTACTCTCGATGCACTGGACTCTAAATCACCCGCACATAACGGGAGTGGATTCCCTATCGATCGCAGCCGGCGCCGTTACTCAAAAGATCCTGCGATGTCATTTCAGTAATGGAGCAGATTATTAATTGAAGTGAAAGACTACTTAACATTGATCAGGGTCGTAAGCTCCACTTTGGTATAATGCATAAATAACCTGACAGGGTGGTGTGATTCCCTAATATGCAGTGCTCATTGAAGCTCGGGACATGTGCTGACACCACGAGTCCTGACACACCCGACATCCGGGTGTCAGCTTTGCTCTTACAATGAAGCGTATTTATGCTTAAGTAGCAGTAAGAGATCAGGTCTAAGAGAACTACTTTGGGCCAGTTTATTGAGAAAGAGTGCTTTCAGAGGGGACAAGGCCACATTCCACTGCAGACGACTTGAAGTCTGAATTTTAATTAGTGTTGACGTAAAACCATGAAAGAAACGTTGTCTTTATTTTAGAGTAGTTGATGAACTGCACCGTGTTACAATGCGACCACAACATCTGTTTGTCTCTACAGTGTCCAGGATGTCTCAGCATGGCGTCCTCCCTTTTTTACCCACGCATCCTGGGTCTGATGGGAAAGAAGAGCAGTGGGACAAACAGGTCACGTTCCCGGGGCAGCGGGGGTCATGTGACCGACAATGAGAAGGATTATTTCTTCAAGGAGGATGGCAAGAAATCCACAAGGACAACATTGGTATTCCCAAATGATCGTAAAGTTTGGGACGATAAAATATCTGATTATCCCTTCCACTCTGTTTACCAACTACTTTCAAATTCACAGAGAGCTCTCTAATACATTAGTCATTGTTCCTAATGAATGAAAGGAAGCGATTGCATTTCAATAGGATGCGCAGTGCGTACACTGCAGAACAGAGCTCAACCAGCAAGAGAACAAAAACAGCCACAAACCCTGAAGACTGTGTTCATATGCAGAACAACTATTATAAGGAACACAAAGGTGTCATACTGGAAAAGCCAAATGAACAAAAAGATGATTGCTTTATCTCACTGTCAACTGGTTGCCTTCAGAGACAATATGAATAGAGTGTATGTCCACCAAAGTAAGTAATTATGATTCAAAAGAAGATAGAGGAAACATATGACCTAGTCTCTGACATTACAGTTCATATATTTATGGAGGAACATCTGCTCTGCTTGGGGCTATTTTGGGCCTAGAGTTTTTCAAATCCGCAGTCATGTAAGTACAATGATCTCCACTCATGATCAAATAATTAGTCTGTTGTTGGCCTTGCATGAAAAGTTGTCGAGTTTCCGGGGAATTTCTTCATTGGCATTTTTTTTACATCATACAAACCAGACACTAGCGAATGTTGCGAAATCCTGGATTTCCACACCAAATGAGTCCCTCTGTGGGAGTGTTTATTCTAGTCAATGTGACTCTGTGCTTAATCATGTTCCTCAGTGGGTGTGTAAAGTCAATTCAAAGGGAAAAATGTCACATCTAAAGCCCAAGCTTATCCGTCCAAAAAGTGTCCTCCTTTAATTATTCTCTTGTTCAGAACCCGACCCGCATCCTTCGGCACTAACATCCGTCTGATAGAGACGGAGCAGTCGTAGATGCTCTGCATTATTTGTTTGTTTGTATAATGGTAACTTTGCCCGTGATTGATGAAGTACGCAGCTTTATGCACAAAGTCGTGTTTACGTCGACGTGGCGCACAGGCAACTGAATGCACTGAGTATTCTAGCACAAACAATCCGTCCTCAGAGACTTCATAGGGCCGGTGGTCTAAACAAGCCAAGCAAAGCAGGGACTTTCAGTCATTCTGCTTCAGAAGGAGGGAAACTCCCACACAATGTGTTAATTCACTGAAATTGCAAAATAAACACAGACAACATTTTCTGATTCAAAATGTAGGAATTTGATGACTATGGTTGTTATGTTATCAGGTCCCCCGTTCACACACAAAGACTTTGATTTGTGTTAAGAAATGTTCTAATGAAACACAAAATACATTTGGCACATCATTTTCGCCGGTGTCACTTTAATAATATCTATGAAATTTTCTTCTTTTTTGGTGCAAGGTCAGAACCGCAATCAATTACAGATTGACACATACTAATTTAATTCAGTCCTTTGTGAGTACCTCTAGTGAACTGTTGGTTTCTTTATTCTGCTTTAGCGGCAGATTGCACGTTGTGCAAAGTAAGTGACTCAGATCTTGGCTTCTACCTCCCACTCCACACCTGTTTCGGTGTAGGCAGTTTGACATTGCCTTTGAAATATTTAATACACAGCTTTCAACGCCACAAAGTAAAAGAGAAACAAAAATTCATTTCGTTGAGCCATTTGGCAAAATGACCAGTGTCAGCAACAGTGAAAGTGCCGGGGCAGTAAATTGCCTCTGAATCGACAAGTGGGAGTGATGGTTTGGGGAAATCTGAGCTCATTTCCTCCCTCTTCAAGGTCTAGTAAGCATAAAGTTACTGCATCAACGTTCAGCAATTTACTGCACATCCCACAGAAATGTAAAGAATGGTTTATTGACACACGCACCGTCATGAAAATATCTTTTCCAAAGAGAGGGGATGGCCAGAATTCAAAACCCCGTTTTAAAAATCATCCCTCGATTTAATTGCGTTGCTCAATGTTTTTGGAAATCACAGGATTTGTATTCGTTGACGTCTCTTTCAGTGAGGGATCCACACTGTGTGTGTGTGTGTGTGTGTGTGTGAGAGTCTACATAAGAATCTATATTTGTCCGTTTGCTGCAAAAGCTATAGGACACAGCTGACTCCTGTGGTGAGATTGTGTCTGGGCCACTAAACGCGATGAGCACCATCCGGCACGCGGGACCATCTGCTCTTTGCACCGGGACTCCCGGGCAGGGCCGGCGGGGCAGGGGAAGAGTTCCTTGTGACAGCTCCCACCATATACAAGTATTGATTCCTCACTTATCTCAAGTGCAGCCCGGCTGATTAGATGTCACACATCTAACCTCCTGCAGGGGGGAGGGGAGCGGAGAACGACGGTGCTGGGTAACAAAGACACGGCATGACATGGAAGGGAAAAGCTTGCATAGCTGCAGATTGGAGTACGCAAACAGTGTGAGCGCACACTGTTAGACGGATGAAGACGAGGACGGGAATGCACAGATTTGCATTAGGGAACTCTAGAAACGTATGGACGCACACATTGGGCTGATCAACGCTTGCACGGACAGTAACCCCCCCCCCCCTCCCACGGTATCCTCTTTGCCATCCATCCTCTGAACCTCCTCCGTCTACTGCTCACACTCTCCTCTCGCTGCAGGCGGCTTTGTGGGCTAGATGGCTCAGCAGAAAGGTAAAATAAATAAAGAGGGAGCAAACACTTGTGACTGACAATCACGGACAGACAGCGGTTTGCAAATAGTTGAATATCGCACATAAGAGGGGTTGAAGTCCACCCTTGACTGAATACCAACAACAACGCATAACCCACAGACCAGGACCATTACATACACAAATGCATAAATTCACAATTTCTGGGACACAAAATTCTCCTTCTAATCCTACCGAGGGCTGGATAATGGCTCACTGAGTACAGGCGTGCCATAAACACTAGATTTCAGATGAAGGCTTGGGCCATTATACAGTTACATTGAAATGTGCAGACATGTTTTGGACCATAGTGATTCCATTCACACCATATACAGTACCTTAATGTAGAAGAAGAAGAAGAGCAATTTAAGTGTTTCTGAACGTTTTTTTCAAATTCTACTTGTTGATGCTGAGGAGCCCGTTCAAGAAGCTTAAGCATCACTGTAGAATCGTGCCTCATGTGCCTTGAACGATATTGTCACCACTTCAAAGAAACTGTTGGATTCTCCAGTATGGCCCCTCCATTCCAAAGAGTGTAGATGCAGAGAAACGATTGTCTCTTCAGTGGGGGAGGGGGGACGTACACACCACATTCCAGTTGTCAGAATAACACCCAACGCCTCAGAAAATGACAACGGTGGCATTATGTTGCTTGCTGAGTCGAGCAGGGCGTAGGCACAGGGAGGCACGCGTCTCGCCCCACCCAAAGCCCAACCTGGTGGATCAGATGAGGGCCGAGGTGCAGCGCAAACCGCGTCCCGTGTGGGAGGAGGCGAACAGGTTTGTCTTGGAGTCACACGTTGTGATATTTTCAGCAGGCAGGCAATAAAAATAGAAAGCAGCTACGTAATGAGTGCTCAATAAAATATTCATTTTAAATGACACTCAGTTACTCTTCACTTTCTCTCTCTTGTCTACTTGTGAATTTGAAACATTGTCAAAATATTCGATGAAACATTGGGGATATGACAGGAAGAGCACAAACTGGAATTGAATCAGAGCAGAAAAGATTGGAGTAATTGCATTTGTGACTATCATGCAATTACAGCAGCGTACAAAAAACAAGCTCCTTGATTCCTAATTTTGACTGCTATGAAATGCAATTAAGGATTTCCTGATTTATTTAGTGAGCTGTGATGAATGAGTTTCCCTGAGCTCAGTGAGACACACTGCAGCGTGCTCCATCCCAGCTCACCACAAGGTCCTCTCCGGGAAAGTGAAGATTTTCTGTCTGCTCGGATGTAGTGGGAGACGGAAAAAGAAAGCAGCATTCAAAGAAATGCAAATTTAGAAGTTTAGAAGAATTTAGAACACACACCGGGCCTAATATAGAAACAGGAAACACAGCTTCGGATCAGCTGACAGATTCAGCAGTGTGTCACTCTGAGGTTTCTGAGAGGTGACATAGATGTCAAAACTGCAGGTGAAGAGCCAATTGTTTGGAATGAGCTGGCTGAGTGCCATGCAGATGCCACAGACGCTTTCTTTTTTTGTCCTTTTTTTTGTTTTTTGTACAAACAGACACATGCCAAGGGAACGGTCCGCAAAATGTGAAGCAACACGGCTCCCTGGATGACGGCCATGTCCCTACAGGTACAAGCAAGCTACCAGAGGATTTGGGGAAAAACAGGACAGCGCTTGACAATAATTGGAGAAACCCACTGGAAATCTCTGCTTTGTAGTTAAGCTTTGTTTGACTATAATACGGGGGATTAATGAAGATGTGAGGGAAATATTTATGCAGGCAGAAAGCCTCTATTTATCTTATCCGTACACGCATGAATGTTTTGCACGCTTTTTCTTTCGCAATAATGGCTGTGCAGTGTGTGTGTGTGTGTGTGTGTGTGTGTGTGTGAGAGAGATCTAATGAAGTAATTTTTATAAAAATAGGGCTGGAGTTGAAACATCCTTGAGGGCATTGTGCTCATTTACAATATAAAACAAATCAGCTGCTCAAATCCAGAGGCCTTAATATGTAAATGTCCCAGTCAAGCTCAAATCTGCTGCCAGATGTGTAAACAGTGTGAGAGGGTGCTGGAAAAACTGCATTAACGTCATGTCGTAGTCAGCAGGGCCTCTAGGACAGCCGAGTGTCTGTACCCTCTAACAATGCTAACTGTGTACGTCAGGTCAGCTGATAGAAGATGCGCTTAAGACGAGCTCCTGGTGACGTGTGGTGCAAAACTATAATGTTATCTTTCAGCTATATATTTTGGTGCTGGAGAAGATTACCTTTCAGTTGTCTTGACGCAGGACTTGTTCGTTTGTGAAGTCTTTCTCCTGCTCGTAAGTATTATTTAATAAATGTCCTGTTTAATGATTTTATGCCGGTGTCGAATAGGACGTTTTTTAACAGAGGGCCTGACGGGCTGCGTGATAACTCAACCTCCACCCATTCATGTCCCACCATAACACGTGTTACTGTTTTCCATAAATCAAGCACATGGCCAGATGTTGCCAAGCAACTGATTAATTAGTGCAGCTTCCTGAGTGTGGACCGGCGGAGCCAGAACCGCAGAGCTCATTGGGAGTAATCACAGCTTTTCTCTGCACCCATAAAGTGCCGGGAGACAGTGGGAATGTTTAATTGCAATATGTAAAAATCTACGCTTTGGCTAAATACCGTTAATCTTGATAAAATATCCAGATTTAATAGCTGTGCAAAACTACTTTTTAAGATCAAGTCATGGAGGAGATTTCCCAAAATCAATAATGACCCGCTGACAAAAATTCCAACACGGAGGCGGAAGTTTTCATACTTTATCTGGGACAGAAAACGTGGTCACAAATATTCAGTTTACACTGCGAGTTTATGAGGAGTCAAGTAGAGTCAGAAGCTTTTTAATCAAGTTCAGTGTAAGCAGGAAAGTAACTTGAAACAAGACATCTGCACTAAACAGTCTAGCTGGAAGAGCAGCAGTAAGGTGGATGACAATGAGCCCAGACAGAAGTCTACCTGAGAGAGCTGCACACACACAGGTGAGCTCCACTAATTAGCCCCTCGGCGCTGGTTGTACTTATTGGAGCTACATTTGAGACGGGAAGCAGACACAGTAGACACTGATGCACAAGGTCACATTTAGCTTGTTTTAACCTGTCACTGGTTTCTGCTGTGTCATACGTAAATACATCCCATAAAAGTTTGAATGTTGCCCAACTTGTTTGTAATAGTTCAATGACAGTAAAGTCCTGTTTCCTCCGATCTGTCATGGCACATAGTGTCTGCATGTCACACATTTTCACTCTGGTTTCAACACTTTTTAAATCTGAGAATGATGCTGAAGCTTAACAAACCTAAGGGCACAGTAGCAGTGAACAGAGATGAGATGATAACCAATTTAATCCTACGCCACCATGAATATTTTAAACGGCTGTGAAATATCCCCTTGTGAAAGTGCCAGGAGTATGTGAACACTCGGTGAATTCAGTTATTTAAGTTTGTAAAATGTCTCGTCTCGATAATGATTTAGATATAATTACTGACATGATTTTGTCCAGGATGTCCAAACTGTGAATTGTATGTAGGCGATGGCCTTCGACATGATGCCTTGAATGATTTGTGTGGCCTGGAGCTCGAGAGAGGATCTTTTAAAATACGGCATGAATATTTTTTGTTTCTGGGACTTAAATAAGGTCGTTTTAAGAGACGTTTTTTTAGCAGTGCACAGAGCTTCAGCCTCGGGTGATGATTCTCAGTTGGACCATACTAGGGAAGCAACCTTTTCACATTGCATTATCCTGTGTATGTGTGTACTACACGCGCCGCCGCCACAGAAAAGCAGCAGTAAACACAAGCAAGCCTTGTACTATGCTGCGTTGACTCGCTCCAAAATACGGTGGACTGTGGTTCGCCCAGACCCTGAAATGGACAGCAATACTGCATTGTGCTCTCACTGTGCTCCCATTTAGGAGAACATCGATTCAGAAAACAACCCATACTGCATCAAGGAGGAGGGCCATCATTAAAGAAACTTTAACCCCATGAAGCCATGCTTTGCACTTTATACTTAATGTCAAATCTCTTCCTTCTCCTTAGCATCAGGGTCCGATATGATGTGATCTTTTAATGATGTGATGATGGTTGGCTGAGCCATCTGTGCCTGATGAACTGCTTGCGTATCCAGGTCTGTCTTTGCCAGAAATGGCCTGCATCCGTGGGGCAGTGGACCACATACACACAGTTGTAACCATATTAGACAGATGCTTAATTGACTGACAAAAAAATTTGGGATCTTTTATCCTGTACTGACTCAAAATTCTCGAGTAGAGGGTGGGAGCCACATATTGTTGCCTGGTGTTATTTAGGTTAATATGGGCGCATTGATATAAAGATGAGAAAGCTATGTGAACCATGACAGAAAGCTAAATGGTCCAATTTTCAGTCAGGTGGGCGAACATCCCTCACATTACTCCTGGCAGTCAGCAAGGCTGAGAGACACCAATTAATCTGCCATGGCTATTACGGGGCAGGATGGCACAGAAAATGGATGGTTAAAGCACACTGGGACAGAAAGGGGATTTTTAATTTGCCGGGGATCACTGCACATTGGCTGCAACCAGCTGTAATTAAAACAGGAGTCAGCAAAAGTTTGACAATTATGATATAATTTGTAATAGTAATTAAATGAACACTCGTCATAGTAATGCCTTCTAATCATAGCTATACTCCTCTTAAGAAACAAAGTGTCCTGCTAGACAATTCATTACAGCTCAATTTAAGAGGCTTAAAATGCAAAGTAGCATAATGAGAAAAGAGCATGACAGCACAGAGCTGTGTTTTCTTTTAAACATTTCTCAGGACAAACAATTTTAGAGTGATAGGAACATACATAAATGAGAGACTGTATTGAGGTCTGTAGTAATAAAGCCCAACAAACTGCTTCTGCTGTTTCCACGGAGCTGAGGCTTTGTGCCGTTCATGTCAAACTCTGTGAGAGGATCACAAGCTGGATGTGGAGGACTTGTAACAACCGGCACGCTGTGCATGGATCATAAATGTAACACATCTCTCAGGATGGACACAGATCTGTATCACTGTCTCACTGTCTCACTGTCCTGAATAAACATCTCTACCTGCTGCTTTGACGCTGTGATTTTCCTTGGCTGTGATCTCTCCCAATAACCAAATGCCCGCCCCTCCTAACACACCAGCACAGGCAGGGAATGATGACTCCGACTGCTGGATTGTGATCTCCACCGACAGATGGCCATTTGCTCGGGGCTGTGGCAACATCGCTGGAATGGAAAAGCAGGAATACTAAGCAGCCATGAATTTTGATTCATCTTAATAACAAGATAGCCTTCTAGATATTTATTGGTATTTCACAGTTGTCAAAATGTGTTTTACACCAGGGTCTCTAGAAGGAGCAAAGTTCTGCTAGAACCCCAAGGAAGGAGAAGCACAGTGATCGAAATAGAACATAATAAGGTAATAATAAGCCTATCACTATTGACTTTCTCACCAGCTGGCAATTAACTCCGTCAGCATGCATTTTATGTGTATTTGCGTGTTTTTGTGTGTGTGCGTGTGTGATTGGATTATAAAGCAATCCATTCTACTTTACAGCTGTTATACTATTTTTCTACGAATTGGAGACAGCACACGTGGCGTTTTGACCAAAGCTACAGTCTCTGACCCAAACGTAGTTTGAACAGCAAGATGGAAACACAACGACGCTGGTTTCAAAATCCCAGACTTAATGCCTAACTATCCACTCCTCTAGTTATCCCCTTTACATCCACCATTGGCATTCTGCTGTCTGACTTAAAACTCCAACGGGCCGATGAATACCAAATGAGACAGAGGAAATCCAGCTGGGAATACATTGTCAGAAGGAAAAGTGGCGTGCCCCCCGCGTAGGCCGAGTCCCACTGCAAATCAGCGCACAAGTCTCAGCTCTACTCATCTTAAGCCTGTGAGCAGGTGTAGTTTGGACTCTGCGTCGCCACACCATTAAACCTTAAGTCAAGCCACAGCGCCTGAACACCACATTGTGATACGAAGCAAATTGATCTGATTTCCCCCACGACGAGCAGCAGTGCGGCAGCGTGCTGGTGCGTCGGAGCTACACATGTGTAATGCGCACATTGATACACACACGCAGACACGCGCGGACCGCCGATCTTTTATTTACCATCGACCCTCCAGTATGCACAGACGCACAGAAGCACGAACCGAAGGCCACATCCACAAGCATACTCTGCTTCCAGATGAGCCCAGATGACGGGGGGGGGGGGGGGGGTGCAGTGAGGCAGAGACGGGGGACATGCACAGGGCCTCGTGTTCACTGCCTGGGAATTATCACATCAAACTCGTGCGCCCGACGGTCCTGACAGGCCCGCGGCCGAGCCGACGCAGCCTGGCGCAGACAGGAATGACTCTGCTGGACAACCACTGGGTATTGACTATTGTCGTGCACCAGTGATTCACAACACACCAATAACATTCAGATCTACACAGACAACCGGGGAGGAAGTTCCTGTCAAACTCGCTAAAACAACCAACACGGAATCAGTGAAAATGTTCTTCATGGACTGTTGCATAGATTAGTTTTCACGAGGCGCTCACACTTTCGTTCAACGTGGTTAGAGGTTTTTGGGATGGTGGACCTTATTTTGTGAAATTAGTTCCATT
Source organism: Gasterosteus aculeatus (assembly GCF_964276395.1). NCBI lineage: Eukaryota > Metazoa > Chordata > Actinopteri > Perciformes > Gasterosteidae > Gasterosteus > Gasterosteus aculeatus. Next base: position 14,277,978 of record NC_135698.1, read on the forward strand.
GAAATGAATCTCTGGTTTTCAGTAGACTTTTATTTATTTTCATGATGTGTTCAAACAGCGGCTCAGAGCTGACGACAACGTTCTACCAGGCTGGAAATGATAAACACAAAACCAGATCACTTGGTAAAATGAAGAGCATTTAGCTCCTATCAGCATTTTAATCCTCTAAACAGTTTTGTTTTAAATGAAAAGTTTATTTCATTAAAATATTAATGCTGTCAACATAGAAGCTAACAGGTAAGCTAACCAGGCTATGCTTCAGCACATTTGGTGCTTTGTAGCAGCATGCTAACACGCTAACAATCAAAATGACAGAGTTTAGTTTTATTTATGAGCCAAAATATACAAAATTAGGTTAAAAAAGTTTATTTTTACGTTCTTTTTCACACTTCACTCACTGCAAGACGGTTTTCAACCGGCATGTACATGAAAACAAATGTTCTCTCTTCTCATACTCTATTCAGACACACAGTCAGTTTGAGTCTAGAACCTTAGAGTTCAGAATGTTTTGTTGCCATGACAAAAACTTGCTTGTACCTCCCTAGAAACCTACTGAAAGGTTTTGAGTGTTTGTAACGCATTGCTGATATCCTGTTCCTACATATCTATACTAAAGGCACCGAGAGACCATCACCGTCACGTCTGAGGTAGGCTGTTGTTTACATGATTCCTTGATGAGATTCTAGCAAACACTTGGTCTCAGTAGAGTTGCAACTAGCGTTAGCTAACGTTAATTACCTCTTCGTTGACAATGGCTGAACATTGCTCTAGTGAATGCTCTTCCACATGTTTATGTCTGGTGACTTTTCTTGAGTTAGTAGCCCCTTATTAGACAGCACTTTAAAAGGGATCTCCTGGTTTAGAAACAGTCACTGCAACAGCATATAAGGTTAATGGCGTGGCTGGTTGCTTTATGCTGCTCACGCTGAGGCGACAGATGCAGCGGGAGGCCGGCCCACTCATAACACTGACATTGGCATATGTATGAGAGATGAAAGGTATGGAGGGAGAAACACACACATACACACACACACACACACACACACACACACACACACACACACACACACACACACACACACAAGGCTGGTGAAAGTCACAGACACTTTGGTCTCACTGACTGAGAGCAATGACAAGAAGCAAGAGATGCACAGAGGAGAGGAGGATGCTGTGTGAGAGGATGGGAGAACCTTTGTGCAGAGTGAAAGTGACTTCCCTTTTATTTTCTCTCACGCTGAGTTTGAAAAAGTGGTATTTCCACAGTGAGCTCAGGTAAAGGCAGGGATACATCTCCGAGCTGACATATGATCCACTCTTATTTTTAGAGAGCCATTGACGTGCTGTGACTTTGGAAGGGTTTGAGATATCTACAAAATGACAACGTAAAGAATAGTCTGAAGCACTTTGCCTTGAGAGCACCTAAATTCAACGCTTTCTCCCCTCTGCCACTATTAAGACGGGTGTTCAGCCTTGCAGACGAACACAAGCCTTTAATAAATTATTAGTGACCACTTTCTCTCCTCGGAGCTGCATGGTGATTTAATACAAGTTTAAAGTTTCAACAGAGAAAGGCTAATTTCCCGGGATGGGTGACAAGGGTTTAAGAGGCTATACTGACTATATGCAGGGCAGAATGAGGAAAGCCAAGGGTCCTTCGTCTAGGAGAGCTGAAATCCAGCACCTGCACCAATCCTACGCCTCGGGGCAGCCCCTCTTGCCTGCCTGCGCCCTCCTCACTTTCCTGCACAAAGAACAGATGGAGATCACGGCGAATGAAGAGACCGCAGAGAGTTTGATTGAGAGATATGAGATTGAAGAGACAGGTATGTGAAGACAGAGCTGCGTGCCATGTTGGGCTGCTTGCTGCTCCTTATTTTGGATTAGGAAAACCCTCTACTCTTTTAAGGAATAATCACGTAATGATGCTAATTGAGCTCAAACAGAAGTCAAGCCTTTAGCTCCTCTGGTCCCAGGCTGACAAAGTGTTTTGCTGTAAGGCCGGGGTCTAATTGACAGATGGACAAAATGGTTATTTTGTTAATGACCAATTAAATAGTGTAGTCCCCTCTTTAAATGTTTTTTTGTATTGTACTTAAAAGAGCCAATGCTACCAGTGTTACTCTTCTCTTTCCTCCTCTTGCAGCCAGAGAAAGTAGGTCCATGACATTTGAAGGGTTCTTCAGGTACATGGAGTCCAAAGACTGCTGCGTGTTCGACCAGGCCCACACGTCTGTGTACCAACACATGGAAAAGCCTCTCAGCAACTACTTCATCTCCACCTCGCACAACACCTACCTGACTGGAGATCAGATTGTCGGAAAGAGCCACCTGGACGCATATGTTAGGTAGGGAAGTGCAGTGAAAACAGTACAGCTACACCAACCCACTTCCAATTGAAACAAGTCCCCACTGTCCAGAATTGCACAGACGTGTAATTACACTTGCAAATCCTTACATCTCATCTGCTATTTAACATGGGTCATCAAACCCCAGATAAGGCCAATTGAAAAATTTAAACTGGTCACTATCAGTACACATTGACTTTCCTTTTAAAGTCGCTTCCTGATACCTACATGTGTGTTCTCAGGATTCTATCCTTTCATTCACCAGCTCGTCTGCTGAGCCACGGTGAATCTCCCGTGGTCCCTTTATGGGACCATGAAAGTGATTACAAAAGGGGCTGATGCTAGCAGAAGGGATGTTTTTATGTTCCTTGTGAATGTGCTGAGAGCTCTGGTCATTTGGTGGAGTGAGAGCCTCTTTGGTTTACTTAGGTAAAGGATTAATCATGTAGAGATGGGCGCAAAGGGTTGGGAGTAAAAGTGCGCTTTTTAAAAACGCTACAAACTGGAGGTGAATGGAGAAAGAAAAGGAAATGAAAAGATTCAGTCTTTATATTTTAAAATAATTTAATTTAATAATAATTTTAGCTTTAACAATCCTCACATGGGAATTTAGCATCAGGGTCACACATTCAGAGTGCCTACCTGAATAAACTGTGACATGTCGTCTGCTTGTGGGCTGGTTACAAAGAGGTGCCAAAGATATAGATGGTAAAACACTTTCTACGAGAATACGATGAAAAGGTTGATACTTCTTTGTTTTTCTGCATGAAGGATGGAGCTAGAGTCAGGCCACAGTCAAGATACAAGGGATACACTCTCAATTAAAAAGTCACAGATGAACACATTGTACTGCATATTTTGTGTTGTTGTGCACAAACATTTATATTTTATTGGTTCCCAGCTCTAATAACACTCATCTTCAGTTAGAATTAGAATGACTCATTCACTTTGGAAGCACATATTCAGGACTTGATAACTGTTCCAATTCCAATACATTCATCCTTCTCCACACGCTCTCCATAGTCAAAGGTGTTTTAATCCAATATCCTTATATAATAAAAAAATACGAAAAAAGAATATAATGATTGAAAATGAATAAATCAGTGACACCTTCTCCTAAATGTGGGAGGAAGTCACCACGCAACTCACTTTAATCACAGTATCAGTGTTTGTAGCAACTCTGTAAAGCAAAAAACTACAGAAAGAAAACGCTCATAACGTTTCTATGAGCAAAGAGAAAAATATGGCTGAGAACTATGGTGAAAGAATGATGACACACTAACTGCTGAAGAAACACATCGGAGGCGCATTCACATGTGTGGCATCATAAAACAGCAGAAAGGGTCGGAAAGACTGATTTCCCAATAAGCAAATAAATATAACAAATGGAAATGTACTAGCCCCATCTGAAGAGCTTATCAGATCCTTACATTGTATTATTCACACTTACTAAATACATGAAACTGTATAAAATACAATAATGTTTCTTTTGTATGAGAGTAGTTATGAAGACTACTACGTTCTCATGCAGCACCTTTTATACGTGCTCATTGTATTCTACAGCTGAGTCTGTGCATGTGTCTCTGCATGCATGTGCTCATCTGTGTCTCTCTCCGTGCCACAGTGCTCTGATGAAAGGCTGTCGCTGTCTGGAGATTGACTGCTGGGATGGGCCAGATATGGAGCCCATAGTGTACCACGGCTACACCCTGACCACCAAGATATTATTTAAGGACGTCATCGCCACTGTGAAGCAACACGCCTTTGAGGTAACGGCTGGTGGTGTGTTACATCACATATTCCTGAGGAGTGTTCGCTCCTGCCTCCGCAGCCGCCAGGAGTTCCTACTTAGTTGCATTTGCTCCAATTAACAGCATCTCTGATCTTAATGCTTTGCTTGCAAGTTGTCTTTGATTTTGGCCGTTCTCTCTGTGATCTGCCGAGAGAATTCAGAGTGAACACCGAGCCCGGCGGTTCCATGTTGATGCTAATTGCTGGAAAAAGGGTTTGAATCATTCTTTTTGATGTTTCTTGGCAGGTGTCTGCTTACCCGGTAATCCTGTCGCTGGAAAATCATTGCTCCAAAGAGCAGCAGGAGGTCATGGCCAAGTACCTCATCTCTATCCTGGGGGAAGAGCTGCTGAGCAGTCCCTTGGATCTCGCGACCAATGGAGACCTCCCTAGCCCCAATGTAAGAGACTAAAAAGAGACTATCTGAGTGGTAAATCAGAACCGGGAACTGCGTTTAATGTTTGAGCTGCTTTTGCAGGCGTGTTTGTATGTGTAAATCCTGACGGCCTGTTGCCCATAGAAGGCCATTTTCAGGCCTCATTAATCTCTCAGAGGTTGGAAAAATGGAATGTGATGTGGTTTATTCGGAGAATGGAGAAATATCTTTTTTTTAAGCACGCCGAGGCACTTGAGCTGATTGTTCGTTTCGATTACCGCGTTTGGGCCCCCGACTTCTCCAACGAAAGCGTCTGCCCGAACCTTTGACTGAGCGACCGGCCTGCGAGGCGCTGGCACAGTACTGTCTATCTATCTATATGATGAGGAAGATGAAGGCTTTTTCTCTGAGAGTGAATGAATGTGAGCTGTCTCACTGGAGTTTCTTGCTGCCTCAGACTTCTTACGGCTTTGGAATTTATGGCAAGAAATGAGATGCGTTTTATCCCGAGCGTGCATATAAGATCATTCTTTACCTTTATGACTGAGGAAGTGGGGGCTTGGATGGGAGCCTCAGCACTAATGGCTCTCATCTTGACTATTAACCCCCCAGCAACATGAATACTGAATCAGTGTTACTGAATACGCTCCAATTGTGAAAGTTGAACCAATATGCAATTCTCAAAAACTCTTCATTACCTTCTACTCCACTCTGACCCTTTAGATCAAAGGCGTCAAATCATTTTTTTACTCTTTTTTTCAAACGTAAACATGGATCATTTATTTTATTCTAAACTACATACACAAAGCTTCTAGCTCTCCAGACTGAATCATGCAACAGCAGTGAAATAAGGCCGGCGTGCCAAAAGAAGCTCTGGAGGTTATAATTTTCATACTATATGGACTCTTTATGGGTTATACATGTTAAGAGATCAGTAATTATTTTTGCATATTTTGCCTGTGCATACACTGCAGCTGACAGGGTGACTTCCTGCCTTGTGGCTCACCATGAAGCTGCTTCCAAATCCAGTTCATAGTGTTTTCCTTCTCTTTACTTTTAGCATATGGCTGCTCATCTGCATTTAAGAGCCCTATAGAGTACGGACTAACAGCCAAGGCGGTGAAATGTAGCAGCATGTGTGTGATTCACAGATTTTGCACACCTGCCTTCTTCTTCTTCTTCTTCTTCTTCACCGCAACAACCTGGGCTATGTGCACGTACTAACATGATGTGGCCACAGGGCGAGTCTTTGAACAACAGAACAGGGTCTTTTTCACAAATCACAGAGGGGGGGGCGGTTTGTGCAAAGCAAATGTTTTGATGTATGTTTCCTGCGTTTGAAGATGCAGGAAGAGGGAATATTCAGAGTTTGTTTGAGTAATGCAGCTGTGTGATGGGGATTATAGGTGCAGAGATGAAGGTAAACATTTCCACTTATTCATGTGTGAATTTATGCTGTTTGTGTATTTGTGGGGACACCAGGACCTGAAGTATAAGATCCTCATCAAGAATAAAAAGCTAAAGAATCACGTTGAGGCTGAGAGCGCATCAGGGACAGAGGCCGAGGAGAGTGTAGATGATGCCGAGGATGAGGAGGAGGAGGAGGATGAGGATGAGGAGGAGGAAGAGGAGCGACAGTCCAAAGCAAAGTTCTGGCTTCCCAGAAAGGCAGTTGCTAAGACAAAAGTAAGCCAGTTAGGAACAGAAGTATTCTGCACAGATATTATTGAATGTACATTGCAACCATAAGATGATGAAGCAAAAAGGTGAAGCTTTACTCCACCCACCTCTTTTCTCTTTGGTAAATATTTGGTTTTGTCTTTCTCTCTACCCTTAATGAAATGAGCATTTGAAGAAGGTTGCGGTGGCAGAGGCCTTGTCGGACCTGGTTGTATACACCAGGTCTGTGAAGTTCATCAGCTTCACTCATTCCAAGGACAATCAGAACCTCTATGAGAACACATCAATGGCAGAGAAGAAAGCTCGCAAGCTAGCCAAAGCCTCAGGTAAAATGATATGTAGGGTCAGGAAAGGAAAGCCTGATTCTGAGGTAATGAAGAATGTTTAGATGTCAGTACAGATCTCAGAAAATCTAATTCTGATGAGGCCAGCATATTCAAATGATTTACAATCACATGGAGCCGAAAGGACAAGTCTCTGTAGGTCCTCTTTGGACGGGTAAATGCAATTACATCTGGCGCCATAAACCTCCTTAATAGCGGAGGCATATTGAGCATGACATATACGACATGGGGGAGTACTTTATAGGGAATGAAGCACAAAAGCACAACTCAAGAAATGTGCTTCATCCTCTCACTGTTTGACAAGTGGAAAAAAGCCCGAAGAGGTTCGAATCAGCTGATCAGTGAAACTGTCTCTGTAATCGGAGAAACTGAGCGATGTAGGGAAATGACATCTGCTGCTGCTGAGGAGTGGTGACACTTTCCAGACACATTTGACATGAGAGTGTTGTGCGTCCTCTCACACAGGTGCTGATTTTGTTCAGCACAACCAGAAGTTCCTCAGCAGGATTTACCCGGCCGGCTCGAGGACGTCTTCTACCAATTACAACCCTCAGGAGTTTTGGAACGTCGGTTCACAGCTCGGTGAGTCGGACAGGGCGAACAAACATTATTATGATTATAATAATTATCTAGGCACGGGAAATGGACATTGAATTTCTAATAATGCTTAAACATGAGAAAAATTCACATTTCTATGGGACGAATACTGTCTATGCATACGCATACAGTGCACGCAGTGCTACCTGACATGCAGTGATGGAGTCATGGAAATCTTTTTAAGCATTCTGTCATTTGGACAAATCTGAATAGGTAATAAATATGGAAGTAAATCATTTTCTTTTGAAAAAATTAATACATTAAGCCATCGTTATTTCATTCACTTATTGAGTATCTAATTAATTGACATTTATTTGTAAAATATAGCGTTATACAGAAATACGGTTCTTGTCCCTGATAGTAGTACTCTCTTGCCAAGAATATTGCCATTTTGGTCAAAACACCAATTCAGAAGTGTTCTTTCCTGGTTTCCTGCTCGACACACACTGAACAACCATCCCAACCCATTACAAGCTTTCCAAATGGAGAGGAACGCAATTCGGAAAGTGAAATTGTCAAACTTCAAAGGGAACAACCCGGCCAAGTGTCCTGTTGATTAGCAGTGAAAAGAACATTTCATTTCAGTCTGCAGCCTGACCGCTGATCTGTGTTTCCTCGGAGCGAGTCCTCTCCTGGCCCTTATCGCACATTTTATAAATCGATTTGCACTACCCCAACCCCCCCAGATGTTTTCTCTCTCTATATAAACCACATCCTTATCTTTTATTTTGTCATTTCTTAGTCCAGCGTGAACATTGGCTCGACTCCATATCACAATCCTTTGCTCTGCAGAGCGACAATTCTTCAAAAAGAAAACGCATTCGTGAACTTGACATCCTCACTCCTGCTGGCGACGCGCGATTACCCACAAACCTCACAACCCATCGCTCAGGCTCCGTCACCGTGTCCGCCTTTTCACAACCTCCTCATCCGTCTTCATCACTCAGCCGGCCGTCCTCTGAATGTGACGCGAAGGCCCGCCGGTGGCCGAGCAGAGGGGTCGGCGTGCTGCGGTGTTAGCCGTGCCGACGGTTTCAAGGGTTCACTGGAGTGGGCTGGTTAGGACCACAAATAAAGGTGTTTTTTTTCCACCCTGCCACTCTATTCACATGTCTGACATGTCACTGAAGACATGGAATGTGCTGCACACTAGCCGTCAAAAGAGCTTTGCACCACAACAATACGAGTACAGACGAGCTTTGTGCCCAGTTGAATATTTCCCTGATGCAACGCAGGCAATTGTTAAGGGAACATTTCAAGTCAATATATATAATTTGGCTCCCTCCTGCAGAATGAACAAGATGTCTTAGAAAACATAAGGTGTGTGGAGGAGATGCTGCCTGTTTTATTAAAGCAAGCTCTAGGCAGTCTCTATTTTGTTCTTGTAAAAAAAAAATGCTGTCACAGCGATGGCACCTCGTTTTTGTCCTTCCAAACATTGTCCCGTGGTGTGTTGCAGTCGCCCTCAATTTCCAGTCCCTGGGCTTGTCCATGGACCTTAACGACGGCCGTTTCCAGGACAACGGGGGCTGTGGCTACGTCCTGAAACCAGCGGTGCTCATGTCCAGTCAGAGAAGCTTCGATCCCAGCTGCAGCCAGCGCGGCCCCAACTCCACACACCTGCTGCTCAAGGTACAGATCCAGAGCCCAGAATGCTGAAGAATCCACTCAGGGGGGGTTGAGGCGTAATGTCACAGCGCTGTGTGTGTTGTTTGTGTGTACACACGTGTGTGCGTCTATGCCTCACAATACTGAGGTTGTGTAGAAGAGCTCATCTCACTCTTAGCCTCCAGATAAATGCTTTCCTGCCGGATACTGTGAACCAACAACCACATGAATCTCCCTGAGATAGTCTTTGTTTAATGAGATTACCTCCCTCAGATAGTAAAAGGGAAAGGAGACGGCATTTCTAATGCAATTAGACCCCGGATAGAATTAATAAATCATCTTATTTTCTATTCTTTTAATCACGTTTGTGGCAATTTGTAATGCACTGCATACTAGTCACACGGAAATGAATGAATGAGGCTGCAGAGAGCAGTCGCGTTTCTTTAGTGTGCCGCCTGTCACAACATCAACTTTTCAAAGTCCAATTACAGTTTGCTCTTATGCAGAACATAGTGGTTTGACTCGAGAGATGTCTTCGTGGAGGTGCCTGGGATCACATGGGACTCACTGCAGAGGAACTAGAATCAGTCCTATGAATCATTTCAACTGGCTGCAAAGGTGTTAATGGTTTTCAAAAAGAGTTTTTCCTAAATTGAACTCAGTATTGTAGCTGTTTAAATATTACACGAGCTATATCCTTTTCTTTAACGCCTACTATAATGCTTGCTTTTGCTGTTGTCAGACGAAGGAAATACATCTTGATCAGACAATAGATCATGAGAATGGATGAGCACAACGGATATTGTTTTCTAAAGGAGGACGCGCACAGACACAGACTACACCATCCGAGCACAGTGCATGAAATGTAAATAGTGGTGCGCTCCTTTTCCGGATGCCCCGGGAGACACCTTACCTATATTTATTCACATCATCTGGGCATATTATTATTGGATCCCTTCAGACAAAATCCTGCAATATTGACTCAGCTCTCACCTCAGCTGAAATAAAAGTCATGAAAGTCATAGTGTCGCTTACATGTGGTTGAGTTTAAAAAAAAAAAAAGAGCATAATGCAGGGCGTTTTGCAGCACGTCTTTAGCAAAGGAAACAAGGCTGTAATTTTGGGCCGGACACTGCAAAGCTTCATCAGTGCCAAGCAGTGCATGTCGCGATAAGTACATGCAGGTTTGTCTTTGATCAAAGGCAGGGAGGGGACGGCTCGGTGTGAGAGGACTGCAGATAAGCCTGCCTCTCTCCACACTTGCGTGATTACAGCCTTCCCCCCTCTCTTCAGTCCTCCACTCTTACTGGCCCTCCGCTTTTCTTTGTTTATACTGTTCTTCCCTGATATCAATTACGTTCTCTTACCATTTTTGTGACCATCCCAAATGAATCTGTGTGTGTCTGCAGATGATTAGTGGGTCCAACCTACCGATCTCCAGGAGTGGCAAACCTCTGGACTCCTTTGTCAGAGTGGAGATTCATGGGATTCCATCTGATTCACGCAAAAAAAGCACCCACACTGTCAAGAACAACTGTAAGTGCTGCCGGACCGATTACTTTCATCATGTCACAATGTGTCTTTTGTTTTAGTTAACTGAGCAGTTTAACTTAAAAATGAAGTATGGCAGAGAACGTGAATTTCTGAGGACCAATCAGAAGCCATAATTGGTTTTGTGGGCCGTGTTTGTTCTTTCGGAATTTTAACGTTATGACAGTTATTTGCTTTGAACCGCGAGAGAAAAAGTTAGGGAATCACCGATGGGATTCACAGGGGTTCTGAAATTCACGAACACCAGGATGAAATGTCTGAGAGGGAGAAGAAACAGGAAGAGAGCCGGAATGAGGGAGCATTAGAACAACGTTGAACTAAGATGAAGATGGGAAACAATTTTGTAATTTTGTAAAAAAAAAATGCCATTTAACTGCTAAATGCTCCACTATGGTCATCATAATGTTATCTGTATACGGTTTGGTGCCGAGCCTTTATATTACAGATATTTAAAGCGGTTTAACTGAAAGCAGCCGCCTGCAGTGGCAGGAAAAGCCTATTAGAGCTGAGGGAGTGAGCCACAGCAGTGGAATCACAGGGCTTTAAAACCAAAACAATGACTTAAAAGACGCTTAAAACTCCTCAGAGCTGAGGGGACCAATAGAGTCAAGTGATAATACTCTGTGGGGGTCATCGTTAAGAGTAACACCTTTCACAATACACATATTCATTTGATATGATGGCTTTAGCTAAACCTATTGATGCTCAGTGAACGGGGTCATTCTAATTTCCATTACAGCTCTGAGTCCTTACTGGGCTTCTGACATGAACTTCAACATCAGCGTGCCGGAGCTTTGCCTCATCCGCTTCTGTGTCCGCGAGCAGACGGGGCTCTTCACCAGCGACTTTGTGGGCCAGTACACTCTGCCCTTCACCAGCCTGAAGAGAGGTGAGCCACAGAGGCTGAAGGTCGGAGGGGGGGGCGGGGAGGTTGGGAGCGGGACAAAAAGGCTAAATTACATCAGGTGACATTGTGGGACCATTGTTGTATTTCCCCTTGTGACAGCTGACAGCGTCAGCATTGCTGAAGGTTGGATCCCGTTTCATAGAAATGCTTCTGTGCTTCTTCGTGATGCTCTCGTACTTAGCGGCTATACACACATTTCTTTTGACGCCCGCCTTCATTCTGCACCTCAGGCTACCGCTGGGTGCCTCTGAGATCCCGAGACGGATGCAGCCTGGATCCAGCTTCCCTCTTTGTCTTTGTTTGGTATCCTTAAATACAGCTCTCCATATCAGACTCTCTCTTACACACACACACACACACACACACTTTGTCAAGAGATAGAGAAGCGTGGCTGATGCAGAAACAGCATCAACAGAAATATATAATTAAATCAAATGGACCGTTTCCTCAGATATAAATATCGGTTTTATTGTCAGAAAATAGACATGTTTTCTCTCCAGTGAGGAGGAAAAAGACCAGAGGAGTAATGCAGAATAACGCTCTTCTGGCATCAAGTAGTGGAGAAACCCCCAAAGTAGGAGATTACATTCTTATCAAATGAATTATTGATGCAAGTGCATTTATTGTGGCAGCGTTGATCACACGTAAGAGAAACCATAAAGAAATGTTCATCTATTCCAAAACAATGAATGCAATTATTCTATTTTCTGAAGGCAATGAGTGATGCCAGGATACATTAATAGTCAATGAGCACTATACTATGAAAGAGTAGCAGGCAGCAATTTCCTCCAAGCCCACTTCCTCGTGAGAGACGCAGCAGGGAATAATATAAATAGCATTCACAGAGCTTTACATTATTCAACTGAATCCAGTGCTGCGAGACTACTTCTATCCTTTATCACTAAATCCTATGAATGAGATGAAAGACAGTAGAGCGTCAGCAGGCGTATCATGAGGAAGATGTAAGATCACATGAGGTCCAGCCTTAAGCCCCAGAGAGTATGTGTGTGTTCTTTATTCCGGAGTGCTTGTGTGGGCATGCAAATGTCTGCCTTTGCCTGTTTGCTTGTGCATAGCTGTGTCTGAATGCCACTGATGGATGAGACAGAGGATGGAGTGATGGGAAGAGCGTTAACTCGGCCCCTCAGGCCGGAGAGGCTGCGTCGTCCTCCCGCTCACAGACTCTCACTCCCCTGCCTCTCCCTCACTCTCCTGCCTCCCGCTTCCGATTCCACCGGTCAAGGACATCCAGTCGACAAACACACTCAGTCTGAGCAGGTGTCAGACAGGCCTTCCCTAACTGCAATGCATCACCTGCCCCTTAATCTGTCACATCGACAGTCTCCACCACACACGCTTCCAGGTTCAATAGTCATCCCTATAAATAGAAAGTTTCTTGACTTCAACCATCAGCAAAGTCACATCCCAAAATTGGACAAATGATTCCTTCATTTGATTCCTTCATTTTGTAAAGTAAAACAGACAAGGTAATGCTTTGTACAGTAAACGGTATCCTTCTCTAAGTCTTTTACTCAGCCTTGTAAAGTCATCTAAAACCCCCAATTTAATGCCAAAATATGTAGCTCTGGAGGGAGGCTAGGGTGCCTGATGAATGGGTGCGAGTCCTCAGCTCCTCTGCACAGGTGCATTTGTCTCATTCAATGGGAGAGATCCTGGAATTGATTCCCTCCTGGTGGCGCTGCTCCCCCTGCTGGCAGCGCACTAACAGCGCAGCTCTCTGAGGTCAGATCGCACAGTTTCCGAGGACAAACCACTTCTCCTTTTCTAGTAAATCTTCCACCAGTCTGATGTTGGTCGCAGCCACAAAGTTATTCTTGCTCTTCACTGTGACTTCCAGTACCCTCCCATACAGCAGTGGGATGGAATTGTACTCCAACTGGGAATAAGAGGCAGATATTTTAGCTATCAAAAAGCTTGACATTCTGACTAGTTTGGCTTTTAATTGTTTACCTATTTATTCGTTTTTCTTTCTTTAAAGCTTGTCTGTGCAACATTAAAATACTGTTAAGGGCTTTATATATACAAATTTACATTCCTAGATCATAATAAAATCTGAAACAACACACTACTTTAAATTACTGTGGCATTATTCCTTTTTTTACTGAAAAGTATCTTAATGTTACATGCACTGGCCCTTTAACTAGATACACGAAAGCCTTACTTTCCCAACGGAAAACCAAAGGATTCTATGACTGTGTTAGATCGTGAATAGCAGGTGGAAAAGATGGAAGTCGTACCAGCTCATTGAAGGTGGGGTTGTCATTATTCCGAACCACCTTGGTCTTCCTCTTGTACTGCAGCCGAGGGTCCGGCCTAAGATGCGCGATCACATGGGCGTCGGGGTTGGCGCCATTTGACAGCTTCTGTTGAAAAGAAAACAGATTGCCTGCACTTTAGCACACACCGTAAAGTTTGCATAAGACGAACAAACAATGCAATGATGCCCGTCAAGGAAACTCACAACGTTCTTCAGGTGTTTTACTAAGACCGATAGCTTGCAGTCAGAGTAAGAAATTTTCAGCTGGACCTGAGGACGAGCTCCTGCAATACATTAGTGCATCGATGTCGAAGTATAACGTTGAGTACATCCTGTACTGTAAATGGGCAATCATCTAAATTCACAGAATCTTCCAATTGTACAGTAAATTTGATCCCACTGTTGATTTAAATGCGAGGATTTACCTGTCACCCCACTTTCTGGAACTGTGATGGGGCCGTCCAGGAACATGCTGCAGACAAACTCATTCTGAAAGGGACAGCGCGAGGCAGGTTTGTGGGTTAGTCGGGCAAAACAAGTGGTCACCGAGAGAAATCCACCCCCCCAAAAAAGCGAGCGGAACTTACTCCCTTGCAAGGCCCCTCAAAAAGCTCTTTCAGGTATTTATTTAGCATAGACATCCTGCTGCCTGGGGTGAATGACATCTTAAACCACTTGGGAAACCTATTTTGAGTACAATAATTAAATTATGTTAATATTGTTGAAGAATGAATAAAATAGCCACAGGATGTGCGTTGTGCGGGTATATTTGATCTTCACTCACGGCGGCAGCTGCGTTTCAATAAAGTGCTTCTTCAGCTGCTTATGGATGAGCTCAAACTGCCCGAATGTCTTCTCACTGTTCAGAACACCATTGTGGATGGTCACTCGGATGTTGTAGATCTGCAGAATAAAACAGAACTAATTCATTAGGTTGTAGGGGGAATATATGAAGAGAGACTGCTGATCACACAGAATCCACTTTGAAGCTCAGCTGGAAGCTGATTTAGCAACTGGTGCGCACGCTTAAATCCTCTTGGAAGATGGCAGCCTGAGGGAAATTTTACCTTCAAGGATCTGTAAAGCATTTCAGCGGTCCGTCTGTCTTTAGTTAAGAACGTCCGGCGCACACACGTGTATCAAACCCTACAGCGAGGTAACAAAGAACTTTTACAGTACTTTCAAGTCAATCCTAACCAATCAGCTTCTTTACTTTTACTGTTAAAGATTTTCTCTATAATGCTAGCCGTCTGAAATGCTATTGCCTTTACTGACCACCTGGGAAACTACCTCAGTGTTAATACCAGAGTGCATGAGAGTTGTCAATCTGAGTCACTGGGTAAGTGCTTCATCTCAGTCTAAAAGTGTTCAACCTGGCATCAGGAGGCTTAATCTGAGCAGTGATATGGCAACAATCATGGGTAACACTAAGGGAGGCCACAAGTGAGAGCAAACACACACGCAGTGAGTATGCCGGGGGTTGTTCCCCTGTGTGTACCAATGTGCCGTCCGTTCCAGCTGTTATTTCAGTCTGAATAACCGCAGCCTCACCACATCTTTTCCGCTGATGGTGTATCCCTGGATGACAGCTTCCTGGATGTTGGTGGAAGGAGCCGGGCTGCTGAGCGGCTGCACCTGTGCTTCTTGTTTCTTCCCTTGAGCTATGCTGTGTGTGAGGAAGTTAAACTTGACTGCCATACAGTCCATGCTTTCCTTGATCTTCCTGCAGCCGGATGGAAACAAACCATAAGAATAAGACATTAAGATTTTCTTCCGGAGAGAGGCTGATCGTTTGTGTGTTTGACCCTGAAATCACCTTGTGAAGTAGGATGTGGCCTCCAGGTCCGTGTCACAAGGTCTGAGGTTCTTCTGGACGTACAGCAGGTCGTTTGAGTCCTTCAGTTCTGGCATATTTGCATTTAGCATCTGGAAACCACCAATGAAAAGGTGATGATGCTATTCGGATGTAGCGAGGAGATTCTCACCGTGATGATGTCACTCATTAAAAAAGGTCTCACCAGCTCCAACAAGCTGATTATCAATGCAGTGCGCTTTCTGATCATGTTGTAGGCTTCACAGCAGAGCTCCACGAAGCGATGCAGGCGCTGAGGGTTCTGCCCCCCGCCTGTGATGAAGTGCTGCATCTCGGACGTAAAGACGAATGGAGACCGGTCCCTATCATTGCAAAAAGAGGAGCAGGGGGACATTTTCTTTAAACACGCTGCTCTTTTCACTTTTAAAAAAAGTAGCGCTAGACTTTTTGTTCACTTGCCTTTTAAAGTTTCCGAACTTTTGTGCGTTGCCCATGATCTTGCCAAAGTCGATGTGAAACATGTGCCCAGTGTTCTTCAACATGATGTTGTCATTGTGGCGGTCACAGATCCCCAGGATGAAGGTGGCCACACACCACCCTGCACACGAGTGGATGAAGTTCATCACAGCCTGCGTGTTCACAACAGCAGAGTGTTAGTGCAACATGTCCGGCACGGAAGTGACCTAATCAAAGCTTTTCCAGTGGTCCCGACCTTGTCATAGTCCTCTTTAGTTTTGTTAGACATGTGGAACCATTTCTCCAGTGTGTCTTCTCGAAGGGTGCCACCCAGACCCCACTCCTGCTGAATCTGCCCGAGGGTCACTGCATCTGGGACCACTTCCACCAGGCCTGACGGCCACACAGAATGTACGGGAGTACAATGAATCCACAGCTCAGTTAGCTTGTAACGACAATCATGAAAAATTATAAAATTATAATGTACGTTCTAAAAACACAAACAGGTCCACTGACCCTGATTTCTGCCCGTGGAAAGACACCTGTAGGTGATCATTTGCAGGTCCAGCCCCTCCTGTAGCCACACACTGTCCATCACACAGACTATCTGAAGCACCAACATGTCCTGCCGCAGGTTATCTCCTGTCTGAACGACACATCCAACACGGTAAAGAAATGAGTTCACTAAAAGGTGCTTTGTGAGCCAAGACGAAAGCAAGACTTTTTGTTTTGTTTGTTTCTCCTGCAGTAAACTTCTCAAACTATTCCCTCTTTACGTCTGTCGCTGTAGAGCGTTGCTGTGATGCTGCGTTGTTGAAAGCTGTAATATTGCTTGGATAATTGCTTGGATAGTTATTTGTTAATGCCTGCGCTATATATTATCCTATGCTGATTTCTGCAGGCTGAACTTCTACTCTCTGGAAACCTTTGTGTGAATAAAACCTGCCCATCAACCCAGCAGGACCTCGTTTTAGGGGCATTGATTAATGCTGACTTTGCAAACTCTTACAAGTAAACCTTAAATATAAAAGTAAGATAAAAGCTAAAAGAAGAAAAATGGTCTTGCATGAGGCCCAGGGTGGATCAATAAAGCAACATATCATTACCAACCTTGCAGATGACACTGATGTTTTTGGCCAGCGGGTCTGAGCAGGAGAAGGAGATCCCAAGAGGAGCAGCATTGGAGTTGTAAAACTTACAAGACTGCAAGTCAAATATCAGAGTAAACTCTCCAGTGTGCAGATCAGATCAGACGCTGCAAATTTGGGATTTAGGGCAATACAAATACATCTGAAAATGAGATCAAAGTAATGATGTAATAGTGGTAGCCTAATTTGTTATAATAAAGTTAGAATTACATCCAGGTCCACTGCCTTCACACGCACGGCAGGATCCAGTGGCAGACAACAGCTGATCCGCTCTCCGAAGAACTCCTGAATCTTTACTTTCTCATTGGCCAAAACATTCTGCTGAAAAACACGTCAAATGAAAAAGGAAAACGGGCATGAAACGTGCACAGTGGGATGTAACAATGTGACCCGGTGGATGAAAGTACATCTGTTTACGAACCTTACGCCGAGCCTCTTTAGCGGTGCAGACCTGCTCGGCCACCTGCATGAGCACAGACAGCAGGCGGGTCTCGTTCTCCAGCTCCTGCCTCAGAGCCCGGCCACAACAGTGCCGCAGGGCAGCCTGTACCTTACTAAACCAACTCTGGTAGTAGGAGTCAGTGTAGGCATCCTCCAGCAGCCTGCCGGCATTTTAATAAATAATATATTATGTCATTTAATGTAATGTAAATATTACAGCATACCTTTATCATAAATAACGGTATTTATTAGTAAAACTTATTTTCATAAAAACTGACATGTTTAAATAGTGTTGGTGATCACAAGATACATTCCCATGGCTTGACGTGTGACTCACCAGTAGAGTTGATGGGCAATCCGCACGTTCTTCAATGATCTCTCCAACAGCAGCATCACCAGAGGTCCATCCAGCTCCCACTCGCTCTTCAGAGCCTACAGAGCAGCACGACGGATCAATCAATGACGACTTGATATTGGTTGACGAGGAGATTAAGGAGTTGTGCGTTGTGTCACTGTGTGTAGTAATACTTAGTAGGTTTACCTGCACTAACTGTGGTAGAAACACCTCCAGCTCTTCATCCGGTATCTGTTCAAAGTAATGAACCGCAGCTCTCCTCACAGTCTGATCATGGAAACTGTTGAATAAAAAATAGATATATTCACCCGTCAAACGAGCTTGTAATCTTTGTGGTGATAAAAAAAAAAAAAAGGAAATTTAGGTCAGTGGTCTCCTTGTAGTAAGTTCACGGCCGCTGCAACACAACATTCAAACAATTCGTTATTAAAAGATATCGCCCTTGTAGGACAGAGATAAATTGTCAACCATGAATTGAAAAAGGGGGGGGGGGAATAGTCTGGGATCGGGAACAGAGTGTACAAACCAACACGCAGGGTAGAGAGAGCTGCACTGAGCGAGCATGGCCTCCAACCTTGTCTTTTTTCACAGAACAGCGGGGAACAACAATGTCTCTCTGATACGGTCACATACGAGTCTTTGTGGAGCTTTTTATTGAGTTTTTTTTTTAGAACGTACAGTAAAGCTTCGATCCAGTGAAGTAAAGGAAAGTGGGAGTGCGTCTTTCCATTCAAGTACAATTAGGAACACGGTGACTAAGGAGCAGTGAAAGTGAGAGTCGGCTTCAACACACTTGGCACGCGGGGGGGGGGGGGGGGGGTCTCTGGTAGGGTCGTTTCATTTGTTCGGGTATTCTGAGATTGCTTTAAAGATGAGACAAACATTTTCAAAACCTATTTCAGAACAAGAACATGAAGTATGGGCACGATGATTCCATGAGGTGTTAACGTCAAGGAATCACTAGTCCAGTGTTTTTCAACCTTTTTTGCGTCAAGGCACACAGAAAAAATCTCACGGCACACCAACAACCGGAAATGATATGAAAATCAATCCCGAACATAGTTTCAGCATGAGCAGAATATACTCGAAGAAATCAGGGACACGCGTGTTCTATTTGTTGTGTTTTATTAAACTTAACATCATCCTAATGCCAAGATGGCACAGGCTTTATGCCCAGGTATCTCTTAAGCCTGATTTACCCCCTTGCGTGTCCCTTGCGTCGCTTTTCACACCTCCTTGCGTCCTTGCGTGTGTCGAGACATTTTTCTAGGCTTAAAAACGACGCAAGCCTCCCGCAGCGCACCAGGCTGCGATTGGTCCGCTAACTACGTCCTTTACGGAGTCTCACATTTCCCCTTTCATAGCCCGATACCGCCATTATTAACACGAAGAATGTTTACGAGAGAACGGAGCAGATATAATAACTTTTGTCGGAGAAAATGCGCAAATATGAGCGCTTATACAAGCAGTCATTGGCGGGTTGTAGAAGCGGGTTGGATTCACGGAGGGAGATCGCCGCAAACGCCGGTTTGCCGGTCGAGAGGTGCACAAAGTTGTGGAGGAAAATACGGGACAAATGTGTCCGCGATGAAAAGCAGCAGTGGCGATGCACGGGACAATAAAGTCTATGATAAATAAACAAACAAATAAATAAATAGACGTGACTCTCTAGGTCCTCTTCTACAAAACACGTCACTCCGCCTGTTGTTCTGGGGGTGAATCACTCTGCGACACACGCAGAACCATGAAGTGAAACGAGTGCGTCGACGCAACGACGCAGACGCAGAAACATGCGCCAGCCTTAAATCTCACTTTTTTAAATTGTCGCCTCAGCAAATCTGCCTATTAATTACGCTGCGTAGCGCCACCCACAGGCAGAGGGGAGTATTGAGCCTTCATACCACCATCAGCGCAACGACACAAACACACAAGTTGGCTCTTTTTTTTCACCAACGAAGTGACAGTATGTAAAAAATGCTTCCAAAACTGATCATTCTTTATTGCCTCAGCCTACTCGGTTCTTTGATGTTTCTCTGTGTGTTCATAGATATTAATTAATTTAGTGAAATTGAGAGTGTTTGTTCTTTTTTTGTATTTTTGTTTGCATGGGCGGTGAAACTGAACTTTATATCTTGCATCACCTCCTCCTTAGGTTTGCACAATGCATGCGTCTGCATGGGAACCTACCTGTCACTGAGCAGGAACAGGGCCTCCTCTGGCAGATAGATGGTCCAGTTCTCTACGAAAGTGTAGATTTCCGTCAGGTCTTCAGGACGCCACTGGGGCACTCCACCAAGCAGCAGGTGGAGAAAAGTACTTCTTTGGTTACTGCTGTGGCGCTTACTCCAGAGGAAAGCCTTCTCATTTTCTGTTAGACTTGGGGAGGAAAGAACATTTCAGAAATACATATATCAGTATGTATTACTTTTTGAAGCTCTTTTGCTCTGTTTTTTGTATTTTTATTGACGCTGAGCAGAAACAAACTGCCCCTTGCGGGTTAAATGATATTCTTGAACTACAGAATAAAGAAATAGAAATCTCCCCTTAGATAATGTCTTAAAGCTTTAAACACAGCACACATACATTCAGTTGTTTAAAACGAAAATAAGGTGGTGTGTTTTCTTCTACTCACAAGCAGAGACAGTGCTTCTTAGAGACTTCCACCATTTTTCTCTGCAACGACTCACAAGGCTCATTAAAACTGAAGGAGCCGGGGAGGGCGATGGGCCTCTGATACCTCCACTCGAACTGATCAGCAAACTCAAGCTGTGGGGATACGGGAAATAATATCATTTGTTTCTTTTTGTCCGCATGCGGCGGAGATGTCCGGCAGCGTCACTGACCTGCAGAATGACCCCGACGGCTTGACCGTGGCCGTCAAACAGGGCGGGGGAGGGAGGGACAGGCAGCTCGGGCAGTGTGGACAAACTGAGCAGAACGGTCCCATTTACCAGAGTCCTGGAGACACACACACACACATCGGCCGGCCATTTAACTCCACAGCCTCCACCCGTATCATCATTTAGGCAAATGTGATATTTGAAAATCAAAGCAGGACGACAGCTTATAGAGAATCTTGACAATCTTGTAAACGTTGCAGACGACCCACCTATTGCTGTAGAGAGGTAGCACAGCCCAGCCTAAAAGCTCGGGCGTCTTTCCGCGCTTGGAGGCCTTGAGGCAAAATGTCAACATGCACTCATACGGCAGCTGATTAACCCGAGCGGGAAACACCATCCTAAAACCATAAAACAAAGTCATGAAAATGTGTCTTTTCCCTCAGACATCTGTTCACGTTGAATATTTGCACACACTTGTTTGTTGACTCTCTGTATCAAAAATACACGCCATGATGGCATCCGTACAAAAACAAACGGACAATAAACTCTTCTTAAAGATGCTGGATCTAGTTGTACTTCCTCTTTTAATAACAATGCGATTCTTCTGTGAAGAGGAAGTCGAATGGGAGATCATTTACAGTAAGAGACAAGATCACGCCCTTACACGCGGTTACACTGGATCTTGTTCCCGGATGCCAAGGCGGTGCAGATATTTTCAGAGATGCCTGTGTCGCAGATCTTTATTCCTCCATACGTCAAATCACAGGATACCGAGAAGCATTCATAGCTAAAACGAAAACAGGGTAGAAAGAGAACACAATAAAAGGTTTTCTACTTATGATGATCAATATTTGTATCCGTGTGCACATGTTTGTGTATCAGTGTGTGTGTGACTATAATACATACTTCATCAACCAGGTGGACTGGAGTTGGTACAGAGCACAGATATTGAATTGGAGGATTTCAGAGTTGTCCTCAACGTCTAATATTTGCATGCTGTTGGTTTCTTCCTGACATCGGACGTCTGACTGGAAATTGTTGAAGAAGACCTGAAGCAATCTCAGCAGCTCCTTGTGGAGCACAATCATGGCTGGAATACAGAGAATTAACATCAATTCATAAGGTTAATTACCAGTAAAGTAACACTTTACTTTGACATTCATACGCTATATGAATGTCATACAGCGTATGACATGTATGAAGAGCGTATGTATGAATTAAAAGCAGATATCAAATGTAATTTTGTTCTTTTTTGTACATTTCTGGTCAAAAAATCTCAACTTTTTCATTATTCTGACCTTGTGCTGCATTTTAACCATAATTGATTCAAACAACAGATTATGCTTAGAGGTTATAGACTTACAACTAAATTGTAGTGTTATAAACCATTTATTACATTACATTACTTGTCATTTAGCAGACGCTTGTATCCAAAGCGACTTACATTATACTTTAAACCCATGGCTTTTTCACATTTTTGCCCGGGGAGCAATTAGGGGTTAGGTGTCTTGCTCAGGGACACTTCGACATGGAACATGGCGCAGCCTGGAATCAAACCACCAACCTTGTGCTTCCCAGCACTATTTATACCAGGTTTGAGGGCACTACGTGGTGAAAATCTCACACTCATACCGGTTTAATACTATTGGTAATCCAGGTTAGTTTTGAAATGAAAATGTTTCCCCCTTAAACACCCACACTGAGAAGTTGAATAACACTCATTTTGAATAACACTCATGCTCACCTGTTTCACACTGAAAGATCTCATCATGACTCTGTAACGAAATATGAGGAAACACAGCGTTGTTTTGTGTCGTTAGAAAAGTAATCTAAAATCTCTAAAAGATTATTACACAAGGTTAAAGACGTAAATGGTTGTGTTGTTCTAGAGAGGGAAGAAAAAGGCTTGACACTCCACCAGAGGTATGGGATTGATTCTGTTGAGACTGCCGATAGCGTCCTCCAGCTGCTGACACGAGAGCCCGCACAGAAGATTACTGATGACCCGGACGCGGGACACGACCACATTGACGTTCATCCCCGACTGCAAACACAAAGAAATTCCGGTTCAGATTATTATCCTGAGGTGAAGAATGCAAAAAAAAGCGGGAAACCCTCCCACCGGTTACCCTCTCGGTCCACTCACCTTACTCCTCATTAGCTCTGACACCTCCCTGTTGTAGCTCCAGAGCACATTCTGCAGGCTCAACCTGAGAGAGGGGGGGCAGGTTAAACACACACACACAGATGCCATCGCGGTAGGGGACCACGACACAAAGCCACCTGTCCTTATGTCGTCTACAAACAGACACGGGTCAACACGTGACCCACTGAAAGGCTCACCTGCAGGTGTTGAAGACACAAGCAGAACGCAGGAGCTGGTACAGCTGGCAAGGTGTTCGGTCATCCTCCCCCTTGGAGAAAAAAAGGAAACGTTCTATATCATGACTAGTTATCTATCGGTTACATTAGGTTTACCTTCATTCTACTTCATTCTTGCTGTTAATGCCTCCAGCCATGACGTGATGTGTAAACAGGACAAAGTCAAGAACCGAGGGTGGAGATTTTTACAGGGACAATAGCCCTGATGATAACTACAGGCTGGCGAGGGGCCAGGCACGGGTGTTTGCGAGAGCAGATCGCCCCTCCCCCCCTTCTGGGTAAATAATCTACACCTCAGGCTGCAACAATGAAGGAGTTTGAACCGACTTACATCTCTGCACAGACGGTGTCTGAGGTTGTCCACGTGGAGCAGTCGCAGGGGGACGACCAGTTTTAGCTTGGAGGAGATCTGAACCTTCTCGTGCATGCCCAGCAGTTCTTCACTAAGGAGACATCATCAAGCTTAACTTAATGTGGAAACAGAACACCACAGCTCACAGATAAAACGATCATTTCTGGATGAGTGACTTACTTTTCGAGATACTCATCGGAGTTGCACAGTTTCAAATAATGACATCCGCATGGGCTGGGGGGGGGGTCGAGCAGCTGGAAGATTTCATCGATCAGACTCTTCACTGTCCTGTTCACTGAACATAAAAATAAAGATGCTTCATTGGAGACAAAGACCTCACAGAGGCTCACATCAAAGAAAAGACGACAGTTTGTAACGTTTCTCTTCATTCTCTACAGTACAAACTGTAGAGATCTTGTGGTACCGCGTTGGTGGGTCTTACCCGCGGTGCGGAAGGGGAGCTGGTGATTGTCCCACTCGGTGGCCACGCTGACATTCACCTCCACCTGCTGCAGGAGGGCCGGATTGATTCGTAACAAACGACTCCATACCAAACCCGAGTTATGGAGGATGTCTGTGTGCCGGTGTCGTGACATGAGGCTGTCGGAGACGGCGAATCAAAGTTGAACAAGTTGCCAGAGGGAAAGGGTCACAAATATGTTCAGAACTCATTTTCATACACCCTCTGACCTGGAAGTGGCTGCACAAAAAGACGTCAGCCTCCTGGTGCTGCCTTCTGGAGTGTCTATTAGTGCGATCGTCCATGGGTCCTGATGTAAAAAAAAAAAAAAAAAAAAAGACAAGAAGACGGTTTGCACTCTTCGTTGATGTTACTTCGGGTCATTCGATTCCATCAAAAAGGAGCTTTTTATCG
Organism: Gasterosteus aculeatus; assembly: GCF_964276395.1. Lineage (NCBI taxonomy): Eukaryota > Metazoa > Chordata > Actinopteri > Perciformes > Gasterosteidae > Gasterosteus > Gasterosteus aculeatus. The sequence continues at coordinate 14,302,116 of NC_135698.1, forward strand.
TCCCAAAGTACATCGGCACATACTCACATGATTGTGTATTTCCGAACGGGAACGGTTCAGTTTGGAAGCGTGATCAGTGAGGTCACAGGATAGCTGCTTCTTGCTGTTGCTGAGGGGTATTCGCCCCTTGCGAGGTAAAGGAACGGGTGCTTGGCCTTTGGTACCCGGCAAACATTCACTGGGAAGTCTGGTTCTGAGCGGAGGAGGAGGGCGACGGATTGGTGGTGGCCTGGGGGGGCTGGGTTGGATTTCAGTGGAGGACATCTTCCCAGCGCTCTCGTAGAGATCAAAAGGATCGTCAGTAAGAGGCCCGGGGAGGTCAGTGGCATCTTGTCTCTGAACGGATGCATTGGCGGGCCTTTGATTGGGATCCATCACATTTCAGGAAGTCCTCCCGTCTCACACTTAACGCACGTCCTCCCTTCATAACAAGGCAGAATGCAGAAGTGCTGTTAAAATAAAAACAGAATGAAAAGGGAGTAGATTAGGTTAGTGTATGAGACATATCGCAGGGAGGACTCCAGTCTAACGGAAGCTGCAGGTCACCGCTGGACTAATTATTAACAAGCTTTCAAATTTTAACAGGAAATCTACCAGCGAGCGCCGCAACATGTGTGACAAAGTGAAACACGACTAAAGTCCTCCATACCACCACGATACACACATTATTGGGATTATGTTTAAATGCCTTTGTGCTAAAACGTCATGATTCAACAAGATACACATACTAACGATCAACAACATTATACCACCTCTGAATTGTGAGCGTTTGTTTTGGGTTTGTTGGCCACTTACCATCAAGCGGGTCCCTGTAAAGCCATCCTGTGTTGAGGAGGTGAATGCCAGAGACTGGAGCCATGCAAAGCCAGTTAGACCTGCTCACAGAGCCGGAAAGCCTCCTAAGTATGTTCCTCCACCTTCCCACTGTCCCTCCCTCCACCCTGCACCTCCCCCTGCACCTCCCTCTGCGCCATGCATAAACCTCCCCTCTGCTGGAGGGAAGAGTACATTACATCACGTGTGAGAGGAAAATTAGGTTTTACTTTGGTTCAATTTGCAAAAGCAAACCAGATACATACGCATCAAGAAAGTTTTTTTTGTTACTCTTATCAAAAAAATACTCGTTACTTACTAATACTTCTTATGCGTGTATTTAAACCAGGGTTACACGTCACATCCACACCTTACTCGGGAATGTCATTGAGCAGGTTATTAAGGTATGCAGCTGCCGTGTTTCTCATCTCAAGTTCAATGATAGTGGCAGGAACTTTCTGTTTGTGTACTCTACGTGACATCTACAGTAAGTTTTTTTATTTCCTTATCTCATAAAAGGTTTGGATGCTATTAAAGGGCACCCTATGTACAATCATCAATGCTATTTGAAAGATGGAGAGAACCGATTCTTGGATTACAAACGTCTTAGCAAAGTGTTTGCTGGTTGACAATAGTTACTAGTCTTCCTGGGGCAGAGCGAGCCGCACGTGGCCCTTCAGTCGGAGCAGACGACGACGACGCCGCGCCGCTGAATGTGTCACAGAGATGTGAGCTGAGGAGCGCCGAGCAGAGGGAGGAGATCAAGCCCAAAGAAATGCATTTCAACTACACAATTTCACCCTCAAAACCCAACCCGGGATTTCCTGGTTACTATGCACTCATCCCCTTTGTCCTGCTCACACTGATTGGATGTGTAATGGCATTGGTAAGAATAGCTTTGTATATTTCATTCACTGCAAATTAGGTTTATCACTGAAGTTTATATTGTTGTGCTTCTCTTCAGGTTGTTTATGTCCGAAGGAAGTCCAGGTAAGTGGTTTTCTGGGTGCATTTTATGTCATGTAAATATATCATTCGATTTATGTTGTCTGCTTGGCTTTAGATTAGATGAGCTGCGGCACAGGCTGATTCCTCTGTACAGCTACGACCCCGCGGAGGACGAAGGAGAGTGGGAGGCCAGCGGGGGCCGGGGGGAGGAGGAGGAGGAGGAGCTGGCTGTGAGCAGACCGCAAAAAATCAAATTATCACGATGATTTCAATTTATCAATGATTTGTTTTCTTTTGTTCTTTACAGGAGCTGTTGTATAAGGAAGGAAAGCTCTCCTTTTTATGATGAAAAAGGAGAGCCGGGAAACCAAGAGAAAGAAAAATAATGTAGCAGATCAAAAGGACAATTTCTACTTGAGAGTTGACACGTCCTGGATATTCTACAGCTACAGCTGTAATTTCATTTAAATTTCTCACTTTCATGATTTGTTCTTTGCAGAGCTGCAGGCAGCAGATGGTGCTCTAAGCTTTACTTTTAAAACTGAACTTTTGTAAGTGTCAAGGATGAAGTGTGACATTTTTTTTTCCAGCAATAAACTTGAAGCTAAAATCCCAACTAGAAGTTTGCCCTGTGTGTGACTTATTGAAATGATTCCTGGATTATGTTGAAAGGTCTTCAAATACACACCAGTTTCTGCTTAGTAATCAGAGGGCTTTGCTGGTATTTGGAGCTTTCTCACGTCGATGCGTCTTTGCCTGTTAAGAGGGGTTTTTACACGCAAAAAGATGGACTCACAAAGCGGGAACAGGTGAACATCACGCCTAAACAAACTATTGAAAGCGTCTACACAAGAAATCTAATCGGTGAATGTATCGAATGATGCCAAAGTATGTTTGCATTCTAACCTTCCTATTTAACTCTGCGGGTGGATTTCCATCAGTCAGGACGCTCGTCTGCCGGGACCACGCGGCCTCCTGACCTCCATCCTGTTTGCCATGGCTCTGGTCTTGCCCGCTCTCGGCATGGACAGCCTGCTGTGTTTCTACTGTCCCCTGCAGCACAAAGGCCAGTCCTGCCTCAACATCACCAGCCAGTGTCTCCCCGATCAGCGCTGCTCCAACTCCAGAGGCCGCTACGGCTCGCTGCACATTCTGTCCGCTCAGGGCTGCGTGGACACCGAGCTCTGCGGCTCCCACCAAATCACCTCTTACCGGGGGGTCAAGTACAACGTCAGCCACACCTGCTGTTGCAAAGACCAATGCAACGTCCGGCCGAAGATTGCCAAGAACCTGAGTTTGCTGATGGGGATGATGGCATTCAAAAGAGACGACGCTAACGGCACTAATGTTATTCGAGAGGAACTCTCATGTGCAAATTATACATCCGGGAGCTCCACGTAACCAGCCGCTGCATCATAGTCTGAGGAGAGGCCTGTTAGCCATAGGCACTTACCCGAGCCTCCAAAAGGTCACTAGTACTGGGGGAAATATTTGTGATTATAGGTATCTTCGCTAAACCCATGTGTAACTGAGAAAATGATACATCGTGGTACGTGTTTTGTTTGAGAACATTTTGCTCCAGAGAGAAAGGTGGACATGTCAGCCATCCTCCTGGTACAGAGTAAACGATCACATTATTCCTGTGGTTATTGATGAATGCTACAAAATAAAAGCGCCATGATTAAGCCTCCCACTTGGTGTAGTCAGTGTTGTTACAAGCAGGTGTGCTTGGAGGTGTGGCCTGTGCTGAAATACCTGGTGTCAGTGGTGAGAGCGGGGTCCATCAGGAGAAGCTCTAAAAAGTTTGACCTGTTTGACTGAAATTAAAATCTTAAATGCGCAGGTGAGTTATTATTTTTAGGTTGCACATTGTAACTGTCATCTCTTTCTGCCTTTACTGCCTTAATCATTTTGAATGTGCCAATCAGTGAAGATCACTGACAGCTGTGGCAGAAGAACCAATAATTTGCTAGGAAAGTCAGGAATTTGGCTTTGTAATTGGTGATTGTTTTAAATGGGGAATTAAACCGATTAAGAGATATGGAACTCTGATTTATATGTTGGACTCGTGGCGTCTTAAGGCGGCTGAAATCTGTTACATTACAACCTGTATGGAGATTTGTCAAGTAATGTATTAAGTGACTAAGCCATAGACTGGGTAAGTATAGTACGATAAATGCTACATTATTATAGGCATTGACATGGGAGGAAAAAATGTTTTCCTGTTTTTATATGTAACTTGCGTTGACGTGGTGAATGCTAACCATGCAAAGCCAGTTAGACCAGCTACGAGACCCGGAGAGAGCCATTTCCTCCCCCACTGTCCTTCCCCTCTCCCTTGGACCACAAATGAACCTTTTATTTGCTGGTGAAATGAACTATAAATGTGTGGATCCCGCGAAACTGTTTTCTTCTCTCTCATTGATGTTTTTTTTTTATCTTTTCAATTTCCACAAGATTGGACCTTTTTTACTTTGGTGAAATACCAAATGCCTCTTTTGCAGGCCCAACATGTCGCAGCTCCTGCACCTTTCCGCGCTGTGGTTCTACCTTCTCGTCCCCCCGCTGCTGTGTGACAACCGGTTCTGCTACTACAGCCCCATCCTGGAGAAGGGGAAGATGTTTAAGCTCATCGTGACCGAGTGCCCTCCCAATGAGCTTTGCTTTAAGGCCGACGGTCGCTATGGCAACCACAGCGCGCTGTCGGCCAGGGGCTGCATGGCGAAGAAGGACTGCAGCCAGGTGCACAGCATCACGCTCAAGGGAACTGCCTACACCATGAGCTACAGCTGCTGTGATTCCCCGTACTGTAACTCCTGCCTGGGCCTCTCAGCCAATTTACTCTTCATCACTGTCACACTCATGACAGTGATGACCTGGTGACCAAAGACACCCAGGGCCCTGTGGTATGGATTTATGTAGGGGAGGGGATGTATAAAGTGAGCCTTGGTGTGAAGTATCTCTGCAGCCTCAGCATCAAGTAATGCAAAGAGCCTGCAGTGGTATACGGCGAATCTCCCGTCTAAAGACACCAAGCTGTGCGCCCGCTAGAGATTTTAGCCTCTCCTTTTATTTTCTAACACTATTTTAAAGAGTTTTAATGTCTACAAATAAAGCTTTAAATACACATTCTTTGTTTAATTGGTTATATACACACATAACTGTGCTGGTAATGTATTTTCCACAGTGCTTCCTATGTGCTCTAGAGCCCCATTGATGTCTGAAAACTATTTAAAGCACAAATGGGGCCCAATTTCCCACTGAGTGCCATGTCCCTTCAGCACAAGGAACACTATTGCGTTGATTTACATTCACCACCCTGTTGCTAATACTATAAATATTCTCTAGAGCACTAAATGGTTATTAATTTGCAGCTGAATGTTCCCTACAGATGCGGTGAAATTATTTAATTGCCAGGATTTAACAGTAAGGAGCTCGTGGCAGAGTATCAAGACATACCAACTCTTAACTGGGAAAAATATAAAGCAATGACAGGTTTTGCTTTTAAGAGCAAAAGAGAGCAGCTCAAACAATGTGTACAACATGAGGTTTGGACAGTTCTTTATTTCCCTTTTATAAGGCTGCTGGGTCTCCCCATAGTGGATATACACGTATATATACAGGAGATTGCTATACTGGAGTTACACTGAGGGCAGAGGGTCCATATTACACAGACTTCAAAAAACAACACTAATAGAGCCTCACCTCCAGGTATCAGAAATCAGTAAAGAGAGGAGGTGGGGGTTTGGGGGGTTTGGGGGGGCGCAACAGCACATGAGAAGAGAAAGAAGAGGGGAGATGATGCAGTCGGAGAGCTTGACTCGACCGCCTAATAACTTAACACTAGAAAATAACATACAGATTTCACGCACAGTGCATCTTAAATAGGTTACGTGAAGAACCATTTACCATAAATATCTGTACTTTCGGGAGCCAACACATATAAAAAATGACTAAAAGAAAACAAAAGTCAATGTTCAGTCTCGCATTTTTTCTTATTTTCTTTTCCCGTCGTGCAAATCATTCTGTCGTTCCTTCTTCCTGCGCAGGTCAAGGTTTTTACCACCCTGCCCGAATACTTTCCAGATAAACAACGAAAAGGAAACAGAAATCCCCTCCCCCTTTAAAAGCATACTGTATGAATTAGTAGAAAACGAACAAACAAATGAACGGAACACCACAGTCAACTCATCACAAAAAGACACACAGAACAGCAAGAACACAGTACTCTTATTTTTTTGTTTTTTTTCCCGCTTCTTCATCACCGTTTTTCCTCTTAATGGTCGGTATCCTGCACGCCCTTTTTGGCGTACTGGTTGGCGGTGGCGGAGAGGTCCCCCCCCCCCCCCCCCCCCCCCCGACGGCTCAGTTGAACTGGAAGGAAACTCTCCAATCGGCTTGTCAGTTCAGCAGTGATATTTTATCTCAATTTCACAGTGTGGTGGGAAAAGGAGGGCGAGGAGAGGCAAGGTGAGTGACGGGGGAGTGAAGCCGGAAGGGGGGGGGGGGGGGGGGGGGGGGGGGTTGTCTTAGAAATCAGAGGGACCACAGCAACAATTAGAAAACAACTAGAAACCCCGACCGTCCATGGAGAAAAGTAAACAGAATGGCCGCTTTGCTCCCTTCTTCCGAGTTTCATTCCCACCGATCCGTGTGGTTGGCGAAGGCCTTGATTGGCTGGCGTAAGCTGATTGGATGGCCTGGTGTTTGTGGCAGAGGGTAGGGAGAGATGGGTGAGGGAGGTCTAAGGTTGCCTGGAATCCGCCGGTGGAAGGGACTCGACAGGGCGACGCGTCGTCGGGAGCAGAGAGGATGGACATGGCGGATCAATGCGTGATTGGCAGGTCAGAGGGCGAATTTCTTCTTGGGGGGGGTTCAGGCACGCTGCTGCAGTGCCCGCCTCTTGCGGCTGTAATAGTGACGTGTGCCGGTCTGTCTGGCAAAGTTCATCATGTAGTTTTGCTTACGGGTGCTGCAGGGATACAAACACAGTGAAAGAGAGAGGAAAGAGGAGGAGTGTGAACATTAGTGACCGAGTAAAGGCCAATAGAAATCCACGCACCCCCATGCACGCGCTCTCTCGTCCATGCACGCAAACACACCAATGGTTGAATGCGGCTTTCGTTCAAACTCACATCCGTTTTCATGCTGACTTTAAAAAAAATCATTTTCAGCCATAACCTCAAACACTCAACACCAGTGTGGGGTCTCATGGCTCGGAGAAGGGGTGCCGCTACTCTACACAGCTGGACTTGTTTACGTTCTGCACGGATGAGATGCAGCTACATGATTGCAGTAGGACTACGTGTATCTAAGACCAAATGTCACAAGACAAGACACGGGACATACAATCTACAAACAATACTACCACAGATGCTAAGGGCGTGGGGGCGGGACAGACTCTGACAGTGAGTGTTTGAGGTGTTAACAGCCATCACCGGGACCACACAAGTGCAGGGTTGTGAGCAGAGGAGGGGTGGATTTGAAACTAAGAGACACAGAGAAAAGCCGCGGAGGATCGCTCTTGCTTAGCCTGTTCATTGCCTCTTCCATCCAGCAGGGCGTTGCCAGTGAGCCAGGAGTGCAGCCAGGGCAGGCAGGGGCCTCTGCGAAGCGGGGAGGAGGGGGGGGGGGGGTAGTTTGTGCGTGTGTGCGCGTGTTTGTATGTGATGGTTGATGCTGGGGAGGTGGGGTGTGAATGCGGATGGGAGGGGATGGCTGGTGAACTGCATGAGCTTGTGTGTGTGCTTTTTTGTTTTTTTTCTTTCTTTTTTCAGATATTGGATCAAAGATTAGAAGGGTAGTGAGAAGGGAGCTCCTGGCTCAGAATCATGTTGTTGTTGTCCACGGACAGACACACAGCCATGAGTGAAAGAGGGATGGAGAGCTGTGGCAACAGTAACGCCGTGCAAGGAGCCGGATGGAGGAGGCGGGTCCTACGTGAGGACCTACGTTTCAAATGAATGATGCCCTGCATCGCAACTGATGCTGGTAAAAAAAATACTTTTGATGCTTGGGCTTGAGTGTGATGAATGCTGGACCCCCGAAACAACTATTTAAAGTAGGTTGTCTTTTAACTGTATGTATGAATTATCAGCTAAAGGTCAACAACACCTTTGGAACAAAACAAACAGATATAAGAATAGTGATGGATTACATCACATGTATACACACCAACACCGTACCACTGACATTTGTATACGTAAAATATCACATTCAAAACGTCTTGAGGATTATGTAAACTGCACATTCAAAATCAGCGTTTGATTGTGTCACCATGGTGACGTGGTGTTGAACCCTGATAGATTTTGCCGCTGGTTTTTGCCCTGTTGACGTGCTGCTGTGAATACGTTTTTGGGCTGTCCCTTAAAACTGGAGTGCAGGACTTTGACATAATGATCGTCCGTTAAGGTGGCAGAAAGGGTTGGTACTGTCTATATCCAGATTTAGAAACAAGCAAGCTGCAAGGTGAACAAGACACTTTCAAATCCTTGTTGTTCCTTTGGCTTGTTTTAAATAGTAGACCCAGTTTCATTTCAAGCTCATCTCTCGATGGGGCAGAGACCATTGCGACAGAGCAGCAGTGAAAAATGCTGAAAAATATACTGGATGCTAGAAAATAAAAAAATGATTCTGATCATTTAGAAGAAGGATTTGAATCCAAAAAGAAAGCGATCAACGTCGACAACGAAAGCCTATGTTCTATACGCTGGATAATTTAGTCCGCGAGCCTCCACCTGAGAACTGTGAGCGGCTGGCCTGCTTGTTGACCTGCCTGGGGCTCGAGTTGAGACGAGGGCATGAAGATGACTGTGGTGATGAAGATGAGGAGTGAGGCAGGGCGGGCACAGTGCAACGGGGAGAAGAAAGGGCTGGAGGGAGGGCGGGGGGAGGGGGCTGCATCCAGGAAGAGGCGGAGAACTTACCTCACGCTACAGCCATGCCAGAGGGAGCAGAATACAGAAGAGAGCAGAAGTTAGAGCGCGAGAGGGGGGAAGCAGGAGGAGGGGACTGCTGTCGCGCAGAAAGGTCTGGGGGGGTAGGAGCCCCGCCCTGGGGAGGCAGGGGCCCAAAGTGGGGAGAGGGAGGGGAGGGAGAGAGAAGAGGCATAAGGAAAGTCAGAGGTTCGAAGAAGAAGACGTGATAGTGGTTGGGAAAGACGGAGAGAATGAGGAAGACAGAATTAAAAAAATAAGAATGCAGAGCAGAAGAGTAAGATGACGGGAACGTGAGAGAAAACCACAAGAAGTAGAGAAGACAGAGAGATATACAGCAGTAATCCATCCGCCGTATGCCAGAGAGGGAAGAGGACGGGAGGAAAAAGGGAAACAGCAAGTTTGGAGCAAGGAAAGGAGGAGAGAGAGAGAGAGAGAGGAGGAGGGTGAGGATGAAGGAAGGTAGGACACGATGCGGCACAAGCAGGGGAGTGAGCATGACCACACGTTCCAACACGTCGGGGACATTAAGCGGCGCGGAGGAGAGCCGCGCGGGGCAAAAGATAAGATTGAGCAGGAGCAGGAGAGGAAGGATGTGTGAAGGAGCGGAGGTGTGGTGAGCAGAGAGAAATAAACAACAGAGCAAAGTGTGAGGATCACGGCCACTCTTTTCAGCAGACACTGTTGAAAACCGTGCGAGGGAGGGGAAGTGTGACAGGTCACAACCACGTAGACCAGGGACAGCTCAGGTTAGGCATAAATGTGTGTTTGTCTGCGTTAGGCTGTGGTACATTACAGCATTTGACGTGGTTGTTGTTATGCATCGGGTACCCATTCTGAATGAACAATCGGCATCTACTTCAAAGGGAACATTGCTCTGACACCCACGGAAACATGCGCTAAATGCAACAAAAACGCTTCATGATATTGCCGTTTTCAAGAAGCTGCTAGCCAGATATAGCATTTCCATGATACCTTCAGTGCCCTGCAGAATCTCCAGCATTGCCACTTATTTTTAAACCTACATTGTCTTTTACATAAAGAAATGTTAATGATCCTGGTTTAACTAAAAGGTGTTTTCCATTGAATTACTAAATTACTTATTTCCAGTAGAACGAAATGCAGCAGCATTGTTCCGCATGGAAAAAATGTGAAAATGAAAACAAGACCAGTCAGACTATGAACCTTTTGTGATAATGCTAACTTCACAGTAGAAGACCTCAACGTGGAGCCACCTTCCCAGTGTCTTTGATTTATAGAGTCATGACTGGACTATGTTTTTGGCTAAGTGAAGGAATGGTTCACCTCTAATTAGCATTTCATTACAAGAGCAAACATCTCCAAGAATGTTTTTAAAAACTCATATACCACAACCAAAACCTTTCAATGTTTTAGGTCGAATTTACTTTTTAGACATTTCAGTGAAAGAACACACCCATTCTTGAAGTTGCCTGTATGGGAGATGCGCGGGTTCTTCAAGACACTGAAAATATGATGATCCGTCGCACACAGAGCAGCCATCCACAAACAGAACTCTTCACAGGAAAGCACATTGCAGCCGCTTTGGAGGTGTTTGGTTGGTTGTTGGTGGTGAGCAGCACACACGTAGGCGTGCTTACACTATAGGCATGTGTACGCTGTATCCCCGTGTCTGAGGGGACTGTATCTATAGGTGAGGCTGAGTCGGAGGCTCAGACAGGGCAGATCGGGGATCTTTCGAGGACCGGTCTGGGATGCCCGGGGCAGGCCGGGAATTGGGTACTCACAGAACTACTTCCACATGGTCCAACGCCCACTGGTCATGTCCTGCGCCGTCATGGCGTGGCTGCCACCACCGCAGCATCACCCCTTTAACTCGCGCCTCTCTGCAGAGATTATGGGACGAATTTACGGAATCAGTTAGAATCAACGAGTATGTGGAAGATTATCGCTGCTTCAAACCATTCAAATGAAGCTAATCTAATACACCTTTTTACAAAGGGTTTGAAACATGTAAGGGATGGCTTTATTGATGGTTAGTGCATCATTTTAAAATGATTAATAGATCAGTTCTAAACCCTGGATGAAAAAGTTTGAGCCGGTAAAAAATCTCTTTGGCAGATCTTCCAACCTTATGACATTGTCCTTTTAGCTATTTAAACACTCCTCACGTGGACTTACCACATGGAAAGCAGCTGTAGAGCATCCGGGTACAAATGGATTTACTGACAACCTAATCACGTTTACAAATGAGGAGCGCTAGCTTATGGTTTATCAGAAAGTAAAACTACCATTTAACATCTGGTTAGTAAAAGCGGATAAATAAGTAAAGCCATTAGTTACATAACAACACATGAAGCTTAAAAAGAAATGCTGCATTATTTGAAAGCAGTGTATCTGCGTGTCACTCACAGTGGAATATTGTAGGACACTCTCTGGGCCTTTATGAAGTCTTTGGGCTGGTGCTGTGCGATTACGTGCCAGCTGACTCCATTGTTGACGCTGTATTGCAGCAGCACGGCCCGGTCGACCGTGTCGGGCTGATCCAGAGCTATGTTACAGCTGTCTGTCTGCGCGAGGCTGCCGATCTGCAGCACAAACATGATCTTACTGTAGAGAGACAGAGAGGGAAGGAAAAAGACAGAAGGTTTGAGGAAGAAAAGATTAAAGGTTGACGATACAATTCCGATGGTAGCTGTGAGACAGGTAAGTCTACATTTACATCTTTGGTTCATGCACAGTATACTCTGCCAGTACCTGTACCTGGCTCTTGTGAGGTCCAGCGGTTTGGTAACTGCCTGCCTCATCTTACAGCCATTGAAGTAGAGTGAGTCTCCGTGGGCGTGCGGTGACAGCTGACCACAACCGCTGCCCACTCCGCCACCCTGGATCAACTGCCAGCTCTCCGGAGACATACTGCCGGACTCAAAGTTGTCCTTGATGGAGCTGGGCAGGTCGCTGCCGAAGAGGGAGCAGTCGTCACCTGTTGCGGTGGGAGGAAGCGGAGGGGAGATGATGAAATTGTATGAAATAGAGACGGCAGGCCACAAGCTGGTGTGGTTGAAATTGATGGTAAAAGGAACAGCGAAAGCCATGTTTTTTGGGAACTGAGACGGAAAACCACTTTCAAGCTTTCTTTTGAAGGTGTGTCTCAATCACATGGGAACATTTGGTTGGACATTTTTTCTTTATTCCAGCGCATCATCCTATCATCAATAATAGACATTTTATCTGAACAGCAGCGATGAGAAGTAGTCTTGTGCGTTTCAGCTTGTGGCCCACCATGGTGTCCTTCATCACAGATGCAGACCGCTCCGCTCGTACAGTAGCCGTGGCCGCTGCAGAGCCCCGGGCAGGCTTCACCGATGTAGACATGGTCCACTCCCCAGCTCTGCCGCTCTCCTGTCCCCTCTTTTTGAATCCAGCGGAACTCGGTAGCCCTGGAAATATAGAAGAAAACACCAAATGGGCTAGACTCCTCCAACATGTATAAAATATGAATTTAAAAATGAACCTGCAGTAAGTCATGATATGTTCCAGTGCTCCTACCCTGACGAGACGTGGTCTGGCAGTTGCACAGTGACCCTAGTCCATGTTGAGCTGTTGACTGGGCTGTAGATGGTGGACTCGTGGAACTGGAAGGGAGAGCAGCCCACCTTGTTGACTGAGGAGGGGAGGCACTCCGACTGTACCAGCTGCCACGAGTCGGACCTGAAGGGAGGGCCTGAGAGTTTAAACCTGTCCATGCAAAAGTCAATTCTACAAAAAAAACAAAACTATTACCATAACCAAGGTATATGTTGGGTGTAAAGTTTGGCTAGTAGTATAAGCCTATGCTACTGACCTGATATTTAACATTCATGTTTTAGATCACGTCATTGCACCACCTGTCCTGACTGTCATATAAAATAAATAACTATTTAGACATTTCAAACAATCCTTTTATTGTTATGTCAAGGTTGAATTCTTTATCAGGCCCCTCCATGTCTTCTTTACCTTGCATTCTTCCTGTACTGCAGCAGGACAGAATGATGGTCTCCACAGGTGTCTGCCTCACAACCGACGACAATCTGCATCAACGAGACGGATGTTCACTAAAGGACAGCGTTTGATATGGCACGTCTGCGGCTCTCTTGTAATACTGTACCTTAAACTGTAAAATATAACCGGGCTGCACTATGAGTTCCCGTGTGGCCAGGATGTTGTGTGTCTTGTCTTGGTTTTTGTTGGGCCAGTACAAGTGGAAGGAGGGGTTTCCACAGAAGCCAGCTGTGCGCACGGCGTTGGGGTAGAAACTCCAGCTCTCCTCGTGGGAAACGCCCTCTGGCGAAAGGTGAAGAAATAAAAAGAGAAGAGTGAGAAAAGCAAATGTGCAAAAAAAGAAAACATTTTCATCAAACCAAACGAACTCACCATCATCAAACGTGTCGAGCAGAGTGGGTGGGTTGATGTCCGACCCCCCCACCAATATGTTGTCTATGGCCCACTGGGCCCTCTCCAGACTTGGGGTGGCTAGGCCAGAGGAAATGGTAAATGGCTGCCACCAGCGCAGGCGAGTAGCGTTGGTCAAAGCTCCTTCAGGGAGGACGATATAGTCTCTCCTCACTGACACGTACTTCAGATAATCCATCTCGTGCAGCAGTGTCCAGGACACGCCTGAGGAACAGGTATAGACAAACACAATGAATTTAAGAAGAGGACAAATCATGAACGAGTGATGATAAAAAAGGAGAGGTATGCATGTTGTGTGGACCTCCGTCAGTGGAGAAGTCCAGCAGCACTCCCTCTTTACGACAAGTCGGACGGTGGCACATGGTCATGTTATCGTCACTTCCAATCCTGGCCCAGTACTCCACAAACCTATACACACAATCACAGTTTAAATGTTCAGCAGTAATGTGGGATCATTGTGGCGCAGGAGTTAGAGAAGGTGTGCTGGGAAGCACAAGGTTGGTGGTTGGAGTCCAGGCTGCCCCATGTTCCTAACCCCTAATTGCTCCCCAGGCAAAAATGTGAAAAAGCCATGGGTTTAAAGTGTAATGTAAGTCGCTTTGGATAAAAGCGTCTGCTAAATGACCTGTAATGTAATGTAATATCACGGCAATAACAACAGCAGGTTTACTGAAACAGTAAAGAAATTCTAGTGAACTAATACTATAAACAATTGATATGAAATCGCATTAAATCCATAAAAGCAGAAAACTTCCTGCTGCGGTTTTTACTTTGCTCCGCGGAGGTCCAGATCTGCAGTGACAGCCTGTCTGGCATCAGCGCCTCCGAAGTACAGGGCTGTCCCCTCAACCAACACACCGCAGTCTGTACAGGGCCTCCCGCCCTCCAGCACCTGCCACTGAGGGCCTGCTGCCCCCTCCCAGTCGAAACGCTCCTTCAGAGACGCCTACAGAAAGAAGACACACAGATCAGATTCATCAAATTCTACTTCCCTTTTTTTCTTTAGGGATCTGACTTTAGCGACGGCCGGATTGTACCTTTAGCGGAGTGCTGGCATAGCAGTTCGGTCCGGTGAACCCCGCGTCACAGAGACAGCGCTGATCCAGACAATCTCCATGTCCTCCGCAGTGGCCGTCACACGCTGGCCCGATGTAAAAGTTCTCCACGCCCCACTGGATGTCTGAGTGCTGCTGGAAAAACCGGAACCGCACCGCACTGCAAAAAGAAGACAGGGAGGGTTCTTCAAACAACATGCATTTTACTTTTATAATTCATATGACAGAAGTTTTAATAATTTAAAAGATAACAACAATTTCACTCCTCAATAATTGAGTTGAAGTTACAATTGAATATGAAGCAGTGCTGTGTTAGTCTAGCAGCGAGTGAAGGTACATATGAGGTAGGACGACTCACGTGTCGGCCAGGCTGTCGGCCAGCGGGTAGACTGCCCTCTTCCAGCCTTCGGCAGGGAAGAAGACTGATGGCTGCGAGACTTGACCTCCGCAGCGGGGGTCAGCAGGCAGGCACTGCGGCGTCAGGTACTTCCAGGTCACTCCAAAGTCCACTGAGTACTGCACGTGGATTTGTCGCTCCGCGTGACGCTCTGGCTCAACACAGCCCACTGCGATCTAAAGCAACACAAACATTGACAACGTCACCATCGTCGCAAATGGACTATTTTTTACTCACTGAAATCATCCATCAGTGCACTACGAGGAACTTGCATTTGCATGGGAGTCAGCTTAGGCTCGTCAGTTACCTTAAATTGCATGACCCACCCCTTGTCGGGGATGATATCATGTGTTACAGCGTACACCTCGCTCCCATCAGCATTGCCACACACCATCACTCCATCAGGGGAGCTGCAGAAACGCTGCACTGAGCAGTCCTCTGAGAACAACCAATGGTCGCTCACTGACGGCGGAGAAGCAGAACAAGAGGCTTTGTTTAGTTTAGTTTAAAGAGGATTCCACATTCCTGTATATTGTTCCATTGAGACACTGATTCAGTACCTATAGGTGTCTCCTCCTGCTCGCTCAGCTGCCCTATCCGTCCTGAGGTCCCATCAGCAGGGGTTCGTTCGTGGTTGGGCAGCGCCACCCCTCCAAACGTGTCCGATATCTGCGCCCGTGGGTCCGAGCCTGCGATGAGAATGTTATCCAAAGCCCAATCACCGCTGTCTGCTCCCTCATGTTGTGGCTGCCACCAGCGCACACGTACTCCCTCCTGGCGGGCAGCAGGGGGCAGCAGCACATTCACGAACCTGAACGAGGAAGAAAAACACAAAGAAAGTCACACATATACTGCAGGCCGGACAGATCATGTAAATGAGTCCACGCTGACTTAAACTCACCCGGGCTTGGTGTACAGATCATAGAAGATTTCTGTCAGCAGGTGCCAGTTGATTCCTCCATTCAAGCTGTACTCCAGAAGCACTCCCTGGTTACGGTTGCTGGGTGGGATCATGCAGCCGTACATGAAGTAGAACTGGATGAACTCGGCGTGGGTCAGGTTGAGGTCCACTGTGACCAGCTGACGGCTGCAGCTCTGAGCACGGACACATGTAGAGGTGAAGTGAGAGGCTCAGTCTGCTGTGATCTGTTATCATACATTTAATCTTCACCAAATCCTTCGTTGGGGATCATTTCAGAACAGAAAAGAATCAAACGACAAGGGTACGGATGTATATTCACCCCACTGAAGTGCAAAGCAGCTCCAGAGGCCACGGCTCCACACACAGTGCTGAGTTTCCCGCCGGTGAGTACGTGCCAGTGGCTGAGGGAAGGAGCTCGGCTGAAGCTGTCCTTCAGCTGGGAGGGCAGAGGAACCACGGGCTCATCGCAGTACTCTCCGCCCCACTCGGGGTCACACCTGGGGGGGACGGTCGAGTCAGATACACATAATTAGATATAAAGATAAAACTGCCGTACGGGTTACAGTAACTTCACGTGATGAAATGAAATGAATCATGAAGGCCACACGATATTTCTCATTCCACATCCCGAACTGATGAAACAACATGGCCACAAACCTATACAAAGCTCGGAGGAGTAATGTATTTAAAGAAAAACAAGTTCAGACATTACACACATGCATAAGTCTGCCGTTACTTACACACAGGAGCTCTGTTGGCAGCGTCCGTGTCCAGAGCACATATCTGGGCAGCCGTCTCCGATGTAGAGGTTATCCAGAGCCCACGTCTGCTGCTTGTCAAACGGAGCCTGCTGGAACCAACGGAACCTCGTGGCCGGAGACCTAAAGAAATACATCACAAGTCACTGAAGTTCCCACAGGTTGTGTTTAAACTTAATAGATAGGAAAGAAATGAAACGGTAAATGCTTATGATAAGGATATACAGTCCATGTGTGAGATTGAGGGCAGTGCTGACCTAGCATATGATGGGAGGGGCAGGGTGATGCGGCCCCACTTGTTAAATGTGTCAGAAACCAGCAGCCTCTGCAGCGTAAAGGAGGAGCAGTCGGGGCTCGTAGGCAGACAGTCTCTGACCACAGGCTGCCAGGTCAGACCCAGATCCAGAGAATACTCCAACTCCACCGCTGCAGAGAAACAAGGGACACAGCGTTGTCTACATGATTTATATCCGAGAAGCTGCATGAGAAATGTAAACCGCTTGAATATATTTTCTGATGTTTTATAGACAAAAGAAATAATTCATTATTTAAAAAGAAATTGCCAGAGTTCCAATAATTTTCAGTTGAAAAGCACATTCACACTTCTTATTGCTTACAGTAGCAGGAGTTGGTGACAGAGCAGGAAGCAGAAAAGTCAAACTGGATGAAGGCGTCTGGACCCAGACTGATGTCAGTGGTGACAGCATAGCGAGTGTTGGACTTTTCTATAAAAGCGAAAGCTGGCCCATCCGACCCGCAAACGGGCATTCGGGTTCCTCCAGGGTGGAGGAGCCATGAGCGCCCGTCAGTTGATGAGAAGTCATCTTCCAAAGGTCCCCAGCCACTGGCACTGCCGCCTACTACCACCTAGGGAAGAAAGGATAGATGTTTGCAAAGTAAATGTGAAGAAACTGTATTGCTCGGTTATGAAAAGTGAAAGCTTGGATGGATGACAGCCCCGGGGTTTCACTGCTTGAATGAAAATGATTAAAAGACTGAATGATGGAGGGGTGGTTGGATGGATCCTTACTTAGCGTACCTGATCAATGACCCATGGGCTATAAAAGTGTCCATTCTCTGAGGGCTGCCACCAGCGGAGGCGAGTGGAAGACGTGCGAGCACGCAGAGGGATCTCCAAGGCCACCAGGCGAGCCTGATTACTGCTGTTACTGAAGAGAAATTCCTGCAGGAGGCCCCAGGAGAGTCCTCCGTCCACCGAGAACTGCAGCAAAACCGGCTGGGAGCGAGGGTCTGGAGCAGCCTTACCACAACCGAGGCGCAGGAAGAACTGAACAAACCTGCAGGGCGCATTCACAAACACATGAGCATCACAAGAGAGTGTCAATTCAACAACAGCAACCTCGTGGTGGTGTTAGTGCATGCAAGGAGTGGATAGGTTGCTTTGTTTTGTTTGGTGGGGCTGTAGCTCTACCTAGCATTAGCCAGGTCCATGTCATTGGTGACCAACATGCGCAGGCCGTCCTCACTGAAGAACAGGTGGTTTCCACTCGACATGATGCCACACTTCCTGGATGGTTTGCCCCCGCTCAGCAGTCTGAAACGCTCCGTATCCACAGCTCCCCCTACAGACACAAGGGTGTAGAAAAAACACACGCAACAGTAAACACAAAAGCATGAATCCATCATTTTATGTACTGAAAAACTAAAGACCATTATCTTCTGTGCACCAATACACATTACACAGGTTCCCTCAGATATACGTTTTCGATAAACTGTTATTTCCTGATTCCGATGTGTACCTTCGAAGTCCTCCTTTAAGAAATCGGGGTTGGGGGTGTCGGGCACAGAGCAGTCAGATCCAGAGTGGCCGGGGTCACACACACAGTGGCTTCCACCCACACAAGTACCGTGGCCGTTGCACATGTCCTGACACTGTGGGCCAATGTAGATGTTGTCTAACGCCCACGTTGGAGGAGAAGAACCAGTTGAAAAGAAACCCTGGTACCATCGGAACCTCACTGACCTGCAAGGGGGGTCAAAATGCCAGGATTAGAGAGACTCATCAACCCCTTATGAATAAATAAAGATTCCCCTTTTTTCACTTATGTATCTGCTGATTAGGGATATACTCGGTCCTTACCCACAGAGGCGAAGCTTTCCAAAGTGAATAACCTCCCTCCTCCAGCCCTGAGTTGTACCAGGGAAGTAGACGCTGGCAGGGTGGAGCTCCGTGGAGCACAGCGAGGAGGGCTGGGGCCCACCGGCACACAGAGGCAGCAAAAGGTGCCACGTGGCACCAAAGTCCCGTGAGAACTGGAGACGCACCGGGTGGGAGGAACTGCTTTCAGATGTGCAGCCGACATTGATCTGGAGATCCGTTAATATACACAATACAGGTGATGAAGACGAGCCATGGTTTGTGTTTTCATTGAGTATGAGTCATTGTTGCTTTGGAAAACGAAGTCAAGGTGGTGTTTGTGTACCTCAAACTGGATGATAGTGTTCTCATTTACGTCAATGTCCCGGGTGGTGATGGAGTGCTCGCCGAGCTCGCTGGAGACAAACACCATTGCTGAGTCGTCCTCCTCGCTGACACGTTCACACACACACACACACAAATATTTTTCAATGGTAAAATCATCTTTTTGCAAGATATATCATCACTTGCTTCACAGGTGATTACGACGGCCATTGTCGACATACATTCCAGTCTTCTGGTAGGGACAGTAGAGTCCAGTGTTTCCTCCGGGGAAGAACAACCAGTTGGACTCATTGGGACCTTCGTCAAAGCTGTCTATCACCGTTGGTGGGTTGTGTAGGGAGCTTCCATCAATGATGAGATCATCTATGACCCACACCTCCTCTTTCTTTCCTGCAGGATATCATGTATATCGTGCAAACTGTTAGACGGATTCTGCTGGTTCATGTCGTGAGTCTTTAAGAAACAGAATGTGATTTTTTGTTTGCAACCCCGCAATGTGTCCACTCACCGCTGTTGTAGGGCTGCCAGAGTCTGAAGCGGGTGGCGTTGGTCTGAGCGCTGGCCGGCAGTGGCAGGTGGAGGAACAGAGTGTCCGTGGAAGCTGGGAAATAGAACTCATCCAACATCAACCAGCTGATTCCTCCGTTCACAGAGTACTGCAGCAGCACTGAATGGGAGCGCTCTGGGACGCCTAGAAAAGCCAACAAAAAACCCTGTTAGGACAATATTATGATTAGTACAGCTACACCAGAGAAAAAAACAAGTTATACATTACCTTTAGTAATGAATTTGAAGGAGAACTGGATGTAGAGAGTGTTGGTGCAGTCCAGATCCCGAGAGACGATCATTCGCAGACCGTCCTGCAAAGAAAAAGAGCAGAATTACATTGTTTGTCACCTAAGAGGAGTCATTGATCTAGAGATATCAATTGCCGCTGTATTTTATGCTTGGGATGTTTTCTGCATGAGGACCTGTACCCCTTTGAATATGAGGGCGGTGCCAGATTTAAGAGGCTCTCCGCTCAGAGTTCCCCTCTCCGCTCCGTACACCTCCGGCCATGTCTCCTGTTGCAGGTTCTCATTAAAGTCTTCTCTCAGCACAGTCGGCAGTTGGGCCAAAGGCACACAGTGTGTCCCTCCATAAGCCTTGTCGCACCTGTGTGAAAGTAGGTATAACGTTTACATGGAGTCAGAAAATAAGTGTAAAAATGACCAAACTTGTCAAGTTGGTCAGCAGAGCGGAGACGTCTGGTTGACTTACACACAGCGGCCATTGTCGCACAGACCGTGTCCGGAGCACATCCACGGGCAGCCCGGGGCGAGCAACACGTTATCCAGAGCCCATCCTTCGGCCCCTGGGGTGAAGTGGGTTTGAATCCAACGGAACCGAGTTCTGGGGGAACTAAGGGAAACATAGCAAAGTTACACGGAAAAGTTACTCTGGGAGTCCGTGGGCCAGAAAATACACCACTACTGTCAACTATTGGGTATAAAACACACGTACTTAGCAGCACTGGGAAGGTAGACGGTGATCCTCCTCCAGTGTTTGTACTGGGTCGAGGTGTAGATGGAACTCTGCGTATAACCAGCGCAGCCGATGGCGGGCGGCACACACTCCGGGGTGATGAGAGACCAGTGATGACCGCAGTCTGTGGAGTACTCCAGTCGCACACCGTGGGAGAAAGAGGTGGACTTACTGCAGCCCATACTCAGCTCAAACTGGAGGAATGACGAGCCGGACACCTCAAAGTCCCAGCTCTCTGCATATCTGGGCTTCTCTGCAGACACGGAGTACAACAAAGCGTCACACCGCTGTGTGTGTCCGGTTTGATTTAACATTCTTAATGTCACATGTAAAGCAAAAGTGTACAGCCGAAACACAAAGTCTAAATGCAAGAGCTGCTGTCAAATGTTGGGTGTAGGAGTTCATTGTAAAATGGGTGGTGCTTAAGCACGTATCAGGACAGCCGTAGAGTCAGAGACATTCGGTGCATCATGTGTTGCCAAATCAGTCCGGCTCTGTGCGCTAAATGAATGTGCCCCGTTGTAATGTAATATTTGTGCAAAGTAAATCCGTTTACAGCTTGGCGCAAGCAACAAATAACAACCAGGATGTTAATTCAGGTTTGCTCTCGTTAATAATGCAGGACCCACAGCGCCACAGTCAATGGGTGACTCGAGTTTCAGCCTTTAGTGCGGGTAAAGCTACGATTTCACTGTGCAGCCATTTATATGCATACTTCTGCTGAGTATCTGAATATACAGTCAGTGGTGGTTTACTTAATGTGCATATGCATGGCTGCGTATAGTTCTGCTTCACATTCACTCCAACAGCTTCTCACTGGGCTGCTGGCTGCAAACACAGAGTCTTAGTCAGGGTTGCTCAGGGAGTCACTCCTTCACTTCCCACGCACACACATTCTGAGCCGGACAAGGAATTACAACTACGGATCCGGCAGTCATCAACTCTCTTCATTGAATGCGTGCGAGCAGGGATGTTTTCGCGTAACTCACTATCGATGGCCTCGGAGTTGAAGGTCAGTGCCGTGTCCAGAGATAAACAGTCCACAGTCACTTCCCCACCCTGAACGCGGTACCAGTTGTGCCTCAGAGGCGTCATCCCGTCAAACTTGTCGTGGAAGCCGGTTCTGGAGCTGTCGTTCATACCGATCAAGACATCATCCAAAGCCCACTGTGCAGAGTGTTTCCCTACAAGCGTGGAGAGAGAAATATACATGGATTACAAAGCTAAAGCTGCGATATCAAATACATCTGTAGTATTGTAATGTTTCCGGGCTTTTCTGTAGTACTGCTCACCCTGCTTAAGAACTTACCCTGCTGTGGCTGCCACCACCGAAATACTGTGTAAGGAGTTTTGGCAACAGGTGGTAACTCTATGGTCACCACTTGGGGCTCTAGGAAGGAACTAAAGTCCAGCTCCCTAACGAACTGCCATTGGACCCCATTGTTTGTAGAGAACTGGACAATGACTCCTGCAATCAAACAAAGAGCAGAGGGAGAGAACTTATTTTTGTGCACACACAAACACTATGGTAAAACTATGTCAACTACAAAATAAAACCAGCAGAAAATACTTTTTTCTGAAATAAGCTGTTTAGTCTGACATTACAGGAACGATCAGACTGAGCCTTCAGCACCGCTTCACCGCTTCTGACTGGACTAAACAGACTAGAATAGACTGAGAATGACGCCCAGATTGGAAACTGCACAGTCAAAGTGCAAACTGTCAAAAGGAACAAATGAGACAAACGAGGCGTGAACTGATCAGATCAGACGTGGAGCTGCTCGTTTCAATGCACCGTTGAGGAACAGCCACACGAATGCAGCAGAGGGCCTCACTACAGCATGTTAGAATTACCTTCGTTGCGGGACCGAGGCCTCGTGCACGTGGGCCCCAAACTCTTGCTGCCTATTCGGATGTAGAATTGAACCAATCTGTGTGGAAACAGTAACAACTCAATTTCAGTTTCAAATAAATAACCTCCAATTGAACTGGACTCCAATGCCTCCATGTGAGAGATGTACGGATGTGGATTCTCCTCACCGGGTGTTGGTGGTGTCTAGAGGCACTGTGCGCGCTTCTCTCCTCCCGGGGCTACTGAAGTACAGAGCTTTGCCCTCCCCAATGATGCCACATCCACCTCCAATTTGTCCCCCACTTAGGCTCTGCCAGAGAGGGCTCAACTTCCCCTCGAAGCCCTCAGTCAGCTCAGTGGGACCGGCCACCGACGGCACACAACTATCCTGCTCCACTATTCAATAAAATAGGAAATGAAAAGGTATATTTGACAAAGATACATTAAAACCATTATGTATTTTATTTGTTTTGCCTTCCCTATCTGTTATTGTACCTGTGTAACCCATATCACAGAAGCAAACGCCAGAGATGCAATCTCCATGTCCCCCACAGTGGTTGGGACAAGGCTCAGAGATGTAGACCCCGTCCAGGGCGAAAGGCGGAGCATCTCTGTACACGCTGCTCTCCTGGAACCAGCGGAAGCGTGTTTTACTGTGGAAATGAGGGGAAGGAGGTAGAAGAAAGTGATAAAGACATTTAAATTTACCAGTCAGAATATATATTCACAAAGAAGGGATTGCATCCGCCGGTAGCTTTGTGAATTATGTATCATTTGCAACCATCTCTCCAGTCTCAAGGTTCGATTCACGAAATATATGTAACAACCGTAATTATATTACAATGCAAACACGTCCATAAAGTTTTGCAGCTGACAGTAATTTTCTCAGCTTTTTCATCTGATTGCAATTATCTATGTGGCAAATTATAAATAAGCGTGAGGCTAATGAGTCCGATTGTGAGGGGGAAAATCAGCCTGAGCCAGAGTTCTATTTCCATCCAAAGCTCCTGAAGGCAATTAAGAAAGAGGAAAGGGAAAATTGTAAGGCCAGGATTGAAGAAATCATTTGTTTATTTGTTGATATTGTAATCCTTTTTTTCTTAATCTTTTTAAAAATCATATATTTAGGCTAACTTTATTCATTTATGTTTCATGACACAAATTCAGTATTTGCATCTTTTCCCTGATTCACTAATTCTCTGAAGACGCTAACAAATTAACTGTATTTGTGTTTTTTCATACTTTTCTGCTGCTTTTAAAAGATTCTTTAGTGTAGTTTGTGTATGTTCAATCCCTTCGTTAAATCGCCCCTTTGAGTCAGAAGAAAATGAATCAAATTCCTAATACATCGACTGAAATCCAATTGCATGCCTGTTACCATAGCTACCTGGCTGCAACGTTGCGTGGTATTACCACAGTCACCCTGGTCCACTGTTCGTAGTCTCCAGTGTTGTAGACGGTGGGCTCTCTAAGCTCCCGACCACTGCCCTCACAGACACCTGCCCCCAGGGTTCCTGGGTAACAGCCCTCTCGGACCAGCGCCCAGGTGCGCCCGGCATCGTGAGAGTACTGCAGCATGACTGGAGCAGACGCGCTGAACTCTGATTCGCAGCCTATGTTCAACTGGTAGGGAAAAAAACGTAATTATTGTGTGCCTTTTATCCAAAACGGCATCCTTAAAAAAAAAAGGTTTTACGCTTACCTTAAACTGAAGGGTGTAGCCAGACCGCAAGGCCAGGTCCCTGGTGACGGCCACCCTGTCCCCATCGGAGCGGCCAAACACCATCGCAGAAGGCGTTGAGGCGCAGAAGCTGTTGTTGCTTTCCCTCTCCATGCCTTCATTACCCAGCATCAGCCACACACTCATCTGGTTCAGAGGGTAGTCAAATGCTGGCTTCTCGTAGAAGTTCTGTTGAGACAGAGGACAGACAAGTTTGTTGTGTTGTTTTGTGATAAGAGGCATCCCTGTATGCAGCAAAGCATATTCACCCGGAGATAATCGGACATATTTTCGGAAAGGCTTTAGGGCTGTTCTTTCTCAGTTGGGCCGACACTTTCCTCAACAAGAAAATACATTTTCAAGAGGTGAACGGATGATACGTTAAAGGAGAAACTGCTTCAGTTGATTCCTGACCTGTGGTAGAGTTGGATTGGCCATGGGGATGATGTGTTTCTCCCTCTCTGATAAAATGATGATGTCATCAATTGCCCACTGATCGTAACCATCCCCAGAGTGAAGAGGCTGCCACCACCGAAACCTTGTAGAGGGCGTCTTTGAGGCCAAGGGAAGCTCATAGTGGACAAAGCTGAGAGGACACGACAGATTAATTATTAATTATGCATAAAACTCATTTATTGCACAGACAGCAAGAAAGAGATCAGGGGTCTGAATGTTGTTCCTCTGCCGGTTTCTCACCGAGGCTTGGTGAAGTCGGTGAAGTACATCTCGGCGATGAGGCCCCAGTTTATGCCTCCGTCGTTGCTGTACTGCAACAGCACTCCTTCCTCCCGGCTGTCCGCCTGATTACACTCGGCCCAGTCTCCGCCCACCCGCAGGTAGAACTGCACAAACTCCGCCCATTCAGTGTCCAGGTCCCAGCTCAACAGCTGCCTCAGCCCAGCCTGACAACACACACGCACATGTATTCAGACATGTGTGGAAAGGAAGGACCAAAACGCCAAATCCTGGAAGAAATATCACTCAAACAGAAAGACCAGCAGCAGATTTCAGCTATGTCTGGTCATTTGGAAATGTGAGAGGCAGATACAATACAGAGCTGACTGAAAATTGTGTGCACCCCCAATCCAGTTAGAATCAATTATTCTACAGAACCATGAAAGGATGAAATAAATCCCATATATTTTGAGGGTAGCAGTAATTCAGAGGTCAAAGGTAAACAGACACTAAATGTTTTTGTGAGACATTTATTTATAATCGTGCACTAAACACAGTTTATTGAAAAACATTTTTTGTAAATGCTGCATTCTCCCGATCAAAATTCTGGGATATGCATTTGGATCAAGATTTCCAAGAAACTTTTCTAGTTGTTTCACCTTGCTGAAGTACAGGGATGATCCAGATGAGACCACCCCACAGCCCATGTCGGGGGTGACGACCTCTCCACCAATCACCTCCCTCCATGTGGCCAGCAGTGCATCCTGGGACTCAAAGTCAGAGAGTACGCTGGAGGAGAGGGGGGAGGAGGGCTGGCAGTCTGTTCCAGAGAAACCTTCATCACACCTACGAGAGAAGACATCGGCCAAACTTCTCATCTTGGTTCTAAATCTCTCTGCTCGAATTATCGTATAACAAACATCAATAAGATAATATTTCTGGGCCTTCAATGGGTTTATTGAAATAGCAATATAGACAATCCTCGAGGAGTTTTATGCCTGTATCTGTAAGTGAAAGCTGACCTGCAGTGTCCATGGTCACACCATCCATGTCCGTGGCACATATTAGGACATTGCTGGCCGATGTAGATGTCATCCAGGGCCCACTCGTCCTGCTCTCCGTAGTAGTTTTGGATCCAGCGGAACCGTGTTGCGCTGGACCTGAACACAGGAAATACACAAACACAATCACATTACATGATCTCAAAAACGGACAGCCGTTGCTAACAGGTCAGGCTGTTGTCATCATGTTATACTGACTAATCTACTTCTCTACCGGGGATAAAGAGTTGTGGATTAAGTGTTCTGGCAGGTAAAGATTAACCTTAGCACATTGGTGAATGTCTATTGTGTGTGTGTGTGTGTGGGGGAAGGGGGGTTGTTTCATAGGGCATCATCATACCATCATCATCGCATCATCTGTGTTCAAGGTCTGTGGATGTGAATGTGCGTGCAGTGTGGATGCAGGCATGTGAGCGCCTGCACGTCGAGTGATGACAAATGGTCGTCAGGGCGCAGTTGGTCAGGTATTCTGGGGGATTTATAGTACGCGTTTTTTTGTCTCTTTCCTCTATGACCCGTATTGACTCAGACCACCAGCTGATCCTACACGGCTATTTCACGACTATTTCATTATGGTAGCCGTGACCCTGTGACCTCTCATCTCACCCTGTTGGAGATTAGACCACCAATTTATTAAGGGGCTGGGTGGCAGAATGAAATGGAGGTGGAGGTCACAGTTATCCGTGTGGAAGGTTTATGTGATGGTTTGAGCTGATATATGTGCAAGCGAGGGCTGTTACAGTAAATGAATTTAGCAGGAAATGCTGAATACAGGACGGCTGGTTTACTCCACGCCTTAAATTACATTACTGCTGCCCCACAATTAAAATGTGCCAGATCAACATCGGCTGGTTTAATATCCATAATAAATATTGACATAAAAGTATGTCAGTAAATATGAATCTGCAAGCTATTTTTGTCACATAAAATATATAATTTTTCCACCTCAACTCATGGATTTGTCTCTATCACGCTGCTCTCTTTCCTCTCGTCCATCTGCCTTTGTTTCAGTGCAATGCATGATGGTAAATGGAGCTTGATTACTGACGATTGTACTCTACTTTTCACAATGCACTGTTATATTCTTGGAGTATTTATACTGGAAACGCATAACGCCAATTCAAAGGTTTTAGTTCATCTAGCTGTTGGCTATTAGCTAAATGATGACCATCAGATTATTTAATCGAATAGTGAGTGCAAACACAAAAGAGAGGCCGCTGCTTCTGTATCACGTAGTGAGTTGGATCAATACTGACTTCTACTTTTTGTGTTCTTTTGACTAAAGTGTTCTCAACATCGTAATACGATATTATGTTTTCCAAAATGAATAAAAGGACTTTTATTCCTTGTTTTGTTAGTGTGCATTAGAGCATTTTATATGAAAGAAAACAATCCTTTTTTAAAAAGAAGAATGATGTAAAATAGTTACACACGTCCCTGCCTGTGTATTGACGTGTGAGACATGAACAGTAATTGGTGCCCGCGCTTCCTTTATGTTAAACATTCGCCTCAATCTCAGGTGTATTAAGCTTGTTGACTACAAAAGATATGAAAGATAAAAGATCAAATCAGAGGACTTGATGTCCCAAGAGGGCCCTTTGTGAATCGTGTCTTCTATGTCTACAGATGGGAGTTTCTTACCATGTCTTCTGAGGCAGAGACAAAGTGATGCGTCTCCAGTCTTTGAACTCTGATGGATGGTAAACGCTGGGAGCTGTAAACTCAGAGCAGCTTGTCATGCCGGGCAGACAGGCCTAGGTGAAAGAGATAATAGCTTTCATTAAAACACACTTTTTATCGTATAGTCATGGAGGGGGGTCGGGGAGGGAGGGGGGGGACAGTCGGGTCATAACTTAAGATTGATTACTCATAATTCTTAAAGTTTTTCCACTTGTCATTGTGGACTTTGTTTTATTGCAAACATTTTCAGAAACAGCATAATCCGCTGCGGACACACCCCGAGACCGCATTAGCCCCTCGTTATATGCGTACTAAAAGGCTAAAACAGGATTACAGTTTCTCTGACCTTGGACCCTGGAACACAAGGAAGGATTAGTTACAGGACATTCAGCGAGTTACATTTTGCACTTGCCAGATTTTCATGCACGGGAGAATTAGAAAACATTCACTGATGGAAGACTCATTAAGCCCTATTCAGTTCCAATGGCAATACAAATCTTGGCAGACACTTTGGCGCCTCATGAATATTTATGAGCCATTTGTGATCGGGGAAAATCTTTGTTGAATCATAAGAAGATAATCTGCCTGCTGATTCAAGTATTGCCATGTATTTGCTAATAGTGGGATGATAAAAAGTAATTGCGATGATTTCTCATCTGAAACTAAGTTCCACGTTTAAAGACATTATTTACATATTATTACAGTCTGTAATGGGTAAATCAATATTCCTAATCATGAATTACATACTTCCGTGTCTTTCTCGGGGACGACTCCTACAACTTCTAGTCATGAACAAGGCTGTGCGCCTCAGGTGTCAACAATCACTTAACATGGAGAACAAAAGCCGACTGTGTTCATGCTCCGTACCTCTTTGACCAGGTGCCAAGTGAGGCCATGATTGGTGGAGAACTCCAGGCGGACCTGAGTGTCAATGTGAGGGGACGGCTCGCGACCACAGCCCATGACCAGTGAGAACTGCAGGCTGTAGGAGGCGCCGATCTGCATCGACTGAGTTTCCACGTAACGAATACTGGAGCCAGGGCTGGGCTCCCCGGAGAAGCTATAGTAGAACACGCCAGGAGAGAGAGGACACCACGCTCAATGTCGTGTGCAGGATTGTTATGCGATGGCTGCCTCTGCCGTTAAGTCTCCTACCTGAGGGTCCAGTCGTGTTGGCAGTAGGGCTGGACAAGGCCGAGATAGAAACCGAGACTCTGGGTGACGTCCAGCACGTTGCTGAAGTCCAGGCTTATAGTGTTAAACAGCACGGAGGTCATGCTGATCTCATCCAGGGCCCACACATCGTGACCGCGACCTGAATGGTACGGCTGCCACCAGCGGAACTGCACGCCGAATTTACGAGCACCGGCAGGGAGCTCGACCGACACGATCCTGGTTGGGAGAGAGGGATTATTAGATCTGCTTGAAGAAAGTAGCGCAAAGTCACATCCGTGCAAATGCGAGAACAGTTTATTTTGGGTCAGTATCCAAAAAACGGAAAACATAGCTGGAGTGAATCACAGTAGCTTACTGAACCGATACTCTGACTTGGATCTAAACCCTGCATAATCACAGTCTGCTTAGACAATCTTCAACAGATTTTGACACAATGCAGATGGTCAATGTAACCAAATTTATTAACAGCATCTTGCGTCACTCTTTAAATTTTGAATTGCCGCAGAGACCTTTTTCTCTCCGTCAAGACGGATTCCTGTTTTTTGGGGTCTTTAGTACGGACGTAGGTGTTGAAAGAGTAACAACTTCCAATCGCACCCGCGGGTCAGATAGTTGACCCCTCTAGTGGTGATGAAGAGCTCTGCGACGCTGGAACCCAGCCCACTTGGTCTTCATTACACACACACGTACCGCTCTAACAGACTCGATGGGTCCCAGCGGCTTACACCTCCAGCATGCCATTAGCAGCGCAAAATGCGTCTGTTAATGGAGTCATAGTATCTCTGTGGAATAGAGCAAGCATACAAGTGTATGTGCACACACACACACACACACAGACAGACTCCAAACATAGGAGGTACCTTGGCTCATGGAAGCCTTGGTAAGCGTAGTGCTGCAGCAGTGTCCAAGTGATGCCGTTGTCTGAGGAGTAATGTAGCAGGACTCCCTCTCCTGGCTGGTCTGGGGCGGGACATGAGCTCAGGGTGCTTCGGCTTCCCAGGCGAAGCGTAAACTGTAGGTACCTGCAGACAGTGAAAGCGAGAGGAGTAGGGGAGGTTAGAGTGAGAAGGGGAGAATGACACAGAAGAAGGGAAGAGGGCAGGTTGATGAATGAGATGCAGGAAAAGAGACAAGCGAAGAGAGGTGAGAGAGAGAGAGAGGGGAAAGAAGGGCGGACAAACAGACAGTCATGCAGAGTAGAGAGGCGGGAGGGAGGTGGCAGGATGATGGATGAGATGATTAAATGAATATGGGAAAAATTAGATGTGAGGAGGTGGAAGGAAATAAAGTGCAAGAAAGATCCATGTGTCCGTGTTAACTCTACTTAGATAATGTATTCGAGGTTCCATACTTTTATGTGTTCTTCCATGTTTTGGCCGACATATTTTCATCCGCTCCAATGCAATACTTATTGTAATGTCCCATCATCTTTCCTGGGCTGTCAGCCTCCAGCTCTCTCTGTCCTTGGCTGAGCAGGGCTTTCAATAGCGATGCGGTTTCCTCTTTCAGGCAGCTATTCACTCATTCAGCCAGGAAACTGGCATTAAATATGGCCATCAGGTGGCATACACAGAGCCGCAACAGGCATAATCAATCTAACACAGATGCCTTATCTAACTTCCCCGTTGCCTCTCTATCTTTCGCCCTCACATTTTCCTCCTCTTTTAATCTCTCCTCTCATCTGCAGTCCTCCCCACGGTCGCAATCAATCAACAGCATAAGAGCCCAGAGTATGAGGGAACGAGGAACTGACAGTGTGGATGGGTGACTGGATGGAACATTTGCAGTATTAATTAGCAGTAGAGCCAGATGATGACGACAAGTCAGAGTTTTACAAATAAATATTCTGGTGGCACAAAAACCAGCAGATTCAAAATCTAAAAAATCTTACAAAATCTATGTTTGTGTGGGTTTTTTCCTACATCAGCTTTTTCCATTACCTGGCCTGGGAGCTGTCTAGTGGAGATGTAACCAAGTGTCTCCTGCTGTCTCTGTTGAAGACCAAGGCCTTCCCGCTGGCCAGCACGCCACAACCGAAGCTGACCTCGGCACCACGGAGCGAGGAGAAGCTGTGGTAGGAGGAGAGGCGCGGGCTGGAGAAGCCCTCCGACAGGAACGCCGGGAAGGTTTGGGAGGCGAGCTCACAGGCAGGACCACTGAAGCCAGGGTCACATCTGGTGGAGAGAGAGGGAGAGAGAGGGAGAGAGGAGAGGTAGGTGGGAAAGACATGACACATTAAAAAAGAGTGAAGGATATAAATGAGAAAAAGAAGACAGTCATAATGAAAATCCATTAATAAATCACAAGCATAATACAATTTGATTAACTTTTGGATGGTGATTGGTGCTGGAAGGCATTAGGTGGATAACGAGCAGACTCATTTTCAAGGAGACACAATGGATTCATTTGGTTTAATAAAAAGCAGATACTTACTTGCAGCCGGTGCGGGAACAGTGACCTCTCCCAGAGCAGAAACGAAGGCAGGCCGGACCGAGATACACTGAAGCAAAATCCAGGCATGGAAATGACATCATTAGATAATTTAATACTTTTGTTTATGTTCAAAATGTCTGTAACCCTAAATTCATTCTTATGGAGGAAGTTTTGCATCTCATTTTTGGCGTCAAACTAAACCATGTGACCTGTATATGTATAGTACTAACCATTGTCTATAGCCCACATGTTGCCCAATCCAGTGCTTGTCTGTTTCCAACGGAAACGTGTTGTCTCCGTCAGGGCAGCATTGGGCAGAGGGATGGAGATTCTGGTCCACCTGGAGAGACAAAATACAATATGCATGTTTCCAAAGTGACCGACTGACACATACTGTATGTATGAGTCAGACACTCATGTCACACACACAGGTTTGCAGACTCCTTCATACCCGCTGTAGTTGTCAGAAGAGTAGATGGTGCTGTGAGGAAGGTGGGGTCCAGCACAGAGCTCTGGCAGACACTCGGTGTGGAGCAGAGACCAGGAGCGGCCGTGGTTGGTGGAAAACTCCAGACTCACGCTAATGGCAAACAGAGGACGTCTTATCTCAACATTTTAATTTGCAAATTAAATAAGCTAAAGTGGCTAGAGTGATCTTATTTAGATTAGATAAGAAAACGTAAATGATGTCTTCCGAGACTCCACCGTAATGCCTTTTACTTTACTACTCATTTAAAGATTTAAGCTTCAAATGACTGCAAGAGCTTGAACTCTTGGATTTAAATACCCAGAAGAAATTAATCCCAAGAAACTTCTTAAACATTCCTCATTCTTTGAGTTCATATTTCTCCAGATACCGCTATGGCCATTTAAGAACAGTGCCTGAAAGTTCCCTTTACATCATATCCACCCTTCTTGCCCTAAAATAACTGACCGAATCGAAGGGGTCTCACTTGCCGTATAGAGGTCTCCTTTGTTGGAGCCCAATTTTGTGATTTTGACATGAAAAGTGGCAATATTTTCATGTCAAAACCCAGTTTAAACATGTGTCACACCTGTTGGCAGGCTGGTAGGAGCCACAGCCGAGGTTGATGGAGAACTGAGCAACATGTGTGTGGGTGCCAGGCAGCACTGGGAGCAGCTGCATGAAGTCCACAGCCCATACGTGGCGGTTGGCCCCCCCATGTGACCGCTGCTCCAGGCAGAACTGGGTGACTGGTGTTTGCAGCTCGGTGGGCAGCGCCACCGATACGAGCGCGGGACTCTGGGACAGACAGAAAAGCAGATCAGAATAGTGGCAAGACGCCAAAAAAGAGAAAAGCCAGGGGTATTTTGAAAAGCTGGAACAATGCTTTCAAAATGATTGCTAAAAAGGAAAATGAAACGATTAATCAACTATCAAAACACATGCAAATAGCAAATCAATCATGATGATCCAATAGTATCAGCTCTATTGAAAGTCTAGGAATGGGAATGCACTGGTTCAGGAGTTAAGCATGTTTCTGTGAGAAACAGAACGGAAATAAAATTACATTTTACACACAATAAAAATAATTTGATTAAATTCTAAAGTCTTTATTATTGGTTTATTCCAGTAATCTGAAATACACTGCTGTTGGTCTCTAGAGTATCTCGAACCTCATCGTTAACAATTCCACCACAGTTACATTATACACGGTTGTCTAGTTGGACTGACAATTCAATATAACTGCCATTGTATTACCATCAATTCACTGGTATACAGTAAAGCCAGCACTTCAGGCTCTGAACCGTACTGTACAAGTACACGTCTTTGTGTCTCACCCTGTAAGAAGAGTAAGGGAGGCTGTCGAGGGCCACGCGTTCCCTCCTGCCTTCAGACCTTCCAAACAGAACCACGTCGTTCTCATGAGACTCTCCTGGATCACAGTCCCCGCCACCTGAACACAAGCACGCATCTCCGTGGTCATGCAATGCCAAATGGTTGTGTGCACATCTACCGTTGCTTAACGTGAATACGTGTGGAGGTCTTCCATACCCATGGTGAAGTAGAAACGAAGGTTTCCATAAGACGTGGTGTCGAGGTACGGGGTGCACAGCCTCCTCCTGCCCTCTTTCTCAAACACTAGCGCTGAGCCGGACTCAATCTCCCCACAGTGGGTCCCACAGACGGCTCCCTCTATGTCCCAACTGGGTAAAAAAAGAGTAAGTAAATGAAGTTCATCAGCACAAAATTTAAAATAAGGAGAACATGACTCATGTGGCAGTATTTCATCACCATTAATAATGGCAAAAAGACAAGCGATCCAAGCAATAATGCCACATGATAGACTCTAAAACTGAAATAATGAGTTTTCTTTCTCTAAGTAAGATGGTTTGTGGCCTAATATAGTTTAAAAGTAACAATGATTCATTCTTAAGAGTAAGATTGGATAAAGAAGGGAAATAACACTGAAAATAACAACGTACTGTGAAGTACACAGAGAGAGGCTTAATTTATTGCTAAGTCTTAAGCACTTAACCTTATGGCCCAATATTAACCTCAACCTATATTGACCTAATAATCCCAGGATGCAAACATCTGTGTTTATAGATTGCCTATTTAATACAACATTCCCCCCTGGAGTATTACTGAAGTCTGCAAACAGCAGCCATAATGTGCAACAAAAACACACAACGCAAGTAATACAGCATTTCTGCACGTGTTTAACTCAGAAGATACTCAGTGTGTTCCTCTGCCTCCACTGCCTGCTTCTCGCTCTCC
This sequence comes from Gasterosteus aculeatus, assembly GCF_964276395.1. Taxonomy (NCBI): domain Eukaryota; kingdom Metazoa; phylum Chordata; class Actinopteri; order Perciformes; family Gasterosteidae; genus Gasterosteus; species Gasterosteus aculeatus. The sequence goes on from NC_135698.1 coordinate 14,335,682, forward strand.
CTTTTCCTTTCTTTCAGTCTATTGGGTTAAATGGCGCCTAGTGGAAAGGAGCCTAGCACGAGCAGAAAACGCTCGATGTCTACATCACACACGTGTCGGACCATGACACCTGATGGGTGAGAGATGGCGTGCAGTGTCGCACGCTGGCGTGCTGCAGGAAGGTGTGAGTGGAAATAGCTTCGTGTTTCAGATCCTCCTCATTAATGACAGACCTGGTGCAGGGGGTCTGCTAATCACTCTCTGGCATTAACGGGTATCTATCACCTTTCTTCTTTCATATCTCCGCCTCATGCAGTGGCTCCCACTGTGCTACCTTGCTGTCTGCCGTCCAGTGTGTGTTAGAAAGCAAGAGTGTGTGTGTGTGTGTGTGTGTGTGTGTGTGTGTGTGTGTGTGTGTCTCACTCTGAGCAGATGGGCTGCCGTCCCCGTAGCAGTCAGAGGCATGGCACTCACCTGTGTCGGCCCCCGTGCTCGAATTAAACCTGTGCAACTCGCTGCATGTTGCATCGGTCGGCATATGACAAGTGACAGATGTCAAAGCCTGTGTATATATACACACCCAAATACCAGAGCGCTGGTAGGCTACCAAAAACAATCTCTCTGTGTTTACTCTCTCTTTCCACGCCATGCTATGGCGTTGTATTAAATAATTATATCAATCATGAACCAACATGTATTAAGGATAATGCTTTTGTGGGTTTGATTTGGGTCTGTTTATATTTTGTTCTTTTAACTTCATTAAATAGCACAGCTGGTCCAATTATCCCGTAAATGGGGTGGGGGAAAACGTGGGACCATTATGACGACTTACTTTGACGGTAGACTTTCAAAGTCTTCCTCCCAGTAGCTCCTTCCTTCCTCCCGATGCAGGTCAATGTCTCTGGTGGAGGCAAAGCTGTGGCCAACTCCCTCACCACCATGGAAATACAGGGCATTGCCTTCGGACTGACAGGCATGCTGGCAAATAGGAGTGCAGGTGTTAACACATGCAACCGTGCTCTACGGGATTTTGGTATTGACTTTGCAGTGAAAGCTTAAAAAATGGTCTTTCTGGCAACAGAGAGGTTATTTCATCATGATTCAATCTATCATATTTCTTAAAGAAGGGAATCTGTAAGTGTAGGCTGGTTTGTTGTGTACCTTGACAGTCGCTCCGGGGAAGAAGAGCCAGTTGGCAGTGTCTGGAGGGTCCAAGTTGTCCTCCATAAGAGGAGCCCTGTGGGCAGCATTGACCAGCAGCACATTGTCCAGCCCCCAGCAGGACTCGTAGCCTTCGGGTCCACGGGGGACCTCCTGAGACCAGCGGAGACGAACGCCATCAGCCCTGGATTGATGCGGCAGGGGAAGCAGGTGGACAACGGTGCTGCTGTTGGTCGGGGCCCTGGAGGAGAAACGTATAACACAAAGTATTATATGTGACGGCTGTGATTACGTACTTAACTGCAACCTGTTTATGCATTGAATAATCACCATTAGTCATTGAAATGAAGCTGGAATAGCCACATATGGAGAGACACTACTTGTCCTTATGGTGGAATAAAACAGAGAGATCCAATCCTTGATGTATGAATGGTTTTCTGTGTCCACACACAATTAAAACATCCGCTTACTGCAGCTGAATGCTGTAGTTTTGAGACTGCATCATTACATTAAGCCTGTGTTCCCCCTCTGAGCTGACTAAACAGAGAGAGGCCGGGATAGAGGGATGAAAAACAGGGGGAACGTAGAGAAACATACAGGAGAGGAATGACAAATTGAGAGGGGGAGGTGTGAATGAGGGGAAAAGAGGAGAGGACGGGTGTTCATAACAGATGGAAGGGCTGTTGGATGGATGAGGAAGAAGGAGGAAGAGGGGAGAGAGCGAGACCTGATCTTCTCCAGTGTGATCCAGTCATCTGAGGTGTTGGCGTTGCCACTTAGGCTGTATGACACAGTGATGCTGGGGTCTGAGTAACTGAACCGGCAGGAGCCTGAGCCTGGGGAATATAAATGCACACAGAGGACAGACATATATGACAGTTAACACTCCTGTTGAGGGAACAGCTACTCAAAGTGTCAGCTATAGTTTCCTCTTTTCAACGATTGAATTCCATCAGCGGAGCAATGATCCCTAGTATACCCGAAGGGGATGGCTTCTTCTAACTGATTGCTCCCAAATTCCCCCTTTAGCCAAGTGATAAAAATTGGGTTTAAACGGTGTCACGGTGTAACGAAGAGATCAGCAGCTTAACAGGGCTGAGAGAAATATGCAGACTTAATCACTGGAGCTGATGTAGGACCGGAGACTCGATATCCAACTACAGATTAACACTGTATGTGTGTACGTGTGACTGCTTGGCAAGTCTGAGTGGGATCAGACATGTGGGTTAGTGCGGGGGGGGGGCTGCGGGAGCTGTTGGGGTCAAAGGTGGCTAATGGACGAAGTATAGGCTAACCCCCCCATATCCCGCCCTTCTCTCCTCGCCTTCCTCCACACCACCTGACGGTGCGCGGCAGCCACGTCCTGCCGCGCCGCTCCCTCCCCGGTGAATACAGTCGTGCATTAACCTGCCACCACCTCGATGCACTGCTCTACTGCACCTCTGCATACACAACACTTCTGCATCACAAAGTCATATTAATAACCTGCAAACGAGCGCAAAGCCAGACAGAACAGAGATCGGAATAGAGACGTACAGGAGGGAGGGGCAAAGAGGTTGCTGCATGTACTGTAACTTCCTCACAGTCATGTTCCCATGAGTATTGGTGGAAACACGTAATGGACATGAAAAATACAACAAGACGCATTCTCTAAAAAACTCTGCCTTACCTTCTGGGTGTCTTTTCTGAATATTTTCAATAATTCATTATTGTGATAGGAGAGGAGGAGGAGAGACAGAGAAACACACTGGCAGGAAACAGGACAAATATGGTGGTTTTATGGAGGAAGACAAAGGGGTCTATATTGTCCTGGCTGAGAAAGACTGTTGCATGCTGCATGCAGGGTCTGAGGTATATGAACAGGGTATCGTACTCTGTGTTGTGTATTGGTACTACTTCCTTGTTTGCAACGTGTAGAGATGTAATACCTACCCAGGGCAAACTGCAGGACTGAGGCTGTGCTGGTGTTGAGAGGTACAGTGGTCTGGGGAGGATACACACGGCAGTTTAGGATATCACTCGTAAATCATCAAAAATCTTATAATTTATTGTTACTATTTTTTGCACTTCAAGTGCTTTTCACTCAACACAGTGTTTCACTGATGTTTTCAGGTTAAACGTCTGTTGCACCTGTATTCCCAATGAACAAGGTTCTAAAGTGTTTTCAACATATTGCCACATCTGTGCAAAAGGGTGAGAAATTCATGTATAAAACCCAAGTAGATTAGAAGTGTGTGTGTGCGTGCGTGTGTGTGTGTGCGAGAGGGAGTTTGAGAGTAGCTTTGTGCACGTGAAGAGATTCTCATTGTCATTGATATTATATACGAGACGTTCTCTGGATGTGCACGCTTAGGCACTTGTCAGAAAAGTTGCCAGGCAACGGCATCAAACATTTGGAACGGCCAGATAAAGCAACTGCTTATCAGTAAAGTAAGACTCATCAGACATTAAATGCATCTCTGCTGCGGACCAGCCGGCTTTCATCTCTCCCAGCAAAATAAAGAGTCTCAAAATCAACTTTGTCAAGATAGAAAGGGGGCCGTTTCTTTGTTAGAGAGAGTTAGAGAGTAGACATTTGTGCGGAGGTTATTTGCAGATGTTACAACTTCAGACTCTACTGTGCCCACAGCTCGTACGCTCTAATTTCCTGTAGCTGTGGTTGTGGCCACCGGGTGGTTGCTTTTCGGGTGTGTGCTCAATGGTCCGTAAAATGTACAGCGGCGGCAGTGTGGTTGAACATGACAGTTACCAGCTCACGTTCTCCAAAGGGCTCGCAGAAAGTGACCGCTCTGCCATGCATCAGTACACCACACTGCTCTCCCACCTCACAGTTCCTGCACTCAGACCTGAGGGGAGAGGAAACGGAGTTATAACAAAAGCAAGAATTATCAAATATATAGAACTCTTTAAATTGCAGAAAAGTCCTTTTCCCCTACCAGATGCTCGGGTCCAGCTCGCCCTGGAGGTTAGAGTCAAAGTCGTCACGCAGAACAGCGTGTTTTCCATGGAGCTCCACTGCACAAAAACAGCATTTGCTTTCAGTCAGACACAGTCTTGGTAATACCTTGTATTTAATGTGGCAATTAGCTATGGGAAAATGATGCAAACTCACCAAGACTAGGTCTTAACGGGGACTCGGTTGGAGCTGAAACGGAAACAGAGAGGAAGAAAGGAAATGAGTTATGAGTTGTTATCAGTAGTAGATAAACAGACTACATCATCGTTTCCTATCAATGCAGTTTTGCATTTTGATTGGTTGGAAAACGTGTGTAAGAGTCATAGTCATCTCAGAGTGAAACAAACTTTCTCCGTGTCCTGGCCGGCCACGGCTGCAGTCTCCTGGCTGCCCACGTTAATTAATTCCTGTCAGTAAGGGCGGCCATGCTCGACAGTTCAATGCCAATTAACCGCCATCCACCTCAGAGGCGTCCGTGTGCTTTAATCTGTGGCCGCTAGCTAGCCATCACACAAAACCACCCATCGCTCCCAGAGGATACACGGCTGTGAGAGGACGGAGGTGAATGTTGAGACTTAATGAATCAAACATGGCTTGAAGAAAATAAAGTGGCGCTGACTCAAGCGCTGAGCACCGTAGAATAGTGTATGCATGCACATTTAAGGTTAAAAACGTAATAAGTCAAAGTAAAGACATTTTGATTGATTAGTTTAGATGTTGTATTAAGAGACAGGAATGTTGAGGCAAATTATGGAGATTTGCACCAAAGAAAATGAACATACAGTAGGTGACTAATTTAAAACTTTTGCTTTTGTGTATTTAAGACACTAAGAACATAAAGCTAAAATGCACCAAATGTTCACTCCAGTCACTGCTGGATTTGGCACAGTGGCTTTAACCTTAGTGAACATGTGACCCCTCAATCCCTTCGAGCTGCTTTACTTTGCTCCGGTAGTTGTTGTTTTTTTTAAACTCGAGACCGAATAGAAGGATAATCTGCCGCAGTATTCTCCATCCGGGATGAGTCTGCCCACCTGATAAAACACACTGAGATAACCCACTCCATGAAGAGTTTAATTTCTAGTTAGTTCCTTTCAAGCCTTGCAGCAGTTTTAACATTCCCTCTGAGAGGGGCTTGCGTTTGAGAAGCCCACCTAAAATCCCTCATGAACAACGGAACATAAATCAAGAGGGATTATCAAAAAAAAGATTTCTTACCATCGTAATGGCTCTGCAAATGCCTTCATTCAGAGGTCAGTAATTTATTCCCTATGGATCCAAATGCTGGGCACTTAAGAGTGGATTTACTATTCACAGAGTTCTGGAAAAGTTTTACACTGACGGCAGAAGTTGGAGCTTTAGTGGCCTGTGTGCCGGAGCTGGCCGGTTCAGTGGCTGCGGCTGTTGCTGCCGCTCTGGTGGACCCCGATGCTCGGGCTCCACGGCTGGAGCCCGAGCATCGACAGCGAAGCCCATGAAAAGCAGATCAAAGGGCCCTCCTACCCCCATTCTCCCTTCCTCGCCCTCTAATCCTCAAATGTCAGCCGATTCCAAACACGTCTGGAGGCGCTATCAATCGCAGCATGCGCAACTCTCTCTGCTTCCTAGTACCCTATTAAACTGTAAGAAAAATAAGGTAAGCAGTTTTGGGCTCTGTTTACATTAAGAGTCTGTTCACCTTAAAAAACAGACCGGAGCGGAATGGGTACCACGACACGATTCCTGCTCATCCACCCTCTCAAACTGACGGACAATAGTGAACCGCATACAGTCTCTCTCTCTTAAACAAACCCGTCTAAGTCTCTCTCAGCCTTTCTAGTGAGACCATTTGGCTGGAGAAAGGCCCAAATGATTTTTGGGGAGGGGGGGGGGGTGGGGCTGGATAATCCCTTCAAGCTTTCAGAAAGGCCTCATTTACAGTTTTCTTTCTCCATGCTTCATCACGCTCTGCTGGTGTCTCTCTCCTTTTCCTTCCATCACAATCTCTCCCTCCATCCGCACCCATTCTGTCTGTCTGTGTCTAACCCCGTGCGCATCGGGAGCAGACAGTGGCGCTCATTTCACTTGGATTAATCCCCTCTCACTTTCTTAAAGACTTCAATTACGGCCTCCTCTATTTGGGGCTCATCTCCGCTAATGCCTGTATCTCCCTGGCCGGGGCTTATGCTGACAAGCGGGCCGAGGGAGACACACACACACACAAAATTCTAAATGCACACACACACACACACACACACACAGAAACACACACACACACACACACACACACACACACACACACACAGACGTTTCCTGCCAGAGCTGACCCAACCCTCGGCTATTTTGCTACTAACTTGCACAAATATGCACACATAGAAAGCGATGCAACAAAGAGGGTATTCTCAATAAACTACTCTGGGAGTAGAACCGGACGGGTGCTGATGAGCAGGGTTTGGCTAATACGAGGGGGGACTAAATAAGCGTAAGCCTCTGCGGTCTCAGACATGTCGGCACAAAGAGCGCAGGGCACAAGTCATGCTAAATCTTCTCCCCCTACTTCTCTCCATCTTCCAGCTCTAATCTCCTCTCTCTCCCCGTTTTTTTCTCCCCACCCGGTAAACCGCATCCGCTCTTCCAATCTCCTGTTCTCTTCTCGTCTGACTCACATCCTTAACGAGGCGGACCTCGTTTGAAGTGGAATTGCTCCGGTCTGACTGGCTGTTGCAATTACAGACTCAGCAGGACGCAGGATGCTGTTGTTTTTTCCTTTTACAATGACTAGAAAGAAATTGTTCTCTATGGTCCGATAGGAGCCACTTCGCTCCACTCAGAGAAAACCAGGGCCTCTGAGTGGGCTTCAGTCGGCATCATTACAATAATCATAGGTAAGTGGAGAGGAGACCAGCGAAGACATCGTTCTATTTTCCAATCTCTGTTTTGCCTTTTCTGGCTGTGTTTAAAGCCGGAAGATAGAGAAAGAGAAAAACCGGGGAAAAATTGGAGCTATTGGAGACAGTCGAGAGGGAGACATGGGCTACATAGCGAAGTCTCAAGGTTTCTCGCTGGTGAAAGATGAGGGATGTCAGGCAAGCCGGCGCTCAGCCAGGCAAGCAGGCCGGCTGGCAGACCGGGTGGGTGAGGAGGGGGAGGAGGGGGGGGAGGCCACGCGTCGCTCCTCTGTTGGGCTGTGTTCGGGCGTCCCTCAGGGAGCAGTGGCCTCTTTGAGTTATATGTCCCTTTAATAATCCATCTGGGGTGCAGTGCACTCGGCCAGGCCCATAAAGACCTGATTTATTCCCTCGCTGGAAATGAGAGGACCCGGCGATGCTGGGGAGCGCCGTCAGGAGATAGAGCTGATGGAGGGCCTGCAGCGTCATTGGACACCCACAACCCTCCACCCTCTAGCACAGAGCACCTCTCCTCATTCTCCACCTTGTCTCCACTCATATGGACTTAATACTTTTTTATGGTTGCTCAGTAGGAGCAGAAATCTACTTCTGTTTTATCCCACCGCCTGTCATCTGTGGTTTAGTGGTTTAAAAGTGTGCCGGTAATTTGCATTTTTCCGCATCATGCTTTCAAAGCATCTTCAGAAAACTGTCTGAACCATTTGGAAATGTGCGGATATGCCACACTCTTCTCTTCTGTGCTGTGCATTTCATTGGTTTGCAGCAGTTTCTGTCACACAGCCGTGAGTTTTGTCTTCTGAATCAACAAGTAAGGACAAAATATGTGCATTTTATTGTGCTGACTGCTGAATAAAGTGATGGGGGGAAAAGTGTGGGAGAAGTTGGAGGGATGAATTGAAGGTTGAACGAGAGAATGGAGTGCAGAAGAGTACGGGCACAGCAGAGAGGGGCTGATAGAGCAGTGTGTCTGGGACCAGGCATCATTTCACACACACACACACACACACACACACACACACACACACACACACACACACACACATATCCAGTTTACTTATGTCACAGCAGGCTTTTAGGGGCACCAGACTGAAAACATTACAACAAACACCCGTGTCTGTGAACACTCAGGTGGTCTTTTTCCAATACTGAGAGGCAAAGTGCTGCATGTCAGGCGGACCACGTGAGTTAAAGGATTATACCTGTCCTCTTTCTTCACTCTTAAATATCTTATTTACTGTACATTAGAATTCATATATCATTCATCTCTTTATCACACTGAGCTGAAATTCACACTCCAATGTCACCTTCTATTTCTATCTCCTTGGCTGATGTGCCCATTTGTTCTTAAAGTTTTCCCTCTGGCTGATCAGCCCTGATTGCCTTCTTATTGGAGCAGCCTACCCTGTTTCTCCTCATCCCTTCCTTCCTTCCTCTTCTCCTTCCTCCCTCTGCTCCACGGATCATAACCCTGCTTTAGATAGCTTTCATTTCTGCAGCTTTTCAAAGCTCGAGTCTTAAGCATATGAACTTCTGAAGTGGCTTGAGCTGGCCTCGTATAGCTTTCATTCCACTTTGAATGCTAATGCCGAGATTTGAAGTAACTCCGCTCAAAGCAGCTTGCACTCTCTTTGCCACTCTACTGCTGATTTGGGACGGTGGCGTATCTGATCCCACCGGAAGAGAGAAGTCTGAACGCCTCGGCGAGTCTGAGTCTTTGCTGAGGGAACTAAGACAATAAACGTGATTCATGCACCTTAGTAGTAGTAGTGTAACTGCATTAGCCGACCTCTCTTCTGAGGAACACGGTTCAAGCTGCACCACAGCACAATTTGTTTAATGTCAAAGTCATTTTTGAGTTTCATTTCAACGTCAACTCCCCTTCATCATTCCACTTTCATGGCTTTTGTTATCTGCACAGCTCTTTTGAAGTTGCAGGTTTGGCTTGGAAAGAGGAAGAGGAACTGACTGTGGTGAATTAGAGCAGAGTGGAGAAAAATGGTGCTTGTCCCTGTTTGAAAAATCCACAAGAGGCCAGAAAGGATCGGGCCTGATTCTGTCTACTCCTTTCTCTCATCTCTCCTCTGTCTACCTTCACCTTGTGTTGCTCGTGGCATGGTCATTTCTCATTTGTAATTTACATTTTCTGCCATATTTCACAAAAACAAAGTCCCTCAAAGGACTTGGTCAACCACAAGATCAGCCACACCGTGTCAACACTTTTCTTTTATTAATGGTTTAATCGCATCACTCGCTCTCCCCAAACCTCAAATCATCTGCAATTCATGACCTTCAATTGTCTCATTAATATGTTTTCATTGCTTCTTTTTTTTCCTTCGATCCTCCAATCTGCAATAAGACTGTACAACAAAGCACCATCTATCTGTCCTTCACCAATTAGAAATAAATCAGCACTAACATATCTTTTAGCTTTATATTGTATTTCTCTGCTTTTTATTTTATTTTCAAAATAATACTTGTTTTCCCTCTTTTCTGAAGGAGTCCTGGCCGAGACACCAACAGAAAAGTAGTAGAAAAATAGTCCTTGATCCTATTTTTTTAATTTTGCATAACTATCAAATAATCTTGTGTAAAGTATCTTTGTAGCTCACACCATCAGGAGGTTAGAACAACTTAAAAAGGCTGTTGACCAAAAATAGACCGTTTCATCATTTGCATGACCTCAGTGTTACTTTCTCTGTTTGCTACCATGCGCAACGCGTCACCTCCAAAGCCCAGCAGGGTCTAAATCTCTGTTTTCCAGCCCGTCTGCCTGTGAGCAGTGGTGTGTTAGTGAGATACTGCAGGGCCTTGGCACAGAGCAGCTACGTGACTGGCGCTGGCTGCGGCGGTTTCCTTTGCACAGGGAGAAGACTGGGGCAGTGTGTCAGTGGCGGTGAGAGGACGAGCTCTCGGGGCGAGGAGACAGAGGAGAGGAGCCATCTCGCTCTCTCTGTCACTCTCCCAGGCCTGACTGAAGGCTTTGTGCGCCATCTTTTCTATGTGGCATCAGGCCACGGAGTTGAGCACTCTCTTCCCTCCATGTGCTACAGTCATTTGTCGTGTCTCCAATGACCTGCTCTGGGACATACTTGTAATGAAGTATGTCCTCAAAGGTTATATTTCTTTTTCTAATGAAGACTAAGTATGTCTTAAAGCTGAAATGTTGTTGTTTAGCCCCTGAAACGCCCCGGCAGCCGTTAGTGTACTTCACTCCACTTTCAGCATTAAAGTCACACTTGATCTGCAAGGAGGAGCTCTTGAGTGAGGTGGGGGCTTCTTTCCTGTAAACAAGCAATTATACCCACTCAGCATGCAGAGTGGGACCACACTGTCTGTCTACTGCTACTTTAGGCTGTCACAGAAAGTGGATGTAAGACATAACGCGTAAATCTCCGGCAGAGAGAGAGAGAGAGTGAAAAGACCAGAGTTTAGCATAAGCTGAAATTAAGCTGGCAATATAAGACATCCAAATATCTCTGGCTCTGGCTGCATCATTAGGCAGAAAGAGAGCCAGGCAGTGCAGCCATGCCAGTGTCGAGAAGAAGCAGCACATCGACCGTAATGTGCCATCCATACTCTGACAATCTGTGCATGTGATGGACAGTAATGGGAGGTGAGGAGCACACGCGTGCTTCAACGTGTATGTCTATTCATGGATATCCTCCGGCCGGGGCCGTATGTGAACATGTTTCTTTCATAAGGGGGGAAGAAGGATATATAATCATGCATTCCCTGCTGATTGTTACTCACCTCCTTGCTCACAGAGCTGTTGGGCCAGAGCATCCTTGAAAATGATCTGTCCCCGATAGGTTGCTGTGGCTCTGAGAGAAACAAGAGAGAGAGAAAGAAGTAAAAGAGCATTAGCAGCACGTTGGAGAAAGTTAACCGGTCTGTCCTTATTATGTGAAGATAAATCCGGCACAGATGGCATCATTTCCCGGGAAACCAAAATGTGTTAAGGCACCTTCCATAAAAGAGGACATTTTCTGAGGTTCATTATGATGTGACTTTGAGCTAAAAACAGAAAGAAAAAACAGGCTTAACTGCGAAAGTGGAAGAGGTTTGGGAATGAAGTGCCATTATTTTCTTGTTAAGCGGTTTACCACATCAAAATGAAGGAACATTAAGATGAACTATTATACCATATGGAAATTTAAATCTCCAATGGATCCATCCATCCATTCCATCCATCCATCCATTATCAAACAGAATTTTCCTACAAACGGCAGGACATTGCAAGTTGTGTATGTAATATGTAAGAGCCCTACACAAGACGGCCACATATCTGAGCTGAAATGATTGACCCCACCAACCATCCTACAAACCCAGATCATTTGGTTTTATTATCCGTTCATTATTACAGCTTTAACAAGGATACTTCCTCAGGAACAAAAGCGTTGTGCCCATATGGTTACAAATAGAGTGTGGGTGATTAAACATCTTCCAATGTCATTGGTTCCCTGCACCACCACGCTGCACTCTTGCATGCCAGTCTGAGTCTACCTGAATTAGTAAGAATAAGGCATATGCAATACTTTTCTAAGAATCCTGGAAAACAATTATTTTAAAAGCAAGTAAAGTTTTATAAATCAGGCCTTTGTAGCTCCTTCAGCGGCATATGGAGGAGAGTTGTGTGCTAGAGGGAGACAACACTATGTTGTTAAATGAATCCAACAGTATAACCTGCAAATTCCCCTAAACTAACGCCAAAAGGGAAACAATCGGAGTTTTCAAGGTCAGAAACAGACGTGATGTGTTTCCATCAAGGAGAGGAGAGCAGCAGAGTCTGGTCTCATCTGCCCAGCAGCCGGATCAAATTCTAATGTTGTAATTTGGCTTTGCTTTTGATTTCGAACGTCATCTGTGACTTGTAAATCAGAACGGGCTCAAGCTAAAAAACACACAGTGCACCACCCACAACCAGTGAGAAAGTCCCTTCAAGGAGCACTTGTGGAAATGAAAGGTCTCTTTTCTTGGTCTGTGCCGTGTAAGAACACACACTGTTGTCTCAGTGTTCAGCGTGTTCCCAGAGTCCAGAGGCATTACACAACATTTCCTTTTATCTAAGTCAAACCAGTGAAGTAGCGCTCTGAATAACCTCATTGTGAGTTCACTGTACGTCAAGCTCCGTGGAAGAAATTCAGACAGTTGTGTGTGTGTGTGTGTGTCTGTGTGTGTGTGTGCCACACCCAGTCAATATATATCACGTTACAACACGGACCGAGACGATGAGGAGAAGATTAAAAATGAGCTAAACTTTATGCACACAAGGCAGTGGGTGTCAGTGAGTCCCACATCCACTTTGCAGACTCGCCCCTCTTTCCTTTCCTACAGTGTCATGTGACCTCGGCCCGGCCCGCCTCGCCCACTCGGGCCTTTTATGGGTGCCAAGGCATTTACACGTTCATCCCAGCTCATGAATAAGGAATAGGCCACTTTTCAATTAGTAAAGAGGTCTTGTGCCTTCGCAGCGCTGGGGAGAAAACACACTTAATCACGCTCATATTTCAGAATTGGGTGAAAACTAATTTGAGTTTGGATTTCATGAATAAAAGATGGCGCGTAACGAACAGCGGGTGGGTATGTAGGAACAAGGCTTTTAAATATTTACTAAACACAGCTTAAGTTCGCTGATTGTGTTACAGATTTTGTTAAGTGCCACGGGGGACAGGGGGGCTCTGTCAAAGGGCACGTTTGACTGAACATACAAACACAAAATGCACAGATACACACACATCTGTTAAAAGCAAACCGCAAATAATGAAGCAGGTACTCTGGTAAAAGTCATGCATTGCATGGCAAAAGTATTATCAACAAAATGTGCTAAAAGTGTCTCAAGTGACGTGGAATGGCTGGACTGAAAATACGTTTTGTTGGTAAAAAAAATAAAGTAAAAATAAAGTACCTCAAAACACAATGGGAAAGCTGTTGTATTTTTAACCACTTGTCTGTTTTAAACGGTGTGTTTGTTCTTTCCCGCCAAACAATTCAAAGGCATCATCTACACAATGACCGAAGAGAGATATTCAGCGGAAAACGATGCTTTTTCCTTTGAAAGTGTGTGTTTGAGTGGTTTGACTTGAATAACGCGCATGTCATTAGAGCAGCAGCCGGGAGAGGGCATTTAGCCGTAGCCGCAGAGTGTGTGATCATCGCAGCGCGACGCCAGCGTCTGGCCTGCCGTCACACTCCACTGGCTCCTCAGCGTGTGTCTCTCATTACCGCCTCCACACACACACACACACACCTACACAGACACACAAACACACTCACTCGTAAGGAGATCAGCACTAATACACATAAAACATTTATTGAACATCTAAATGTTAATTTGACTTTCTTTGGAGGGGAAAAAAGCAATTAAGGACCCTAACGTGTCGACGTTTTTTCTCCCTCCTCTCTCCGATACTCCGAATCAAACGAGAGATCATTCATCTTGTGAAAATAAGTGTCATCCTCTACTCTCTCATTAGTCTAGAGGAGCAAATCTGAGAGATGGCAAAGTGGGAGGGATTGAGAAAGATGAAGAAAAAAAAAAAAGAGGAGGCTTGAGCGAGAGAAATGGATAAATTGAGGGGGGAGGGAGAGGGGGCGGGGGGATTTGGTCAGTGGAGACGGCGACGGGGGTTGGATGGCCTTGTCTCTCAAAGTCCTCAATCTGCTGTCAAATAGCGAGGCCTGAGAGATCCAGTCCACACGGACACACACACACTCCGAGCCATATATGAGCTTTAACATGTATGCAGATGGACAGGCTGTCACTCAAAGAGCTCCCAAAAGGCCCCGGAGTGGGTAATTACCAAGCATGTCTTCCATGTTAGATTACATGTTGCTGTCGGCCATAAGTATCCCTCAGGAGCGAGCTTGACAGTTTTCTGCTAACCACATACCCTCACACACACACACACACACACACACACACACACACACACACAAATACACAGATAGATAGAAAGAGCAAGGATGGTGGATTTACCCTAGAGCAGTATACGTGCAGTTTATAGAAACTGCTATTTTAAAGACATAAATATGCTCTGAATACCAACTAGAAAAACAAACCTTTGTAGCCAATTTTACAAAAAACAACCCTGAATTTTCTTCCTCCACCAGAACTATTACATCTTTGAGAACACACACGTTGCCTCGCTCTTTTCCTTTCTTTAGATGACTGTCTCCCATCCTGTTCGAATCCCAATTAAAAGGCAATTTACGGGGCTTGTTGGAAACCATGATTAATACGAGGCGCTTCGACGGGGTGCGGTTCCAGTAGCCAGCTCTGATTTGGACCTGACCCTTTAAAATAATACACCCTAATTGTTTGATTTATCTTCCGTGTTGAGGACCAGCTGTGGTTATTGCACAGCAATCAAGGACAACGGGTAGAAGAACGGAGCGACCGGGAACATGGTGAAAAGTGGAAACACGGGGATGAGAGTCAGAGGTAAGAATCCACTGCTTGAGAAAACCCCAGAGGAGCTTCGATGAAATGTAAAGTAGTTTTCTGATTTCAACACGGCCTTGATATTTTCACATCAATCAGGGCATGAAAAGGCGTGCCCGGCTTCTTGGAATCACATTACTTCACTCCCTCTCTCCAAGCCTAAATTAATTAATTGAAAAAGGCTCTTGGAGAAGATGCAAATTTAATGAATCTCCACAGAGGAGGGATTTGGGAGTTATTTGGCAAATGACCTGCTTGTTCGCACCGGGGACATTGAGATTACGGCTCCAAGTACAGCCAGAAGAAGCGTGGTTACTGCTCCGTTCACAGCCGGGAGAAAAGCAATTTACCGTGACTGTTAGTGAGTAATAATTAAGAGGATGAGGGAAAAAAAACAACAGTTAAGACTTAACATGTCGAGATGGAAAAAAACAAAACAATTGAAGTAGATTTGCTGTTTATTTAATCCTCAACAAAACTTTAAAAAAAATGATATCTGAGAAAATCGGCTTTTTAAAAGTCTTTGTCCCGTCCTCACTCGGGATCAGAGTAGACCCATGTGTGGAGTACAAGAGGGGTGGGAGGGGAATAATCCATAATAATACCATATGGACAGAGTCAACAAAAGAGCGATGAAACCCTATGACAAGTCACGTCCGTAATTCATCTGTCTAATTCACACACATTTTCGGGAACAGAGAGCGCAGAATGTGAAACAAATGATTGCTCAAATAAATAGATCTGGAGAAGACTCTGCCCCGAGCATGCTTCATTATCCTGCATTCGCGATCAAGCGCCTTCTTCTCGATCCCTATGCTCCATTTCATCTTAAATTGATAAGGAGGTCAGTGTCCCAGCAGTTGGAGCGGTGACCTCCTGATGAGTCTGTGCACCACAGATGTGATGTAGACAATTTGTGGCTGTATTGATCACAGCCCTGATGTGTGATATTGATGTATGTATGTGTGCACACAGTGTGTCTCTGTGTACACAGGTGTTTGTATTTCATTACAGGGGTCAAGGTCCATCCCTGGGGAAATAAGACAGTATCGTGAATGAGGCCTTTAGGGGGAAGAGCAACAGGAGTCTGTGTTGTGATCTGTGGAGCAGATACCAAAGGTCCGATTTGCTGTTAAATGTTCCCTGTCACATTTCTACCCCATATTTCTATATCTACAATGCCACAATGCAATCCCTTTGAACCAAGCATTCATGTCCCCCTGGCCAAACGTCTCCAGTGACTCTGTCACACAGCTTTCATGAAGCTCATTAACCAGTCACTTTATGTTAAAACAGAGCACAAGATTGACTTGAAAAAAAGAAATCAATGGAGAAGACTAGTACCAGGAGAATTGAGTTGCCGGATGAGATAGGTCATCTGTCAGCCTAATGTCTGAACTTTGACCCATGACCTCTGATTAATGTCTATCCCCCTCTCCAACAGACTGCTGCAGCTTAAAGACAGATTATTGTCATTAAATGGAAAGGTCAACTCAAATAATTTAATTGATCACTTTATTAATGACAGAACTGGCATGTTTGCAAAAAGGACACATACTCACACACGCTTTTGTGAGAGTATAAACGTGAATCGTTCCCATGGCCCTGAACGATGTCTAGTTGGTGGGCTCCGACTTCTTAACGGAGTCAAGTTGGCTGAGCGTAATGCAAGCTCAGCAAAAGCCAAACCAGGCTCACATGCAGCACTGAATACACGTACGATGCCACACCATATCTCACAAACGTCATGCTCTCATACATCTGCCTGCTTTCAACAGATGGCAATATCAACAACACAACAACAGCCGGCATAATTACAGCACCGGAATCACTCCTTTCTAATTACGCCAACAAGAGGAGAGTGCTTGAGTTGCCGACACAGGTAGCAGAGAAAGAACAACTAGTAATTGTATTACTAAATAATAATGTGCACATAAACACAAATATGATATTAAGGAAAAATGTACCTCGGGGGTATATCTCGGAAAGGAGAATCATACGCAGTGATTAAAGCAATCTCCAAGCAGGGAACTGTCTGAGTCCCACCGGGGGAACAGTATAATAACACGACGGCAAAAGCACATCTCACACAAACACACACAGGGATATATTGTGGAGATTTGTATGTGTATATCAACAAATACACCCAGGAAGCAGCCATACACAAGCCAGACATCTGCACAATGCTCAAAGTGGTTGGATGTGTTCCTCTGAAGGCAGCTGTCTGAAGCAAAAAAAATCCTGTGGATCTGCCCAAACACACTCCTGACGGACTGCCTCGAGGCTGCAAGTGAAGCAGAATAAAGGCAAAGAAAGGACGAGACACACCAGTGCATCTGTGCGTTCGCCAGAGGAAGCTATTAACCATTCTCACCTCCGCTAAGTGCAGAGACGCATTCAGTAGATTGTGTAGTGGTGTGGACTTTCATGTCTGAGCGAGTAGAATAAAAAGTGGGGCACAACCCTGTTCTTTACCCAATCATTGAAGCTTGAGTTAGTTCTTTATATTTTGTATGCAAGAAAAGCATCGATCCCGTCACCAAGCTTCTATACGAACGAGGGTTAACTAATGCGCACCCTTCTATTACACATCTAAAAGCAACATGTTTGTGTTTCATATTTCATGCATGAAGCTTCCTGAATGCATTTCTTTCATTGTTGTCTTTGTGTTGTGCTTCTGACATGTGTGTTTTTAGTGTCTAACAATCCAACATAATCTTGTCTCAATTCATGTTTGATATAACGTAATGATCGCTCAGTTACCTGCTTCCTTTAAGATCCTGTGTTTCATTTGTGTTTCATGTTTTTAGGACAACTTTGTAACATCTGTCCAGTGACCAACAGCTTCACAGTGATATGAAACAGAAAAACAGCTTGTTTGTGTATTTAAGAAGATGTTTGAACAGGAATATTACAAATACGTTTCTAAGACGTCGCTGATTACTTTCTATGGTTTGGATAGTTTGAGTTTGAATTGTTTACATAATGTGTGTGTGTGTGTGTGTGTGGGGGACTATGTGTGTTTGTCCTCCCTGTTCCTCCTCCCCTCCAAGGCCTCCCCTTCTCTTTAGGCGGCAATTTACAGCCGCCCAGAAAATGAGTTCTTCTGGGTGCCAACGTCACTGCACTCTATCACAGTCCTGCAAGGGATCTGTTACACTTCCACCGTATTGCCCATAAAACTGCTCATAGGTTCTGTATTGATGCAGTGGGGGACCGGCTGCAGCCCTGTGAAGGACACGGGATGTCCACGACTTTAATTTAAACTCTCGTGGGCAAGCCTGTGTAAAATAGTCCGTCCATCAGGCCGGGAATGCTACGGGCAAGGACAAGACATTGCATTATTTACATTTCATATGGTCCTGACAGATGTCTTTTTAAATTGATATGTTAACGCCTTTTCAAGTGATTGTAATATTTGATGCTAAACTGCACTTGCTAAGTGAGCCAAATAAAACACTATGAAGAACAGGAAATAAAACAGTTTCCTAAACAGTTTTCTGATTACGTCTCAACCTCAAGAGGAATAATACTAAATTATAAGGCAGCTTTGGTCACGAGGGCCCCTCCAGTTAAATTCTTCCCGGTTTTGGGCCACTGAACCTTACTGGTGGAGATGGGAGCTGTGAACAAGAACAGGGTGCCCCTTGCGTGCCTTTTCACCCCTTCTTGCGCGCGTCGCCCAATTCTTCTAGACTAGCGTCAAAAGTAACGCCAGGCTGTGATTGGTCCGCTAACTACATCCTTTCCGGAGTCTCACAATCCCGGTTTCATAGCGCAATACCGCCATTAGTAAAACAAAGATTTTTTATGAGAGAATTAATCTATTGAAGAGCTTTTGTTGGAAGGGACACGGAGGTGTAGTTGTTAGCACTGTCACCTCGTAGTCTGACTATTCCGGTTCGACTCCACCCAATGGCGACACTGTGTTGGGTGGAGTCGCCTGATCCTGCATGTGGTTCACTCAAGTAATTGTAAGAAAGGATGCATAAAAGTCATCAAATTCTTACTATAGTCATATGAGGGGACACAATGTTGAGAAAACGTAAATTTGAAAAAAAATCTGACTCTTTTCTAAAATGGAGTCATAAGAAATTCCTAACTTGACAGATGCGTCAAGCATTAATCAGGCGTGCCATGTGCACAAACTGACTACTGCTGTATTTTCTGACCAACCAGTGTCAACCCAAAGGTTTGTTGGTGGCCTTGAATTCCAGATTAAACAGTTTGTAACATTTTTGCTATTTATGTAATAAAACATTCATATCCATGGTTCCATTCATGTATAATCTCCTAAAACTAAGAATGATTTGGTTTTTGTTCCCCCCACCATAAGATCCCATGGTTTCTTGAATTGGGCGGGGTGTATTCAGTTGAACGCCATCTGCAGCTTGTGACTAAATACAACTAACTCCTGCACACTGCTCCTTTAAGGCGGTAGCAGAAGGCATTTCTTCTCAATATTGCATACGTGCAATGCCACAGAAGAAGAGCATCATGAATCTGTTTGTGTCCTTGTTACACCCATCCTCGGGGAATGGGTGGATCTGTTTAATCACTCACACATTTTCCAATGGGAAGACAGGCAAAGCTCATTGATGGAGAGGTTACGGATATTAAACACACACACATACACACCTACCACTACACAGGCCGTGTCAACCGAGGTACAGTACTATCACACAAACACACACCCACGCACACACTATCTCTGGCCCTAGTTTAACCTCCTTCCAGTTGTTATGCATACCTTCTCTGAGACAACGGCCTCTTCACATCGTGTATGTGGCTCTGACAGAGAAAACAACGCCCAAGATGTCAGCTGATAAACCACCCCCAGGCTTACTGGGTCAATACAACACACAACATAATGGATATTTATATGAAAGTTAACGACTTTCATGCATGAGTCATACCAAGGTAGCTGTTAAGGTCCGAGCCCACACTTCAACTACTCTTATTCCCCCTTAGCCATTCTCTGAAACACGTATACACTCACACACAACTTACAGAAAGTTGACACAGCCGGTGCCGGGTGGGGGGGCGATCCAGACGAAGCTGAAGCTGCTGGACGGCTGGTGACTGACATGGGAAGCGACCACACTGCAAACAAACTGGGTTCCACCAAACTGGCGCTCTGGCATCACACCTGGAGGACAAAAGAATTCAAAGATGTATTAAGAGATGCAAAGAATGTTTCCTGGGAAACATTAGAGATGTTTTTGCCATCCAAAAATTCAATTAGTCCTAAACATTTATGATTATATCCATTTGACATTATTTTAGGAACAACATCACCTTCATTCAGAAAGAAATCCACATGTAAAGGCCACCAATTAATAATAATAATAATATTTAATTCATTGTTTCTTCTTTTTGATTGCCGATTCTCAACAGATTTTAAAACATAATCATAATCAATACAGTCACCGTTTCTGCTTTGCTTGTTCTTTTGACCCTCTCGTTCTTTTCTTCCTCCCTGTGATCTGACACCATACAGCGCTGCTCTTACTAATGACCGTCTGTGTGCGGCTATGATTGCGGCGACGGAATGACATCATGTCACATAATCTTTTCTTCATATCACAGAGGGCGAGGGCAGGACGCCGCTTGAGTCTTCCATCGCCGCACAGAAATGAAGAACAGCTAAATAATTCACTACACAAGTGTGCATCTCCCGGACAGCAATCTGAGCATTTCTAATGACTTTTAAAACACAAAGTCAACATAATGTTGTCCAGTGCTCATAGAGGAAACACACACACAGCCAGTTTAAAAATGTGTGTGACGTCCCTTCTATGCACGGAGTTGCAGCGAGTTGCAGCTCTGCGGCGGCCCACCTCGGCTCTATATGACCCGCAAACACAATACTCTCATCTCCTCAATCATCATCCAGCTCACTGAAAACCTAATGAGCAATGATTAATATCATCGGAGCTTTAATATCCACTTAATCAATATGCAAATCAATATGTGAATACTGTGTGTGTGTGTGGTATAAAAGTAATTATTTAAAGATAAATAATTCCGCCCATTTTCTGACAGTAATAAATTTGACCCCACAGATTGTCCCATTATTAAACACAATGTTGACAGCACTATAAATGTTTCTCTTTATCTCTGCCAGCTGTTTGTGTGTATCTCTGTGTGTGTGGCCGTTTGTACCATTTGCATGAAATCTATGTTGATGTTTGTATGTGTGCGCCACGGGGCGCAAAAAACAAGTTACCATCGCTGTCGAGACAAAATAATGAAAAAACAAGCTAGATTTTAAATGGAGCACCACGTATTTATCTGTTTACCCACCGGGCTTCCCACAGGTTTTCTTGTTCTCATCATAGTGACACACATAAAACTCTTTAACTAGAGTTCATCAAAGCTACAGGATTTAAAAGGGCTCACGTGACAAAAAAACATACGGCATCATTAAGGTGTGAGTGCGTGCCGCATGCGTCAGATTTACGAGGTGTCGAGTGAAGCAGCCCTTCGCGTCGCCGAGGAGCTGCTGGTGTGTAGCAACGGGCCGAGATGTAATCGCCCACTAATAGAACTGCTGTTCTCCAATCACCTCTCTGCCACAACTTCTCCTGTGTAATGACCAACATTTACTCTTCGGCAAACACATACACACTCACGCTGGGACACACGCATAAACATACATAACTGTCTGGGGCGATGTTGTTTTCCCGGGCAGAAATTGCTTCTGGGCTGTTCATAGACAGCCCTCAGTCCAGCATGCATCAATGTGCTATACTTCTTTCTCTTTCCATCTGACACAAAAAAGGCCATTTTATAGAACATTTCCGTCCTGTTATGAGCTTGCTGTTTACTGTCGCAAAACCAAGGATCTCAACACAACAGGTTTGGAATCGAATGTCCAGTTTTGTGGCAGATGAAGGGAAGGAGCAGCACTGTGAATACTTCTTACCCCATTGCCATGGTGCAATTTGAGAATGCCTACAGATGTGCACTATACAAGCTTAGCTCTTGGCACAATGGAAAAGTTGTGAAGACAAAAAAATGTGGTGGACGGTTAAACTCCTTTAAAAGGAATTTGGCGATGACATCATCAAGTTAAAGAGAACGGACACCAACAACAACCGAAGTGGAGGGTTTTTTCATTTATAGTGATGAAATACTCATACTGAATACAACTGTAATTCACAGTGAAAAGGAAAATTAACTAATGCTGGATGAAGTGAGACCAAACACACAGTCCAATGTTGGGAACAAAGGAAATTAGCGTAACACTGTGGGAAAATATTGAAAAAAGCAGCAGACACGGTGAGAGGAATAGAAGGGGGAACTGAGGATATGGCTAAAGAGAAGCAGAAAGCAGTCAGGCTAGGGTGAAGATGAAAAGGCAGACTGATGCACTCCAGGACACAGCAGCGCTGGGAATCGACACCGCTCACAGAGTTTCTATTCCCCCTTGAAAAATACACTCAGGCGTAAAAATGCAAATAACGAAACGATTCCTTTTCATGTCCGGGTGTGGAGAGAGGAGGAAAGAGAGAGAGGGAGAGAGAGAGAAAAAATATATTACTATTATTCAACAAGATCCAAATCCCAAATCCAGTGGGGCAACAAGATGGAGTGAACCTGGGAAGAAAAAGAGACAAGTCTCGGTACGTTCCTGGTTCTGTACAGGGAGATGAGCGAAGAAATAAAAGACATTTTGTCATTGTGAAAAAGAATATATATGACAAACCCGACTGGTTTCCTTACACACTGTTTCTTCCTTGATCTTTTATTGTTTGCGACCTCTGAATTATGTTTTAAACTCAGCTAAACACACAATAATTAGGCCGATTGATATGAAGAAGAGTTTATTTTAATGGGCACACTTCATGCCTCACCAGCTGTGATGGTTCGTTCTCCACGTTGGGAGTCGCAAGCAAACAATCAGCCGCATACCGAACTCACCTAATGAGCCGACAAAAAGGGAAGTTCTAGCTACAGTACAAACTCAGCCATGCTGCACGTTGCAGAAGTATCAGCAGAGGCCACTTCTGATTCAATAAGCTGCTGCGGGGAGGGGGGCTTTTGGGATCGTTGCAACCACACGTCCACGGTCAAATGCACGTCAGGATTTAATGGGTAACGTGTTGGTTGTGGGGCTGTCGTCCAACATTAATCTCTGCTGGTAATGGTAGTGAATGTGTTAAGCGCCTCGTAAAAAGGGAAGTGGGAAGTTGTTGCCTCTTATGCATTCATATTCATTCCACACATGTCTCCAGTAACATAGACCTCCACATTTTTACCCCTTCGTCTGGTTTTTCTTCATCGAAATCTGTAAACACTTCAACTCACATCTGTCCATGCACTCTTTAACATCTCTTCATTTGGACACAGCATTTTGTATCCATCTTTATATCTCACTTTGCAAAGCTAATGAGCTTTTCAACAGCCGAGCTCCGAACAAGTCAAATAGATGGAGTGAGAATTCTCCCCAATGGAGCAGATGGGCAATCGGTGGCTCAGCCTGTCAGTGATTTCACACTGTAGGACCAGCAGGAGCCGGTCTAACTGGCACTAGAGCTGATGGTTAGGTTTGGTGGCAGAGTTGCGACGATTCGAGAGGCACCATTCAAATTGATGTACACATTAGCGAGGATCATTCAGAGTTTATACACACCGTTTGACATCTGGTCAGTACCAAACAGCCACTGGATTTGGCAGTCGTTCCCCAATTGTCCTTCAGAAAAGTCTGGCTTGGAGAGCAACAGAACAACGGGTGCGGTTGTGTGTCTATGATTCGAGTGCATTCTATTAAATGATTTTGATGCATTCAAGATAAACGTCCTGCGAGAGATGTGATTGACAGGCAGCACCGGATCGAAAAGGCATCAATCCAAAAGGTTGAAGGGGATCTGGATGCCTTTTTTTTTTGTCCCACAAAACATTTTCTAGTAAAGTGATCCAATTGTAATAATGAATTTATGTTCAATAATTAAAAATTACATTGATATAAATAAATAAATATATGCTCTTTGTATTCTCTTTGATTGACCATAGAAATGTGTGTCTCATTTAAAGAGCGCAGATTAATGTTGTGATCTTCGTCCTCCAAGCCTGTTGTGTGTGTGTGTGTGTGTAGTTACTATGTGCACACTCAGACTGATAATAGCCTCATAAGCATTGAACATTCTCCATCTCAGACTTAGAAATCCAACATATACCTCCCAAGATTATTTCGAGAGGAGGCACATTTAGGGCTCATATTTCATTTGGTAATTCTAAAAACCTGTCATAAACCTATCGGAGCATTAACATGTGTTATTAAAAGCCGGTGAATGTATGGGAATCTGTCAAAAGCCAGAATAATGCTTCTGTCAACATGTTTCATGAAAGGGCTGCACAATGGCGACATAAATGATACATCACAACAGAACTGACAGCCCGAGCAGGGACCCCATACGCTTTGTGCCGCTGAACGAGCCCATGCTATGAGTGTGTGCGTTTGTGTACGCCTGTTGTGTTGCATTCCCTTCTCAACACCATCCTCAGCTGGGCCAGTGCAGGGTCTCACGGGGCATGACAACCCCACTCTGATCTGCTATTGGCTCAAATGAGCATCCATCTCAGCACCTGCCAATCACGCTGCCATGGAGACGGGTTGGCAAAGTTAGGGGAATGGCAGGGGTCTGGCACCGCGTTGCCAGGAGGAAGCTGTGTGTTAATATGGGTGGTGAAAGATGCCCGTGGCCAGGGGGAAATGGGGTATGAGACTCTGTGGGAAAATGTTGGGGGGGTCATATGAATGAAGGGGAGTTTAACTGGCAGTAACGGACACCTGGAGGTCTACTGAGCCGTATGTGTGTGCAGGTGAGCATATGAGGGACTGTGCATATGCATATGTTTACATTATTATGTCTTTCCATGTGTGCACATTAGCTTCAAGCGAACGCTCTGTGAAAGAACCCATTTGTGTGGTGATACATCATTTGTATACTTGCCCTGGCTCTCACTACTAGACCCATTTTTGCTCATATGCATACATTCTCAGAACAACTGCTCTTTCATTTAGGCATCCATTGTATCACACAGCATCTATCACCCATTTTCTTTAGACTTCTGAAGGCAAGGCCACACACACACACACACACACACACACACACACACACACACACACACACACACACACACACACAAAGCCAAGGCTTATTGTAAGAGCTGCCACGGTGGCTATATTCAGCTGAAAGAGAAACAGCACTGTACACAACAATATATGGTCATTCGTGAAAAATGATTTAACAGAAACAGAATTGTTGCTTTTTCTTCTGTTGTCCTTTGCATTATCTAATCTAGTCAAAACAACCAGTAACTAAATAACTAAAATAGTAAAAGTATAAAGAAGATAAACATTTAGTTTGGTTTAATTGCTGAAGACTGTGTGGTGCTTCCTCTCACAGAGCTACATGCGTAAATGATAAATGGAATACAGGAGCACTACTGGAGCATAATATACCCCTCTTGAACTAATGTGTCATAATTGAAATCATTGTTGTTCTAACAAGTGTTATGTGTTATGGAGCTGCACAACTATGTAATACATCTCAAAAGCAAACTTGCATACTGGCAAACACGGACACGGTATAACCAAATGCATGTACACCAGCATGAGCATGTATACAACACATTGGGACAGTTAAAGGAAAATTCAAGTTGATTGCAAATTGTGCACTTGCTGTCATTATCTTAGCCTTCATTCAAGTAATTGGTAAGAATACTGATGCATCACACACGTCGAGTTTTTTTTGTGTTTAGTGTTGCTACATTCTCAAAAAATTGATTTGTTGAACACAATATTATGATTATTGATGATAATAGTATATGCTAGTAGTGCTGGCTGAGAACGCAAAAATGAGACCACAAGTTGTGTAAAAGGTAAATTTTAATTCATGTTTTTGATGGGGTCCTGCGGAGAAGCGGGTCATTAAAAAAAGTTCCAGGCTTTGGTCCCATGTCTGTACGTGTTGTGTAAACCATCCGGGTGAAATGTTGCTGAAAGGCCGAACTTGAGCGAGCTGTGGCGGTGTGAGGACTGTGGAGCAGCACCAGCCAGCTCCGTGCCCCTGGATATGCTTACCACACTTGGTGGCAAAGTCACCAAACTCCCCCCCCACCTCCGGTCCTCCAGCACCCGTCCATCCATACGTCCATCCGTCAGCGAAGCCCATGAGCGGGTGGCTTCTGTGCGTGTGCGTGTGTGTGTCATGGTAGCTTGGCAGGCACACACACCGCAGCTTTAACGGCAGGCGCCGGGGCTAATTTGATTTTTAATTCAACACGACTCCTCGGCTAATAGTTTGAGCTGGGGATTAATTAATCTGATTTGACTTGTGCTAATTTCTTGCACCCACGTCCCTGCTCCCCACCCGTCAATGCAGCAAACAAACAAACTGCTAAGGCCGGGGTCTCGCAGGCTCTGTCCTGACACACATGTTGAGTGTGAGAGATAGAGACCTGGGGCGACAGGTGAGGAGCCATTCGGAAAGCCAGGGGAGGCAAGGCACGGTGCATGTGTAGCAAGTGCATGTGTGTGTATATCGCATGTGTGCGTGTGCCGAGATGTGTTTATGGAGTTTTATGCAGCCGAGTCTGGTTTGACAGAGGAGTGCTGGGAGGCAGAGAACTAATCACAGCAACAGCCGGCCTCTCGTAATCAGGGCGAAACACGGAGAAGGTCACCAACTATTTTTGCTGCCAAAATATGGCTCAGATCGGATCTGTATGAGTTGTTCACAGATAACTTGTAAGTAATTTAAAGAAAATTGGGCGAGGCAGTGGAGCATTCCTGTATTTCTCAGAGGCTTTTAGAGGGTGTAAGGACAGATCCAAGCAGGGCCCTACAGGGAGAAACCGGTGGAACCACTAGGCTTCCTCATCTCACAGAGCCAGAGAGAGCACTTCCACTTGTTCTCATTCTCTCTGCAAGCGAACTTTAAAAATGAATAGACCTCAGAGTGCAGCCTAGATGGTTTGCACTTTGTGGAGAAGGCTTTGTAAACGCACTTTCTCACAGTTTGCACACCAAAACCCACGGATGCCCACACACTTGCAAGGTGCACGTGGAGTTTTATATCACAACACAACATTTCAAAGTCAACTTGGCTCTTTGTTGAAAGGATGCGAAACCCACTAGTATTCACAGAAATGTGTCAAACCGAGGAGTCTTTTAGTCAAAGCTCCCTCTGTCTTTATTCTATCTTTATTTCTCTCTCCTCTCTCATTCTCTCTGGCACGTAACCAACCTCTCTGCATGGTAGAACATAACATTGCTCTGCTCAAGGGAGACCACACATGGGAGGAACAGCCTACGCCTGCTCCCCTCTCCTGCAGGATAAAAAAATAATAACAGGCCAACATCTCACCCAACACTTTGAAATCTCTGGCAGTCCAGCTCCCGCCTTCCACTATTTTGCACCCATGGTCAGGACCGTTTTTAACATACATTTGGAAGCAGCAAATACAGCAAAGAAAGGACAAAGCACTCAAATGCTAAGCGTGTGCATAAAACTACACGTGTGCTCCCACAAAGACACACGGCCACAGCTTCACTCGCCGACACAAAAACATACACATATGCATGAGCAAAGACGCACACTCACTGAACCTGGGGAAGCTGTGGGAGCTCAAAGAAGGGACTATGTTTTCCAGGAGAGCAAGCATGCACTTAGTTAACTAGTAATTCCCAAGCAGGTGCACTGTACCACCAAAGCTGAGGCGCACAACCTGCACAGTTGGGATGCATGGCAAACACAAATCCGCTGTGGGTTCACCTCGAATTAATAACGGATTGAGTTGTGTTTTGTTGAAACGTTTTGAAGTTGCGGTAGCTTTCTGCTTCCAAAGGGATTTCGTGCATGGACAGACGCACAACTTCTGAACATTGCCGTGGGGTCCGAGAGCACCCGAATGTTTAACCGCCTGTTAGCAGCTTGGAGGAAGAGACAGGGACAGCCGTGTGCCAGAAAAGCAGCGAGATTTACGGCGAACCGGCCCAGATGATCTCGAGCCTGATCTGACACTGTGCCGCAGAGAACACAAATCACCTCCATAGCCCCGCCCCAGACAACTCATTTCATCTCCTGCCCTGATGAATTCATCATCAGGAGGGATCCGCCTTTGGGTGCCTCGGCTCCGAGCAGAGATGGAGTACTGGCTCAGATAAGTCATCATAATCATACTTATGAGCATCATCGTCGGCAGCGCCACCCTTCCTCTGTTATGCCCACAGATAAGAAAGCAACAGTTTGGGACGCTGCAACGCCCTTGACAGAGTTGCAACAGGGGAACTTGGGGAGCGTCCGCTGTTATTGCAAGGTCGGATGTCAGAACAAATATTTCACAGTAGTGCATCTCACGCGGGAGAATCTGCATGATTCAATGGAATTTGAATGTGTTATGGTAAGAGCGGAAAAATCAGTGAGTGTGAGAGTTTGTATAGTAGGGAAGTGTATATGTGCATGTGTGTGTGTGTGTGTGAGCGTGCATGAAGGAGTCTAAGCGGCGCAGTCAGGGACCTGTCAGCAACGTGCCAGGGAGCAGGTTGATCACAGGGCTTCAGTGCGTTTGAAGTCTCCTAGGGACTGACAGCTTCTCTCCCCACGGGAACCCCTTCCCTCCTCGTCGCCTCGCCCTTTCACTATATCATTCCTCTTTATCCTCCATCTCTCCCTACACGCTATCTCCATCTCAGTTTTTCTCCGCACGCCATCGATGGAAGAACACTGGTGCACCCCCCTGGGACTGCTATTGCTTGCAAAACACGGCTTTGTTCAGCGGGAATCCCACCTGCGAGTGTGTCTCTGTAAATACCGACATGATGAGCTGCCGTCTCTCGTCGTCTGACATTCTGACTGACATCCAACCTGGCTTAGTAGCAGCAGGGCGCAGACAGCCGACATGCAGCCTCGAGATGGATGAGTGTGTATCAGGATTTGAATGCATAACGGGGCATGATGACAAGGAAAGACCATTAATGAATGTGTATTGTATTTCCCTATGTTTTTGTTTTTGCATGAGTCTTATTAAAATGTGTGGTATGATTACCCTTTTGGCTCCACAGGTCAAGGTGCAGCAGGATCTCATCTCTACTCTGCCGTGTGTTAGCATGAGCCCATCCGTCACGGGGGCCGAGTGTCGGCTGGATGTCCCTGTCACTAAACAGTCCGTTTTGTCTGACAGCCAGATCCATCATATTGAGACGGGGGCAAATCTATACAAATATGCAAATTAACGACAGAATAAACATCATCCGGCGAACGAGCCATCCATCAATGACCAGTTTCTCAGCAGCTCAGCATTGGCACGGCAACACCAATCAGTGACTCCGTCAGGGGGGGGGTTGATGGAATCTTCTCATCTTCTCGCCCTCGTTATATCATTCACATACTGCCTCCTTGTCATCGGTCCCTCTTTGCCATTTGTCGTTCATCAAATGTTCGCTTCTCACTCGCCACTCACACTCATTCCCTTAATCTCAGGCACTTTCTTAATCCCGTGTCTGCATTTTTGTCAATCCATTTCCCCGTCTTGTCTATTTCCAAAGCTCTCTCCTTCCTTCAAGTGCCTTTTCTAAAATATCTGGAGACATTACGGATGGATACGTGCACTGTTTTTGTGGATAATGATGTGATAGGAAACATTTTGCCATTAAGGGAGCATTATAAATACGACCACATGTGACAATTCTTTCCATACGAGCGCCCAGCCTGTGGAGTCCAAAACATGACGCCATTATTGCTGTGCGACATACAACAGCAAACTGTTCTTATTCAAAGCCCAACCCAATAAATCAAATTCATTTTGACAATTTGCAAAAGTCATTGTGTCCATCATAAAAAGTTTAAAATATGTGTGAGTTCCTTACAGAAAGGAAGGCGGCTGAAATGGAAAGAAATTGCTCCTAACGGGATAAAAGTCAAAGGAGAGAAAAACACATTTCAGAAGTTGGAATTCTTCAGCAGCCCTCAGTTCAGACTCATGTTCCTTTTTTGGCAACGAGTACATGCATCCCTTCGAGCATACACACACACACACACACACACACACACACACACACACACACACACACACACGTGGAGTCAAAACGTTTCTCTGTAAAAGTGACTGAAAATGTCTCTGGTGAGCAATTAGGTTGTCAAACGACGCTAGACGACATAATGAAATGAATCACCTTACACTACCTCGCCCATTAACTGTGTATTGTGACTGAATAAATCCCACAATGACATGTTGAGTCTCTCCTGCCTTTTAACGCAGAATAATTGTTGTGGCTGTGCCTTGAACAGACTGGTTTATTGGGCCTCTTAAGGTCATACTTATAAAAATAAAAACACTCAATTGTCACTCCTGTGTCCTGCTTCTCTCCGCTTCGCTTTGCACTAGCCAAAGCAAAGCCATTACACCATCGTAAAGGTTTGTGGTTAGCCGCCCAGCGGCTAGCGGGGCTTCCCCAGCCTTTAGGCGGTGGAGGTATGAGCTTTGGGGCACCGGAGCCGCGGCTCAGCCCAGAAGCTTAGGATATGGCATTCCTCAGACTGCAATGATTGCCACCCTAATCGCTCTGTTAGACTTTGGTTAACTCAACAATGAGTGGGTGTTCTGGCGACGCAGTAAAAAGTCTGTCACTGAAAGCTTCACATTTTTATTACCAATGTAGTGTAAAGTGCATGGTTATTCGGAGGGAGTGGAAGCCAATAAATTGCGAGTTTCACTGTTTCCACGCCCTGGTGTCGTTGTACATGTGAAGGTATCTGTGCGCGCGTGGGAAAGAGCAATACCAGAAAAACACAAAAGACAAAGAGAGAGGAGGAGCAGTGATACAGCATGTGCATTTGCATGCAGTGTGGTCATGCACTGGTTTTATGAGTGTCCCGTAAAAAGCAATAAAGGGTGAACCGGAAGGCCGTAGGGAATTCTCTCTTTGGAGGCCAGCCGGCAGTCGTCTTGTCTGCATACGCTCTGGCCACAACAACCACTAGATATCCTAACCTCTCTGTATCCTTAGAGCCATCCATGACTTCAGCTTTTTATTCTTCTCACTTTGAAACCATGTATGAATGTACGTCTTTGTCTTTCTCTACAGAGACATCTACTCAGCAGAAATTAAAGATCCCCAAACTAAAAAGACCCTTCTTGCTAAGCATTATCTTATCTCAATACTTAAAGACACCTTGATTTACCACTAATCTACTCCCTGCGTGTGAGATTCCGTTTTGGCGGTTCAGTCAGGTTTCATTTTTCCTGCACTGTCACATCTGCCATCCACATGTTACCCCAACAAGCCACATCTCTAGCAGCTGTGTACAGCTGGAGTGTGTCTTTGTGTGCTTTTGAGTTAAAGTGAGTTTTATAGAATTCCCTGTGTATTTCTGTCTATATCTCCCTGTCCATGTGTAGCTGTGTCCCCTACATGCACCGATGAAGGGGGATGAGAGTCACACTCTATGCAATGCCCTCTACACTAAACAAAACTCCCTTATGGAGGTACATGACCCTCCTGTCCTCACAGACCTTTTTACATTTGTCACAACACCAATGGCCATCAAGCGGTGTCTTGTTCCATTGCTGTTCCACTGCATTATCTTCAAAGCATTTTGCTTTCACTCTCTTACGCAAAGCACAGCCGGGTTTCCATGTGCTCACTAATGAAGTTCTTTTTGGTTCTCTCCCCCTGCGAGCAGCATCACGACGGACGATGGCCAAACCGGCATGCGAAGAGTATCTCAAGGAAATAGTATCATAGTTGTGCAGAGAAAGAAAGTAAAACTGTAATTGATGCAGCAGTTCCACAATGATTGCTAAGGAGAGTACTTTGGTGGCACTAATTAATCAGGCGATTTAAACACGCGGCAGCAGCTCACAGTTTTACAAGCTGCTGCCTATCAGTCAGTGCAGCTCTTCTCTTAGAACTTTTCAAATTAATGAGTCTAGCAAAGGTGATGCAATCCTTGCTTGGATGCCCCACAGTAAGCAGGGCTGCACAGAGAGAAGAGCTGCCCTGTCCGTGGTGTCAGTGACTGAGGAACAGTGGAGTTAGTCACGATAGGTGCGCCCGCGGGGCGACAGTTCTGGGCCAGTAGCCTTGTTCTCACAGCAGTTCTTCATGGCTGATCCACCGGCCCGAGAGAGCCCCCACCCCTGCACACAAAGGGCTCCTTCCACACACTCTTCATCACGCTAAAAAATCCTCATTCTACTGTTCTTGTAAAACAAATTGAAGGTATACAATCGGTTTTACTTTTGAGATAACTATGTATACTGATTATGTAAATAAAACACGCTATACGTTTAAACCTTTTTTTTAAAACCTTTTTCAACCTAACATATTTGGACTGTTTTCAAAAATATTTTTATTATATTTACCTATATTCTCTGACCTTTTTTCCATGTTTTCTTTACCTAACGTCACGCATGTTCTTCTCTCTTGTTGTGGATGTGCTTAGTTTCTTGCCTGCTGTTTTTCCTCCCGGTTCCTGTGTTTTTGGCTTTTGACTATTAAAGTCCTTTTTGTTTCCCGCAAGTCTGCGTTTGAGTCCTGCCTCCCACCCGCTCCCGTGACACTTATGTCACTTTTCTTTTTCCAAAACAATTTTCAACTTATTTTTTTTAATATAAGATATCTTGATTTTTTTTAAAAACTTTTTTCAAAAAAAAATTAGAAACTACAAATATCTTTTTTTTCAAAAACATTTTTTTGACGAAATCCTTTTTTTAGACTTTTTTTTTCATGACATTTTTTTGACACCTGATATTTTTTTCTACTTTTTTTTATTTTCCCTGAAAATGTTGACTTATTTTCCCATAAGAACTTTTGACATAACATATTTTTTCACTAAATATTTAATATTTTTACTTTCATTTCATAAAATATTTCTATAAAAACTATAATAATAATTAAACTATAATAATATCAATAGTGTCCGGTTCCTTAATTGTTTCCGAAATTGTTTGAATTTACTATTGTAATGATACAGTATATGTATTATCTAAATATAATGCAACAGGAACGCTGCACTTTTTCTGCAGCTCAACATCTGACCAGCTGGCCTAATGATCATTATTATTCTCTCCTTTCTTATAATTTGAAGTTTGGTTTTGTCTCTCAGAGGGCTCACATACTTCACTGACTTGTTCTTAAATGTACTTTTCTCATCTCATATTCAGTTTTCTGTTTTTCTTCCCTCAAACACAATGAAATCGCATCTGGCCAAAAACCATGTTCACATCATCCCCACTCCTCATCCATCACGGCCTGTCACAACCCAAGAGGGAAGTGGTCTTTTGCTCATTCTGGGAACCGATGTGGATTACTGAGCTGGGTTGTGCTCAGTGTGATACTCCATACCCGGCCCTATAGAAACCGTTTACATTACCCAAGAGCCTGTTCAAGTTTGTTTGTGCTGAAATGCAAAGTTGAGCATTTAATAAGGACTTTGTATTGGTGTAAAGAGTTTGTGCAGGAAAACCATCTGCTCTAAAAAACCTTCAGTGATATCTTATGAGGACTTACCAAAGCCAAAGGCCGCTGGAGCAGGAATGGGAGCTGACTGGAATGGCGTGGAGGTGTAGAGGCCAGTCACCAGCAGACCATCAAAGGATACACTGGTGGAGATGGTTACTGAAAAGACAGAAAAAAAGAAGGCATTCAACATTGGTATTAACAGTCAATCTGCAAGGTCACTGTTATTCCACATACAATTGGTTATG
Source organism: Gasterosteus aculeatus (assembly GCF_964276395.1). NCBI lineage: Eukaryota > Metazoa > Chordata > Actinopteri > Perciformes > Gasterosteidae > Gasterosteus > Gasterosteus aculeatus. Next base: position 14,368,827 of record NC_135698.1, read on the forward strand.
TCATAAAGCAGAGGTCTTTTCAGGTCAGACGTTTTTCAAGCCAAGGTCCCCCAAACTAATGGCGAGGTATAGCAGGGACCCCCTATTCTACGGAGTTTGGTCCGCCATCCTTTATTTTTGACGTGAGCATAAACGCAATCTGATTGGCTGGTGCCTGCGCTGTCGTATTTGCATGAAAGGAGCAGTGAGTGAACCGGTGCCCAGCTTGAGAGCTGCTGAGGGAAGCTCAATATGTGTGTTGCGGACTGACAGATAACGTCTTCTCCATCAATTTATCCATTCGCTACAATATGTTGGATTCATGTTAATCTATATTTAAAGACCATAAATAAAATTTTGATTCTGATTCTGATTCTGAGACATTTACATTTGTGGGGGAAAAAATTGTTTAAAAAAAATTGTCTTATCAACCAAAAATTTCGCGACCCCCCCTGCAGTACCTTCACGGACCCCCTGTTGAAGACCTCTGTCATAAAGCAATAGTTTCCAAAATGTAAAGAAATATAATGCATTATACTCATACATTTTAGTGACCATTTATTGCTAATTTAAAAGAGGACAGAGAGATCAAGAGTAATACTGCTGGTAAGGTGTGAGAGATCTACACAGATAATTAGTTGGTGTGACAAACACTTGTGTGAACAGGAAGTCTGGAAGTGAATACGCACTACAGCTCCCCAACATCCTGCTGCTAATGAGCAGAGCGCTCAGGTGTTAACAAATGGAAACGTAAAGGGACATTTACTGTACTGGCTGGCCAATGAGCCTGAAGGCCCTGCAGGAGCAGAGGAAAGCACACAAATGTGCAAGCAACAATATCACGCTCACTTACACACACACACACACACACAGGAGTTGGCTAGATGGAGGTTTGAGTCACTTTCAAGTAATTGAACCAGAAACAATCCAAAACCTCACAGCCAACTGCGCAAGAATGTAATCCAGCTCATCCTGAACAAATCACTGTGCTATAATCAAAGCCTGTCCCTATTGACAACCATATAGAAGAGACCGGTGGGCTAATTGGCTCTAACCTTGATAGCCAAAGTCTCCATTTATCACAGGTCAGCACAAGCGGTGGCTGAGTAGAAAACTGCCAGAGGTCTATTATCCAGCTGCACAGATCTTCAGCTTAGTGTATCCTGTATCCAGCAGCAAGTAACCTATTGATCTACCCCAGTAAACAAAGGCCCTGAGTGACGGGACCACAGAGCCAGCTACATCACCGGAGGGAAAGAGCTCCGCCTCTGGACTCCTTCCAGCCAGACAGATCAGAGCACAGGGGAACAGTCTGCAGCTCCAAGGAGCAAAAACCCTACCGCAGAAAACACACTTTTACATTGGAGGAAAACAATCCTTTCCAGTGGGGAAAGATGAAGGCGTTGTTATTTCCTGACCCTGGAACTCCCCTGCTTTTGGGGGAAGGGCTGGGAGGGGGGGGGGGGGGGGGGGTGAGCGGAGGAAATGGAGGAGACACCTGCGGCGTTGGAGTGTTTCTCGTATGAATAGCAACATGTCGGTTTGGGTCTCGAGGGTTTCATTCCTCTGGGCTCAGTGTGTTTCAATGTGGGACTTCTGTGTGGCCACGTCTTCATGGCTGTCTGTCTCGGTGATACCATTAACACGTCCTCACATAAGGCGCCTGGCGTTTCCACGTGTGTGTGTGTATGTGTCCGCATGTGTCCGTGTATATATTGGATGTACTACACTCCGTCATAAAAACACAGTTCTGCCCCTCTCTCCCCTCCCATCTCTCCTCCATATCAAAGCCTCAATAATTCATCCCACAACTCTCGTTGTTATATCCAGACACGTCCTCCCCTTCTTCTGACGCGGTTCTTACGCAGAAATCCAGTTTTAATGCCACTAATGCTGTATTTAACATGCTTGTTGCTCCACAACAGAATACAACCGTAAACGTCACTCAATGACGGCTGCTTTCTCTGAATATTTTAAAAATGCCCATTTAAGACTTTTAATCTAGCAATATGTAACATCTGGAAAAGGGCAAACAGCTATTACAGTGGTCATAGATTCAAGTTACTAAATGTGGACCAATAAAATCAAATATTCTACAACTGAATCAATATTACCGATATAAATTCTTGATCATTTGAAAATATTTTTCTTTTTGTGAGAATGACTGAGCAACACGTAATCTACAGCATACACTGCAACATTGTCCCGCATGAACAGTGTGTCCACAGAGCTGTATGTGAGAAAGAGATATTTTGCTTGGCAACCGATACATTATCATACTCGATCCCTGTTCCTCGTTGCATCTTTCTGCAATAGAAAAGAAAAGGTTTTTCCATTTAAACAAGCAATTTTCATTCTCATGCTGAGCATACATGTGCTACATGTGTCCTCTTTTATTTTATTTTTGCTTTCCTGAATACATTACCTATTCAACCATTCCATTCCACAGGGTTGTGACCTGGGTTATCCTTGTACACATGATGTTGTATTGATCCAAGGCCATGGCATTGATGCAGTAGGAATGGAGTAATGGAGTGGATTTAATGTAGTGAGTTGGACCAGGCTTCAGCTTCCATACACACAATACGCTCATTTATGCATTTCCACTGACCTGCGAGGTTACACACAGTCCATTACTCTCCGCAGACACTTGCATATGAAGTGCGCACACAGACACACACACACACTAAAGATTGTGTTATGCTTTCACCATGCTATTTCTCTCTTTATCTGCAGCTTACACCTCTCTCCCAGCCTCTTTCCCTCGACCTCACTCCAGTTCAGGAATGGTAAAAATACTCTCTCCTGCATTTTCTCCATCTACTCCCTTCTCATGCATTTTCTGCTCCCTCGCAGCAGCGCGCCAGTACTCTGTTTGATGTGGGAGTTGGGCGGAGAACGAGTGGAGGGAAGGCAAAGCTAAGGGCAAAAGGTTACAATCCAAAAACAAGAACAGGGTCCAAGAGGGATGAAGACAGAAGTGGTAGTGGAGTGGCTCACGGAGAGCGGCGCTACCTGATCAATACAAATGCAAGATCTAAATTATTTAAACAGGCCTCTAACACCCCTCTCGCCTTCCCTTGCGGAACGCAACAGACAGATGAGCCAATCAGATGAGATCAGATAAGATCCAATCACCTGTGGGGGCACACACACACACACACACACACACACACAGATCTAAAGGGGGGGGCTTGTGGCCTTTGATGGTAGCCTTTAAAATTCTTGTCCATACTTCATTTCTGAGTAGTGTTCACTAGGCTGAGGGGATGAGAAGCCACGAGGAGGGAATGGGGCTGAACTTTATTATCACCGCTCTCATACAACACATTAGCAGGTGCCGTGCACGTGTGAGCGTGTGCGTACACACACAATGTGTGTGCACCTGTTCACGTGTAAACACAGCAGGTGTTGACTGAAACACCTGGACTGACTTTTAGTCTGTTTCTACCATAAGAAGAAGCAAATTGTTCTGCAAAAAACAAAGCGATACATGAAACTGCCTTTCAGACCTCTTCAAGTACAGGAGGCTTTTACTAACTACATGCGTCTCTGAAATAAGATATTCTGGATATACTGGAGACTCTTTGTTTGATGAATAAAGCACATACACGGCGTAATGCACACGTACACTTTCATTATGCAGAAGTATTTTATATGTTTATGACATGTTGAGGAGCGAGAGCACTCTGTAGCAGTAAGGTGCATCCTGGCTGACCTACAAGCACTTTTTGCACCGGATCCCTCCGTCCCACTTAAACCCACATCGGAACGTCTACATGCTCCTGGACAGGTCTGCTTCCTGTAGTTGCAAGTGCACCGTATGAAAAAATATTACGAAAAAGCACATAATAAAAAAAATTACACATCATGCATGGCACTCACACCCACATGCACACGCTCATACTTTATACTTGAACACACCACAGAGCACCTCCCTTGGCCCTCAGCCGACATGTAATATTGATGATGCGATGTGGTATGCCTCATTACAGACACACACAACCGTGCTCCTACTCAACTATTGATGGGCCTGGGGCTTTCTTCACTTCTCATAGGAGTGATGTTAAGGCACAAAGTAGCAGCCCACCACAAAAAGCAACAAAACACAAGACAAGTTTTTCTGAGTTGAAGTAGATACACACATTATATACGCATTAACGACTAATCAGTCAAGGGAAATTAATCTTCAAAGAAAATATTAGTAATATTATGAATGAATGCAAATGTTTCCCACCCAGGTTGCTTTTTACAAACTCTCTATTTGCATTCCTGCTATTACCACCACACCCTGGATTCTGTAAATGCATCCTCAACATGTAACAAACAAGAAACTATGGCTGGTCAGGGAATAGATGCTTAAAAATGGTATACAATACTAGAGTAAGGTTATACAACGTCCCAAATGCTGTTGACTGTAGAAATTAATGCACCTGAGGTTGACAGGGAATGTGTGTTTTTTTTTCTAGTTCCTTTTTCTTTATACTACAAGCAGTCAAGTAGCAGCCATGATTGATAAAGGAGTCGGGCCAATTCCTTGAACAAGAAGCAGGTCTATTAAACAGCAAAAAAACAGACCGAGGCGTTGCTCACTGTGTGCTGGGTCAGCAATCATATTAGGGACATGAAAAATAGGGCCGTATGGGATCCTAAAAGGATTGGTAATGTCTCGCTTCAGGTACAGCAAAGTACAGTCGGCACTTGGTTGGCAATGCTTTGCGGCATGAGCACATTTATAGAAAACAGCATGATGAGAAACTTGGCTGGAGTTGGACATGAAGTCTGGGAGCAATGCGAGAAGACCTTTATCCATTTATGCAGCAGAGACAACTTGAATTTTAAATGCCTTGATGGTTGGCATGGTGTGAACAGCTCCTTTCTGCTCTTCACCACACCCACATTCATAACCTTTACTAAAACAAGCCACGGAAAGTATATGGAAAGCACCCAAGACTGAAAAGACATGGGCTGCTGGACGTTCTGACAAGATTGTCTTTGGTGGGACCCGCTTTGCACACTTCACAGTGAAACAAAAAAGCACAGCCTACCCTGAAATGATAATGATAACAGGATACGGCAGAACGAGCCACATAGTGAGTGTATAATGTAAAGTATTATCAATGAAATACCCCTTTTTTGTAATCAAGTCAATTTCCGAGGACACCTTTTTGGTTCCAATGTATGTAGGTTTTTCCTGGCAACAATCTGGATGAAGATAGCCGACCATCTGACCCATATCCCACTGGCAGACACACACGTGCCCCAGAGAGGATCAGGAAATGGAGTCCAGACCATGGGGAAGCTATAGTTCCATCTGTTTCCACGCCTCTGCCACTCTCAGGGTGCCGCTTCACATTGAGCTTCCTGAACTGGTCCAAACCATCAGTCACCTGAGCATGACACCTTGAAGAATAGGCCACTATTTCCTGCGATAGAGACGGGAAACACACCCTTTTAAAGTACAGGAAGATGCAGAGAAAACTGCAAGCATGAATGTCTCTCTCCAGTTTCAGAAGACTGTGTGGGAAGTGTGTTTCTGCACATAGATGTGTCATGTGGTGTTCTAGTCAGGTCTTAGAAGCATCATTCCATTGCGTAACCTTCTGGAACCATCCTGGCCTGCTGGCACTGCCATCTGCTGCTGTGAAACACCAGATCACAGACAACCTAACAGCCACCGAGCTTCTACAGGTCTGCTTAACAGCAACGTCTTGAACCTTTTTTGGATGAAAGCAATTTATCACTGGTGACCAGTTCACAGGTCCTTGATCGCAGCCAGAGATCATAATGTGCAGCCTATTCTTGTTTTTGGTCCAATTTGATGAGGTTCCCCTCTCTGTTTACCAAGGAGGGAAGTCGAAGGCTCACTGCCTCCCTACTTTGGCTTCACCCCTGCAACAGCCGTGGAGAAAAACAGGAGTGAAGAGGCAGTTCTGTCACAAACATCCTGTTCCTCACACATAATCTGCTTCAGAATCACACTTCATTGTGCTGCTCCCATTCCATGCAATGTATGCGTGTGTCTGTTTACGTTCATATGAGCACATGTGAATCTGCAAGCAATATCCAAGTTGTGTTGTTCTCTACACATTGTTATTGATATGCAAAAAGGTCAACATTGTATACATAAGCCACCCCAATAACACGGCATATACACTAATGGAAAAGGCCAGGTTACGACAGAACACTTCTTTATGGTTTCTAACCGAACACTGCATGTTCAGAAGAAGCACATCCCGTTGGGACAACTCGAAGACTCTTTACCTTTCAGTGGCTTTGATAGCACATTTTCTTTTAACATTATTCATTGGTTCATTGTACAGAGGACTCAAACAGCATGCAGATACCATCAACGTACTAATCTCTGCTATGTAACTTTAAAGAGGTTTTGTTAATCTACAGTTCTGTTATATGGACCTTGTCTTCATCAATCTTGACGACATCTAGATAGAAACAGAGCAGAAAAGGTAATATCGTGTAGGACAATAAGACAAGTGAATATAAATAGAATAGAGGTCCAAGGCAGCAAGCAATAGAATCTTGCATAATTACTAGATCCTATAAAGGTTTACAAAGCAGTCAGTATAAATATCATTGGAATAATATCCATAATAGGTGCTTCCTTTCAAGGGTTACATTAGAATGGGGTTGAGGAACACCATGATTCTTTCCCTCTGTCGCTTGGTGACGGCCTGGAGAGTGAGCGGTCCTTGTGATCAACACCATGTGTTCCGAAGACAGAGAAGAGGCTTCAGCCATCCAGCCCCGATAAGCAAAGCACCTTCCTTTACTTAAGATGTTAACACACTACGAAAAGCAAACATGATAATAGAAACTGTTTTATTCTAAATGCAGGTTACGCAGAAGTATCACTTTAAATGGCTTTGCCTTCTGAGACCAAATCAAAAGAATGTAGGAAAAAGCTGAAAGCCCAGTCAGCCTCAAAAACTGGAGTAAAACCAAAACATGACTTCTCACACAGTGGAAAGACACACAAAACACACAAAGAGACATTTTTCACATATTTTTCATTTTTATTTAAACCACTCAACAACACTACACATCAATCCACATGTGTAAACAGAGCACACACTCATAGACAATCTCACTGAGCCGACCATGAGGCCAGATGTGAAAGTAACCACAGACTAAATTCAGACATTGGACACAGACCAACGCTGTTGCATAACTGTCTTTCCATCTTACCTGCTCCATTGGGACCTGTGCTGATAGGAAACAGGAAGGAGGCAATGAGGGCCAACTTGTCAACCACAGTCTCCATAACCCCACCGGCTGCTACGGCCCTCTCGGGGACACCAGGCCACATAGCCCAAGTGACCTTCAACCCTTTCTTACAGCTGGTCTGTCCCCGACCTCCCACCGCTAAGCTGACCGTGACCGGAAGGCATCCGTCAAAGCAGAGCCTTGAGACCACAAGAAGGCCACAGACACCGAGGGACAGAATGTCATGTCCACAAAAGGGGCGCCACCTGGACACAGAAGTTCTATCTTTTGAATGACCAAACTTTAGCCAAAGACAGGCCTTACTGATTGTTGGTTGTCTGCAGCACAATGGCTCAAGTGGTAAGATTATCTTTTTTTTGGAAACTTGTCCCACAGAGGATCATATGTTTGCCAGAGTATGACACTTCAATAAAATAAACAATTGGATTGATCTGAGAAAGTATTGCATTTTTAATTCTTTGACCTTCTTTGAAACAAGTATCTTGATCTAACTGATTTAAAGAAGTCCAGTCAAAAGCACAATCCAGCAGATTTTAAACATTTCCTGTGTATATATTATATAGTGAGAAATGCTATTTAATTATTTCCAACAGAGATCAGCTATGCTTAAACAATAAATACCTTTTGAAAAAATACATTTCACTAAAGGTCTTTGCTTGTTTTTACTGAATTTCCACCTCTTTATTTCAGACATTGCATATTCCAGGCTCACCTAAGGTTTGTGAGATAAAAGAGAATAAGTGAGTAAGTTAGCACCAGGTGCACCTGCCCTCATTTCAGCCGTCCTCATGAGCTGACACTTCAAACTGCAGTTTTTATCACAGCATCAATCTGGACTTTTCAGCCTTTTGAACAGTAAAATACATGGTCCTTATTGTGTGTAGGACAGCACTCATTGTTAGTGTTTCAAAAACAAGTGAGTTTTGCTTTTAAAAAAATCTGAGCTTTTTGCATAACGCCCTCCTAGCTTCTAGAGACTTGACTAAAGAGTAACAACAACGAACAGACAGTTGTAGGGCTTCTATATCTTTGCATGCTTTTGAGCTGACACACAAAATGAATCTGCGAATAAGTCTATGTATACCTGTCCATGTACCTCACATAGTAATATCTGAGCCAGGCTTGGAACTCCTACTTGCCAGAAACATCTGGACACATCTCCCTTTGTAAACCAGAGTGCTGCTCTGCCTATTAGCGCTTACCACTGTCCACACATCTGTGCACATAGGAGCACATACACACTGCACAAACTCAGGCCCAAGCTGCCGACGGTATTACAGGCTGACAGTACTTACATTTTCCCACTATCAGAGATATAATAGTGCTAATATGAATAATGGAAATGTCCATTTACTCAGGGGTTCACTTTCCATCCCTGCTCAGTCCGTCTCAGCATCTCCTCCACAGCCTCTTTACTCTCCTTTGTGTGTGTGTGTGTGTGTGTGTGTGTGTGTGTGTGTGTGCATAGTTAGGAGACTGTGCTATAATCTGACCCATTATTTAAAAACAAGTCAGGTACAATGTGATGCATTACATAATCATACATTAATAAATTGCACACTTTGGAAAACTATTCATTGAATGTAAAGGTATGTAAAATAACCATAAGCCTTCCAAGATGAACCATACCATCCGGTCCCATTTAGCCTTCAACTAAAAACTAAAACCGTCTACAGGTCTATATTTGCTGACAGATCTAGTTGAAAGACAACATGATAATTGTTATTCAGCAAGTATATTCGATTTCAGTCCTCCATCCTTAAGCAATCCTGAGTTTGGAGAATTCTTTAAAGAACTGAAAAACGTCCCGGGAGTTGGAAAGGAAGGCAGGATATTGTGCCTCACTTTGCTCTCCGCTCCCTGCTCTTTCTTGGCATGAAAATTACAGATTATGGCCAACTAAGTGAAAAAGTACTGACATTAGTCAAAGTCTGACAAGCCTCCATAGCTTTTGGGTATAAATGTTTGTGTGGAAGGAAAGTGACACAGTGGTATGAAGGGGCGGGTTTCAGAGAGCAGAGAGGAAAGATTGATTTCCAATTAACAAGCTGGTCGCAGTAATGAAAAAACTAGATGGTCTCTACTGGCAGTGGATCAATGGAGATCATTTCTCTTGACATCCAGTCTTAATCACACCAGCTCAGCATGGTAAGAATGCACTCATTGCTGTAATTAACACTGTCACGCTCCCTCCATCACCCATCTCCCATCCCCACCTCTTTTCTGTCCTTCTACCTCTAACTTCTACCTCAGACCTCTGCTTTCACTCGATAGCATCACTGACTCTGTTTCCTCTGTGGTCAAGAAAAAGTGATACGTGCGCTTAAAAGACCATTGAATCTCTCAGTTTTAGGGGTTTTAAATGAGGTTTTGTTTCTTCCTTACCTCAGAGCTGTCGTCCCTATGAAAGTGAGCAGCCTCACGTTCATCTATGGAAGGAAAAGTCAAGAAAGACTACCTAGAGTATAGTGCGACACACTGGTGAAGTCCCACTTCTTCTTGTTCTGTGAGACACGCAATCAAACACCTGCTCCCCTGAGGTGTAAGACATGCTGCTCCTCCGGGTAAATGAGTGGAAACTGGATTTCGTTATTTATTGATGTGAAGCGCCTTACAAAAGTCTTTCGGGTAAAGCCTCAAAAGCAAGATAAATGTACTAATATTTATTTGCCTGTGGATTTTCTAATCCTGAGTTAGCGCTCGCTGGTGTCACGAAGACCTGTGTTGGGGGGCTGGAGGTTTCATAGGTGGGATATCACAAGAGAGCATTAGGGGAATGAGGTATTTCCAGGGTCCCTGTTTAACACTAACCCCCTCACCCATGCTGTCACTTTCGGCAGCGATACGTGCGAGCTTGTGCATGTGTGCGGACGTGTAATCTGCCTCAGCCAGCCTGCCCTGTCTCTGTGGGCAGAGTGGGTCTGGCTGTTTGAAGGAGGCTGGGGCTCAATGGGGTGGTGGTGGTGGTGGTGGTGGGGGGGTAGAGCTGGGACTAATCCGCCCGAGCCACGCGACGTGTGCCCAGCACCTAGCCAGTTGCACCATGCTGCCTCCTCTGTAGTGGGTCCATTGGAGCGCCACAAGGCCCCCTGAATGCTATCAGCACAGACGACACGCTGCCCCCCCTCCCTCCCCCCCAAGCACGGATTACAGCTCTCTCAATGAAGCCGCCAGGAGGAGGATCCAGAGCAAGAGGAGGAGAAGGAGGAGGTACACAGTCCTCCAACAGGACCTCCATTCTCTAAAAGGAAGAGGCCATAGGCAAAGCTGACACGCTAATCAACAGCGGCTGGGAAACCACCCCATGAGAACAACACGTCCAACGTGAAGGATGGGGAGGAGGGAAGAAAGCTTTAAAGAGCATCCACCTCTTTTCAAAATCCAGCTTAGAACACTGGTCCATTGTCATGAGGAAGATTGGGATGGGGACATTAGCATGAGTTTGCATAAGGAGCCCATAAGGTTATGTGTGGACTTGGTATTTGGGCTTCCTGATTTGGGCTTTATGTGATGAAAAAAACAACAAAGTAACCGTTTTAATTATGTTTACAACCTGTTTGTAAGTTGAAAGTAAACATCAAAGAAGAGGAAAAGAAGGGGGGTGGGGGGGGCTGCAATGTGGCCATAAAAAATAATTCAAATAGACTGTAGACCGGTGCGTTCCTTGTGTTTTCTATTGAAAAACTACACTGTGGTTGGGATCCATCCTCACGCCCTCAGGGTCTACAGCATGTTGTGTGGGCTGTGTGAGTCGGGGTTGTTTCTCACCAGGCTTCACCGTAGGGACCAATACGAATACAACGTCACAATTAAATAAATAACTCCTCACCAAACTTAATCTTCAACAACACCGGTAATGTGAGTCAACCATCAAAAATGCAACTAAATGCTTTGGGCTTCAGACGTGGAACGGCTAATAATTCCACCACATTTTTGGCAGTTTTTATATTATTAAAGTCTTTGCCAGGAGTGGAATCATTGTTAGTGTTTCTGCTGTCTGAAGCTCAAACCTCCTGACACAACGGAAACACAGCAAGCGGGTACATAGGAGCCCAGCATCTGCACACCCCAGCCTTTTTTTTTTTATCAACAGAGAGACACTCCAAACCAGGCAAACCCCCAAAAGGCAAGCACACACTCCAACGTCCTGAAAATACTTTACGCCCACTCGTCAGCCCACTCATAAAAGTTACTGAAAACACAACTCACAAATGCTTGTTAAGAGCTGCCTTGTTTTGGCTGCAATGTGAATCTGCTTATGAAATTGAAAATAAAAAACATGTGAGCGCCCGTTGCCACTTGCCCAGATAAGACTGACGCAGGCACACACCTCTGCCTGGCAGGGATCCACTCGCTGCCTTCCATTTTTAGCTCTTTCTAGCACACCTGGCGCCGTGCTGGCATCGATCTGGCACCAGCCTGGCAAAAGGCTAACAATGTCACCGTTATCTGAGGCCAGTCTCCATTCACTAAATCAATTTTCCACAAATGTAGCGTACAGGTGTCATCTGGGCCATCTCGGCTTCAAATCCTCCGGAGGTGCTGCAGCTCGCTGTCTCTTCATGAGGAAGTACAAAGGTCGGGACGCATCACACGTGTGTGTGTGTGTGTGTCCCGGCAAGTCTGTTACGCATCACTACATCGCCATAGTATGCTATAGGTTATAATGGCATGTTTCTGTGACACTGATTTAGCCCCTGAAGGGGGAAAAAAGTCCTGATATCAGTTTACATTCTGTTGTAACATCAACACAAAGAATTGTAATAGCTCGCTGATGATGGCATTTGCGCTTAGCGAGCGCAGCATCTGACATGTCTCTATGTCATGATGGATCACCCACTAAGAGCTGAGTGCAGTGTGCATGGCCAAGCATGCGTTTGTGACAAAGAGAAGATTCCCAATGAATATCCATTATCATTTCTCGCCCATCTGCTCCTTCTTATGAAGGAAACTGGCATATCTCGATGGATACAATGCTCTTTAAATGGTTCATCATTCAATGTCCACAAAGACGGAACACCCAAACACAGCCAGCAAGCCCATATAAACAGCAATACACTTGACACACTTCCCTCTACTCAGTGAAGTGACCTATTCAGACACAGCAGCAGGAGGCAGAGAGGCTGAAGAGCCGAGAAGCCAATGAATGCGCAGGTTTGGACCACTTGAGAACGCGAGTGCTATCTGCATGTTGCTTTTCCTTTGGTCACAAGAGATACATATTAAACCATTAGCTTCTATCCCTGTACTCCTCATTCACTCTTACCTCTTTTTTCAGTGTCCCTGTTCCCCTAAACTGAATAAACTAGGCCAGTCTTTTGATGGTTCACTGACCAATGCTTGCTGCACCAATGCTTGCTGCGCATATGAAATGCTACAGTGGCGCTGTGCAGAAACGCGAGCAGCAATAGATTGGCGGGACAGGAAAATTAGGGACACCCGGCAAATCTAATCACCCGTCAGGAGCAGAGCTCCGAGCAACGCGGCACTGACAAGAAGCGGTCAGAGGTCAGAAAGCAGACCCGCAGCGGTCCCCTCGGAGGTTAAGTGCTGCATAAGGCGACGATGACGTCCGGCGGGGCGCTTGAACGTCACAGCCGATTGATGCCGCGGCGGTATCTAATGCATACCCGAGGACGACTGTAAGTTTGCAAAGACTCGAAGGTGGTCCCTGTGTTTCAATGGTCCCGTGGTGCTGTGGCTTTAGTGACATAACCCTGTACATAGCCAGATAGCACCTGCTTTTCTCCAGCCTTACCGGGGCCTCTTGTCTGTGACCTTCTCTCTGACTTGTTGTTCTACAGATATCGGTCAACCAACGGCACACTCACAGGGAAAAAACTCCCCCCAACCACGACAAGCAATCAACTTTGCAGATAGATAATGGCCCCGTTCCCTATCGCAAGCCACATTGAGTTGTTGCTGGTGGGGGGCGGGAGAGGAGCTGAAGTAATTCACAATGTCTAATCTGATAGGTTATCCTGGTGAGAGCTGATGGCATTTTGTGGGGATGAATTTATCTCCAAGTTCCCATTAAGAATGCCATTTAGTCACATCGTCCAAATCCCCTTGAAATGTTGATTGTTTCTCGGGGCTCTTCAATCATTTGCACATGAAAAGGTCCGTGGAGCCGGGGCGGCTGTAGAGACCATTGACAGATTAGTATTGTCCGTTTCAGCCTGTACGGTCAGCCAGGTTTCTAAACAGCTCTCTTGTTGTACCGCCTATCCCTTTCCCTTCGAACCACCGTGCACTCTGCGGTTTTTCTATTGCGGCGCTGTGGTATTGGACACACCCACAAAAGACTTTTTACTTTAATGTGCGTACGCCCAATGCGAGCACTCGCTTGAGCTTTTCAAACGCGACAGACGCCAGACATAACACTGGTTTCCATATAAATAAACACGCGGTATACTTTAAATCACTGTCACAATAAACTCAGCGGCGGCTTTAATCACAAGTGCACAAGCATTACTTCAAACTTGGATTAAATGTGAAGTTCCTCAACACACAAGGGCACTCGATCAACCTCAGTGGCCCATTTTGTGCTCGTGTCCCTCCATTTGTTCGGCTATTCTCAACGGACTGGCAGAGGGCAGCGCGCCGCCGTTCAATTCCACCACCAAGCTTCTCTGCTGTACTTTCTAATCCTGCTGCAGAACACAGAAGATTGGTGCCCTCCTCTGCCCATCATTTGCATCAAATGTGCTTTACCAGAAAGGCCATATTTTCTGATAGTAGAATTTGACGTCTTCCTGTTTTCACACCGCCGTGTCGCCCTCCCTTCTTGAACACCGCCGCTCATCCGTAGAAATGAACGAGTAGTCTTTCCAAAGAAGAGGGACCAGGAACAACAAGAAGGAAAAACAGCCCTCTCTGATTGACTGTGTTTAGAATCGGAGCTCAGAGGGGTTTGTGTTCGGATGTTGCTTCCTATAAACACGCGGTTGCTGTACGGAGAACATCTCGCATTCCCACCGCAGTTACCAGAGGTCAAAGACAGAATTCATGAAATAAAGAACTTCTTCTTTCAAAAGTGGTTCAAAGGGGTTGTTTGGTTATTCAGAGTACAGGCTCTAATCCCAGTGTGACCTTAGTTCATTTTTCCTGTCCTCTGAAAGCTGAGGCTAGTTGTGGGCAGTATGTGAGCGTGTGAGTGGCTGACACTTGGTCTGCATTTGTCTGGTACAAGGATTGACCCTAGAGCCTGAATGGAAGCACACAAATCTTTTCATTTCCCCTCATTCTGTTTCCCATCGATTCAGAGAGTGTCTACAGTATTTCGGTTTCCATTTTGTCCACTGTGACCCTGCCAATACACCCAACATTTTACACCGAGAGTGTCGCAACCTCTCTTGGGCATTTCTTTCTGATCGCTAAACACAGTAATCTCGTCTATAACACGCACACACACAGACACACACACACACACACACACACACAGACATGCACGGAGAGTAAGCTGCCCACACTTGGTCTTATCACCCAAAAGCAACAGAGAAGCGGGAAGCAGTGAGGTCAGGTCAGAAACCCAATTACGGTACAACAATTCTGCCTCACGGAGTCTTGCTCTGGCTCGGCACTGAATGCTGAGATGGGACTCGGAGACACTCGCCTCCTGTCTCTTTAAGAAGGGGTCATTCATCTCTTTTCTTTTTCTGACTTTCCCTTCCTTCAATAACAACCTCTCTCCTTTGCGCTGTTTCGTTAGTTTTCTTTTCTACGGCCCGACAACAACCACATGGCCGGCATCTCTGATGCCTTCCGCCCACCATTTCCACATGCAGCTCTTTCAGTGGTTAGATCACACATTGCTTTTAGAAGATTAAACCGAATGTAATCCAAAACTAAAGCCCGGAGAGCACATAGAAAGCAATAGAGAGGGGGGGGGGGGGGGGGGGGCAGTTGAGCTCAAACCAAATAGAAGGAGCACTGACAGAAAATGGCACAAACACTTCTCTTGCCTTTTCCTTCACACCGCCAGAATATGTGATTTACGGTTTCTTTGTATCTTTTATTCTTAATTCTGCAGGGCAAGCAGATACAGTACATGTCCACCTAACTAATATATATATATATATCAAGCCCTGAAAAAAACGCCCAATTCTGGCAGTGAATGTGGTAAGCACATGAAAAGATGAATATAATGGTGAAGGTTTGAGAAGATGAGAAAGAGAGACGGGGACTAGGATTGCTCCTTATTGGGCAATTTAACTCGCAGCCAACCATGTTTCACTTGCTCACTTGGCATTGATCCTTCAATCTCCATACAAACTCATTGAAAACCCTGCAAATTTAACAATGAGGTGCCATCATGTGCCAAAACATGGGACGGAGAAAGGAAAGTGAGCAGCTTGGAACCATGTCATTTTTTTCAAGCCCCGCCGCTTGCATCTTATCAACTCAATCCTCTCATCGTCATTTAAATCTCCCCCAACTCCATCCGATCCCAGCCGTGGCCCTATTTAAATCTGTCCCTCCACCCAGTCCACCACATTTCTAATGCTAATTATTAAAACCTCTCCGTGCGCTCTATCCCTCCCAACCACCAGCTAGTTATTCAAATCTCTCCCCACCCACTCTCGGTACAAGCCCGGCCCCAGTTAAAAGGTGCTTGACTGAAGGGTTGATCCGGGCTGTTATTTTCAGATGGAGGATAATGCCGCTTCTTCCAGACTTCTCTCCTTTCCACCTCTGTTTTCCTTCTCATATCCTTTTCGTTTCATAAACAACTAAAGAAACTCTGCTGCATGAATCGTTTTTGAAATCAAGAGGTTTATTTGCCATGATACTGGATGGAGTGCATTGTGTTCCATTCTATCCACTGCCATATCAAATTAGATTAAATACAACAAAGAGGGTTAGGAAAATATACGGGCAATGTACACACAACGTGTGTATATTTAGAGGAAGTTAGATGAAATCAGTAATATAAAACTCGAAGGAGAGAGCTGCATGGGAATGTGACCTCCGTTTGTCCATTCGCACTCATCACCCCCCTCTGTCTCTCATTCAGCTGGAGGGATTTTGCTGTTCTCCTTTGGAGAGGCCACCTACATATAGGGATCGCACCTCAGTAAAACACCAGAGCCGCTCAGCATCACTACTCATTACAGTTACATAAATGCTGGTTTCCAACAACAGCCACCCCACGCGGCGGTACCTCGTGTGCGTTGCAAAACACCTGCAAGTGGAACGGGCTCACTGTACTCGCGTGAGTAGAATTGTTGATTTATATCTTTCATTTGAAGTATTGCATAGGCATTATAACAATTTTGGCTAATTTCAGCAACGTCAAAGAAAGTATTCTGAATTTCAAAGTAAATGAAGTAAAGAGGGAAACTATTGCATTTTCTCAACCAAGTAAATTTACATTCAGATTGATTTAATATACTTCTTCTGTGTGACTCAAATCTCTAAAAGAATAGATCCTATTCTCTTCAAAATAAAAAACAAAAAAAACAAAGTGGACGCCGAAGGGGGTGTGCTCACCTTGGTACTCCTGTCCGGGGGTGTAGGCGATGGGGTTGCCCGTAATCTGCAGGGTGAGTAGTACCTCTCCCCCGCCTTCTGCCACCCCGATTCCATCCAGCTCCCCATGGTGGGTGCACAGGAAGAAGAAGGGGTTGAAACGGGGGTAGAAGCTCGCAGGGGGTGCCCCGAAATCCATGCTGCTCCCCAAGACCAGGGCCAGCAGGGCACAGCCTAAGGCCCCCCCGAGAGAGGCCCACGCCGCGGCCATCTGCCCTCACCGAGCGGGGGACTGGGGGAGTGACGTTGGGGTGGAGAGTTGAGGAGGGAGAGTGCGTGGGAGCGAAGGCAAGCACAGGTAGAGTTCCAGAGGACAGCTTTTGGAGTCCACAAAACGGGTTGAAAGTCCAAAAGTACCTGCGTCAGAGTAAGTGTGTGTCTGTGTGCGTTTGTGTGTGGGCTTGGCCGTCAGGAGGGACTGTGCAGCTCTGTTCTCCTGCTTCCTCTCCCTGTCCTACCTTCACTCTCGGGGAGTTCAGAGCTTCGCCTGTGCTGTCCTGCTCCGGCGTTTAAATACCACGCCCCCTCCCTCTGCTTCCCTCTCTCCTCCCACCCTCCCTCCCTCACGCTCTGACACCAGCTCCACGCGTGCTGTGTGAGCTCTACGAGACGGCCTCCCTCCTCTCTCCTCTCATCCAGCTCTTCTCTCCTCCCTCTACTCGGCCAGTTTATCACTCTGCCTTTTCCCTTAATCTTTTCCTTCCCCCTCGCTTCTCTCCTTCTCCTTTACCTCTCACTAAACCACTGTGTTACTCCACATCTCACTCCTGTATCCTCCTCCCGAGACCTTGGCTCCATGCATCTGTTGGTTTCTTCAAACCTGAGCTGGCTCTCCTCTCTTTCCTTTGTCTTTTTGCCCGTCCACCAGGCTGTCCTCCTCTCCCACCCACTATCACACCTCCCTCTTCTTCCCTGTGTCTCTCCGCGGCTCTCCCACTTAGTCCCCCACCCCTCACCCAATCTCCCTCTTTTTCCAACCCCGTACCTCGCCGTCTCTCCTCTTGTCCTCGGCAGCAGTCAGATGTGTTTTTCTTCCTCTGTGCTGTTTCTTTTTTTTTTGGTTTTTGTCACGGGTTTTCCATCAGGATCTTCTTTTCCACAGTATTCTCCAACTTTTTCCTCCCTGTCACGGCAGCTTGCGCTGCCTCTTCTGCTTTAGATCAACCCGGCACCACAGTGCAGACACCTGCCGTAACGCCCCTCCGACCAGCCTCTGCTCCGGCTCAACAATTGATGGATAAGTATATCCGTCTAACACCCTGCACGCGCCCTCCTCCCGCTCTATACTATCCAGGAATAAATACAAACACCGTGGATCTGCACCCTTTGCACTTTTCAGCCGTGCATTCCCTTCCTGTCTCCCTTTCATCCATTTCTTGCTCTGGTGTGATACACTTACCATCGAATATTCTCTCAGCAGACAAGGCCTGCTATATAATGTGGTTCGGCGGAGAAAACCACCTTAAATAAATTATCACGGTAGAGGGGGGGGAACTTAAAGAACTTGCTGTTAACACCACCGAGAATCTCCTCTGGCGTTTCTCTTTAGCTGCCTGCTGGGTTTGTGTGGTTAAGTGCCTATTACAGACATAAACAGTCCCAAGCCAGCAAGCTGCACACACACACTCACAGCCACTTCACGTCCAAACAGCCTGACTGACCCACAGCAGGAGCACACAGCCAGGCCGGCATGGCCAGATGCTCTCACAGTTTAAACCCTGAATCTCACTCACACACACACATGGCTGAACATGAAAATAGTCGCAGGAGAGAAAGGCATATGTACCACACCTAATCCCTTCCCTTTATTTAGTATTTAAGATGATTTATACAAGAGCAGTCATTCACCTGCCAGGCCAGCTGTTGAGCCGAGACCGGCTCTGTGAATCCACAAAGCAGTCCACACGTCCAAGAGGGCGGGACAAAAAAAGCACATGTTATGCAACTTTTAATACGTTCACAGCCTCACTTTGTGGGCTAGTTTTACGGTGGTCAGTCGGATTTATACTAATTTATAAATCCATGAAGGTCAGACAACCTACGCCGCTTAAACATTCCTCAAATGCAGTTACATACAGTGTGATTTTGAAGAACATTTGAGTTTAACCGTCTCTTTTTTTCTGCTCAGTTTTAGTTTTTCACTTTCTCATCAATAATTCCCCTTCAAAACATTCAAAACGTACAGAAATGAGTCATCACAGTTGCTAGATAGAGAGAGCAATTACTTTCATCAAATAGTGTCCACGGTAACTCTGTGACCCGCCGCCCCCCCCCCCCCCCCCCCCCCCGCGTCTGTTGCCCAACACAACGTCAGAGAGCTGAAGGAAGTGATGTGAAAGCGTGACGGAGGCTTCACACCGACCAGGTGTGTTGCAATGTTGGTCTTAAATCAGCATAATAAAACTATGTGAGAAAAGAACTAAGGAAGGAAGTACAGTAAAAAAAAAAGAAGATATCCAGCAGAGGCAGTAACTTTTTTTGCGTTCTGCCCAGTTGCTGCATGAGGTCACCTCAGTGGACTATTCTGAGACTGGAGAGTGAGGTCAGAGGTTATCGCATCCCTCCTCTGTTGTTCTTCTCAAGCGGTCCACAGCGACGCTTCATCTCCTCAATGCCTTAATTAAGCACTTTTAATTAATCTAACTGCATTAAATCACCGGTGAGACTTCTCAAAGAGCTTAAGTCCTCACAGTATGCGCAGCTTTGATAGCATTCTACTCTGTAAATGTTTCCATATTGTAGTTTAAGCCTCTAAACTTTTATTCGCCAACATTGCATTGCAATGCAATTGCCTTTAGTCGTAGTCTCTTTAGACGGTGTAAGATGGCATAAAAATATTAGAATGTTTCACACAAAACCTCCGAACTATAGTTAAAAGACATTGTTATAGTTCATCATTACAAAATGTATGTGTGTGTGCGTGTCTGTGTGTGTGTGACCTTCCGCAGAGATTAGGTGGCATCACAGTGTTGGCCGTCTGTTCCCCACGCCACCGCTGAATACATGCACGGCGTTCACACCCAAAATGAGGACCCTTGACAAGGCGAGTACGCGCCAAGTGAACGCCAGCACCAGTGCATTTCATGCACGACGCGGAGAGGGACAGAAAGACGGCGTTTCACCTGTAGCTGTCCGTAGTAACAGCGTCGCAAGTCCCGGTGCCTGAAGGCCTCTGGCTTTTCCTCATGTAGGTCCTGTCCTACATCCATCCCTACAACACCATGGCCTTATGTGCACACTCTACACACAGACACACTAACACACACTTAAAACACACACATAAGGGTGCGACTGGGGGCTATCGTTCTCCATTATGGAAACTAGGTCGGGGCGGCGTGGGTGAGGGGAGTGGGGCAGTAATTATTTTTATCATTATTAATTTCTACCTCAAGGTTGCGCCAGGGCTTTTTTGTCCGCTTCAATCTTCATTTCAGACCCCCTGCATCCACACACACACACACACACACACACTCACACACTCACCATCATAACCAGTGGCTGCGTGCCATACATGGCAGAACAGAGGGTGGGGGCACAAAAGAGGAAAGAGCTCAAAGGGACGGAAAGAGTGTGATGGCGAGGGAGAGGGGGGGGGGGGGCAGAGGCAGAGGAGGCAGGAGGGGTCTGATGTGTCGCTTCATCACTCACTGGACCCTAATTTACACTAACAGGTTGTTTACTCGATATGGGAAATGATAATAAAAGGCTGAGTGTTGGAGGAGGGGAGAAGGCAAGAAAAGAGAAAAAGAAAGAGAGGCCCTGCGGGAGCACTTCAGCGGTGACGGCTTGCACACTCCAATTAGTCCCATGAAAAGCTTGTCCCCCTCCCTGAAAGAAGTCAAAGGAGGGGTGCATTAGTCAACGTGTAAACAAAACCAGCCAGGATCACCCCAAAAACTCAATGCCCCGGCACAGAGGGAGCGCTGCAGTCACAGGCGTGGACGCAGGGAAAAACTCCGATGGACCAAACGTCAGGAGAAAAGACACTTGAATGCCTCGGCATCTTAAATGACGCGTCTTTGCCGCCTGCGCTGGTTTAGTTATTAACACTGAATGCATTATAGGAACGGAAGACACTTGACACTCAACAGCTTGTCCGCACTCGTTGCAGACACACATTGTGAACCAAAGAAAAGTAAGATGTAGTTATTATGAGTGAGGTTGACACACAAGTGCACAGTGGAGTTTTTCCATCGTAGACGAGCCCCAGTAGAAGCCGCTACACATCGGAGAGGTTTTTTTTCCATGTGCACTGCTGCCACAGTGAAAAAATGTCATCAGTCCAGTGCCAATATTCCAGAAGAGAAACTGTATTTTGACTCCTAACCTACAACAACGCAGTGGAAACAGTGTTGAAATGCACAAGTTATCTTTATGTTTCATACAAGTTCTCTGCATATTGATTCTGTCAGATAAAGATAAATTGTACAAATTTTGGAAATGTTAATCCCCCTCTGCTCCTCTGCATGGCTGGTTAGTCAATGTTAGTGATGTCGAGCCAAAACCACCTGACACTTGAAAAGGTTTCAATTCATTTTGTATATTGTGTTCAGACCTCATCTTTGATGCAACCCTTCAAATAAATGTATTGTAGTTCCTAAATCACAGAACCTTGTTGTCAGTTGTGCTCATAAAGCAGCAGACCGGTTGTTTGAATTCTTGACGTTTTTATTTTACGTGTGGTTCTGTGCTACGCACCCCGTCTCTCCCGTCCCTTCAGCATCAGGCCGCCGGCCTGTGGAAGTGACACCATGACAAATTAAACAGTCCTCCAGATCAAGTGCAGGATCATCCTTTGAAAAACAGTAGGATCAACATTCCCCACATACGGTGTTCCTCCTCTCTCACATAAACAACCCAAATCTGTTGTTTGGACAAAGCCGTGCAGACTGTCTCGGCGTTAAGTTGAAAGAGTGGAATTGTGTCTGCTGGGAAGCTTGGCAGACACGTTTAGATAATCATCAAACTGTTGTGCGTGTGTGTGTGACTGTTTTACCTCTCAGTTTTAGACTACTTCAGAACACTTTGGAAAAACTGGAAAACAGTTTATATGTAAGTATTTAGAGAACTGTTTAGCTATTACTGGCAGGAAAACAGTGTAGTCGAGGTGCCCTTGCAATTGGCCCGTGAGACCAGCAGCATGCAAAGAGCCATTTGTTACTCAGGTGAGTTATGCCCTTAAGGCCAGCTGTTTGGGACAAGCCATTCCTCTTTGCTTTCACCCAACAAAAACAGATAGATGAAAGAACACATCGTTTTTGTAGCGTATGATGATGCCGTCATCATCAGCGCCTGTGTTCCTCAGTTCTGGGCATCAACCTCACATTTATATGCAAAAAAAAGACCTGGAGCTTAAATAAAAGGTTACATTTGCTTGCACAGAGCCCTTGCAGATATCTGCATGGATCATAGAGCAAATTATTTGTTGTATTCATTTAAACAAACATTACAACATTGTTCATTGCAGACAAGTGCAGACTTTTCCCTTGTGTGCCGTGACAAGTTCCAAATAAACACCATGCCATAATAGGTTAGGTAGGGTAAAGATTTGGGAAAGGGCTACAGTATGTTATGTATGTGTACTATCAACATAATAATGGTTTACGTACAAATATCCCTCGTTGGTCTTCTTTCCCACTATATAAAATTTCCCACTATTTAAATTTCATTTCTGCTGAACACACACAGAAATAAGTAGAGTTAGTATAGGTGCCCATTGTTGTCTCGGTGTGTCGGCCTTGTGACTCACATTCAATTTCATCGTGAACTGTCAAATTACAAATGGGGTTCAAACAGACATCATTGTCTGCAGTGCCTACGACAAATGTGTGTCTGCATGCGTGTGCGTCTACGTTTGAATGGTGGAGGCACTCCACATGGCCTGGAACAATTTAAGTGTGATGCATTTTTCAATAGCTGTGAGTCATAGTTGTTTCGTGGGTCTGACCGTGGCTTAGTGCTTTCCTCAGAGCCACCCGCGTTTTTCAGCACAGCTCCCGGTCCACCGTCGTGACAGCAACTCCCCTCCCATCCGGCAGTCATGGTAACGGAGTTGTGAAAGAACAAGCGGAGGAATATGAGACGCGGGAGATGACGGACACATTGGCCACATTGTGACGGAGACAGACGGAGGGGACGCTGAGTGGTTTGACACCACAGAGAGCCATTTCCCCTTCCTAGCATCCAGCATGCATTAGAACGGACAAGGAGGCAGGAGTTATGTGCGACGCAACAGAGTCGAGGCAAACGGGAATGTTTGATTGGCATCTTTGTATTTTTGGTCCTGAGGTTTAATTCTCTCATTTGAAATGGCACCGGTTTCCTGTACAAAATAAATCATGGGCTGACCTACTGATATGAACCGTTCAGCATGCTAGCTGCAAATCCCCTCCCTTATTCAACAGAATATAAGATCAGATCAGAGTGGCTGAAAATCAATGAGATAAATGATAGAGAAATGTCCTCACATCGGAAATCCTACACGCACACTCAGAAGAAAATCCACTGCATTCACGGACAACTCTTTTAGCCTAATAGAGATAAAATTGATTTTAGTGTGGTTACTGCAAATGTCCATGAACTTGTAAAAAAAAACAACAACTGAGAAACGAAGACAAAAAGCTCTTGTTCTCACTCTGCAGTGTCCTGCGATATCGGAGCCGTTTTCAGACATTGAGCTCAGCGACGGCCCGGAAGAGGTTGCTTTTCTGGTTTGTGCAGTAGATGCCCAGCATGTCTGGCACAAGCATAATAAAACAAATTTATCCCAGAAGATAGCATTCTTCCCTCGACAGCAGCTCAGGCTCTCACTTCACATAAGACAGAGATGCAGTGAAAAAAAAATACACGCTCATAAACACAAACCCTCACTCACACAATGCAAACACACAGACACACACCGGCAGCAGCAATAGAGGTGCAAATGTGCACACACACACACACATACATTTTTACACTTGCAAATACACAAAGGGAGGAGGGGGAAGGGGGCACAGAGGCCACAGAACATACAACAAAAAGCAAGCAGACAGCCTTGAGCTATGAGCTCGGATAAATAAATAAGTACGGGAAAATCTCATTTTAAACCAGAAGCTTCACACCCGTCTCGGAGCCCACTCCTCCGCCCTGCTCTCCTCCTTTTCCTCCTCCTCACATCCCTGATCGAGGTTTCATTCCGGAGAAGCACAAAGACCCAGCGTTTCGTCTCCTCAACTCCATCCATCCCAGCTATCGTGGAGCCTCCAGAGACGCGCACCAACAGCAACGCACCGACTGGGTTTATTCTGCTTTTCTTTATTCCCGTCATGAATACCGGCAGTACCAGACAACGGCACAGCCTCACAATCAAAGCTCAGAGGGCGCGAGGTCTTTATTGTTGAAATTAAATTGGCTCCATTTCATTTTTCCTAGTTTAGTATGCTGAACTTGTGTGTTCGGTATAGGATTGCGCCAATTGAAGGAAGACTCGAATGTCTCGGAGCATTTTCAGTTCCTCACGGCGAGGAAACAACCTTCTTACTTCTAGGGAAACAAGTAGTGGCTTTGGGCATGCACGTTCTGTGGGTGTGGATGCTGGAAAGACCCAACGGATCACGGCTGTTTTGGCATGTTAACCCCACACAGATGGATGAACATCTGGCCCTGAGCGGGGTAAAGCAAATGGATTTGGTCAGACATCACATCTCTTAAATGGAGCAAAAAAAAATAAAGATCTTTTAAAAAAACACCAATGGAGGAGGAAACGGTACGGTAAAAGGTGAGGGGTCTCAGCGAAGACCAAGTGAGATAGATGATACTGATGCTAATGTGCACTTCACCTTTGTAGCTACAAATAGAAGGAGGGAGGCCTTTGCCCTTAATCATATGGGTCAGTGGATCAGGAGCTGGTGGTCCCACATGGTGGGGATCAACACGTCAGACAAAAGACACCCAGTTGATTGAAAAAGGGAGTCAATCAAATATGAGGCCCTGTTTATTAACGTGACAGCTTCTAGAATGCAAATAAAGTCGCGTTCAGCAATATTTTGGAGCATTCGTCAGTCAGGAGACAAACAAACGTGAAAAATAAATGCGATAAGAGAAGGAATGTTTCCTCAGACATAAAAACTGCACGTGCCAATAACAAAGAGAACAGAGCCCAAAGCACACCTGCTCCACCATCATCATTGTGATGGTTAGAGACTGTAATTAACAGCGAGGTGTGGATACACATTTACAGGATGGCACTTGGATGCACACACACAGACACACCTTCATACTAAATAAAACGGCCGGCTGGAAGCTTCACTGTAGGTCCTTCAGCGCAGTGCTCCAAACACTCATTTATTCAATTACAGGGCAAAGGTCACAAGACAATCCCATCCTACCACAATATAAAATAGGACCTCCCCCACTCACTTCTCACCATCCTCCCACTATTTCCCTTCATTCATTTATCCACCTCTCTTCACACCCTTCTGCTCAGCTGTCATCTCTCACTTCGTCTCCTCTAAATGGCTATTGACTGTGCACACAGAGCGTTCCTTCTTTGTCTGTGTCTGCCAATCACAGGCGCATGTGCTTTGTATATTCACTTCCCTGCTCTGAACAATCACATGTCCTATAGGAACAGGAAAGTAGTGTCATGGAAATCTAAAAGCTCTTTTCGTTAATTTGCTCTCCTCTTCGAATAGTCCTGTTGCAAGTGTTGCTGCAGTTGCTCCACTAATCTATTTTCTCTGTGGTTGACCTTTCCTCAATCACTGCCCTCTCTCCTACGCTCATCCAACGTTACTCACTCAGTCTCTCCTACTCTCGAGCTCTCGCCTTGAGGGAACCGGTCCCTTTCAACTTGCCGGACCTGGAGAGGAGAGAAATCTGTTCCTCTCTCTCTCGGCCTCTGGTTACGAGCCAAGGACGTCTATCCTGCAGTCACTGTGCCACTGTAACGATGTCACGGTGTCAATATATGGATGGTTTTGTGATGGTTTTCATTCACTAGTGCTGGATGTACTAGATGAAAACTGTAAAACGTTACATTAGAAAGAAAGTCCATATGGGATACACACAAACACACACACACACACACACACACACACACACAAGGCCAAGCCTCATTTATCTATCACTTCAACAAGCACCTTCTCATACCCTTCTCCTCTCCCCCACTATAAATTTGAAACTTGTCCTGCCTGCGCCTGCCAGATTTAATACCACTCTCTTCACCAGCAGAGATTAGATTGATGTACAATGAGCAGTTAAAGACAAAAAAAAGAGAGATGGGGACTGAGATTTTAGCACGCCGGGCCCTCAGCGCCCCGGCTGATGAGTTCTCCTGGCATCAGTCTAGCAAGAGAGGGGAAACTCATCACCTCTCTGGGCAACAGCAAAGGTAATTATGACTAATGAAGTTAAACGGCCATGCATGGGGATGGATGCATTTTGTGCTCATAACAGCAAACAAAGAGACACACTCTGCTGCACTGCATAAACAACACCCAGACGCAGAATCAAGGTCACCTCAGCAGATTAGCGCAGCCTGTAAATGACTTCAATCTAACAAGTTGCTAATGACTGTCAGCTAATGAGTCCTACACTGGCAGCTTACACAAAGCAAAGCGTCTATGTAACCTACATTGTGTGAAAATCAGCTTATTTACAGGTGGGGATGGTTAGTGTTGTGAACATGTTATTTACAGTGTGCTAAAAAGAAAATCAAACAAATGATTTACTTGACATGCTTTGTAGTGCTCAAATAATCCTGGTGGTATTAATGAGATATTTTGTGAAAGAAAAATAATATTCAGCCAAAATGAAATCAGTCATATAAGCAGTAAATCACACGATTGAGTAATTTCACTCTCCGCAATGAAGAGAAGACACGTTTTGATCAGCTAAAAATCTAGTTGCAATAATTAAACATGAGTAATGAGCTCCACCATAATTAACCTGTTCCCTAAGCTACGCTCTTCTCTATTAGAGAGAAGATCAAGAGAACACCAGACAGAGAGATAAGAACAGGGAGATCAAACCCATTTGCTTCGACCAGGGCTGGAAACTTTCCGTGAAATGAAATGGCAATTCTAATCATGAATTTGGAGAGGGGATCTCATCATCAGCAGAAGCTGGTGGATTACGGTTATGAGTCACAGGGCCAAGCAAGGCTCACTCACCCCCAACACCCCTTCATGCTCATGTGTTTTGTTTCGTTTTAAGAGGGATTAAAAAAAAGGGGAAATGTGTTGGAATATTGATCCGCAAGGCCTCCCACAACATTTAATAAAACCTCACATGCACAAGGGAGACCTTATAGAATGAGGAGTAAAAGATCAACCCAGACCAGAGAAAAGGGGAAGGGAATTTAAATGTTGTATTTCATTTTTTGTTATTTTAACATATTGGGCCACATATAGAAAAATATCAATAGTTGTGTTTTGGTTTCCTTACAATGAGCCCTTTACATGTACATATAAGAGGATGGTTTTGATAGCATTTCTATTACTATAAAAACCTCATGGAAAGATATATACCCTGAATCCAAGGGACACTGCTATTCCACTGCCTAATATATCTGTAAGGTACAAAAATCACCTAAACATCTCTCCTTTTTTCTAACTATAATATCAGAAAAAATCATCTCATCTACTTTTCGGATTAAAAAAATAAATAAAAAAATCATTTTTCAACAACAAACAAAAAGCTGTGTACTACTTCTACTCATTCATTCATTTTACCCCCAGTCACATCAGTCCAAAATTTAATTCAACTTAAATAAATCCCCCTAGGCCAAAAACTGTGGAGGCGTGGCAAGACGCCGGCGTTCAGTGTTCTGCAGAACTCACGCCACGTCAACCGCCTTCCCTTTAGATGCAGGGTCTTTCTTCCAGTAGTCCAGGGAACTTTGATGCGGGTTCTTTGCTGCACGGTCCCCTGAGAATCCCACTCCTTGATCCCACCCAATGCTGACCGCTTCCCCTGCGTTCACGCTCCGTACTTCACGCCACTCCCCCCCGTCCCATTTTATACAAGCGAGGAAAATATACATTTTAGTAACAGTAACAAAATACCTTATTCATGTTAACGTTGCAGGCCCCAGATGACACTTATAAGGACAGTACTTCAAAAGTGCAAATCCTAAAAGCTTGGCATGAAGGAGAAATTTATGTTGGTTACAATCTGCAACCTCACCGCAATCTGCAACCTCAGCACAGAAAGCCGCCAAATGCAATAAATTGAACCGGCGGAGATTTGCACAGGAGCGTTGCCAAGAAGAAATTCAACAAGAAACAAACACCTTCATAACCCATCATTTTTTTATTTTCAGCAACAAAATTGTATACACAATGAACAGTGGTAAGGACTGGTGACCCTTGACCTAGTCCTAGAGGATCGTGGCGTGTTTAGCATCTCTTCCTCTTGCTCAATTCCCTGTAGTAGCAGACAAAAGTAATCAACACAGTTTCCGTTTCATGGCTGTGGTGGTGCCGGGTTTCAATAATGAACACTTCTAGGGAGATAAAAAGTAGTCTGGTGGTTCAGTGAGGAGGCACTTTATTATACCAACCAGAGGTCTATAAACAGCTGGCCGCTTTCCCTCAACCAACAAACCACTAAATGTTTAGCGTGAGTCAATACAAACCACAATTACAACGTATTTACACAAGACGTGTACATGTTGTCTAAGTTATTGGGAAAGAGAAAGATATAAAAAAAAAGTTTTTTCAGTGAACTTTCAATGACTGGTAAAAGCGGACAGTGTTTGGAGGAACAGGAAGAGTCACCCTGTGCTCTTGTCCTCTCTGCTTTCTTCCTGGGCTGCTGATTGAGGCCAAGGCAGGGTTGCTGTACAGTGGCTCAGCAGCGCGCCTCTCTGAAGGAGCCGTAAAACCAACCACCAGCGGGAGGTCAAGCTACTCCAGTGTCACTCCGACAACCCACGGCGATGCCGACACACTTCCTCTGCCAAGTTCTGCGGCTGGATCCCGGCAAGGACAAAAATGTTTCCCCAACTCGTCCTTTGGGGTCCGAGTCTCACGCCGTGGATGAACAAGCTGAATAAATCATACAAGTATGACGGAGAATGTAGAGCCAGAAAGCCTGAAGGAACAACAGAGTGGATTCGGAGCTTCTTTCATATTAGCAGACTGCCGGCCGCATGGCTGGGGGGAGCTGAGCCCTTCGAAGCGCAGGCTGTTGTGAGAGAAACACTGAATTATGCATCGGAGAAGGGAGGGGAGATTGGCTGCCGGCTCCGGTGCCACCCCCTCCTTCTTTACCTCCTGTCCCCATTCACGGACAGATAGATGAGGGCGTCTAGATGAAGTTTCACAGGAGGTCAGCGCTGCAGACTCGGGATTGATAGACACTACGGGGCGTGTCCCTCGTTCCCCTGTTTTCTGCACCATTTCACAGAATGGGGGTAAACGCCGCTCTCCGCCCGCTCATCCGACGGGGCAGGGAGGGGGTGCTGAGGAGGGGCGGCGGGGGTCCTGTCGCCTCTGGGCGAGAAGACGTATGCTCAATGACACATTGATGACACATTTGGGCCTCTGCGATCGGAAGAGGAGGGCCAGGAGGGCCAGGAGGCCCCCGCTGCATCGATTCTCAGGGACGGAGACGGTTCCTTGCAAAACCGACAAGGAGCAATGGGGTCAGAAGGTCACAATCCTTCGTCTCCCTAAAAAAAATCAATTCCTTATTAGAGCTTCATCAGTATCAGAGAGGGAATGGAAGTGTGTTCAAATGAAGACAGAATACATTCACCTTTATCACATACGGTTGTAGATGCTCTCTGGTTTCCCTCCTGTTGTTGTGGAGGATTTTCTGTAGTACAGTCCGTCTTTCATTAGCTGGTTCTGTGCTGTTCCTCCTCCTCATTTTAACCTTTTTGCTTCTTGTCCCTTGACAGTTTATTGCCAGGCTGTTGGTTCTATTTCCGTCCATGGCCGCCGGCTATACATTCTGCATATCGTGGACGTACAGATGAAACCCGCGTGTGAAACACCTGCTTTTGACGCTCTGTTTACAATATTACATTCAGCATAAGGTCTTTTTTTCACAGTGGATTACTATGTGCTTCCTTGGCAATGGAGAGAACAAAAACGACTTTCTAAAGCCTGTTAAATGATTGAGAGGTTACCTTATTGTGTAGCTAAAATACACCAGTGATTGTTCTCCTTGCTTAAGTGATGTTTGTTTATCCAACCAGAGGTTCTTCCATGCTGCTGCTGCTTGTGAAGGAACGCACCTCTGGCTAAACGGCGTTCACAGGGAGACCATGTTGTGGATGAGGGCAGGTACCTTAATGGATCCCCCAAACTGCTATAACCACTGCCTGTGGCAGAACCATCCTCCTGCTCTCAATTTGACTCCTGGAACTGGAGCAGTGGGCCCCTCGCTGTCCCTGTCCTCCAGACTACCTCGCTCCCGCTGACAAATGGCCGTCAGCCGGTGATAAACCGGCCAAGGCTGCAAGAGACGGCAAACACGCCGTAAAAGCAGCCACCATTAGAGAGCCAAATAGGAGTATGACACCAGCGCTCCGCTCAATGTACAACGATACAAACTTTCCTTGGTCTTACGCGATCAACAAGACGATTCCCTAAAAAGGCCTCCCGTTGCATTAGTATGTCAAACATGACCATGCAAATGGGGACCGATCACACATTAATGCATCTTGATCCATCAACTCACTGGTTTGTAATGTATATATGTCGGCATAAACCTCCCATTTGAGATGATGCAAGGCCGTAAAGGAGGGGCAGAGGGGTGATATATATTACATCAATCTTCCACATTATTTATGAGCCACTACAAGCTGTGGCCAATTTGCAGACACAAACAACTAAATGAGTGCATGAATATAGATGACAGGCTCCAGCCTTGTGGCAGGAATATACGACCCCCTCAGGCTATAGGTCCATTTCAGTTTTTCCCCCCCACGTTGAGCTCTGAGATGCATTTATGGAACAGGGACAGAGTCAGATTCATGATCTGGATAAATAGATGAGGGGCGATCAGCCTGTCGCGTCCACAGTGGCGCTGCGTATGTCCCAGAAGGCTTATAGAGCCACAGAGTGTTAAATCCATTACCTGGATTCCACTTTCCTTCCTCCATGTAGCTCATCTCTTGTCAGACGTATAACAGCGTCAGCTTTTTACGCTTCTTGCTAAGGCATAAATCACCTTTCAACATTAAAGAAAGGGTGCCAACCAGAGAGAAGGATGAATGTATTGTCTACTATCCACGTTTTCTACTACGTCTCCCGTCACAGTAGGTCTTGACGGTTGGTGGAGTCCTGATAAATTCCATCCCATGCAGGGATGTGAAGTCCGGGTTTGATTTATGCGAGTAAATGGTTCTTGACAAAGGGTCGTTACCATTTCACAACACTGACCTTGACCCCGGCTGCCGTTTGTAGAGCGTGCTCCGTGGCTCAGGTGAGGGGAGACTCGCTAGCGGGTTGGATGACTGGGAGGGGGGGGGGGGGTTCTAACAGGGTTCCCTGATGAATAGCAAGAGACTACAAAGTACGGCCCACCATTGGGATTCAAATCATTGCAGGTGTTCACTGAATATGATTATCTCCTTCTTCTTGGGATGAGAACGCACCAGTAAACATTTGTATTCACCCGACTTGATCATTCTGACCACCTTCTTTTGTGCTCCTTTTTTCTTTTTTGGGGGAGGGGGGCGGGGGAGGCGCCTATAAATGCATGTATGTTTGAGAAGGTTGTAGTCGACGATGCGTCCATTAGGCGCCTCAGACTTTTTCCTCCATATTCCTCCATCTTATTAGGTCCTCCACCCATGCCCTCCCCGACCTCTCAATATCAGAGGCCGAGGGGCTTTTCTGAATCCCTTGATTGTGTGACATCATCTCGTGACTCGGGGTGTTGTGTCCTGCTAAAAGTTTACCAGTTCGTATCGTTGAGAAATGACTGATGCTACATTTTTCATGTGGGACATTAAAAATTCAAAAGATTCCTCATTCTGAGACTGAAGGAAAAAAAAACAAGTCTCAATAATGTATGAGAGAAAGGTTTGCTAAGAAAAGAGAGCCGCCGTGGTGCGATTGAGCCGAGGGGGGCGAGAGGAGGTGGATGGAGGAGGGGATGCTGTACGCATGGACGCAGCCAGAGAGACGGAGACGGACCAAGGGAAAAGTAAGTTGTTGACCTGTGTTTTTGTTGCACACGGAGAGGGAGAAGGTGAGCTAGTGTTTAGTGATCTGGTGTGGTGACATGTTCCCCCCCCTCCCCGTGCAGCCCTTGTTCATGGGTGGACACAGCTGGCTGCTCCTGGTGCTCGGCTCTCAGTCACGCACAGCAAACGCAGCCTGTTGTGTCTCACAATGCCAAACATCCTATATACACACATATGTACAAACACACACACACACACACACACACACACACACACACACACACACACACACAGAGCTTTCATAAACTCATTGGCACAGGGGATATATTTGTAAAAGAACATTCATTGCTCAAGAGCCTGTTTGTCCCAGAAAAATGTTGCTGAAATTCCCCATTTTCAACATTCCTAAAAGCTCAACGCAGCTATTGTGAGCGTCTTGTTGGATTGTAGTAACAAGTTATGGTTGGCTACACTTAACCCCACACAATGTAGAGGACCCTTATAAGCAGTTTCACACAAGTTCTTGTACGTGGAAACGCAAAATCATCAGAGGTAATAAAATATCCGTAGTCTCAAAACAACAACAAAAAAAAACAAAGGTTTGAAGTGCTAGGAACCAATTCCAATCACTGCCGAGAAGGAAATGCACATGCAGGATTCCTGAGCAGGCATTCAATTTGACATTCTCATGGTTGCATCAATAGCTAAAGAATAAATCACAAAAATGTTGCATATTAAAAAGGAAATAACAGGCGCAGAAACAGAGAATCAATATAGACTCCGACCATATAACTAAGAGATTAAAGGAATACCTATGGAGATGAACAGGATTCTACAGTGTTCCTCTTGCACTCAGAAAGGAGCCGCTGGGGTGAACAGACCTCTCTCAGGATGCCATCTAGTGGTGCATCTTAAGACACACGGGGCACACTGTAAGGCTCCACATAGATAGTTCATTTCCCCTTTTTCTTATTTCATAGTATTTCGACCTACACAATCGTATTCAGGCAAGTGTGAAACAGGAAAACTACAGTTAAGTATGTTTTGTCTTGGACCCGAGTTTGTATGAGCTGTGCCCCCTCCTTCTCGCATAAAGAAATAGGGCTAAACACAATGTACACAGCTATTGAGAGAGATTTCCAACACGCTCCAATGAGAGGATGATTATGAGGTAGAATAATTCAAGTCTGGCTACAATATACAGTCAGAGGTTGAAAACGGTCCTATTAGCGCCCTGATCCTGATTTTCTGCTCTCAACGTGTGATAAATGACACCTCTGGGTTAGGGTTCGTCCTCTGGGTGGGTCAATTCAAAACCAGGTCATTGTGCACATTTTGGAGCGATACAAAGACGGGTCTTTGTACACACATTGGATTCATTATGATCAAGACCAGCAAATGATGCGTGACCTCAGTCAGAGACCAATACACGTGTCATACAGGAATATGCACCCACACTTCGTAGACGTGCGCACACACTCACAAATGTTACAGAGCTCACTAGCATGGCACTATCATTACATTACAGGTC
This sequence comes from Gasterosteus aculeatus, assembly GCF_964276395.1. Lineage (NCBI taxonomy): Eukaryota > Metazoa > Chordata > Actinopteri > Perciformes > Gasterosteidae > Gasterosteus > Gasterosteus aculeatus. Next base: position 14,402,237 of record NC_135698.1, read on the forward strand.
ATTTAGCTGACACTTTTATCCAAAGTGACTTGCATTGCATTTTTAACCCACAGCTTTTTACATTTTTGCCCGGGGAGCAATTAGGGGTAAGGTGTCTTGCTCAGTGACACATCAACATGGGACATGGAGCAGCCGGGGCTCGAACCGCCAACCTTGCGGTTCCCGGCGCACCCGCATTACCGCCACCATCGACCTATCAGCTATCAGTCCAATGAGTGCAGGATAGACGCAGATACACAGTCACAACTGGTCAGAAGAGTAAGTAACATGAGGTTTCGAGTCGATTATTCAGGACCGTTCGCGGCTTGTTTTGGTAACACAAAAAATAGGCTTATACCGTAATATCTTCAGTGGAATAATTGGTTTTGGGGCTAAATTCACTTTCCACGGAAATATAGATGATTTGCCAATTTAATCGCTCAAAACATTGCAGATAATTCTACTAAATTGTAGGAACAAAAAAACATTGAACACACACACACACACAGACACACACATTTCCACTCTTTAGTCAACTAATTCCAATACCAGCCAACACACACACACTGCGTCACTATTCAACAGCCCCTCTCATTGTGTTAGTTTCAGCTTCCATTCGGGTGCTTTATCTTTTGTTTACTGGTGGGTTTTATTCTCAGCGGCTTGGGAAAGCAAAGTGTTGGCAGAAGCTCGGTTTGATCTGCAGTCGGGGTTGAAAAGCGCCACTGGGGGAAAAAACAAGGGCATTTTGGAAATATAAAAACACTGCCATGTAATTACAATGAAAATACATAAATATGAGTCCCCCTGACAGCGAGGGAAAGTGCCAGTGTCAGCATTGTGATGGTAAACAGTCGGAGCGGCAGCGTTTGTGTGACTCAGTCGGGGTCACCTCTATGCCTGAGTTTCAACTGGGAAATAAAAAAGTCCGGAAACTTCCTGACAATCCAAGTGGCCCTTTCAGGCCGCGAGTCTGCTCGCAGCAGGCTGGTGGTGATTCAGCTTTTAACACCACAAGACAATTTTGATGGTTAGGAAAAAAATAACTTACTTATTGGCCATATTTCATGAATTTCCTTTGGAAAACCTTTGATTTTAAATGAGAATGGGGCGGGGTGACAATTCTACAAAGGAATAAATATTACCATTTAACATAACAACAACTAATCAAGACATGACATACATTATCAGACAGATAGATATTCCAAAATTCAGCTGGAGTTGTGGACTGATGGATGAAAAGCTGAAACAGTTGCGTACTTGTACTTCTACTTTTTTTTTTCTTTCTTTATTAAAGAAGGAAAACATATGTTGGAGTAACGTCTGGTTTAATATAATGGGTGGTTTTGATTCTTGACATTTTAATTTGATTATATTTCAACAATTTAGTCAACATTCTGGAATGGTTAAGCTATTCTAATTTTAAAAAATGTACTGTTCCGATTGTACATAATGACCAAGCATTATGAAATTGATTAGATATTGTCTTAGTAAATGAAATACAAATCAACCGAAGGTCAAACTGACCTACTTCTGCCATCCCCCATCACAGAAAAAGACAAATCAAGTCTTGGCACAAAGTGTGTGGTGATAGAGAGTTCATGCAAGACATCAAGAACAGGCCGCTTTACCAGCATACAGAATTTAACAGACACGTAATAGCACATAATAGCTCAAAACGGCATTTAGGGAAAAAAGAAAGCTGCAAACCGGGGGGGAGAGGGGAACTCAATTATTGAGAGTGCCGCCATTTAGGGTCAACATTTATTTTGTTACTGTGTGTAGTCCAAAATATCCACTCAACTGCAAGTCAGAACCGCTATGTGCAACATAAAAACAATCCATTACACACACATGCGTACTCACACACACACGTATGTGTGCCCAGAAAACAACAACCTCTCAAAAATCATGCTTATCTCAACACACGCAGGCTTCCTCTCACTGGCATTCACTCAGTCTCGCTCTCTCTCTGTCAAACATATACACACTGATGTACACACAGGACGCACACAAGCCTATGTTTCATCCCATAATTCATGGAGGCAGAAGTCTCTCATCCTCTACCAACCATTCTTTCTCTATGTCTCACGAGCAATGCTCCCTCCTCTGTCCCAGCGATGCCTCCAAAATCTCCCTGTTTCTCTGGAACACATCGAGCAAATCACAGCCACAGCACGTGACTGCATCCCCTCAATTCTCTGACCTCGTCTCAGTCCAGTGGCTTATTTCTCTTAAAATAACTTAGTTTAATAATCTAGTTGAAATAAGGAAGCCCCATTAGCCAAAACGAGGCAAAGCTAACTTACAAATTCAAAATATGTCTTGAATGAGGTTAAATGATGGTACGTAGTGACGAAGTAATATCTTAAATTGGTTAAACCATCTCTATCCACTCAGGGTCGCTAAAGCGGATTCACAAATTTGTTCTTTATTCTAATATCCTTGTGCACAGCAGCAGGCTTAGTGAGGCCTGTGGTCCAGAGGGGAACAGAGCATGAGAAGCATGGCCTTTGAAACCGGGCCTCAACTATCACAGGGATAAGACAACAGATTAGTGACATAATAAATGATCTTGCAGAGCATTTTGGTGTCTTTGAACAACAGCAAGATAGAGTTAGACAGAAACCACTGATACATTAGATTTATCGTACAAGGAATATTATAGGATAGCTTTGATGCTGCGTCATACATGTGTGACTCCGATCCTCCGGTCTGGAACACAGTCTAATGCTGGGCTACACTGCCCCTTAGTGGTCAGATGAAGTATTACATCCACTGTGAATCAATCCGAGACGGTGCGTTTAGGTCGTGGTTAGGAGAAAAGCCTTGCTCAAAGGCTGTTATTATACATGTAATCAATCTCAAATCGACCAAAAATATTTTTAAAAATGAAATAAGAACAAATCTGCCATATGAAACGCTGTTCTGAAAGTTCTGAAATGTGGATCTGTGTTGTAAATGTATTGTACCGGACTGTAATCCGATAGCGCCACCTCCAGGTACACACAAGTACTATAATTTATCCAAAATACTAAAAACTTTATATCAATTTGAATTGATTTTGATATGAAGTACTCCTGTTAACTGAATAGTTTAAGGAGGTTATGTAAAGCAGGAGCGCTGTGAGGAGCTGGGCTGGTCGGGAATAAATAAAAGTATTAATTGGAGGAAAGGGCAACTAAAAGGAAGCATGATAGCCTATATGGTCAAAGCATTCAGATTCAGAATCCAGTTCAATTTGTTTGAGGCGCTGATGTGTGGAGCTGGGAGTCACATTGTACAAGTGTTTTTTAATTAGTGTTTGATAAGTTTCACTTTATTAAGGTTAAACAAATAAGTTAGGGTTAGGTAGGATATACATTAATATAACAAAATAAACATAAAATAATAGTTTGAATGATCATACACAGAGTAAGTTGGCTCCTACTCACCTCCTCGCTTGTCATAAGGAATCTTAGTTAGCGCGAGCTAGCTCCTCCATGACGTCACACTAGGATTGTCACTAAGCCTTCCCAAACTGAGCTCAAGTATATTATTTTAGGCTTCATTTTATCTAAAACATTTACACCATTAAGACTCAACGGTTATCTCCATTTTGAAAACATTATTTGATTCCTAAACAAATCCTTTACTGAAACAAAAGAAATACCCTCATGCTGCATTGTTGTGAAATAAATCAGGTTTGTGTCGTTGGTTTTCTTCCCAAAGTGCTACCGGTTGTACCCAGAGCGGTGTAAAGAGAGGGTCGCGTCACTTTAAAACTCCTGGTAGTCACGTGATTCAAATTGAGGAAGTATACCTGCAATGCACATGGGGTGTAGTGAAAATTGGAACTAACCATACAGTATAGTGTACAAACAGAAAGACAGAATTTTTAAATTTATAGTGAATAAAATAATCGACTCAAAATATTAGCTTACCCTGAGCAAACAAATGTTAGTGTTTTACAACTCCAAAACTAAATCCTTACCTGTAAAAAAAAATAAAAATAAAAAAACGCAATCGTTGTTACATGTTATACTACCCATTGCATGTGAACATTCTGACCACTGCAAAATCTCTAAAAGCAAGTATATATATATTATTATTGACCGTGTTTGGTGAAACCCTTTCTGGCGAGGCTGACCTCACCAGAGAAGCGATATTCACTTGATTCTAGTAAACGAGCCTGGACTGGAGCTGGCTATATATCTGGAATTGACTTTTTGCAGGTGAATTTGGCATAAATGAAAAGGACCACTGTGAACCAGCAAGGAGCGAGTGAACATTAATATAGCTTGTTACGTTCCAGCTCCCAAAAGTGAGGGGAACATGGCAACCCACTGCTCGGGCCCACCGATGCCAGCAAATAGGGTATGGAGTCGCGGTGCGAGAAAAAGGACAAACACAAAATACTGGATAAACGCTTATATCTAAACACAAAAATAAATATACATAAATAAACAATAACTTTCTGGGAAAAGGGGTGGGCTGGACGGACCAAAACAAAGAAATAAACAAAAGGTCCCCACCCCTAACCTGTACTAACCAATAGAAAATACACTCTTCCTGGCACACGGTCAAGGCGCCCTAACCAAACGTACAGGTGGTGGTCCGCCCAGGTCTAAACTGGTGTTTATAGACAGAGAAGTGATGGATTCCCCCGGGTAGCTCTAAATCTACTCCCCACTCCCTGTGAACAAAAGAGGAAACAAATAATTAGTTGAAAGGACTGTTACGGCCACAGCCTTCTGAGTTTGTTTTTGTGATTATTAATTGGTTTGGCCCTTCTGAGTGCAGGCTCCGCCCCTGCGCACCTGAGAGCGGTTGCGGTGATGGCTCAGGCTGAGCATATAGAGGGGAGAGCGACTGAGCGCCGGAAGAAGGAGGAGACCTGCGAGAGCGCCAGGCCCCGGCTTCAACACCAGGAGACCAGTGTTTTGTGTTCGAGCTACTATTGTGATATATTAATGTGTGAAACGGAGGGGCTGGAGGTTGGAAAACTATAAAAAGAACTTTGCATCGCTTCCTGCCTATCGCGTTTCTTTATGTGGCTGACCCCTCGGCTGAACGAGCCGTCACCTTATCGAGGGGTCCGTAACATAAATGGGGGCTCGTCCGGGATTTCTGTGTCCGGATAGTAGCTAAGGAATTCGAGTGATCTAATTTAATTCGGGTGATCCACGTTCTCTGGTTAGACAGAGTAAGCCAGCGGGGCTGTGCTTAGCGCCAGTCCTGACAACGGTTTACTGTTTATTATTTTGCCTTTCTTATTTTAGTTTGTTATTTTTGGAGGTACTCCGGGGGAGAGAGCGATCTCTTAATCGGTACCCTCTGAAGACTAGAGAGGAAAAGTTAGCTTTATGGGTTAGGTAAGTAGGCCCAGAGAATGTTGGATTATCCTGATTATTTCTGCATATTGTTGTTTAAAAATGGCAACGTTTGAGTTAAGCCGATTTATAGATCAACCAAATGTTGAAGTTTTAGGGACATGTCGAAAAAGTGATTTGTCTCTTATTGCTCAACATTATGGGATTCCTTTTTCTAGAACACTAAGAAAAGCAGAGTTAAAAGATTGTTTAGTGGCTGGCTTGGTTAATAAAGGTGTTTTTTCGGCCATGGAGTCTAGTCCCACTGTAGCGGCGGAGTTGGAGGCACCAGCTGCTGCGGGAACTTCGCCTTTACGCGTATCGCGTGGTGGTCCAGTAACTCCCTTGGTGGGGGTTGGTGCGGAGGAAGGTTTAGCCTACTCGATGCCTAAATTTGAGCCTCTTTCTCTTTCCACAGAATCAACAGGGAGTCGCTCAGATGCACGTCTAAAACTACGTTTAGCACGGCTGCAGTTGGAGACCCAGGACCGAGCTCAGGCAAGGCAAGATGACTTGAAGCGTCAGATCGAAATGTATCGAATTGATGCTGATACCAAAGTACGACTGCGGGAGTTGGAGTTACAGGCTGCGCCCGAGGTACCAAAGAAATCTACTGTCAAAACATCTCTGGTCGAAGGTGATCCCGTTACGTCGCCTGGTCCATCACCGTCGGGAGGCGTTGACGAACCAGTTGGTACTGGTGGTGATTCGGTAGCGCCGTTTTCAACACATTTCGACGTGGCTAAAAACATCTCGATCGTTCCACCCTTCCGGGAAAAGGAAGTGGAAGCTTATTTTCAAGCTTTTGAACGAGTGGCGTTAGCTTTAGGATGGCCAAACGCGGTTTGGGCACTAATGTTGCAATGTAAACTCTCAGGTAAGGCGCAGGAGGTATGTGCATCTCTCTCGTTAGAGGAAAGCGTACAGTATGAAGCCGTGAAAGCTGCAATTTTACGGGCATACGAACTTGTTCCTGAGCATTACCGACAACGGTTCCGTACCTCGAAAAGGGGCACGTCGCAAACGTATGTTGAATTCGCTCGGGAAAAAGGCATCTTATTCGATCGCTGGACCAAGGCGTGCAAGGTAACTGACTATAGCTCTTTGCGAGAGCTGTTGCTGATCGAAGAATTTAAGAACTGTGTTCCTGAACGTACTGCATTGTATCTGAACGAACAAAAAGTCAGCACTGTTCAGCAGGCTGCGGTGTTAGCTGACGAGTATGCTTTAATGCACAAAACGGTGTTTTATAAGCGTCCGTCTGATTCTGGGGGTTCCGCCGTGAAGGAGAACGAAAATCTTTCCGACTCGAGAAGTAAATGGAGTCCTCCCAGTCCGAAATCTAATCGAGAATGCAGTTACTGTCACAAAATGGGTCATAGTATGGCTGAGTGTCGTACGTTGAAACGTAAACAAGAACGACAAGATTCTTCATCTTTTCAACCGCGAGGCTCGGTGTTGGTGAAAACTTTGTCTCCGGCGGTTGCAGTGTCCCCCACGACCCCAGACAGCTGTTTCAAGCCGTTCATATTCCGCGGTTTTGTTTCAGTAGGTGAGAGGGGCGAGGATCGAAAACCGGTAAGAATTCTCCGGGATACAGGGGGGTCTCAGTCCTTCATATTAGCAGATGTTCTGGATTTTGGTGTTGATTCCGCGTGTAATACCAGCACGGTGGTGCAGGGTATTGAAATGGGTTTTGTGACTGTCCCGTTGCATCGGGTGCACGTTTCGTCTGAGGTGGCGTCTGGATGTTTTGAGGTGGCAGTGCGTCCCTCGCTACCGGTGAGAGGCGTTGACTTTATCATGGGTAACGATATAGCTGGGGGTAAAGTCATGCCGGTGGTGCAAGTGGTCGACGTCCCGCACAACGACTCTCAGGCGGATGTGCTTGCTAGAAACCTGCCAGGGGTGTTTAGCGCCGTGGTGACACGAGCCCAAGCAAAACATGACCTTCAGGAAAGTAATATACTCTGCGATTCTGTGTTTCCCAAGATTCTGGGAACTGACGTGCTGGCTGATCCTCCAGAGCCGCCCAAAACGACTCCAGGGTCAGCTAGGAGCTTTGATCTCATTACTAATTTGCTTGTTTCGCGCGAAACTCTGATTGAAGCGCAGCGAGAAGATTTATCTTTAACTCCATGTCGGGCGAGTGCTGAAAAGGGGAAAATATCGCTGCGTAATCACCAGTTTTACTGGCACGATAAGGTGCTAATGCGTCACTGGAGTCGATCGCTAAATCCTGGGCAGCAAGACGATTGGAATGTGGTGCATCAAATTGTGGTGCCCTCGAAGTTTCGATCACAGGTCTTAGAACTGGCCCATGACCATTCTTGGTCCGGACACCTCGGTATCACTAAAACCTATAACCGGGTGCTCCAGCATTTCTTTTGGCCAGGTTTAAAAACTGATGTTGCACAATACTGCAAAACCTGTCACATCTGTCAGGTCAATGGGAAGCCTAATCAAGTTGTGCCGCCGGCTCCCCTCTGTCCTATTCCTGCCGTCGGCGAACCATTCGAGCGCGTGCTAGTTGATTGTGTCGGTCCACTCCCTCGTGCTAAGTCCGGGTGCCAATACTTGTTAACAATCATGTGCGTCGCGACACGCTTTCCGGAAGCCATCCCGTTACGTAACATCACGGCCAAGACGGTAACTAAGGCACTAACAAAATTCTTTACCACCTTTGGGTTGCCGAAAACGGTCCAAACCGATCAGGGTTCAAACTTTATGTCTCGCGTTTTCCGTACGTCCTTAAAGGCTCTTGGAGTGGCTCATGTCGTCGCAAGTGCCTACCACCCTGAGTCGCAAGGAGCTTTAGAACGGTGGCATCAGACGTTAAAATCCGCACTTCGCAAGTATTGCACCGAGACTGGAAAGGAATGGGATGATGGGGTCCCGTTAGTTTTATTTGCAGTGCGTGAGGCAAGACAGGACTCTCTCGGGTTCAGTCCGGCTGAGCTCGTGTTCGGGCATGATGTCCGGGGTCCTTTAAAAATGCTAAAGGAAGAGTTTCTCGATAGAGGTTTGTCCGCGAAAACAAACGTTCTCGAGTTGGTCTCACGTACTCGGGAACGTTTGCGAGACGCCTGTAATACGGCGAAGGAAGCGCTTTCATTGTCGCAAAAGAAGATGAAGAAACGCTTTGATACAAAAGCGGTGGTGCGTCGTTTCCTGCCTGGAGATAAAGTTCTCGTGTTGTTCCCCATTCATGGGACCACTCTCTCGGCCCGTTTTTCGGGTCCGTACGTGATCAAGGGGAAGCAGGTGGGAAATGGTCAAGTGCGACCACGGGACGGAAAGGTGGCTGCTGTGCTCAACTACCCAACACCTACTACGAGGAGAGAACTACTGCACCGGTGCTGTCCGCCCCAGACCTGACTCGTCCGTTCCAGCTGGAGGTGGACGCCAGCGCGGTTGGAGTGGGAGCTGTCCTGCTCCAGGAGGGTGCTGACAACCTAGGCCACCCCGTATCATACTTCTCAGCTAAGTTCAACAGTCATCAGTTGAATTATTCAACCATTGAAAAAGAGACCTTAGCTCTGTTGCTAGCATTACAACAGTTTAACGTTTACGTGGGGGCTAGTGCGTCTCCTGTCGTTGTTTATACAGATCATAATCCACTTGTTTTTCTGAGCAAAATGTATAACCAAAATCAACGACTCATGCGTTGGGCCTTAATGGTTCAGCCGTACAATCTTGAGATCCGTCATAAAAGAGGCTCTGACAACGTAGTTGCAGATGCGTTGTCTCGCGGATTAATTTAGGAACAGGATTTTCTGTATGAACCCATGCAGAATCAGTTTTTCTTTTTCCCTCTAAGGAAGGAGGAAAAGAAAAAAAAAAAAAAAAAATGATTCTTCCTCTAGGGGGGGAAGTGTTACGGCCACAGCCTTCTGAGTTTGTTTTTGTGATTATTAATTGGTTTGGCCCTTCTGAGTGCAGGCTCCGCCCCTGCGCACCTGAGAGCGGTTGCGGTGATGGCTCAGGCTGAGCATATAGAGGGGAGAGCGACTGAGCGCCGGAAGAAGGAGGAGACCTGCGAGAGCGCCAGGCCCCGGCTTCAACACCAGGAGACCAGTGTTTTGTGTTCGAGCTACTATTGTGATATATTAATGTGTGAAACGGAGGGGCTGGAGGTTGGAAAACTATAAAAAGAACTTTGCATCGCTTCCTGCCTATCGCGTTTCTTTGTGGCTGACCCCTCGGCTGAACGAGCCGTCACCTTATCGAGGGGTCCGTAACAAGGACACAAACAAACAATTGCTCTCTCCTGCTGCTACACGTTCCAAAAGGAACACAACACAAGTCAAGTTATTTAACACAAACTATCGAAATCTCCCCACACAGGGTACAAACCAAAGACCAAGTCACAGCATATGCAGCGAGAGGGAACTGGTCCAAAACTGGGGTTTTCAAAGAGCCCAGCCAGTTGCGACCACTGACGAGGGGGTGGAGCTACGGGTCCCAATCCTACCTGGAAAACAAACACACACGCGCGCAACTACAAGCAATCCCCGAATCGGAATCATTATACGATCCCAGAACTCTGGGGACGTAACATAGCTGAAAAGAATTAACCGATGGTTGAGGCATAAATAAGAATGATGCATGTGACGCAGATATCAGACCATTGAAATTGCTGAGCAGCACCTTAGGGGATATTCCTGATTATGCTTTAGACACCATATTAATGTGTGATGCTCACTAAAACCTCCGCTTACCTCTTCTGGTTGCATAAAAAAAACATTTAAGATGTGTCAGTTTATTTTGTGGCAGATGCTGAGCTCTTTGGAGACGGGTTTATCAAATGTTTTACGCAAGATGTCATATGTTCCTTTTGTATCACTGCAACAATAATTGGTGTCTCATGTCCTGCCTGAGTAATTGTGTGTGCATGAATAACAAGCTTTCAAGTGTTTTTCTTGAGACAATTCTCATTCAATTAAGTCTGCCATAAAGTATTCACTCCATATTGTCCTCAGCCTGTGCTTTTCTTTCAGGTCACAATGAGCGGTTCCATTGAGTGTTACATAACCCGCTGGCAGCAAAGCCGCGCGCGCTGTCTGCTTCTTTCACACGGCAGGTAACGCCGACACATTCACACTGCCGTGATTTGACAGAAATACCCCACTTTTTTTTTTTACTCTTCCTCAAATCGTCTTAATAGATGATTTGTCAATTCGTCGTCGTCGTTGTTGTTGTTGTTGACGCACTCGCGCGGATAGATACTCGCCCCTCACCGCCCCTCCCTCCCTCTCTGCTAGCAGCCCGGATGGTGCTGTCATTAACCAGAGAATAAATTCCCCTTTAACGGTGGTATTTGTGTGTTAATGGTTATTATGGTTGATTTTATAAGCACATAAGGTCACACATGAAACATCTGTTGTTCTGTGGTCCGCGGGCGACACAGTGCGGCAGCGATGCGCACGGTGTGACGGCTAGACGGATCCAGAGGAGGAGTGTGGGGGGGGGGGGGGGGGGGGTTGGTGGGGGCTCGTTCTCTGCCGCTGTGTTCGTCGACTTTTCGCAGAGTTGTCGGTCACATTCAGGGGTGTTGCGAGTGCTCCGCTTTGGGCTCCCTGCTTCCCCTTTTCCCACCGCCTTTTTTGTGGGATGCGACGTCACTGAGTCGGTCTCAGCCTGACGGACGTCGCCGTGTTGTAGCCGCACGGGCACAGTCTCTCTCCGCGCTCTCGCTTTATTTATTTATTTATTTTTCTGGACGGATGATTCTGTGAAAACGGTCCGTGCGATACATGCCAAGTCGTCGCTCTGCGCTCGGACGGATCGCGACGCTCGTTTAAGCCCTCGGGTTTCCCCGTAAAATGATCCCTGGATCCGCCGCATCAATGCTACCGTCTGCAGAAGCCGCGAAACTGTACCAAACCAATTATGTCCGCAACTCGCGGGTCATCGGACTTCTATGGGCCATTTTCACTATCCTGTTCGGCATCGTTAACGTCACCATCTTCTCTCAGCCCTACTGGATCGGGGATGGGATGGACACGCCGCAGGCCGGCTACTTCGGCCTCTTCCACTACTGCGTCGGGGACGGCATCGCCAGGGAACTGGCCTGCCAGGGTACCTTCACCGAGTTCGCCGCTATCCCCTCCACTGCGTTCAAGGCCGCCTCCTTCTTCGTCGGAATGTCCATGATGCTGGTGTGGGCCTGCATTGGCTGCTTCAGCCTCTTCTTCCTCCTCAGCACCTCCACCGTGTACAAGATCTGCGGTTGGATGCAGGCGTTGTCGGGTAGGTGCCGTTCAGTAGCACCTAAAGTGGGACACGGGGGGCTGGGGGGCATGGTTATGATAGCATTACACTTTTTATCCTCTCAGCTGCAATAAAGCAGGTTGTGACACAGGCTAATGTTAGTATCATTATCTTAAATATTATCTCAAGGAATCCCATCCGAAGTTTTTCTTTCTGACGCGTTTTGGAAAGCTTTGAACTGGTGGTTGATCATTTGGTTTGCAGCCAAAGAGAGAAGCTCTTTGTGCAGGATCAGACGGTGCTGTCCGTGGTGCTGAAGGGTTGCTGAGTGTGTTTCATGTTACAGCTATAGATGTAGTTTCCTCCCTTATTTTACTTCACATTTCTTAATGAAAAGCCATTATACCAGTGTAAATTATTAATATAAGTAAAGCCCCTGTAACTGAAAACATTGATTATTTTCCCTTTTAAGAGAAACAACAGGTTAATTATGCTCGCTCTATAATATACATACCAGGTGTTGGCAATGAAGGGACCAAGTCATATTCGCTATATTGTATTTCTCAATGTAATTATTCAAATCAGTTACGTTTTTTTTGCAGCTTTACATCGACCTCGCACTCCTTTGCGTAATGATGGCCAATTAAAATGATTCACACTACTAGATCAGTGTACTTCACATACCAATCATGCAAATATTGGACTGGTTCTTGGTAATAACAGATACACTGGGGCTCAGTATCGGGAGAAAAAAAAAGATGAATTGTGAACATTTCTTTTTCCAGTCCTGTGTTGTGAATTTCGGTGGGTAGTGGTCCATTTGGAAAGATTAGGGAACATGCATTCGCATGCATATCAGTACAGAACCATTGGTATCTTGAGGTTTTATGTTTTATGTTTTTTTTGTATGTCATCATGAAGCTTTCTCTAAATGCATCACCGCAACTTAAGTTCACAGATGAAACCTCTGGAAAAAACTATTGTCATTCTTGGTTAAAAATTATGTTTCTGATGTTTTGAAGCTATCATTATTTTGAGACAACATTACCACATCAGATATACACTTCAATGATGATGAGACATGGTTTTGTAGCAAAGAAGAGGTATAGCTACAATAAAGCCATAATTATATTATCAGTTCTTTCTATGACTTGCAGTGCATCTGCCTGCAGCAGCTGTGTGCGGTTGTGTTTTTGTGATAGAGTCAGTCGTTTCGGGGGTGTTGAAATGCAATCGAGGTCAGTGGCTCAGCTGTTGGCGGCATTTTGTTCCCGTTACTGTGACCCGATGTCATCCAGTGCGAGCGGAGGCCTCATTCACCTGAAAGGACTCCAAACATTGCCAAACATTGCGTCTGCCCACCTGAACCCAGTGGTTGAAGCAGTCGGCTTCCTGTTGGCAAGAAAAACAAATGCGGGAGGGGTGGGGGGTGAGTATTTGGACAAGCTCCAGCTCAGTGTGCTATGTTGGGGCTGAATTAATGCAATAAGCCTGTTTAATGAGGAGGCCGCCGGGCTTTTTGCTTCTGTAGCTGAGAGATGAAAGAGGAAGCCGAGAGGAGAGACCCTGACCACAGCAAGCCGGCGCCGGGACGCCTAATGAGGGAGCATTGCTCTCAGCTGCCTTCACTCTGGATGACAGGTGGCCCAATGTCATCTGCAACGGGCCCCTTACAAGCACGCTGATATTTTTGATAATGAGGTACAAATCATTAATGTAATAGGGATAAAAGACAGGAATAAATTGTGTATGTGTGTGTGTTTGGGTGCCAGAGAAAGAGAAACCACTTTAATTAGCAACACAGGATGATGCCACATCTCCTCTCAAGCCAATGAACACCAATGTTGTTTCCTCATAGAAAGGCAACTTTTTTTCCAAATGGTTCTTTCTCTGTCTTTATTGAAAAATTGGTAAATGAAAAACAGCATATGACAACACCATGCCTGACTGAATAAAGGGCTTTACACTGACTCAATATCAAGGTCATATCTGTTGGAACGTACAGTATAGGGATGCACCAATTTGTACAGATAAACCGATTTGAGACCCAGTTTATTTTATAAGCAGTAGGCCTCACTCACTCCGGATCATTCCTTTGGGTCCGTTTTACCAAAAGAATGATCCGTTTTAATCGTTTTACAAATAAATACATACTGGGAATGAATTTAAAGTTTAAAGTTTTTTTATGAAGAAATAAAATGGAGTGTAATTCATATAGTTTATAAATACAATTCAATTTAATCCACGGCCCTACTGTCTCCAATACCCCATCTGGCCCTATATCCGATATTGGCATTTGTGCATGCGTAGCCCAAAATATATAATTTAAATGACGCTACACTAAGCAGCAGCTTACACAAATCCCCTTGGGCTGAGCACAGAGGGTTGCATATAAGCACATGACACCATATACGGTATTCAAACTGTGTCAAAAAGCACCTATCCCCAGAATCTGCCCGTGAGAGCAAGTAGCCATCTCCAAGAAAAGGTGTTCAGGTGAAAAGAAAAGGCTGAATCTTTGATGAGAACACAAAGCACCAGAAAAACCTTTGAACTCTTGCAATGTTTTCCTCAACCAAAGAAAGAAGAGTCCGACAATGCTCCAGTGTCCATCCTGCCTCAGATGGAATTGTATGTTTCTTTTACCTAAACAGAGTTATTTCTGTCTGTGCATCTGCTCTGTCCATGAAATGTGAGTGTGAGTTCTTTCCCGTCGAGTGAGTGAGTAGCTGGAGAGAATATTTTGCATCTAACAATGATCAAAAAAGTAAAAACTGTATTTTGGTCGATCAGCTAATTCATTTATTATTTGGTTTAGATCCAAACCAGAATATAATATATAACTTGTAACTTATCACTGATCCTGGGAATTGAACAGCTGCACACATTCAGCATTTAAACTAAGGCTTTAAACATTTAAAGTATAAAAAAGGCACTTGTGGCTGTTTTTCCCTTTGTGAATATGTACGTGTGTCTACCAGTATTGTAAGACAGCAAATAGGGCATTTAGTTTTATTCGAAAAAGGTGGGTAACGGAAAATAAGAGACCAACACAACAACCTTAAACCTGTATTGGCGAACAGTGGGGAGCTAAAGGGAAAAACAGAGATGAAAATAGAGATAAAAACAACTGAGATAACATATGAGACAGGTAGAAACATGTAGAAAGAGAGACGGAGTACAGATGAGAGAAGACACGCTGATCCTGTAGGTCACCTCCTTCTTTCTCACTGTGTTTCCATGTCTGTTGTTCTCTGGAAGGCCCCTGTGGTCCATTGAGAGGCTTGATGAGAGCGGAGCGTTAGCCCAGTTGAAGGCAGAGGAGGAAAATGGTGGAGCTCAGTACAAGAGCTGCTGTCAGAGCTGCACTTCTCCCTGCAGCAGGTTCCCAGAAGCAAAGTGTGATCCAGGTTTCCAGAGTTAATGCTGCAAGTGAGCACTTGGTATGGAAACCTACCCGACCTTCCTAGGCGAGTGCTTGTCTGGGGAAAAGGGTGATTGTGTTACTTCTGGGCCTTGTTTGTGTATGTTTTCACGCTACAGTGCGACATTCAATTATTTCGCTTCCTTTGTCTGAGTGCTACGTGACCATCCGTGCCTGGGGCTTAATTCACTTTTTTGACAACAAAGCTTCTTTGTTGAAATACAACTTCCTCAAGTTGGCAATTACAAAAACGAATTATTCTATCGCAAAGATTAGCATACAAATTAAACACATTTCCAATAAAATGCAGAAAATAATGGACTTCAATTTGTTGAAGCACTGTTAAACCTTGTCCATAATTGCTATAATCCCAAAATTGGAAACAAACAAAATGTTATGAGACGTTCTATATTAACTAGGAGCTTGATGGGACACTTTTTTAACCACTTCTGCAGCTTTTTTGTCATTCATCCTTACATGAGTTTTTGCCTCTTATCTGCATTGAGTTTACTCACCTGAACTCAGCGTGACTGAACATAGCTGAGCCTCGACCGTTTACTGCTCACTGTTCAAAGGTTCATTTGAGTGACGAAGCTAAAGCAGTGAATTCCTTATATTAATAACGGGGTTATGGGGTTAAATTAATTTATAATTCTAGTGAATCTAATTAAACCAGTGACGGATCAACCAGCGATGTCTATTTTCGGCAAATGGAAAAATAATGGTCGTATTTTGCTCTTTGAGGCAACTAATTAGCTGTGGGCATTCTAATTAAATTGATAAGTGTGCTCTCTACGCTCTGTGTATTGTGAATTGTTCCAACGTATGAATGGACGGCATCCTGAAACCTTGGTGAATGCTACACTAGAGCTGCACTCTGTGACGAGAGGACCTTCTTGTGAAAGCAGTATGTGAACGTTTGCTGGTCACCGCCGTCACGTTAGAAAGAGTTTGATGCATCCAGTCACTCGTGTTGCTGCATCTTCGTTCGTGGTAAGGAGCAATGTCTCTCTGCAGCACAGCAAGTCAGAAACCCAGTGGGGCCGACATGTGCAACGCCAGATTTCGAAATAACAGGGGGAGAGCGTTGTGCTCTGTTATTAGGTTGATTACTGCTTTTAACAGCCAAATAGCAGTGAAAAGAGATACTGAGAATGACTGGTTTGGGATGATTGCAGAAGCAATCCGTATTCTCGCTGAGTCTCTTCAGAGCAGCACTGAAACTGAATGTGCGCTATAGATTTGAGTTAATCCATGTGATCGAAGAAAGTAAAGGGGAAAGCTCTTGATTTATTCCACAGGGGGGAGGGATGAAATTGGAAGGCAAAGGACATTGTGACCTACGAAAAAAGAGAAAAGTACGATGCTCTAGTGACAGTAATGCACTTGTTCCCGTGTGACGTGTGTAGGTGCACTTGGAAAGTAACTAAATGCATTTAATTAAAATGTACATTTCATTCTGATTTATAGTTCTACTTCCCGACATTTCAGAGGGAAATGTAGCTTTTATCCCACTTTCACTTTGACTTGTCATTTCCTAATACAGAACCGTCAGTCAGTAGAACATTAAAGTTCTGCTTTGGAATTTTTCTACATTTTTTTCTACAGCTACATCATTGGTGCTCTGCTGCAGGATTGCAGTCTTTCGTGAGAATGCATCGCCCAGGCCGTAGCTATTTGCCTCCATCGTCTCTGTACCGGTGGCCCGGCCCGTACTTCATAATTCAAAAGATCCCTTTTGAATCCCATTGCCAATCTTAATCCTCTGCGAAGGTACATTTGGCATCTGGACCTGTTACATAAGCCCTCCACCCCAGCCTGCTCGCTGCGGTTTACACTGCACCCCCCTCCACCCTTCCTCCACCCTCTACCTTCGCCTCCTCGCTTCTGCTTTGACCTGAGGTGCTACATTTATCGACCAGGGCGCTCTTATCTCGGCCTTATATCACTTGAGATGTAGTCACTCGATCATTTGAGAGCACAGCGTGTCCTTCCTTGTTACACGTCCTGCTTCTCCTGGAGGCATTTGCAGCTTGTTCTCCTTTCTAACACCAACTTCAATCGATGTGTAATAGTGAGGCGCCATCTCACAAGGCGGTTATTATCAGTCACGGAAAGATGACACGTCATGAAATATGTGATAGATCGAATAGATGAGCCAAACAGACAGATGGAGATGTATCCTAGCAACCAGTTTTCACATGACTAACTGAGGATTTTCTCAAGTTATTTAAACCCGCTTTAAGAATTTTTTTTAGGATCAAGGCAAGAAGATGATATTTCTAAAGACGTTGTTCTTGCTGTATCGTTCCCTATTGTAATAGTGAGAGTTTGGAGCCGGTACGGAGGAGAGTGGGTGGATGCGGCCCACGCTCCGTTAGAGACGGACTGGCCATGGGAAAAATCAGATTAATCAGTCTCATTTCACGCCCTCTCCTTGGGCCGGGTAAATCTCACGAAGTATCTCTCTGGGTGAAGTAGCAACTTTATTGTCTTTATTATTATTATACTATGATAATTAGATGAGGAATTGCAGAAATTATTTTAGAAGGCTATAATACAAAGCATGCACAGTTATGACTGAAGAATACCAGAAACACTGAGGAGCCATAGAGCGGGAATCATGTGGAATTGAGTTCAGAAAAGAAGTCTCCCTTGATAGCAGAACAAGATGAAAAGAATGTAACTCCTAAATTTATAAAGAGATCATTTGTTATATAAGGACGGCAGGCAAATACTTAAAAAAACTACAGGAAAAACTCGAAATGGTCAGAAAAAACATACTTGATGCGTTCAAGTGCGTCCGGCATCCGGTGGGATTTTAAAAGAAAAAATCACCAGTAAATGTTTTGGTTTGCCATGAAGCTTTTAGTCATTCAAACTTTAGGCTTTTTCTCCTGCTCACAACTCCCTCTCACCGTGCTTTTCTCTCACTGTGCTTTTCTCCTTGACTCATCCAAGGAATGTCACATTAGCTATTGCATTAAAGCAAATGACTGTCTTTTCTGAGCCGTTTAGGCTACTTTGACAGATGGGGCAGATGATACTCAGCACTCTAGCCACCGTGTGTGCTTTACTTCGAGGTCCTTGGTTACCAGTACATCTGTGCGTGTTTATGTGTGTGTGTGTGTGTGTGTGTGTGTGTGTGATCAGTATGAGATGTGTGTATGCATAATTTAGTTTAGAGAGGAGAAATGTGATCTACAAAGCACTGTCGGAGTTACAAAATCAAAATCCCTTTTCATGGCTGCTTAGATGCACTGCAGATGAGTAAGTGATGGAAATAACTCAGTGTTTCCATCTGCCACCCAGTGCCATCAATGACACGCTGAAACACACTTAGCAAAATTGCAACTGCGTTGACAGTGATTTTGTAAAACATGACTCAGATGCTTTGGGGATTAAATCCCAAATGCAGTGTACAGTATACGTGATATATTTCTGATTTCCTTCTTGGAGCTTACATTGGATGTTCAGTCACCAAGACTATACTAGCAAATGATGATCACATATTACAGTATGCGAGGGCATTCTGTCAGTATCGAAGGGATTTAGTCATCTCCTTGTGAAATACACCTCTGGTCATTTTTAGCTGGGTGCTGGGTACTTGCTGGCGGCGAACCAGCGACTTGGTTCTGACTGACAGCCGCGTTTTGGAGGATTTGGAGCACACCATTTGTTTCTGCAGCATGAGGTTCTGCTCCTCTGCAGTGTGAGTGGGTGAAGCAACTTGGATGCCAAAAGATGATGAGAAAATGTTTACTTGGGAATACTTAACTTTGCGTGTCCCATATCTGGCATTCCAAGCAACATTTTGGTTTTTAACACACCCTAATGTATCTCTGTCACCTACAGGGCCATGTTCCCTCCAACCTACTAATGTACTTTTAGGGTGGGCTCTGATTTCTTACAATTACCACAATAACTGTAATGTGGGACAACAAATATAAAAACTAGGTTATTTACTGCGTTATAACTAACCTCTCTCTTTTGTTGTAGCTGTTTTTTACAAAATCAATGATTTTTTTAAATGCCAACTTCTCAACTCTGAGGGACCAAGATTAACAAATAATGTTGCCTACACGTTTTTTGTGTGTTTGGCTTGTTATCTGTGGCAATAGAAAACACAATTGGCCCGTCAATCTTGCTTATAAAAGATTCAAATTGTTGTGAGTTATCTGTTGAATACGTTCTGTAATACATTTATTTAGCATTGTGTCACGGTGTGGTTCACTTCCTGTTGTATTTTGTAGTTTTCTGCCACTCGTGTCCCCGGGTAACTTCACTTCCTGCCTTGTCCCGTCATCCCCTGTGATTGTCTAATAGTTTCCACCTGTGTCCAATCACCTGCACCTCCCTTGTGTATTTAGGCCGTGTGTCTCTTGTGTCACTGGTCGCGTCATTGTCTATCGTCGTGGATGTCCGTAGTTTCATGCCTGCTGGTTTTCCCCTGGTTCCTTTGTTTTTTGGCCTTTTGACTAATAAAGTCTTTTGTTTTCCTGAGAGGTCTGCCTTTGAGTTCTGCCTCCCCCACGCATCCCTGACACATTGATTGGCATTTTGCATTTATGGTGATTTTTCTACTTTCACAATATAGTAGTATATCCCAAATGGTATTATAATAAATGCACCATATACTATATATTAACATGTGTACGCTGTAAGGTGCTCTAGTTCTGATTATGCTCCCTATTATGTAAGTGGATGCTGGAACGGGCCTGCTGGGTTGCTTTGTGCGGTTATGGATTAGTCGACTCCAGGCTACCCACAAGCTGTTTCTGGGAACAGGAGCATATGTGGCGTAATCCTGACCTTTGCGGCCCCCCCGAGACTTCTGTCCGCAGAAACAGGCGTGGCTGATGTATGGCATTCATGACTGTGACAGATTCTTCCTTCAGTCTTTTACCTCTTGCTCTCCTTGGTCTTCGTCTCCTGATGCGTTTCTCACCATTTGTCTGAGCGCAACTCTTTTATTCTTCTTCATCCTGCACTTTCTTTCAACCGCCCCAGCGCACTGTGCTCCTCTTCTCTCTCCTTCTGACTTTCAATGTAATATTCACAATGGCGCCGAAGATACCCATGAAGGACACACCCAGAAGAAACATTTGTTCATTTTGTAGTAGATGCATCATGAGGGGAAAGAGAAAACAAAAGTGGATGGGCACATAAAATATCAAATGGCAATTGGTTAAGTGAAAGCTGTTACATAAAACCCAACGATCTGCTTAGCTTTGATGCTGTTTGGAGAAGCACGGATGGTAGGATCTCATTCGTCCACACCACTATTCACGATTGCTCATATTGCCACTGGAGGACTGCTTCCGCTTTACAGGTCACCACATGACAGAACAGCTAACTAACGTGTTCAGCTGAAGGATGGACGGACAATTCCTCTTAAAGTCACTTCTATTTTCATTGTTATGTATGATTTGTTTAAAACGTTTTATTGTTTTACTTGTACTTATATTCTTATTGGTGTATTTTATTTTGCCTTCTCCATGAATTAACCCTTCTTCACCCAGCCAAAACACAACATGTTAAGGTCCTCACTGCTGTGAATGCAAGCCTTTGGCCTTGATTGGATTTGACTTGTGGTTCTAGAAAAAGCCCAACAATCCAATGCAGGTCATTTAAAAAATGAAAACACACAATATTTAAAACGGCTGTAATTATAAAAACAATGCCTGAAATGAAAACGGGAAAAAAGTTTCAATGATGAGGTAAAAAAAAACAAAATACAGAAGGTCTTCATTACGTACTCAGTTAGCAAGTAACTGGTGAACACAGTGGATTAGTTAGCAGCAAAATAGACACATGTTAGGAGACAAAAACAGCTACAAATAAAATGAATATTGGACTTACATTCAGCAAGTCGACAGAAATACAACTCCAAAGAAATGTTGCTAAGGAACTGCTGATTTTCTAAATAATTCATTCATAAGCTCAACATTGAAGTTCACCATTTAAATGCAGCTTGAATTGATTTTGCAGGTCAGTTCATTTTGTCTAAACCTAGTGGAACTATGTTGCCAATAAAGATTAGGCTACACTGGTCAGAGTTTCCCTTGTATTCGTTCTGCACGCCGCTTCTGCAGAGATGTGAGCTTTGCGGATGAAGTTGAAAAGGATCGTTGATATTCTTTGACCTTGTGTTTCACCAAGTACCAAGTTAGCCTCTGCTAACACAGAATAAAGGAGACAGATGAAGTAAAGATAACGTGCTGGGAACAAACCGGCTCATTGGTGAATTAGTGACACTACAAGACAAACCGAAAGATTATTAGCTTTGGTGCAGTCGTGTTGGTCACAAGGTTAAACCTTTATTTCCTTTCTTCTGCACTGACTGCATCGAAGACGTTAGCTGAGGTCTAGCACAGCTGTTGCTATTAAAAGGTGATTCGCTTCAACAACACTTCCACATTTGTGTTAATGTATTAAATCAGGAGCCGCTCTCTAGCCTCTTTAGACTCAATCAACGTCTCTGTCACCAGGGACTTGTTAGCCACAGGCCAACAGGCCCACTGATTTGACTCCATGTGATGCAGGTAGAAGTTGACCTGTTCGCACCGATCACAATGTGGCCGAAGCCTCGGTCACTCAGTAACATGTGCCAAACAGCGCAGACATTATGGCTCAAAAATATTAAGAAATGTATTTGTGGGACTGTCGATATAAACCCCAAATTGTCATTAGCTGCAGGGAATGAGAGCTTTTATAATACGATGAATAAAATGCAGCCTCTTCTTCATACAATTTGATTTGATCTGATTAGAAGAAGTTGTTTACAGTATCTTTTAATCTATTGAATCATAAATCTGTCTCTCACCCATACAAAGCCCTAATTGAAATGCTGAAAATAGAACATTTCACTGCGGTGCTCTGCTTTGTGTGCATCTGAGCCTGAATAAGGCCCTGCTTTCTTGACCCGGTGTGTGCATATGCACTTGAGAGCTGTGGGGGAAGGTAGAAGAGGAGTTCAGGGGATACTCCACCCGATTAAGTATGCAATTTGACTGCAGCATGTATTGCTCTGTAATTTCACTCGTACTTACTTCCTTTCATTGAGAGTCTCTCGACACCCCCCTGATGTCTCTCGGCGCTGTTAAAGACGGCAGTGTTACTGTAGCAAACTGCAGGGTGTGAGCGCTTTAATGCGTATGTTGGCTGATTGTGTATGCATAAAATGAAAGAGTATATTATTCTCAGTTTTGGTTATAAGACTTTAGAAGATCACAAATGAGGTCACTAATAAGCAAGTTAAATAAACATGCATTTCTGTATGCCAATATGAGCAACATAAAGGTCCTTAAAGATGCTGATTACATGATTAGCAGACTAGAATAAATAAAAAAAATCCCAAATCCAGTATGCAAACCAACAGTATTTAGGGAGGAAACATTGCAATCGTTTGGAGGGATGAAGCAGTGGGGAGAATTACTCTATTAATGATGTGCAATGCATGGCCGATAATTGTGCAGTCAGCTTATTTTTCCAGGTCATCTGCAGTTCTGCTGCAACATCACCTCAAAGGAGAACCTAATCTAAATGAAGATGAGAGAGATTTTACCCCTCGGGTGAAAACTGAGAATGAAAATAGCTTAGTTGAAAATCTAAAGAAAAAAGGCAGCAAGGGCTTTCGTGGGCTTGAACTAAAGAGGAGAGAGACCCAAATGTCTGTTGAAAACTGACAATGAGCAAGTAGCAGCAAGTAAAATCTAATATTACCACAATTTATAATCCAGACAGCAGTTCACAGACAGCATAATATGTTGTAAAAAAACAAGTTAACTATGTGAGTAAATCATTGGCAGTTTTTTAGGGAATTTCATACCATCAGAACAGCTACTTTGCTCTAATAACTTGTTTCTTTTGTGTCCCTCTCTGACTGCTGCCGTGGATGTTTACAGCTGTTTTTATAGCTTTTCCCCTTGCACTCATTGTGTCTAGACACTTCTCATCTAATGCAGCCGTAAAAGAAACTATGTGATTAATGCAATAGAAGACGGCAAAAAGAGTATTCGGCCATATACTGCATAGTTCATTTCCCCACAAAGCCTCATTATCTTTGATTATCCATTTATTTCACTGCACATTTCTCCTCCTTCTATAACCCGTCCCCTCCTCTCTGCCTCTCACTAGGTGTCTGTCTGGTGCTGGGTTGCATGATCTATCCTGACGGTTGGGACAGTGACGAGATTCGGCGGATGTGCGGAGAGCAGACAGACAAGTACAGCCTGGGAGCCTGCTCAGTGCGTTGGGCCTACATCTTGGCTATTATGGGCATCCTGGACGCTCTCATCCTGTCCTTCCTGGCCTTCGTCCTGGGGAACCGGCAGGACGGCCTCATGACCGAAGAGCTGCTGGCTGAGAGCAAGGGTGAGAATGTCCTTTCCAATCTGATTAAATGTGGTGTTTTATTGGGATTCAGTCATCTCTTGTGCACTGTGCCAGGAATCAGATCTGAGTCCAGAGCAGAACACTCGAGGAACACACTTGGGACTTACTTCAAATTATTTATTCACTCAAAAACTGCACTGTCATGGCAATGTCTGCAATAGTTGGCTGGTAATATCATCTTAAATTAAATGAGATTACTTTAAAGCTTGCTTTATGAATAGACTAAATAAAACGCATGCTTTCCACCAGGCTTAAAATAGAAAGTAGTTTACTCATCGACCCGGGATGTAATGGTTTAGTCATGGTAATGGCCCTTGCCTATATGCTTTACTGATACACCTATTATCACATGTATGAACTATTGTGTAGAGGCCAGGGTCCCGGAACAGTATGTCTCCCAGTGGGAAATTGGATTAGTTTGTATGTGCACTGTGGTTTATAAAGTAACTGGACCGGTATGGCCACCCAACAACCCAATAAATAAATAAAATGGAGAAAGAGTCAATATGCGCCGAAATGGTGGAACGAGCTCTCTGAAGACATCAGGACCGCAGAGAGCCTTCACATCTTCCGCCGCAAACTAAAGACTCACCTCTTCAGATTCTACCTCGACTAAAGACTAACAAATTGTAGCACTTAAATTGTACTTGTAACGTCACTCATCTATAGCAAATTTTAAATTGGCTTATTTGAGGAAATTGCACTTTCTTGTTTCTTGTTCTCCTGAGTTTGTACCCTATGGTTGAATGCACTTATTGTACGTCGCTTTGGATAAAAGCGTCCGCTAAATGACATGTAATGTAATGTAATGTAATATGAAGGAGGGAAAGGGCGATATTCTAGCGTGGTAGAAGACGCTTTGAATATGACTTTGTTATTATGACAGTACACATGTAGCTTCCTCATGGCGTTGTGTTTGATCATCTGTGGGTGAGGCCTTCAATGTCATTCACAGGGTCTCATAAGCAGCTCTCAGATGAGATGAGTGCAATTTTGTTTTCTCATCTCAAACTACCGGTAAATGACAAACATGAGAGAGGGAGACAAGATGAAAGATCTAAAGTCAAACTCAGAACGGGATTATCTGTAGTCTCAGCAGTCAATAAACAGCCTCCCTTTTACTGATTTACCATTTCTTAGTCTCTGGACAATCGCCCATTTATGAATAGTTCATAGGGGCGTTAGTCTTTTACCGATCAGCTCATCCCTGGTGCCATCTACTGGTGTCTGTGTGCAACATTATCAGTCATAGTGAGGGATGGATGCTTGTGGCAATGTGTGAAAGTGGGAGTCTAATAATAGCATGACCTTGAGAACCTGTTGTGGCATTTTTATGTTTTACTCTGTGTTTTTGTTTTTGCAGAGGGAGGCAACGCCTAACCAAATCTTCTAGGTAAGTCAGGACAGGGCATAATCAACATGAAATGTGTTCACGTCAATCAATATGTGGCATTAACAAGCCGTCATGCACATTGTTCTTAATATCTAATATCCATGTGCAATAGTGTAATGTAAATACATTTTACAATCTATACAAATCCTCATTCTTTGCCTCCCATTGCCCCCATTAGCCAGATTAAAGTGCTTAGATTAAATATTTAAGATAAAGTAGCCATATCACAATGCATCCACAATACTGTCTGTGTCATATTTGTTGATGTTTTACTTTGAGACATTTTAATGCCGTAGCGTAGCTGATTAATTCTAATAACTTTAGACTGCCTAATTTAAAATATATTACAATGTGTGAGTTGATCATGAGTTAAGTATGTCAAATCATAATCTGACTAGTTTTTTTTTGCATGAGTTGCAAGTTGCATGAAATGGAAACACAAATGCACTCAAATGCATTCTATCTGCAGTCAAATAGCCTTTGTGACATATGTTTGTTATATGTTATAAGTTATAAGTTTGAAGAAGCATAATGTTAAGTTCAATGACTTTTGTACGGCAGTGCTTTAAACATACTAGTGTCTTCTGGACTTACAAACACAAACTCTCTCTCTCTCTCTCTCTCTCTCTCTCTCTCTCTCTCTCTCTCTCTCTCTCTCTCTCTCTCTCTCTAAGGTTCCTAAATTTATGTTTTCATGAAGTACCAGTCAACCCCTCAACATCAGTTTGGAGGAGGGAGGCCATCCCGGTCTGTGGAGGAGAGGATTACTTTGGAAACAGCCAGGCTGCCTTTCACAATTTCCTGCCAGTAACCCCAGTGTAGCTTGCCATGAAAGCCCATACATTTTGCTTGCAGTCCCTAAATCATCCCCAGCGTTTAGATGGAGCCCAATTCACTTTTATCCCAATCTGTCTGCAGACGTAACCCTTCGGTAACATTGATTACACCATGGCATGGGCAGAGACTGTTATTTTGTTGGGAAATGTATGGACTACCCACTACCTACCCGAGAAGGCACAGGGTTTACATGGTACACCTGCAATATATGAGCACAGACACAAACACACGCCGACAACTCACTCATATGCACAAACACGACTCAACACGCGCACAGTACATTCAAACCAAACATCAGCATACTCTGTAATTAAAGTATTAAACTATGTTAACACTTAGCCGTGTGTACCACCGTCAGAACGTGTGTCATGTTTTATTTGTGAAAAGAAGAAACTGCTCACTTTTAGATAATATCGTTGACGTAAATCTGTTGTGTTTCATATGTGGAGTTTGACAATGAAATGACAGTCTTAGTTTTTTTCTTTGCTCAAACACCCCTTTGTTTCTCTTCAACTACTAGAAGGAAAAATATATATTTAAGATATTTTATAAGAATATTGTCATCCAAAAGAGAAGAAAATCTTGTATTTAAAAGGAGTTTAAAAGTATGTACAGTGAATATTAAAGAGGAATTTTAAGAGTTCCATGCAATGCCCTGCTAGCTAAGTTTGCACAGCGCTTCAGTTTGAGAAGGCATATAATATTTTATAGTCTGTGGTATCTACACTGTGACGGAGGCTATTAGGACTGTGTGCTGCAGGACTTGTATGCTGCTGTGTGAGGGTACCTCTGTGTGTGCATGAGTGTATGTATGTGAGAGAGAGAGCAAGCAAGGAGGTCTGTTGACATGTCTGAGTGAGTGTAAGTGCATGCACATCTGTGAGTGTTGGTGTGCAACAGTTGGCTTAAAGAACCAATACGCCAGGCCGACACACAACGGTCCTGCTGGTTAGCTGTCTGCCTCTCCCTTTTTGTCTAGTTCTCTCTTTCTGTTTTTCTCTCGTTGACTTTTGACTCCCTTTCTTGCTTTGTTTTGTTGGGACTTACAGGGTAACATGATGGAGTATTATGTATAATGACTGGTGTGGCCGAGGAGTGAATTCCTCTGGTGTTGGGCTAGTAAAGCCTGTCCCAGCATCACCTGTGGATATGTTCCTATGTAAATAGATAATCTATAGATACCAAAAAATGAGGTTCACTTAGACCAATTCATGAGTTTCCTTTAAGAATATATTAACACTTAATAAAGGTTTTCACTGTAAAATATTGTTGTGTTTTCTTGTTAGTTTTGACGAAAGTTAACTTTGAGTTAAGGGGAAATGTATTGATTGTTCACATGAAGATTAACGACTGATTATAGTATAACTACTCAGCCTATGAAAAGGCTTCTATGATGCATTATCTACTTCTGTCGAGTTGCATTAGGGGATGTTAGGATTTTTTGGAGATTAATACATTGCAAAACATCAAGATATCTCAGTGTCTGCTGCATCCAGTTAGATCATCTGTCCACCATCTTTATGTAACACATTGCAAAATTGCCCTTTAAAAGGGACAAATGTGGACATTGAGTGGGGAATTTGATAGTTAGAACTTAGTTTTTTTCTATCGTAGTGAAAGTAGTAGGTTACATGACTTCTTATGTTTTAGAAGGATCATAGCCGGAAATAGAACAACATACGAATGTTAGAAATACACATAGTACTTGCACATTTAACATAATTATGAATACTGATTTCAAAACGACTGCACACGGAAGAGTTTAGTTTTATTTAGAGAAATAATCAATTCTGCAGTTGACTTTGGTAATCATCCAATGCTATTACAAAACGTTTAACAGTCATTTGACACAGACTTTGTCGATGGGGAGAGTTTGCTTATTTGTCGTAGATCTGTTGCAAGCTCGTTCACCCGCTGAGGACGAGTGTGATACACATCGAGAGTGGACTAGAGGACCTTGAGTTGGTTTTGGCAAGCTACTATTTTTAAGGTCAGAAATAATCAAACTTAAATAGTCCAAAATCTTAATGTTGTGGTGAATGGACGTATTTGTTCATTGGTTCTTTTTATATGAGGAACAACTTACATTTGACTAAATTGCAGTACAATGAGTGAGTGCATGAAGTGTTATGGCTAAAGAATTATTTACTTCTGTTTTAAAACCACAAATACTACTACTATTATGTAACATTAGGTTTCTCAGGACAAACCTTTGGCAGATGAAAGTGGCTGACTAGAGTGTACCATTCATTTGAGATATATTTTATATTTTATGTTCAGAAATTCATGGACTGTACCTTTAAGACATAAACTGCCAGGGGGTGCAGAAGGGGGCGGGGCTACGTGTTTGAATCGCGCCCCGCCCCCTTCTGCTCCCCGACCTTGGAAACAACAACGCTTAACAGCAGCCAAAACAAAATGGGAGCGTCTCTGGACACCCCGGCGAGGTGTCCTCTCTGCAACGAGTTGACCCGGGACCCCGTCATTCTGAAATGTAACCACCGGTTCTGCCAGCGGTGTCTCGGGGACTTGTGGAGTATTTCCCCGAACGGCCCGTACCACTGTCCGGAGTGGAGGTGTAAAACCGTGTACCAGACTCTGCCGTTTGATCGCCCGCTGTCGTCCACCAGCAGTCGATGGGCGCCGCCTCGCAGCGATGCAGGTAACGGGACACGTGACTTACTCATGCTCAAACGCTGAATATAGCGTTTTTTGAAGTGGCCGGAAGTGAATGTGCCACAGTCTAGCTAACTAAGCTAAACTTAGCTTGAGCTCCGTTATATTCATTTAATAGCATGTTTAGAAAACGTTATTATTTTTTTTGACGTTTAAGTGGGTTGCTTTGAATGCGGGCGTTCACTAAAGTTCCCCCCTATCCTTGACTTAACGTTAACCATAATTCAATATTAGTCATTCTGGCACCCGTTAGGTAACATCCGCTTCCTTAACGTTTCACTCAAAGAGTGAACAACAACTTGTGCAACTTGTAAGGCAGCATCAATACAATATCTAGGATCCTCTCACGTAAACACGTGATTTTTAGACACGTGTCGTAAAATACACGTTTTCCCTACCATTTACGTGCCAGTTAGTCAGGGCGGGCCGCAGACTCAGTGACAGCTTTCAAGGCAACATAATGGATGACAGATGCAAACCAGCTAGATCACTGCTATAAGTGATTTAGTGAAAGTGCACATTGTGCAGTTTTAAGTCACTTCTGCAGAAGACGATTCGCAGTCGTTTTTTTCCCCTCTGAAATATTGCTCTAAAGGTGCTCCGTTAACCCTCCCTCTAACCTGTTTTGGTTTGTTTGCATTCTATTTTAAAGGTAAATCTGGTAATGGTGAACAAAATCCATCAGATCCCTCGCTGCGGAGGCCCTCGCTCACCAGCAGACTTCTCGGGAAGAGAAAAGCCAGCACATCAGTATCCGAGCAACCTGAGACCAAACGATCAACTGAGGAGTCCCCCCGTGAGCGGTCCAATGACACCGAGACTCCTACCACTTCCTTTTCGGATAAAACCCGGCAGGCTACGAGTGTGGGGACATCCAAGAAAGCAGGGCTCCAAGAATTCACCAGGTCTGAGCTTGCTGATGACAAGAAGTCTTTCAGTGACAATTCTGACAGCAAGGCAGTGCCTGCAAGGGACGTTCCACCAGACATCTCTATCCAGCAGAAGCAGCATAAATCAGTTGAAATGATCTCATTGGATAACTCCGACACCTCCAATGAGGTTGATATATGCGATGCTCCTGCAACTCCAAAGAAGGACGCAGAAGTGACGGGAATTTGCAGATCCCCAATGAAATCTGCCGACTCTGATTCCTTTTCTGGAGTTTCAACTCCAGGTAAAGGTAAGTCTCCTGTCGCCAAACTTCCTGCTGCCGCTCCGGGATTCCCAAGGCATGTTGGCTTCTCCCTGGGGTTGGACAACACAAATGCCGCCCCTGTGCCCTGCCATTATTGCCCCAAAACTCGGTGTCAGTCTGCTGTCAAGACCTGTCTGGTGTGCGGCGCCTCCATGTGTACGGAGCACCTGCGTCCCCACCTGGACTCCCCTGTCTTCCGGAATCATACCTTGGTTCCCCCCATGGAGGATTTTTCCCCCTGGAGATGTCAGGAGCACCAGGAGATAAACCGAATCTACTGTCGGCAGTGTGGAGTGTGTGTGTGCACGGTGTGCACTGTCATAGGCTCGCACCGCGACCACGTCTGCATCAGCATCAGGGAGGCAGAGCGAGAGCTCAGGGTGAGTAGTGCGCGTGTACTCCGTATATACGCAGTGGTGGTGGTCGAAGTTGAGATGCGTGTAAATAAAGCCTGAATAATTGGTGAGTAATTTCCTCCCCCTCCTCTTCCCCTCAGGAGAACCTAAAAGATGAAATCCAACAACTGCAGGAGGCTGAACAGGAAGTGAAGAACAGGGTGACTGAACTCTCAGAGAAGAAAGAGACCTGCAATGTAAGACGTTTAGCTTTAGTTCCAACGATGTCATGCATTTTGGGGGTGGGGGGGCTGATGTAAATGTTATTTTACACATGTGAGACTTGTGTGCATGTTTAGGTGAGGTTTAATTTACAATATACATAGTAATGTATTATAGTTAAGTAGATTACACATTCATTTATTATAAATAAATGAGAAGACTACTCATCATATGATTAATCTTCATTTACTAATTTTCATTAAATGTTCAGCCGGCAATCTCCATAGTACATCTTTAATTGTATTATGAGTTCAGGATATGGAAACACGTATGTTTTTAATTACACATTCCGCATTTATAAAACCCAGATTAATGAAATCTATGAGTCTTGTTCAAATGTTTTACTATTTAACGTTTGCTTGAGAAAAAAATTGTGTCGTTCCAGGTGTTTTTAAGCGAGGCTCGAGCTGGAGTGCAGCAGCAGTACCAAGCCATCAGAGAGGCCTTGGAGCAGGAGGAGCAATTAGCTCTTCAGTGTGTGACCAAGGAGGAACACAAAGTTCTTGGGGGCCTTGAGGAGAAACTTTGCAACCTCCGCAGCTCCCTGCAAACCATCCAGAAGGGACTCCACACCCTGGAGGGGCTGGCTGATGCCAAAGGAGACAAACGCATTCAGGACCAGCTCTTCATTATGGTGATTATGGATAGAAGTACAATTTTTAAGATCCTTTTTTTACCTTTTGACTTTACTGACGTATGAACACTAACCCTTTTCTTCATTCTGGTGTGACAGGAATACAACAAGGTTGCCCAACAGTAAGTGATTTTCTCTTAACTGGTTGTATGTAAAGAGTTTAAATAAAAAAGTTTCAAGGTTTTTAGATGGTTCCAATTTGAATTTGTTTTGGTACTCATAGCATTGAAGAACCAATAATTACATTACATTAAAAAAAAATCAAAAGAAGTTTACCTAATCAGTGCCCCTGTAAAGCTGGATATCCAGACTTTGCTGTCCCCATGCCTCCTGGAAAACCTGGATTACACCTGACTGAAGTAAATATTAGAGAAAAAACATTTCCTGGATTTCCCCTCCACCACTTGTCCATCCATTAGAACGCCCTAAAACGGATAACACCTGAAAGATAAGAAAGTTATCTTCAGGCTCATCCTAGCTAGCATTTAAATGGGAATTCATGGACGAGTATATTCTGTGTTTTCAGATCTTCCTCTGCTTTTCTTCACCAGGACTAGTAACATGGGGAGCTTTGTGGACCACTTCAAGGCTCCAGAGGAGGTGGACCGGGCTCGGCTCAAATGCCTGCAGAGTTGGACCGAGAAACGTCTGGACACAGTTGTCATCATTATGCCCGGCAAACACAGAGACCTTTACAGACTACTCTGTAGGTGTTCATTTTTCTGTACCAACACCTGTTTGCTTGCCGCTCACCAAGTGACAATTGGTCTTACTCTCCTCATATATATTTCTCCCGTAATTTCCTTTCCTGTAAAGATGGTATCAGTCCCTTCTTGGATGCAGACACTGCTCATCCCAAGCTGCAGCTGTCTGATAACAATAGGGCGGTGACCTACAGCGAAGCCCAGCAGGCCTACACGGACCACGAGGCTCGATTCAGCTCCTTTCCACAGGTCCTGGCCCCCTCACCCCTGGAGAAGGGTTCCTGGTACTGGGAGGTGAATGTGTCTATGGACGAGGGCCGGTGGAAGGTGGGGCTGTGTGAGGGTCAGATCGAGAGGAAGGGCCAGAAGGACAACTCTCGTCTGGGCTTCAACACGTATTCCTGGTGCCTGGCCTGCGACAGAAAGAAGGTGGAAGCGCTGCATAACAAAGTGGCGGTTCCTGTGGATGGAGACGGGCTGACCAGGGTGGGAGTGTTCCTTGACTTTGAGGAGGGCGTTTTGTCATTCTTTAATGTGACACCAGGGGGCAGTCTAGCTTTAATGCATTCCTACAAGCACAGATTTACCAACCCTCTGTACCCGGCCCTGTCTGTGTCTAAAACACACCTGGCCATCTGTGATCTGTTTGAGTCATAAACCGGGCAATCCGTTGTGATGGAAATGTGTAGGCTACAGGAAAGTGTTGTGCCTTTTTTTATTTTTTTTATTTGTGAAACTGTGCTAATCATTAGATTTCTTGTTGATGATAGTCATGCACTGCATACAATGTTGCCTTTTTATACACATATATATCACTCTCATGACATACATTTGTCATTATAGTACTGAACCATACAGTCACATCTTTCATTATACAATATACTTGCAGCATTCCGAAAAGTGGCAGCATATCCTTTTTTCACCGAATTTTAAATTTCAATTCATTGACGTTTTTACATGCAAGTTATTGGGGCAGACCAATACGTTGTTTTAGAATTCCCCAAATGTTCTTCGTCTCATCTGTTCTTTCTTCTTTTTTTTTTTACACAATTAAATGTCAAAGTTTCAAAAGCAAAGCTTTTTGTCTTGTCTTTAGATCTCCTGGAAACAAATGGAGGCACCTGTGAGTCGGGGGACCGTTGGTGTGCAGACTTTGAACTCTCACCGCGCCCCCCCCCCCTCAGCATGTGAGCTTAACTGACAACAAACACTGCCTTTGGCGCAAACCGCTTCCAGCCTCACAGATTGCTACAGTTTGTAAACTGAGGCTCATTTATTCTGTCGGGGGGTCTGTGTGGTTGACGTCATTGAGCGGGATCATCGCAGTGTTTGCATAAACCCTTTCTGGATGGTTGGTAGAGCACCAGCATGCCAGAAGTTCAGGGGCCGCTGGCCAATAATCGGGTTGCATCCAAACTTGTTGGCTAATTCGAAGTCCTTCGGATCGACCGTAGCAAGTTGAAAAGGACTGATTCGATGAATTCATTTGGGGGGAGTTGAGCTTTGTAAAATGTCTGCTTCCTTATCTTTTTAATTTAAATCCACGCAGGTGCACCGGTTGACCATGTCAGCAATTTGACCCCAGCAGCCACAGGTAGTCAGCCATTTTTTCCTCCTTTTTCTCTTCCCAAGTTGGCACAGAATAGGAGACATGTTTGAGAGGGGGGAGGGGGCTTTACTGTCAGCATAATTAAATTCTCCTCTCCTTGTCTATCCGGTGGTCCCTAGCATTCAGCTTGTCTCCTACAAGCTTTTCCACACAGCCATTAAATTTAATGAGCTGAGAGTCCATTGAGTGTTGTTAGGGAAAAATGTTTTTCAGATAATTGTTAGAAAAGCATCCAAA
This sequence comes from Gasterosteus aculeatus, assembly GCF_964276395.1. Lineage (NCBI taxonomy): Eukaryota > Metazoa > Chordata > Actinopteri > Perciformes > Gasterosteidae > Gasterosteus > Gasterosteus aculeatus. The sequence continues at coordinate 14,435,503 of NC_135698.1, forward strand.
TGTCCGTGATGAGGTATCGAAGGTTCTGGGTGGCTGCTGTGGCTAATAATGGAGCGTGGCTGAATCAAGCGTCAAGGTCTTCTCCTTCGGGATCTAATGAGCCCCCCATACCTTCGGGTTAGCAGCCCACATGTCCACTTGTCACAACTGCATCGCAGAGGAGGATGGCTCTGCCTACCTCCATCTGGCGTGGGGAAAAGCACGATTCGCGTCTCGGGGGGATTTACAAAGAATCTAATCCTCAATGACAACGTGGCATTGTACAGTCTGATAAATTAATCAGACTACGTGGCCTTGCATCTGAAAAACCTTTGAATTACAATGACAGTAAGCCTCTTATAATCTGTTGATTTAAAGCATTGTTCCTGCCCTCTAAGGCATATAAACAGATATCCAGGAAGGAGTAAAAAAGGCAGGTGGAGGGTAGTTAGTTTTTTTTTTTTTTGTCATATAGACTAATATTGTGACTTGTCTTTCATGAATCACATTTATGCAGGAAATGTCCTCCTCCAGTCAGTTCATTTGGAACAGGACACTAAATTGGGTCAATTTGGGTGTAATTTGCAGCACTCTCCTTGAGATTGGATGCTTTTACCTCTCATTGTTGTCGGGATGGAAAGTGGAACGGCGTGAAATAACCACGGCCTTCTTAATGCCACAAAATGTCACCATGTCGGCCACTGAACATTAAAGCCACTCTTTCTTCTTCTTTTCTTGTGGAAGTACTAGTGGCCGTGCAGCACAGATGCACCTCTGCTTAAAATAGAAGCCAATTCAATTTGCATTCTCCTGTGGGAAAACCTGCCCTGAGACACCCATCAGCTTCTGGGTCAAGGTCAGTAAAAGCCACTCATTTGAGCCCCTCGGCGTGTAAAAGGTTGCATTTATATTCAAGCAGACCATCAGTCTCTCTCATGTGTTATTGCCTTTATATTTGAGTCACCGAGTGTCTGCATGCTGGAGCTGTTCTCAGCATATTTTCTTTTGCTTGAAACCTGTTCACCACATTGCAATTGTATTGCCTAATCCAGGATGCTGCAAATTACCCTGGTTCCTTTTTTGTTCAACACAAGTTTAAAAAGTGCTCATTATCTATAAATAATGGAAAGAAACTAATAACTTTAATTTGGGGTCTTGTTATTTCTGGCTACAAGCTTTATTTAGATTTGTTTTAAAGTTGGAAAATGGCTTTAAAACCAAGTTATCCCACAGTGGACACAAATCATTTGTATATTTATTTGAATCTAGACGGTTGCTACAGAATACAAGGCTTTTTTTTAAAGGCCTGTGTACAAGCGTTTAGTTTGATTGCATCAACGCCCCCGGCGGAGATTGATGTGTGAGAGCGGCGCGTTAATGGCTGTTGTGTGCCAGCCAGTGGGGCCACGCTCAGATGCACTAACATGCAATAAAAGGCCCGCCGGCTATGGCAACTTAGCACAGAGAAGTTCGGCTAAAGCGGCGCACGGACAACGGATTTTTATAGGTCAGTTCGGAGGTTTAGAATTTCTCTGGTTCCTTCGGCCATCTCAAATTTTTCCATTGACCGGTTACTTGTCCACAAACATTACTGGGTGTGTGCACACATTGAGGGGGCTTTACGCTGTGACAGCCTTCTGTGGTTTTTCCCGCTAAATTTGTCGCCCGTCCTCGTGGAGAGCGGTGGACTGATTGCCACGTTGATTCTCTCAGCTCGTCAGGTTCTCAACGGGTGGCCAACGAGTGCCGCTCTCCTGCCACCGCGCTCTGCCTGACGGCAGGCCCAGGCTTGCCGATGCGATGCAACCCGCTCGCCACTATCAGTTATCGACCCCCCGTCCGTCCCTCCCTCCCTCCCCTGGGCCAAGCTCCAAAGCTGGGATTGCACAGAGGTGTTGTGCACCAATCAAAGAAAAGATGGATGGAAAATGGTTAATGTGGCAATCAACGGCCTTTGCTAAAAGATTGGAGGAGATGGATCCGGGCCAATAGGAGGGCAGGTTGGGGATTCCTTGGTCCTAAAGGCAGCGATAGTCTGTAGACAACCACTTCGTATTAAGCGTGTTTCTGTTTGATAACATTTACCAGCTAGATGGTGAGTAAGTTAGCTGGAAATACAAAGAATTAATTTCTTGGATGTAGCTCTTGTTCCTGCAGCACTCAATTACAAGCAAAACTTACATATCTTTAACAGTCGTTAATTTGGATTACCTCCAAATTCACACAGTATTAATCTACAAAAAGTCATGTGAAATCTATTTGTACCCTTGCAGCAGAGCACACTAAGTTCTCTGTCTGAACCATCTTCTTTTATCTATCCGAAAGTAATATTCTATTAAAGAATGATGCTGTCAATTATGATCCTAGCCATGATTTAACCAACAATTACTGACTGTAGCCAAAGTTGAACCTCATTTCTAAGATCTGAGAGACATTTATCTATAAATGGATGCTTTTGGTTGTCGGTCCTTTTGAATTATATAAAGACCCTTTGAATGTGAAACTTAATGTTTTTTTCTTTCTTTGTCAAACTACACTTAAAATGGGATGAAGGCAAAATAAATCGCATAATAGAGACAGGATGGGTAGATTTTGTTCAGTTCAGCCTATGAATAATAATAAATATAGTATCTATTTCTATCTACAGTTGTGTCTTTTTTACGGATGCAGCATTATGTGAAACTATAAGAGTGACGCCACACTGCATATCCAAGCGTTGCCTGGGGTCGGCGCAAATCTATTCACACACCCGTTATGCCTTGAGGCCACATCTTCTGTTGGCATGGCAACAGATGGTGAGCTCAGGTGAACGGGGAGTCGCATGTGTCTCATCCAGTCACCTGCCAGGCTTGGCAAGTTCCATGGAAATCTGAGATAGAAGTAGTGGTGGGCCTGTTGTTGAGTGACGAGCCTGTATTTTTTTCCCTCACTCCTCTTCAGGCAAATCAATTTTCTCTCCACTGTTCCACATAAAATGAGGCCTCATGACTTTCATGAGCGGCTCTATCTCTGTGTCTGTCCAGCCAGGGCCGATGAAATCAAACATTATAAAATCAAAATCTCACATCTGTGTGTGTGTGGCTGCCCAGTCTCATTGGATTAAAGTGTATTGGGGAAAGGTATTATTTGTAAACGTATTTGACCAGCACACTGTTATATCTTACATCTATTTTTGTCTAATTTGTTTGTTATTTGGCTTTGTGGCTGATCCACTATTAACAAGTCTCCACATTAAGATAAGAAGAAGAAAAAACATCAGTATCTGTCTCAAACTATTCTTAACTGTACGGTGCCTGCCTGTAACTTCCCTGATCCCACATGATGCACCTCCACCACCGACCTCCCGTGTCTGAGAATATCCGCAGTGTCTTTAGCGTTATTTATTTATTGGTCTGTCCTTCTGCCCTTTGCATTTGGCCCCTCTGCAGGAGGCTCGGAGTTCAGGGTGAGCTTTAAAATGGAAATCAGTGTCTGGTTCACAGACTTTCTCCATACAGAAAGATGCAAAGCATCGTGAATGCAACACAAAAATAAAACACTTTTCACAACCATGAAACAAAAACAAAACCATACCATTACAACTTACTTTTCCTAATATTACCGAAAACAACTTAAGAAGTTAAGAGTATATCTCAATGTTGCATTGTACAATGTAGCAAGGTTTGTTGTGTGTAGCCTCTCCCTGATTTTTTTGATTAGGTATACATCTTTTCTTCACAGGGCTTTATTCTTAAAAACGCAATCTCCTAATGATGACAAGGTGATCTACATAAACTCTTGCGTACAAGAAATAACTGTATTTGTTGGAGTGCCAAATGTGTTTATTGGTTATTCCACAAGGGGTTTTCAGATACACTAAATTTAATTGTCACATCTTAATAAAGAGACTTTTTATTTGTGAGTGTTTATTTCTTAACGTTTAGCTCCTTTTAGCTGTAATTTGTGACTCCCAAAGTACGAGTAGAGGAACTGAACCAGCTCTTGGCTCTAATCATCCTGCAACTTCACCATCCAGACAGACACTTCTGAGCTCTCTCACCTCTCACGCTGTGTCTCGTTCTGGTGTTACAGGTTGCTCACTGCTGTTTCTGGATGTGCATATATCATATTTGTATACCAAAATATATAGAGATATAAATAGTATGTATATGGAAAGTTCATTGGTTCAGTCAAAGCCATAAGCACGTCTCTGACAATACTCAGAATCAGAGGGATGTTTATTGGGATAACGGGCACAGACTGTCTCCCCCGGGAAGGCGTTCATAGTGTTTTACTGTGTTCACACAAAGAGTTGTGTAACAAATGAAAAAAGAGAGCTTGAAAGAGTTCAAATCCAGCTCACTTTTCTACACAACCCCCCAAATCAGACAGCGGAAACTTGACGCTGTTCTTTAAAAAGTGGGTTCATTTAAACCCTGAAAATGCTGGATTGTAAACAGCAGGATCCAAGTACTGTAAACGTTTAGGATAATGAAGTCAGAAATGATATTGGGTAAAAATAAAACTACTGGTTAATGTGAGAAAAGCCATCTAGTGTAACAATCAACAAGCCAACATCTGACTGGCAGTTAAACAGCAGATAATATAGATTGTGTGGCACGAGCACTGAGTGTGAGGTCAATTCGCATTGTGTTTGAAAAGAGCGCCAAAGGGAATCCCATAGAGTCATTACGACCCATTAGGAAGAATCAGCGCAACAACATCCCTCCCTGTGTAGATTTCATTACTGCTGGTGATAAATGAAATATTGTAAATTAAGTAACCAAGATAATTAGCATTTTTTTATGTGACTACATAAATGTTAATGGTCCCACCCGGAGAACCTTTCACTGTCAGCCAGAACAAGAACATGTTGCTCTTTTCCACTCGCAGTAGTTCTGTGACGCGGAGATGAAGTCTCAGTGTACTACTCCCACATTTTAATTTCCGAATCCTTCCTCCTGGGCCTGCTTTCTGCTGTCTGGAAGGTTTTTCTATCACGAACGGAGACCGGGGCTTTACGGTTTTCAAGGTAATTGGTGTGTGGCTGTTTGAGTCTGTGGATGGAAATAATCGTAATGAATCATGATGTTATGGCTCGCTTTATGGACACTTATGCCCACGAGGATCTGCCTGTCAGGGCATCTTTGGTCCATGTGTCTCAAACGCAAGGAATTATCAAGCATTGGGTGTTTTTATTGTCCTTGTAATGCGCAGAATATTAGTTATGGAAGAAGTTTATTTCTGCATAATATATGATTTCAGCTATGACCTGATGAGTCCCGAAATCCCACAAATAAAGCGAGAAATCTTCACCGGCCTCGTTATTTCTCTTCTTTTTATTTCATCTTTCTTTCGGCCCATTATGATTTTCCTCGTTTCACTCTCTTTATCTTCCTCCAAGCTTTTGTTGACATAAGCAATTTATTCCCAGCTCCGATTCACAGACGAAATGTGTTCCAGAGGCATCAGACTGGTCATCATCTGAATACACTCATTTAGCATTTACATCCTTATTTCACACGGACATGGCAAAAAACTGCTGGATGCCCAACAATTAATGAGAAGGGCATGACTGATGTATAAATTAAATGTTGCAGAATTGATTTTGTTTTTAGTTTTGCAGAAATATATAAAAGGTCTTTGCTTCAGCCAACTGTGTTACGAGATAAGTGGTGTGTGGTGTTTGCCGCAATCGTCCATTGACACACCTTGAGTGGTAGGAAATGTATCAGACAGGGTATTTCAAGTAAAAAAGAATGTACTTTATAGCACTTTGCAAACAAAAGACTGCCACAGGCTGTAATAAAGATGAGTGGTATTTATTTCAGTGTAGGTGTAGGGTTTGCATGGTGTGTACTCAAATGAAGTGTCCGTTATGGATTCAAGACAATACAAGAAAACTACTTTTTACGGAATTATTTGGACTCACCATTTCGTCTTTTTAGTACCTGTAACACAGTAATATGACCATGCTCATTTGTCTTTCTCTAAATGCTTAAATCACGATGCTGACATGTGCACAGTAATGGCAAATCAATCAAGCCCAAATTAGATTTACTTGCCTGCGTGTGCAGAGGTACTACGCAAGCGACTCAAACAGACTGACATTGGTGAGTGCTTTCGCATCACACAGTTTAGAATCTTTCTTTTTTTTAATTGTAAAGGGAACAACAGCGTACGCAACTTCTATGTATTGGAGTAAAAAGCACAATATATCGCCAACCACCTTTTCTACTGCCACCTATCTGATGTGTCTGGAATTATCATTTGTATTTAGTTACACAATGTTGATTGGGTGACAAGAGTTGCGTAACAGGGGACGCTGTTCGTGCTCAGGGCAGGATTTTTTTCCTTGCACACATGGATGCCATTTGCACTTCAGGATTTTGACATTAATTTGCCTGGTATACGCTGCCCGCAGCAGGCCTTTTACGGGTGATGAATCCTTGATATATGATACTAACGGTACGCCAAACTCCTCTTAATATCCCCGGAGTCAACGAGTGATGAGTGGCTCCCGGCTACGCTGAATCAATTGGTACACTTCTAAAGGCAAATTAAAATTGAATATTTGAGAGGTTGAGAGATCACCAACATTATTATTCCTCCTGAGGGGAAGATGAATGCCTAGAGAGAACTTGGCAATCCGTCAAATACTTATGGAAATTTTTCACTTGGTGGGTCACTCATCCTTTTGGGCAGCTCATCGGCTCGGGAACACGAGGTTCTGTACAATGTGCAGTTGATATATTTCAGTCCGGATCAAAGCGGTGGCCTGATTGACCCAGGAACCAACCCTGTAAGTGCGTCTCACGACATTCCACATTGCCATCCAATTCAAAGATTTAAGTTTCCCAGCAGTTATGTATTGCTGCCAATTTCCCTGTTTTTAATCTATACAGCTAGAAAGAGTTTAAAATTACTGAAAATTGCTGGAGATATGGGCGTGTCCCTCCTTTTTTCTAATAATCAAACAGTTCCCATGGTTTTACTGACTTTCACCACTCTCATAGCACCATTCTGCAATGATCACTGTGATGGGGGGCAGCTAAAGGGACTGTAAAAAAAACAAATCCCTCAGGAGATGGTTAGCACTAATTAAGACCAGATCTTGTGTATCATATTATTGTTTCGCGTGCAATTGCTGAGTTAGTCGCTGAATTGCTTTGAAACTTTTCTGTTTCGTGATCCACATGATGTGGCCTTAAATTAGGAAACACCATTTAATGACAGGGGGCCCAGATGTCCATGTACACAACACTCTTTTAGGTCTTTAGATACCGAGGGTGTGGTGAATTAACTACACAAAAATCTGTCTTTGTCAAAGTTTTTCAGCAATAATAAAGATGTCTTTGTTGGCTCTGACTACAGAGTCATTCTCATACTCATTAGGGATGTGCGAGTGATGAGTGAATAGTTAGTAAATCCGCAGTCAAAAGTCTTAATTTCCAATAACTCGTTCACTGACAATTCACAACAACCTGCTCCTAAAAGCCTGGTGTGAGGAAAAGAAACCACTTTGCCTCGTGGCTCATTTAAATGCTTGCCTTCCTTGCCTTAAGTGGAAGGTCTGAGTCGGCCTGCACGAATCAGTAATTACCAGTCTAGAATTTCTAATTTTCTATTTCTCTGGTCAATCAAGATTCAATACAATCTTATTTAACAAGTTTTTTCCTGGAAATTCAACTTGGTTTAAGTGTTTAATTGCCACGGTGTGTGTTGGCCAGCTGGTTGCTGCTTGAGTTCGCTTCCAAAGCAAAGCTCACCCAACATTTGGTGCAAATTACCTTTAATTGATTACTTTATTTACTTGTGCGAGACAAATAGCACTTTCATTATGATTATGGAGGTTGCTTTACTGAGACAGAAGTAAAGCCTTTCCTTCCTTTCCTGCTCCCATTTTCTTTTTAGACTTTTTTGCTTGTTGACAGCTTAACCCTTTTGGTTAGTTTGTGGTTGAAATGATGTATTCACCGAGTGTGTTTTAAGTATATTACTAGTCTAAAGTCAATACACTCACTCAGCATAGTGTCTCTGCTCTATGCCGAATTGGTTGATGGCAGCTTAAGTTAGGTCAGTGCCATATAACAGTGTAAAGGTGTACTTTGGCACAGTGGAGCTTTCTAAATGCTAACATCAGCTTGAAACATCATCTGCTTTCTGGTCGACTTTGTTTCGTTTTCGCAAAACAAATTATTTATCTTCTACAGCACAGGAGTGGCTCCTTTTGGGGGTTCACACATAGGGGACCATGGAAAGAAAATACACAGGGTGTCTCTCATTTGAGCCCCTTTTTCGGGGGGCTGGTATGTGAAAATATTCCTTCCTCAATCCCTGGTGTCTCTCAACCCGATTCGGTCTACAATCTTGTCAGTGCTGGATCTTGGTGATATGATTTGCATGCCCCCTCCACCATCTAGCCTTCACTCTTTAGACGTGTTGCATCGCAGCGCTCTGAGATTCGGATCAGGAGGAAAAGACATCACTGAGACTGGTGCGGGAATGTAGGTCGGTCCCGATCCGTCAGTTGGAAGAGACCTTCATTCCAATGGAAGGAGAACAGACCATTTATCTTCTACAGCACAGGAGTGGCTCCTTTTGGGGGTTCACACATAGAGGACCATGGAAAGAAAATACACAGGGCGTCTCTCATTTGACAACTTTGTGTAAGTAAATGTTGAAGGAACGACGCTCCCCGATGATGCTCCCACACATCTTTTCTCACCGCAGTTCACCAAATGTCCATAACTGTCAATCACCGGTAACAGTCACCCGCCCTTTCACCCACTCACGATGATGGCTCCTCTCAAACGTCACTGTTTCTGTTGAATTTCCGACAACCTGATGAATAACTGTAGGGTGGATGTCATAATCGTGCAGGTGACCCTGAACTTGATTACATTACATTACATTACATGTCATTTAGCTGACGCTTTTATCCAAAGCGACTTACAATAAGTGCATTCAACCATAGGGTACAAACTCAGAAGAACAAGAGACAAGAAAGCGCAATTTCCTCAAATAAGCCAATTTACAGTGTAAAGGTGTACTTTGGCACAGTGGAGCTTTCTACTAAATGCTAACCTCAGCTTGAAACATCATCTGCTTTTTGGTCGACTTTGTTTCGTTTTCGCAAAACAAATTATTTTCTGTATGCTGTGTATACATGGGGTTGGTACATTTGAACCTTTTTTATTATATCCCTTTTTCGTTGTGAGGTACTGATTGGGGAGAATTGCCACTGTAATGATACTACTGTCAGTTCACTGTGGTGATACCATGTTCTACCCTGCAATTATTATGAATATCACTTTTATTGGCATCAGATACACTTGGAAGTCACATTGTGATTTCACACAGTTCTATAAAGGGTTTCCTGCTACAATATAAATACATCATTAGTTGATCCAAGTGTGTGTTGCACCTTCAAAACTAAATTGTCCCGATAAATATTTAATATATTTAAATAGGGTTTAGTTTCGGTGCTAAACTGCTCATGAATGGAGAGTAGAAGCTTCCCCAATCAGTGATGAATTTATTCACCTCTTACACTGAGAAGTTGTATTCCTTAAAGATAAAATTGCATGTCAATTGTGCAACCATGTGTAAGAAGTCCTATATGCCTATCCCAGAGGGTGACGGACGTTTTGATCCGGAGGGAAATATTGAACAGTCCATCTGCGCTATGCAACACGAATATGTCGGCATAATAGAAAAGGCCTTTGATCCATCATATGGCTTTGGTCCAAAATACTGCAGCTGTTTTCCTAGCGGCGAGTCTTGTTTGTGCGTGAATTCATTAGAACTTCATTGGCAACTCTTCAATCTGAGACCTGTTGGCACCTCCCAGCTTCCATTCCCCTTTTCTTTCATGTTTTTATTTCTTCGTTACCCCCGGGACATCGTTTTGTATATCACACTAAATATGATTGGGCTCCTTTTTAGGCAATGTACTGCTGTCAAAACCGGGAGGTAAATTGAACTGAAATGTGATTCGTCACATGTTTAGGTTAATGATTTTCTCCTGCATGGAACCAATAAGGGCCAGGTTCCCAAAATAGCTCTTGGCTGAGGCAAAGAGGAAATTGAATTATACTGGAAAGAGGGGACAAACCATTGTTTCTATAATGGGAACAGCTAAATATTTAGTTGTATCCCACATAAAAGCACAGTGTGCCAAAGCCTTGCAGAGCTCCTTCATATCAAAAGACAATTACCATTTGATAATTTATTTAAAATTGACTAATTTATGCGATCTGCAGTGTTTAAGACTCAGTATGTGTACCACTAAGACATTACCCTGTTCCTTTTTTTATTCCCTTTTGTACAAGTTCTTTAGTGGAAAGGTAATTTAGTTTGTGATTATTGTTGGATTAATGGGTTCAATAATTCCCTCCAAGATCGGACAGAGAAAAAAAAGATTAATCTCAAAGTGACGGATGAGCTAAGGAAATGATTAACTAGCTTGGCATTTGTGCGGTCTGGTGAAGGCCAGGTCAATAAAAAACCTGCATGCATACAGAGTTGAGGCCATAGAGAGACTGTATTTAGCCAATACTCGACTGTTGCCTTTATTTAGGACAACTTTCGGACGGTGGCTGAACATCAGGAGATTCTCTGATAAGGAAACAGCCAAACCACAGCTAGCTGTTGCTCATCATTTAATGTGGAGGACGGAAAGCTTTATCTCCTTGTATTAACCTCCCTCTACGTATATAAAAAATGAACCTCTAGAAAACACCCTTCTTCCTTTTGTATAGTTTCTGCTTCAACACATCCTTCCACCTGCCATTATCGGTAGATTCCTGCTCTTGTACCGGAAATCTTTGTCCTCTTCGACTTCCCACAGCCTTCCTGTTGTGATAACTGGTTCCAGTTTTCTCAGCGCGCTGGCAACAAGCCTCTATAGTCGTTTCCTTCAAATGAAACAAATGTCACCCTCTTACCCATAAACAGCACATCTTGCTTTTTTAAGGCAAGGTAGGGATTATAAGGGATGTGATTTCTTAATTCATTTTTAAGGCCATGCGCCGGATATATTTCACGCTTTCGTATCATCCTAGAATCCGAAGATGACGACTGAGACGATCACAGCAGGAGACTTTAAGATTAATGCCCGAAAGAGCTGTCGAACACGATTAGCTGAAGCGCTTGGGTGTGGGTGTGAAAGCCGATGTCGCCACAGTCCTTTCAGGTGTTGAGCAGCAAGAGCAAGAGATTGGAGGCTTCGCTTAGGTGATGTTAAAGAAAGCTTTGCATTATTTGGGAAAAGGCCGATCAGACTACACTCATTTGGACCTCAGTCAGCCTGTTCAAATGAGGGGCCAAGAAACCTTTTATTTCCCTGCAATATCTTTGATCTTACCTTGACATGAAGTAATCATATGTGTTCCACTTTCACAACACTGTTGTTGACTTGACACCTCACGTAACAATCCCATGAGAGTACAAAAGGTTTTCTAATGCATCCCTCTCCTCTTCCACAATAATCAAACACCCGGTGGGTTGCCGCCGGTTGTTGGTGTAAGAAGAGTGTTTTCGTTTGACGAGTTTGAGTGTGGGTGAAGACAACATGCCTCCCACAGAGCCCCTTTTTCGGGGGGCTGGTATGTGAAAATATTCCTTCCTCAATCCCTGGTGTCTCTCAACCCGATTCGGTCTACAATCTTGTCAGTGCTGGATCTTGGTGATATGATTTGCATGCCCCCTCCACCATCTAGCCTTCACTCTTTAGACGTGTTGCATCGCAGCGCTCTGAGATTCGGATCAGGAGGAAAAGACATCACTGAGACTGGTGCGGGAATGTAGGTCGGTCCCGATCCGTCAGTTGGAAGAGACCTTCATTCCAATGGAAGGAGAACAGACCATTTATCTTCTACAGCACAGGAGTGGCTCCTTTTGGGGGTTCACACATAGAGGACCATGGAAAGAAAATACACAGGGCGTCTCTCATTTGACAACTTTGTGTAAGTAAATGTTGAAGGAACGACGCTCCCCAATGATGCTCCCACACATCTTTTCTTACCGCAGTTCACCAAATGTCCATAACTGTCAATCACCGGTAACAGTCACCCGCCCTTTCACCCACTCACGATGATGGCTCCTCTCAAACGTCACTGTTTCCGTTGAATTTCCGACAACCTGATGAATAACTGTAGGGTGGATGTCATAATCGTGCAGGTGACCCTGAACTTGATTACATTACATTACATTACATGTCATTTAGCTGACGCTTTTATCCAAAGCAACTTACAATAAGTGCATCCAACCATAGGGTACAAACTCAGAAGAACAAGAGACAAGAAAGTGCAATTTCCTCAAATAAGCTAATTTACAATTTGCTATAGATAAGTGGCGTTACAAGTACAATTTAAGTGCTACAAGTGCTACACGATTGAAAATGTTTTACATTATCCCACATATTCCCTGAAATGCTCAAAGACCCATTGTTGTGTAAAAACACATGTTGAAAAAGAGTTTGTAACATAATAGTATGATGCCCGATCTCATAATGGGTATCGTTGTATAACATAAGTAATGTAGTTTGGCTGTATAATTAATATTTGGAGATATTACTATTATATAGTTAAATCTGTTCTTTCAGAGTTTTGCAGCTGGGGAACGTTGATTGACATTATGTAATGATATGTTCTTATTTACTGCAAAATTTCCCACTGGGGCAAATAGACAACAGGGGATGGACCCAAGTGCAGACAGACACGGGGAGCAGATGGCAAATTGTGATGTAAAAGCCAACAACCAGCAGAAAAGAAACAGGACTATAAATAAGGAAGAAACCAATCAGACAACAAGACACAGGTGGGCGGACATGAGGGCAGCCTGAAGGCTGATTGGTGGAACAGATCAATGCTGAGTAAGACTAATAGAGCAGAGGTGATCACAGAAAGAAAGGACCATAATCCACAAAGACAGGAAATCAAATACTGCAGGACACACGAGGCAGGGAATTTCAAACTAAAACAGGAAACAAACTAAATATTAAGTCTGAAGAACCCTTCTTTCACAGACCCAAGCAAGAATACAACATCAAAACGTTGGTGCTCAAATTGAATGGTAAGTTCAGCATCCACCACATGTCTCTCGACAGGCTCGCGGTTGGATTTTGAGTGCAACATAGTGTCAGAGTGAAAAATGTAATTCACTAAATGTCACAGTCTTGAGCTATTTTACTGTTGCAGCAGGCATTTTGAACAGCCACAGTGTTAATCCATGCTGACTGACTAAATATAAAGGACTATATGGAAAACCCACAAATCACAACAGAAAATTATAATTTGGTCATTGTCTCAAAATGGATCAAAGTCACACAGTATACCGTTTGGACCTGCTGTATGGAGTGCTGTATGATGTTTTTGAGAGAACTGTGTGTACAGTGGGGTACTGGTAAGCTGTTTATTACATGTTGCGAACCTCCATGCTCCTTTCATCTCCCACACCTTTCAATTTGCTCCATACCAGCAATCCCACGGAGGTCCTTTTCTCCAGCACCAACTCAGCACCTGTGTTCAAAGCAAGGGAGCCTGTTTTATTAGCACCTACATGAACATCCTCGATGTTGTTACAAAAGCAATTAAAGGCAAATAACCCTGTTTCATCCATTTGCACTCTGAAGGCCAAGTGTGGAAATAGAAGGCTGTTGAATTTTAACTGTTCAGCAACATTAAGAAAGGCTTGATGTTGAAATACCGGGCACATAATAAGGAAGCAGGAGCAGCTTATTGCACCAGCTATTCATTTGTTTTCTGAAAAGACAGTCAGATAGAGATAAAAATGAATTAGGACTATACTCTTACTTCACTTGTTAATTTACAATAATAGTGGCTAGTAATAATGCACACATGCTACTGTAAAGGAGGTTCATGGGAATAGCTGCTGAGCAAAATGAATAACAATATACATCAGTGAGTACATATTGGTATGCAGATGATTTGGTTTTGCACTTCCGGCCGTTTGCATGTGTGTGAAAAGGAGTGAGTAACACATTTAAGCCATTACCTTTGAGTAGAAGCAAACTATTTTGTTATTGATGCATCCAGGGAATCCTGCCTTTTATCAGATGCTTTGGCTTAAATGAGAACAAAGGTTTCTCAAACATTTTAGGCTACTCTATACTTCTGGCCCACTGAGTTCCAATCTAGAGGCAAATATTGAACTGGTGACACATCATTTTGAATATTCAGATTATTATTACGACATAAGAATGCAAGCATAATGTATTTTTATGGACTATTTAGAGACCCATCTGAACATAAAGAATTATCCCACTTTTTGCAACATTAGAGTGACGTAATCTACATCGATGCTTTAATAATCCAGTGATATTTTATACATTATTTACAATCAGCCTTTTTGTACTACAAATCATATTTCATGACAATAATAGCCACTACTACTTTAGTAGGATTCCGGGTGCACTACTTTTAGTTGTAACAGGGTTTCTGATACTGCAACTTGTCCACGACTAACAGGGTAGTTTTTAATAGTTTTTTTTTCACGGGTTTTACGGTACCCACCATGCAAAGTGCGCCTCGGGGAGAGCGCGCGGTGTTACGGTAATGCGCAGCTCCCTTAAATGTGTCCGTTGCTCCGGGGTCTGTGAAAGCACGGAGCGCACCGCTGCGACGCCTCTCGGTCCACGCGGGTTCACAATCTCTCCGGTAACCTGCCAACGTTACAGCCCGAAGACCTGAAAACCTGAAGACCACCCCACGACCCGCTGTAAGTGACACGCGTCTACCGTGGTCTTCGACAAGGAGCGCATTTTATTTTACTTTAAACGCGCTTCGAGTTGTGTGTGTGTTTTCTACTCAAATAAGTCATGTCGCTTTTTCGTTTTTGTGTGTGTTGCTTTTTTTTGAAGATTTATTTGGATGGAATCAAATGTCTTTGTAATATTAACGCTGGCTAGTTTGTGTGAAAGGGTTAGAAAAGCTGGAGAGGCGAAGTTGAGCGTGCTGGACGGCTCTGAGCAGCGAGGGAAAACAACATGACATTATTTCCCTTCCATGTCATTTTAAAGTTAAAAGTCCGTTTCAAATTTAAGCCCCTTGATTTCTTAATAAAAGGTTTATGTGTAACCGTATTAACGGCTGAGCCGCTTCACCCTGTGACCGTGAAGTTATTTCAGCAGTACGAGGTTAACATCGATGAGGAAATATTCCAGATGACCCAGCCGAGTGGATCTTACTTTATTTCATCAATACATGTGTAGTTTCTATCGTTTAAGGGAATAGTTTAACGTGGTTGAATAATTACCTAATTAGTGCCGCACCTGATGATTCCATATTTAAAAAAAAAAAAGAAAATATTTAATGTATGGATTTAAGAAATGGAGTAGACCTCCACAGTTGCGATCAGTAATGTTCACATAAATGTGATGGGAGGTTGTTTCCTCTGAAGCTGCAATTGAGCTTTGGTGCAGTGATGAGAGGAGGCTGACAGCTCAGGCAATGATCTGCTGCTCTTTCCTAGGAGAGGTGGGTCACGTGTGAGAGTCGTCTCAAACGCTCCTCAGCTCAGGATCTTGGTGTGTTGTTCGCAGTGTTTTGTCACTGTTGACGACGACGACTTGTATCCTACAGTTGAGCAATCTGCAGGGTTCCTGCTATGATTCACTGGATTACTGAAATGTCAGTTTAACAGTTCTACTGAATTTTTTTTTGTTTTTATAAATGTTTTTCCTTCAAAACGACACTGCTGCATTAGGCGGGCTCGGGCCAATTTACATTCCTTCTATCGCAAAGTGGGGATAAAAATACTGATGTTGCAGGAGACGGATGAGAGCTATTTTTACCCCCTCTCCCCAGCACGAGGCCTTTTTAAGTATCTGATTTGGTCCCTTTTGTGGATCGAGCCTTATTCACATGGCAGCAGTTGCACCATTTCTTTTGCAAATTGCCTTGCAATTAGGAATCAACATGGCGTTGAGGCTCTGTGGGCAGGTGGGGGCGGTTCTGACTGTGTGAGGAAACCGGACCGATGAAACGAGGCATCCTCATCTGTTCAGTGAGTTTTCAGCCTCTTTGAAAATGAATAAAATCTATATTGATATATTTTCATTGTTAGTTGAACCCTACCGTCTGAACGCCTGAGTGGCTCTGGTAAGTAGGTCAGGTCTGGTCTGGCGGTGACCTTTCCAGACTGTTTTCCTCCCTGTGACTGCAGGATATGGTCACCTAGCTGCGAGCATTTCTCTCCAGGCTGAAGGGCGGCACGGGTCGCTGTGTTACCTAATGGTGGCACACGCTGCCTTGCAACGGTCTCGCCAATGGAAATATTTGACGCGACCGGCCCATCCGAGGGCACGGATCCACTGCAGAGTATCTGTTGTTGGAAATGGCCGTTCCATATTAACCCTAACTCACAAAAAAACCTGCTGAAGTGAGCTTTTTTTTTTTTTTTTTTTTTGCAATTGCGTTTTTTTCGAAGCCTCCTTGTGCACAACACCGAACTGAATAGAGTTGATCTGGTCTCAATGGAGCTGTGAAGCTGAAGATGTCCTTAGAGACTTTAGCAGTAGCTTCTGCAGATTGTTGTGTGTGTGTGTCATTGTAGATTTGAATGAAGGGGCTCTGAAGCGGCAGCATCACACAGCACAGCCCTACAGTCCCACAGGTCCTGCACACACTGTTGGCACGCTGCGTATCAAAGCAGATGGTGCCCCCCCCCCCCCCATTTTTTTTAAACTCCTGAATGATTCATTAACGTTTGTATTCATAATGCACTCCCAATTCTACAACAAACTTGTGAGTATTATTCACGTATTTTTATTTTGTTGTATGCCGCTGACAGTGCGAGGGTAGAATTCACACCGCCCGAGGCCTTTGTCCTCACATAGAAATCCCTTCGTGCTACTTCGTCTAATCTCTTAACAGTGGCCGTGAAGGATCTTTTATCTCATGATTTTATTCACTGATACTTGAAAGATTTTCTTTTTATGCTCAAGGATGTCTTGTAGGGACTTTTTGATATTTGTCACTAGATTTAAACAGATTTGCCTCCGCAAAATGGTTGGAGCTATATTTTGCATTTCTGCATGTTGTGATGGCTTTCTTCCTGGCATCTTCTTTTATTTTCCTATAGTCCTGTTGCGGCGGTGGGTTTGCAATAGGCTTTTACAACGAGACCCCAGCAGATGTGTTGTATTCCAGTGGACAAGATTAGAGAAGCTAAGGAGACCATATGTTGCTTTGCAGATTTCAATGATTGGCTGCTCAAGTCATTGATTACATCTGGTGAAGACAGGAAAGCAATTCAGTGGAGTGGTGTCAAAACACTGGACTATTTCTGTGTATATTTGGCAAGTAATTTCCCCCAGGAGCGGTCTGCATAAACCCGGCAAAATCTCATTTTGGATGCATTATCTTTTGATGAGCGCCTCACTTCATATTGTAATACAGCGTGGCGCCACCTTTTGTTTGACCTGCTTGCGTCCTCTTTTGTTGGCTCAAAATATTGCTGTGGCTTTTTTTGGTTTTAGTTATTTTACAGAAAAGATTCTTTTCAGTTATTAAAACATGCCACTATTTTCACTTAACAGGAACTTTTTAGAGGCCTCTGGGGGACATTGGGAAGCAGCACCAACATCATCATTTGTGCCTAGCATCAAGGAGGAAAGTCCCCAGCTACTAGAATCCGTTTTCAGTAAGTAATAGTTTTTATTTAACTGATTTGTGATAGTTTATCAGTCGGATGGCCTGTGGCTGAAATGAGGAATGTGCTGGTCAGCTGTCCAGAGAGCTACGCTGTGTGGACTGGTTGTTTGAAGCCAGTATGTATTCACGCTCACAGGGGAGCATTGTAATCGTATTTGGCTCTGCGTGGGCGTGCGGGCAAAAAAAAATGTAATATGATTTCACATTTCCCCTTTTTAACATTTGCACACAAGTCACCTTTTCAGTTCTCCTCAGCGTCGCTCGTACATCACGTCTACAATTCTCAGGCCTGGTGCAGTGTGTCTGCTTAGATGACCTCCCGGCCGCCGTGCACTGTAAGGACTGAATACTGACGTGGAGAGTTGAGGCGGCGACGTTATCTTTCCATAGGTTCCGGTAACCCCCCCCACCCCGCAAAGCCACCCCAATGCACAAAGAACAAAGCACAACTATATTTTGTAAAAGAAGCAATCATTTTACTCTCAAATATTTTTATGCAACGATGGATTTCACAAACTATAAATTGTAGAGTTGTGAACTTTTTCTTTTTCTCTCCTTAGAAATAAACACGTTCAGGGTATATTCCTCTTGTTAACTTATGGGCATTCAGTCCTGTTATCCACTCACTGATGACAGCAGCAGTTTATCGCTGAACCTTTTGGCTCCTACTGCACTCACTGTTTGCGTGGTAGTAGTTCACTGCAATACCAAGCATTGAACATGCCAGAGGTTTCTTCACTAAACTGTCATAACGGACTGTAATAGAGCCCTAATCACTTTGGTAATGATAACATAACAAATGTGATATTTGAGTAATGTAGAACTCATTTCACCTTTTGGTTGTTTATTCGATTAGTCATTTGGACTTCAAAATGTCAGCATGCAGTTAAATGTCTTGCACCAGAGCCTAAGCAGACATAATCGCATTGATTGTACGTCCCTGTTGGACTGTTTAGTTGGCTAAAAGAAGCAATTTGCGAGCACGGGCTGAGAATGTTAAAGCCAGAGGATGCTGCCATTACTGCTTGAAAAAAAAAAAAAACGACGTAATGATGAACGGATTATCAAGATTGTTGCTAATTGGTTTTCTGTCAAATCAAACGGGTAATCTGGTTTTCAGGTGTTCTGAGGAATGCATGCAGGGAAATAAGCAAAGAGCAAAACCAGAAGTTGGTGTAAATTGACACATATTGTTGACTAATGCATTCAGCAGCAGCTTGTAGTCACTTGGCCCAACATTCTGTTCAACGTTCTGCAGCAAAACTTTAGCATCGTTGCACAGGATGTGTTGTTCCTACCTGTAGAGCGCTTGCTGTTCAGTTATTGTTCAGCGTTAGTTTAGAATCAACTGGTCTTTTTACCAAATCTGGCCATATGCCTAAACAACTCTGTTGCCAATCCTCCACAGCAGTATCCCTGTAACTGTTAATCGGGCCGTAGACACAAATCCAAGCTTTTAGATGTTTACTTCTTTAATCTAGATCGGCCATCCTTTCCAGGCTTATGCCACTAGCAAGGGTTGATTCCCTTATTTGTTTCTCTGTGAACGCAGCCGTGCCCTCGTGGCATTTGCGGTGCTCGGTAGAACCCTGATTAGCAACCAGTGTGGGTGTTTCCACATTCACCAAGAGGCGACGTTGGCATATGTGAAGATAAGGTAGAATTGAGTGTGACCGAACTTTGCAGTAATGGCCCTGTGGTTGATAAGACCTGTTTTTTTATTTTTATATCAGAGCAAACATCAAGTACATAAACCCATTATTCAGAAACGCCTTTTTGTTGTTTTGCTTCTTGTGCGCTGCTGAGCTGATTCAGCCCCCAATTGGAGTGACAAGTTGTCTGACCGGTTTCTTCTGGTATCCTGCGGTTTTGCATCAATCTGTTGTTTTTTCTTTTTTAAGAGTAAAAATGCGATATCCCTGCATAAAACAAACTGAGACTGACAAACTGCGACTTTAATCAGACCTGTCTGGCTACTGGATAAGTGGGCCGTGTTTACTACTCCGGGTGCGCTGCAGGCCACATTCCACCTCGTGAACAAGGACGCAACATTTCCCTGAGACCTAACGACGTCTCAATAGAAATGGCTGGACCTTTTGTTGAAACCTGATATGTTTTGCACAATGCCCTGCCGCCCAACAACAATCTCCAGACCACTTCTGCTGTGCACAGGCCGACGTTGAATGGCATGCCGTTCCATTGCAATTGAAATAATGAGTGCTTTGCATTTTCCGCAGACGCGAAGAAGGTTAAACGTTCGGAGACTGCCGTGCGATGTTCAAAGTATGGATTTTCTGTCCCGGAGAACCTTTTTATTATTTGCTCTGTCTGCCGTGTGGGAGAGTGATGGACACGCCAATCGTCTGAATGGTAACAAGATGGCTACGTGCGTGTGTTGGTGCGGCTGCATGCGTGTGCGTTGCACTGTTTGCGGAAGACGCTCTGCTTACTGATGAGGGGGAATCGATTTCAAGTGCTTCTGTCGTTGCGTCAGAGGCGAGTTCGCCCCGAAACAATGGCGGTCTCTCGTAAATCTCTATCATCAGCGATGTCTACACGTTAAAGAGAGTTCTCTCTGATAGAATAAGACACGTGAGAAACTGATGTAAGAAGTAGATCACAAAGCAGCGGCACACCTGCTGCACCAGCTGAGATGACACACGCAGGCTGAAAAGCTTCTTTTTTTTTTTTTTCTCCCAGGCTCCTGCTCTCTATTCTACACCGTTGTTTCTTAGGCTATTTAACGTTTGTATTGTACTTTATAATGTCACAGATAGGTAAGTTGCCCAATCCATTAATAACTAAGCTGCTTGGAAAGCCTGACCGAGGTAGCGCTTCCCTGGTAATCATTGTCCCGTTTCTTGTTTTTCATGTCTGTATTCGTCGCTCTTGCAGTGGGAGCTGTAGAACGAGGCGATTTGTCACACTGGTCAACCAGCAAATGAAAGGTCAACGTCACCCAAGTTGCTCTTGGAACAAACAACTTTTAAATGACTTCAGGAAGAAGTTGTTTTGAATTGCTTAACCATCAAGCAGCATGGTGTTTGGATAAAAGATGAGAGAGAAATGGAAGGGGATATATTTCTGGCCCGATTTCTTAAAACGTAACCATTACTGTTACCGTGGGAACCCTCCTGTTTGCTCATTTGCACTTTATAGCCAGTAGAAGTGTAATGGTGTGCCTATTGCTGTGTAAACGTGTGCGTACCACTATCATCCCCGGAATAATGAGCGTATGATCCGCGGTGCATGACGAGCTCTCTCATGTCATGGGGAGAACATTAGTAAAAAGCAAATACTTAATGAAATTGACATCTTACTACATGGCATTAATACTGATATCATGTAGGGTGTTTCTCTCTTTGACCTTTTGCCTAGAAATAACTTCCACGTGAAGAAATCTTAAAGTGACGCAGTTGGGAGTAGTCCTCGTCATCCAGCGGGGCTGCCTAGCAACCAGAGAGCTTTCATCGTGGAAGACGAGCCGCGGGAGAAGGAGTGGGGAGGCCTGAGATAGTCTTATTGGGACACGTCTGGAATCAATAATCCGTTGAAAAGTTTATTGTGAAAGACTCTAGACGGTTTTCCTGGGTAGGACGTAATGGAAAAAGATGCATCTCTTATGTGTTTAATTACTGCAGCTTGTCTATTCATTAAGAGAAAGCATTTCCCCTCTGATGCTGTTGGGCAGGATGCTCCAGGAGAAAGCTGTCTTTTGATTTAACATTCAATCAGTGACAGGGAGAGTAAAGTAATTGCCTACTGTGGCTTTCCCAAAGAACGCCGAAAATATGTCTGCTCTACTTTTAATAAATGCAGAAAATCACATTGAATCTTGAGTTCTTCAGCAAAACGGTCGACAAGATTGGCGAGGCAGAAGAATAAAGACAGGAAAGTAAAAAAGCTGGCATACAGTTGAAAAGGAGCACTAACATGACTGCTTGCATTTTTAATACTAATGTATTTATATATATATATATATATATATAAACTAGTGGTTTTCGTATCGACGTACATCAAACCCAGATTTTAAGATCAGAAGACCTCGACCAATTGTGCAATTCTCTTTAATCCTTCAAAATAAATGTACCCACATGAAGCCAAGTGTGCAGTGCCTTTTAAAAAAAAAAAAAAATTTTTTTTTTTATGAAACTGACAAGTAACCATTTTTCCCGACAATTTATAGACTAATCTAGCAGCTGCTTGGCAGTGTTTCCTCAAGGACCTTTTTTTTCCA
Organism: Gasterosteus aculeatus; assembly: GCF_964276395.1. Classification (NCBI taxonomy): domain Eukaryota; kingdom Metazoa; phylum Chordata; class Actinopteri; order Perciformes; family Gasterosteidae; genus Gasterosteus; species Gasterosteus aculeatus. Next base: position 14,457,376 of record NC_135698.1, read on the forward strand.
GCAGCTGTGCCCTTTTTGGATTTGTGTCAAATTATAAAAAAAGGACAATGCGCCGCCGTTGTGTGTTTAGCATGAAAAGAGCTTTAGACGCACTTGTACAGTTGTAGATGTGAAGTTATGTCGATTTTAAATGAGACTTCTTGCCTCCATCTTACTCTTGTCCTTCTACTCTGCATCTCATAATTCCCCATCACACCCGTTTACCTGCTGCTGTCTCACGATGGAATACATGAAGTAAACCACCTACAAACATCCGATAACTCATTTTTCACACACAGCTGATAAAATACCAGACCATTATCCAGCTAATCTGATTCCTCATGACATCATCTGCCTTTCCCTTCCACACTAACCAGTTTACCAAATCCAAGTTTTGGACGTCGAGCTTCGTGCACAAAGATTTACAAGGATCTCATTGTGGAAGAAATGTGGTCCGGCAACACTGGCCAGAAATGACACACATATTCTAAAATTAAACACAGTGTAATTATACTAACATTTCTGTGAGATGCGTGATGAAGATGTGCAGAAACGTGTGTTGAATCCATGTGAATAGTATCATTAAAATAAATTGAAGATTAATTGATGCCCCTAATGTTTAGTTCAGCACTCAACTGGCAAACCCTACTTAGGGAAATCTCCCCATGAATTTGATCCAATCTGCTAACTTCTTCTGAACGACCAATAACCCACTGCTGAAGCATGTTTATTCTGTTTGGGGATATTTCCATTTAGCAGCTGTGCTGTTTGATGCATTCATGGGAAACACTGCTGTGAATTCCAAATGTCATTACCCTTTTCAAAATGTCATTACCCGTTGCAATCTACTTATTAAGCAGCTACTCGTGTTGTACATCCAAAACAACCCTGTAACCACAATTATTCTGTTGTACGCTAATGCAAAATTTGTTTTTCAGGAAGTAATAAGTCAGATTTGTTCCCCCACACTGTTCAATAAAGTATAATTAGCCTTATTCTGCAAAGTGTAGTAGAACCAAATGTTTTACTCTGATGGGTTGTGTGCGTTCATGGGGACCCTTGAATAGTGCTTAATCATCTCCTGTAAGATGCCATTAGCACTGATGGGAAAATAATTGGGTGCACAAAGTTTCTACTCCACTAATAAGCCTTTCTTCTGCACCATTAAAGCCTGTCTCAATGGTCACTTAATTATGCTTTGCCTGGAACAACAAGTGTTTGACGTATGCTGTTTCCTCATGCCTGTGACTCGACTTCTGTTAATATGTTCTAACTTCAAACTGAGTCGGATCCCTTGTACGATCTTTCGCGAGGTGGCGCTTTATGCTGTTGAATTGCAATGTGTTCTACTGGCAGGGAGGTTCTATATACATTTTTTTTTTTTTTTTTTCCCCACCGAATTAATTTATTTCAACTTTATAGCATCTCTCTGAATAAATACAACACACCACAGCTTCTAGTATGATCATACACTTGTATACAACTATTGTTTTATAACAAATTCCTCTGCTTTATAAACCTAATATTTACAGCGTGCCCTAAAATGATATTCCATGTGCAGTAATATGCCACTGCGGAGGAAGCCACAATAACCCAAATTGTTAGTCACTACACTGTAATTACATGCGTAGCCATGATTACTGTTTGACATGTACCAGTGCGGTACAGCGCACTTCAAGCCTTTTTGTCGGCGTGCACATCGGAATGAGAGACCTCATTCTCGTCCTCTCTTATTGTTGCAATGGATTTGCGATGAGCTCTGATGGGTTCTGCTCCTTTCGAAGAGATACACCCCCCCCCCTGCGCCTTCCCAGTGTGTGCAAGTGTCGGCTCTGCTTTACCTCAGCTCCTCGTTGCTGCTCTTGCGTGTGTTTGGCGGTGAGCCTGCCGTGTCGAAATGACCATAGATGGAAAGAAAACCCAACGATCACTGCCAGTGATCGTTGGGTTTTTCCATAAGGGATGATTTTCATGTTGGCCTTTTTTTTTTTTTTTTTTTTTTTAATTGAGTTTCCATATTCATTATATAATCTAATCTCAAGAGTCTAACAAAATCTATGGATATTTTTACATCATACTTTAAATGAAATCTCCTTTATAGCAACCTTTCCAGTTTCATTCACATTGATTCTGAAGGCTTTTGTTTAAGTCGTTTGTTTCAATTTATTTAGAACTTCTTTTTTTATTTTCTGGATTTGTTTGGTCTACGAACGGTATTTTCTGATTCATTGAGTGATGCTAAATGGAAACCAGAGGTGTGAACCTGGCTTTGTCTATTGTTAATATTTCTTTTCAGGAGATGTAAATGTGATCACAATAATAATTTCAGAAAGTTTGTAATCCATTTTGACGATGCTCAATCCAGACACTTGTCTGAGTCCTTTTGATTTATAGTAATTGATTCATGAAGGAATCCTTGTAGTGCACACAAAGAAAGGCCACTGCAGCTCAGCGGGACTGCTGTAATTTGAACTCTGGCATTATCTACCATCCCCACAGCAGAGCTCAATGCTTGAAATTGTTGTCCATGAATGCAAATTTATGGGTGCTATATCACTTTCTGAGGATCTCTAATTCTGTTGAATTGCCAAAACAGGGTTTTCCCCCCTAAACCTGTAGTGTTAACATCCTGCAGTGACTAATGCGATTCTCTGCTTTGTACGTTATTATGACTCCCAAAAGATCTTCAAAAAACAGCGGAGGAACTCTCTTGCTTAATCACGTTGGAGTAACTCTGTCAACGAGAGGGTAATTTGCCTCAGTTTGCCGCGGCGTAATAACAGAATATTAGGAGGGGAAACTCCCAAATCCCAGGATTCATTAGTACAAGTTCATTCCATGGTGGCCGTCCCGAGGTGTTTAAAGGGCATTAATCTGTTGGCCGTGGCACAATAATCCATTGGTGGTGCTGGCTGAGTTCTGAGTGCGAGCACAGATCTCATGAGTTGGATGGGGGGGGGCGGTTTGCATCGGTGGCCTGTTCAGACTCCGAGTAGGAATTCATTGCCTCCACCTTTTTGTCCTTCTTTTTTTTTTTTTTTTTTGTTTATCGGAAGCTGTCGTGAGCGCCTCTCTTTGCGTTGTTCCATTTTCTCTGCTCCTTCGCTGAACCTCATTTCTGATTTCCACCACATCAGAAAGGTCAGCCTCATGTTAGAAACGTTAAAATAAAGTTTAACTTTTTATACAAGCGGGGGCCAACAGGGATGCCCGACACCACGTCGAGCTAAAAGATGCCAGTTTGTCCCGCTGTTCTCGTTGTGGCTCTGCACGACGTAGAAAAAGACCAAAAAAAACGTCTCTTTAAGCATTTCCTGGACGCATTGGGAGTGACGGGTCGCGTAGTGAGACGTGAAAGGTTACGTTGACCTGGAATGACGATTTTCACAGCGTTACTAAATGAAAAGGATGGTCTGAGCCAGCTTTGTGCAGCGTACCCGGAATGTCCGTACCAACGATGCTTTGTAGATGCAGAGATTTCTCTGGATAAGTGGAAAGAGGAAATGTTGCCGTGGGCATTTGTGCCACATTAAGTGGCTGAATGCTTCTGAAAAAGCGCTCTGGTCTTGCAACTCGCGCCTCGCCAGCAGTCGGGGAGGCTTGTTCTGCATCAGCAGGAGGACGACACAAACAAGTCACTCTTTTTGACATCCGGAATCTGCTTGATGTTACGCCGTCGGGGGACTGGATCGTCCTGTCGTCGGCTTAACGGGATCCTATGCTGAAGCTCCAGGATCCCTCGGGCTCCCGGATGAATCCATATGATTAAGACCAACCGCTCCAGGTAATGCATCACTCGGGTCGGCGTGGTTAGGCGCTGCCCCAAAGGGCAGGCTGTTCATGGAGCACGCGCTTGTTTCAAGCGTCTGTTGTGGAGAAGTGTTGTTTTGTGCGTTATACTCCTCTGGCAGTTCATATTGCTGCTAGATATCCCCAAAAACTTGGTGTGAAATAAGAACTGTGGGCAACTGTGTCTTGTGTTTAATTATAGAGTAGACGAGTTGTGCTAGCTGCAGAGTCTGCCGTCTTATTTTGAGTAACACATTTGTTCAGTTACTCCGCCACACCCACACTGCTTTTGTTGATTTGATACCGTTATATTCTCTTTTTTCAAATTGTCTTTCTTGTCACTTACCAGAGATCTTGGCGAGCTTCCTGCCGTGTTTATTGGCTTTCCTCTTCAACCCCACATGTTTTGTCACAAAGAATATTGTTGTTGTTTTTTCTCATTGTACTGTGGTCTCAGGTTATGATTCATTGTTCAGGTGGACTAAGCTGTTCTCTTCTCTCACACACACACACACACACACAAATTCATTTTAAAATCCTCTTCTTTGAGGCGATTTCCCCTCCGTGTGTCTCCATTTAAGAAATAAATGCATTGATATTCCGTACATGCACAATCACCCTGAAGAACAGGAATCCGCGCCATGCAAGTCTCATAGGTGGGAAAACCGCCTCTTGGGGTTTCTGTGTATGGATGTTTCATTTATTTTCTACTTGCTACCTGAACTATTTTAAAATAAACCATACCGCCACTGTGTATCGAGCTCCTGTTCCTCTGCAAACCATCTGTACAACACCTCGATGAATGTTGACATTGTAAACTGGGGAGCTTGAACATGGAGGCCCTGCTGTCTCCGGTGCGCTCTCACTAATTCACTTTGATCCGCTCTATCAATAACGAATTGTTTTACGCAAGTCGTAGCGTTTTCCAGACGAGATGTGGTTTGATTTGCAAATATGTACGTTGCCGTTCTTATGGTGGGAGTGTATATACATTACCAGCCAGTTTTTTACTTTTAAAGTGTTTTATGCATTTATGCAGTGTTTTATTCATTAGGAAACCATGTGTTCTCTCCAGCTGAACAGAAATCAAAGAAACTTAAATGACTGTAAAATACAACTTCAATCTGCAAGGAAAACGACAGCAGACACCTAGTCTTAAAAAGTAGTTTCAATTGTAAAGATGCTTTTAATAATTACGAAGTGATTGCTACATCAGTTGCTAGGCAACCGTCAGCATTATTGGCAAGTGGAGAAGCCCTGGTAAGGAGATGTTAAATGGAAAGACATGCGATGGGATGTTATGTGCGGAGAAATGTGTGATGTGCCATTGCATGCAGAGTGCCGTGTCCTTTTTTTGTGCTTTATCACAGATTTTGGTGGAAAATGCAGATTTAGGAGGCCAGAATGCTGTTGCTGTTTTACATAATTTACAGCGAGATCATTTTTCTTACTGTCAACTAAGCCTCGTTATGTGTTGACGAAAGCAGGGAGGGTGATTAACCTGTTAACTTCTCCGGAGGTGGTTGCTTTTTCATGCATGTAATGAGGAAGGAAAGGAAGGTAGAATGTAGGGTTGAACATCATTTTATCTTTGTGTAGATGCATAGGCAATGTCTAATGACTACTATTTCTGTCAAATTGGGTAACTTGTTTAGAAAAGAGTGCCATTGGTTTTCTTTCCCCTGTAAAGTTATTCAGCCCATCAACAGCTGTGAGAATTAAGTGCCTGTATGAGTACCAAAGTTTCCCTTTCTAATTTCTTCTTTGAACTGTAATGTGGGGCTTTTTCTTGCTGATAGTTGGAGAAAGGGGAAAGCTTGGCACCTCGTGCAATGTGTGGGAGTCGAAGTAGAAGGTTTTAAAAACACATGCTGTGTAACCCCTCACTGACCTGCCAACACTGGGGATATGGTTAAATGTTGCTGTATGTATAGCAGAGACAAATGTGCTCAGAGGAGTGCCCTTTCTGCTGGCCGTCCCAGGCAATGCATGCAACGCATCTGCAATGTAATGCGGATCAACTCACTGGTGTGGCGTTCCAATTGAGCATCTATTAAAACTGTACCGCCTCAGAAACAACATTATATTTAAAATCCATAGCGCTGACTGAGCCATCAATGAAATGCAATATATCTCCTGTAATTTGTTTTGGAGAGCTTTTAGTGTGTAGCTGTTACGCTTATGTGCCTCTAACTGGGACGACGTGTTTTTAACTGGTGGGAAACGGAGCACTTTGTTTTATATTCTGTGTGTGTGTGTGTGTGTGTGTGTGTGTGTGTGTGTCTCCTTTCCTGGGGCCAATGATCTCTGTTCACGCTGGTGTCCACTCACTTGACCAACTAGTTCAATAATTCTTCTTTTTTTTACCTCCTCTTGAACCACGGAGGAGGCTACGCTACATGCTTGTACTGCCGAGTCGCTGATTATCTCTATTGGACCACCGCTCGTCCCCGTTGAATCCACAGGTGCGCTTCATTAACGCGGATCAATAGAAGCACTGCAGCGGATCCCGCTGTCACAGTGTGCAGCCAACAAAGGCAGAAAAATAAACGCATGTTAATGTTCAGCATTTACTGTTCGGTTCACTGAAGTGCTTGGTAATGGGCTGGATCCATTAACGAATCAAAAGGCTCAAATGTCTTCAACTAAAAGCGATTGAGACTGCGCAAGTCGCAATTTTGTTATAATTTTAAAAAGTATTTGTTACTACTTCAAATCTAACAAAGGTGGCCAGCTGTGCAGCAGTGTTGCATTTTTTTTTTATTTTTTTAATCAAAGCAGCATGTGGGGATAAAAAGAAGTTTTGCTGAGAGCTTAAAGCTGGAAACTGACAATTCAAGGAAAATTAAATTGAGTAAAAAAACAAGTGAAACATTCATTGTTCTATATAGCATAACGATGGCCAATATGGAAACTGTGGCACAGACAGTCAAGCTGCATTTACCTGTGTTTGTGTGCACAGCAATTACCTGTGCAGTGATCCATTGGCTCTTTGAGCCGCCCCCCTCCCTACGTCTGATGGCTTCCTGGCAGATGTAGGATGTCTGGCTCCTGCCTCCAGTCTGACTTTAAGAGGAAGGTTTTATGGGTGGCCTGTGATTGCTTCACTCATGTTATGTCATTGTGTTGCGTAAGTCAAGTCCTCAAGGAGATTATTTGTACACTGGTAGATATTTCTTCCCGCCTTGCTGTGGAGACATGTCTTTTCCAGAGTGAGCGGTATTTCGGAGGGAAAAGCTCAGAAATTTATGTTTCTGTATAAAAAAAGTGTATACATTTTCGTAATCTAACAATTCTGCCGCCCTTGCCTCCTGAACAACTGTGCACCTCTCTTTCCATCTCTTTTGTCAGGTGTGTGCGCCATGGCATCTAAACCTCACGCTCCTCTGATGAAGAAGCACAGTCAGACAGACCTGATCAGCCGCCTGAAGAGCCGCAAGATCCTTGGCGTCGGCGGCGAGGATGATGACGGTGAAGTGCACCGCTCAAAGGTCTGATTGAGTCGCATGATTTTGTATTCATGTCATTTTTATCTAATATGTGCAGTGACAGCAGATGCAGATAGCCAGTGGATTGGTGTTCAATCAGTCCCATTGATCACATCGGTGTCCTGACAAAAGCCACTCAACCACAGGCATTCATTAACCCTGAGCAGAGCTATGGATTGCTTTTTTAAAAGCCACAATATGCTGCTAATTTTCTCATCAGTCCCCTCGTGCATTTGCTGTTTATGCCTCAGAGGATCTAGATCACGTAATCCCACGAGCTCCCGCAGCTCCACTGAGATGTGACTGGCTCCCGAGAGGCTCTCGCTGCCCTTTTTTGCATATCGTGTATTCTATTCCTGCCTCGTATAGACGGTGCACACCCAAACCCTGAAGGCACAAATGCCGGTTCATGCAATGAGACTTTAAAGCTGTTCTGTTTCTGTGTTCGGGCACATCAGTCTGCACAGTTGCAGACTCCCCGTAATGTCTTGTTCCATTTCACAAGATTCACAGACTTATTTATTTTTAATCAGATAGCCTTTAAACGACCATAGGCAGAGCTGACTGTTCCTCACTGAAACATTAATCAGGCGCGTCCCAGTAGGGAGCAAGCATACGGTGGTGCCTCATAGAAAGAGGAGGGGGGGGCGACGACGTCTCCTCCGAAGCTTAGCGTTTTTCTCTCTCAATGTTTTAGCAAGGTGGCTAACCCGGGCATCTGCCACTTGGATCACTTTCACCTCTTACTTACTGGTGGAGAAAAACCTCCATGGCAGTAAATTCGTTTGAGCGGGTCACCCTGGTCAGACGCAGGTTGTATTGATTGAAAGGTGATCCAGCAGTAGCTGGATAGGTGTCCCTGTTTTTTCAATGGGCTGCAGTGACTGGTTGAATTTCTCCTTCCCGCGAGTGATTTGCAGTGAGCGATCCTCTGGATCCGACGTTTAACTGCATGGCGAGCGCTGCCTTGGAAGGGAAACGTTTAACTTTATCGCTGTAAACAAAGGAGGGAAGTTCCCCTGTCGTCAGCTGGCCGTCTCTTCCTGTCTCTTTTACTGCTTGTAGATAAGAAAGCTGTTTCTATTACTTGCACTGCAGTGAGGGGGGGCAACTGTCCCCAGAACCCAGAATGATTGCCCCTTCGTCCCATTTTAACCCACTGGTACTCTACTTTAATGCTCGAGGCCTGGATGAACAACAGAGCCTGAAACCTGAGCCTTCGTAGATGAGGCGACACAATGTTTTTATCGGAGCACTGAGACGTCCGGATTGGTGGCCGCTGTTTAATGTGTCCGCACCAGCTGACCACGTGTTTTGGTGAAAAGGAAATTCTTCTTTCTCTCCTGCGCCTGAATGTTTTTCACGCCTTCCCGCTGATAAGTTGCGCTTTGTTTGCTGAATGAGGGACGACGAGGCCGCGGCACGGCAGCTGCGATTAAGCGCCTCTATCTCCGCAAAGGGCATTGTGCATTTCTTCCTTTTCCTGTCGCTTCCCCTCTCCCTTCCGCTGTATCGCACCGCCAGCCGACTCTTTGCCACCGGTTGACGCTCATTTCCCTTCTGAGCGTTTCTCATGCCAGTCGTGAATATCTGTGTTCCCGTCAAACGGCTGCGCAGGAAGGCTGATTCACCTGGTCACATGATCGCAGCTGGCAGGGCCTCGTTCATGACCCTCAATGGCAGGATGGAGGATACGTAATGGGGGGGGGGTGAAGCTTCAGCTTCTGTTTAACTTCAAGGGCTCTGATATCAATACTAGCAGCAAGTTTAAAGAAAAATGAGGAACACAGATTGCTTTTTTTAGTTTTTAAGTTAAATTTTTAAGCTCTATTTTTGACATAGAATGATGGTTCTACGAAGCTACCAAGGCCATTAGTATCACTGCATTTGGGATTAGAACGTACCTGGACAACAAAAGATAAGAGCAAAACAATAACGTTGGAAGGAACTTGTGAACATTTTAGGTTTTATTGATGGCGATCATGTTTGGACGTTAAATGCTATTGAACTCATGAGGATGATCTCACATAGTGCAGCAGCTGGTGGACCACCTGTGTGTTCCTGACGCAGTGCTCAGCAATACTTGTTGGGCCTTCACAATGCCAGACACTATTATTTCTATCACAGAAAATCCAAATTGCTAAACTGTTGAACATTAGAGTTGATCTTTCTAGTCTATGTTGTGAACCCTTTTTGTTTCACAGGAGCATCAAGCGGAAAACCACTTTAAAATGATGGCGAGTTCCCTCTGAACACAGCTAGCCAGAAAGTAATTCATCTTCTCTGCTTTGGTGGGTTTCAAGCTTCAGTGGCTCACTGCAACACAAGGGAAGTGTTGCAGCTTCTGAGGGAGGAGATGTTTAATGTTGGAGGAAACGCGCCAATGTAAAGGGAGGGATAAGTCCCCAAGGCCCTGCTTTTGATAAAAGAATAAAACGTTGGCCAAACAGTTGTATTTTATCTGTGGGTTACTGTCTGTCCAGGCAAAATAAATGTGGTGTTTACAAATTGCTTATTTTGTCTGACTGATCTAAAAGTTGCACAAAAAATAAGTAAATCTACAATCTTGGTGGCTGCAACCAGTCAAAAGATGACTATGCCTTTCACGCTTCACATGTGTGGTTCAGTGAGAATATATAAAAGCCAGAGTTGGAAATGCAAGTTGCCAGAGGGTAGCATCCCAGAATCCTCTAGCATCTGATGAAATCTCAACAGTGTGTCAACTCAATATCACTGCGTGACGACATCCATTTTTAACGGAGCGATGTGGTGACCGCTCAAGCCACGTTCACGGTTGCCGGGGTGAAGCCGGCGCTGGTTACCGCGCGCCTCGAAATGACAGCTTGCGTTTAGAGTGCGAGGGCTCTGGGATTTGAGCCTGCACTTGATTACAATTCCTCCTCTGCACCCTGTTGATGGCGGTCTGCCAGTAACATTGGTTGACTTCTCGTCTCCTCGCAGTGTATTTAGTTTGTGCGCCTTGTGTCGTTACAGAGAGCACTACGAGGAGCGTAAACGCCTCCATGCGTGTCTTTACATTGTGCCATCTGTGGAGGTCGACCAGAGTATAAACAAAGCTGCGCCCTCAATCTTCTTGGAGTGATTTAGAAGCGAAGAAATGTAGTTTAATTAGCATCTTATCAGATTCTTATTGACAGTCGGCCGCTCTCCTTCCTGCTTCTATCCCATAGCGAACGTGAAATACGCCTGAACGAAGAGCTCTTTGATTTTTGTGGTGCTTTTGTTGCATGTGGTCGTAACATGTATTTGTTAAAATGACATAATTGCTTTTCCCTTCTCGAAAGTCATTTCCTCTTCTTTTTTTTTTCTTTTGCCTCGTCTGCTCACAGATCAGTCAGATGCTGGGAAATGAGATGAAGTTTGCCGTGCGGGAGCCCCTCGGACTGAGGTGAGAATTCAACTGCTCGGACCAGCTCCGTTAACGCTGTAAGGAGCCGCGTGTGTGCATGTTTTTCTTTTTTGCTTCCAGTAAAGGTCAACATCCTGTAAAACAAATGCACATTGAGAAGGGCTTACATAAAGGATGCTGTGTGTCATGGAAGCTCTCTGTTCCCAGGGTGTGGATTCTCATCTCTGCAGTGGCTTTCACAGTTATGGCCGTGATGGTAAGTGCTGCTTGAATCCATTTTGATGGTATCTTGTTTAGGGTGGGGTGACATGATGGTGTATATATTGTGATCTGGGCAGACATGGAGTCCTGTGCGGTTGTAAATGCAGAGCAGAACAGGAGACTCCAAACCAACCCAAGAAAGGATGAGCTATTTTGAAATGAAGGATGTCTGTTTTCGTTTTGCGAATACTCAAATCTGAGAAAGCATGCAAGTTATCTAGATCTTAAATAATTAATTTCTTAAATAAATGACTTACTTACTGTATTGGGTTACGGTCTCTATTAATAGACTTCGATTGAAGGAGAAAAGGCCCTCCTGTTAAAGTATGAGATATGTTTTGCAAACTGAGCAGTGCTTCTTTCCCAACTTATCAGTGAGGCTCATCTGGAGAGAACGGCTTCAGCCACTAAAGCACCGAATTGCTCAATGTCCTCTGTGTTGAGGTCATACACCGTATTTCCATCTCGCAGACAGGGAGACGTTGTCAATGCTGCTGCAGTTTTGGACAGAACGCCTTGGATATGACAGAGTTGTATTGTGCTTGTGTTTTTTTTCCTACACAGGCCCTAGTGTTTCCCAACCAGCTATATGAGGTTGTTTTCGAGGAGGAGCTCTCCACAACTAGCATCTCTGTTCGGCTTTATGGAGGAGCGCTGCTCAGTAAGTCTTCGGTCCTATTCATGCATCTTGGTGCATTACTGCGGTACAGTGAATGTAACGCGACAATGTATTTGTCAGTTCATTCACTGTGCTTCAATGATGCTGACACTCTTTTTAAGATGTATTCATTGCCGCTCACAATAATGTACACTGCTCCGCTGCACACAGTCCTTTTATGTGATCGCTGACTGCTAGCACACAATGACTATAATCCTGCGAGTTTATTCATCATGTCCTCAATCTCAATCAAAAACCGCACAAAGGTTTGGAACGCTAAAAGCAAAAGAATCCATCAAAAAAACTCTGGCCTGATCGGTAATCGGTCCATGGAAATCACAAACGGCGACAACAACAGTCCACATACATGGGCCTTTGTTGTGAACACTTAACTGTGGCCCATACGGTCTCATCAGGCCTTAAGTGCTCTATTGGACTCTGTTGACTCTAAAAACAAATGTCTCAAAGGAAGCCGGCCGTACCAGTTTTCTCTCATCCCACAACTTTGACACCACAAACATGGAGATTATGTAACTGCATATGGCGGAGTCTCCGATATCAATAGGTTGTCGACTGGGTGCGCGGCTTGAAACTGAAGGTTTTTATTCAAAATCACTTTCTACTGTCTTCAGTGACAGAGGGTTTGTAATCTCTCTGGAGAGGCACAATGTGAGTGTGGTAGAGAGGCGAGGAACTTCAGGTGAAAGTAAGCCGGGAAATGAAGAAGCATGCGCGCAAATGCTTCACAAACATTATTAGGTAGCCAGGTTGTGACTTTAATCTAAATCAGGACATAATGTGTGTCGGAACGACGTACGACCAGAAAATATATAATTTAACGTGTTCTACCTCCACAAGATTGTGTGAATACTAAGAGGAACCCTCAGACGGCACTCTTAACTCATTGTACGACTAACTTGATAAATCTGAAGAAAGCAAGGTCTGAACTAATCAAAAATAACCCTGTGGATGATTACTATGTTTCCTGAGAGTGACCCTTAAACGCACGAACCAGCTCTCATTCTCAACGAAAGGAGGGCTACTTCATTTGAAGTTGTGAAGAGAGCCAAGGATCTCATCTGCTACACAGATGGAACCTGACAGCGAGAGGACTCCATCGATCCGCCCTTCCCACCTTTCTGCCCAACCTTGTTACTTCCATTGCCTAACTTTAGGGTGTGTGTGTGTGTGTTTTGCATGACTGAGCACGGCGTCAATGAGTCAGAGCATTCAACGGATGATCAAACGGCCAATTATCACAGTGCATCACAGTTTACACTTACGCAAAACAGCTACAAATAAACCATTCTCATACGCTGTGGTTGGAAGATCAGCAAAAACAGGACTCTTAAATGTCTGTCTGTATGCCAATGCACCTATAATTTTCTTATCTTTCTTTTATCACATCCCTTTCCAGGCTTGGCCCTGATTATTTGGAATGGTCTCTACACGGCAGAGAAGATCGTCATCCAGTGGACTCTGCTCAGCGAAGCCTGCTACTTTGCCGTCCAGTTTCTTGGTGATTTGATTACTCAATACACTATTTTACCTTCTTTTTTTTTTCTTTTCTTTTTTTGTCCCTAGCTGTCACACTTTGAGTTGAGAGCATATTTGTGTTGGTGCTGCCCCCTTGTGGATAGAGTCAGAAGTCACAGCCTCGCATCGTATCAAAGGATAGGTTCACTCGTTTCAGTCATAACATTGCATCACTATAGTCACTATAACCGTTGCTCATGTCGATACTATAACCGGAGAGGCCTTTTACTAATACAATTTCATTGTGAGTCATGGGTGGCACATTCCTCTTGTATGTGGTACAGATACTTCTAAAGGTCAGCTGGAGTCTGTTACATAAATCAAGCTGGTTACAGCCCAAAATCCCCTCTTTGTGTTAATCCCCCTCCAACCGGCTCTGTATGGAAGCGCTGCCCTGGGAAAGGCCAAAAGTCCCATTTTTTACCGCAAGTATTCACTTCACTGACTGTTGCAGATAACCCTTCCAATGTACTAATGGACAAGTTATTGTGCTTAGATTAACCTCCTCTAAAGTGCCTGTTCCTGAGGATTAGAAGAAAAACTTGTTCAATGTAGTAAAAACGATACCGTTAAAATGTTAGGTACTTGATGTGATTCTGTGCTTTCAGTGACGTCCATCACCTTAATGGAGGTTGGCATCCTGCCCAACGCCGCCATTCTTCTGCTCCTCAGTCGGGTGTTCTTCCTGGTGGTCACGTTGGCGTACTACTACCAACTTGGCCGTAAACTGAAGAAGATCTGAGCTGCCTGGTTGACACTTCCAGGGAGGAGGAGGAGGAAGGGGGGGGGGGGCAGCTGAGCACAGACGAGGGACCAGAAGGTGTGGAATATTATTTGATCGGGGCTTGGAGCGTTGCCCTGCCGGTGGATGCCCCCTCCCATGGGACCTAGCCTATTGTAACCCCCGAGCATCCAACCGATGAGCACCGTCTCACATTCCAGACTCACCAACAAGATTGAGAATTTCAGCGAAAGTGAATCGCGCTTTGGGAGGTCAAGCCCCTCCTGACGCACACATCCCTCCTTTGTGCAGTTCCCAGAGCTGTTTATAAAGAAGGAGCAAGCAGCTTAAAGGGCATTGCCTTCTGTCATTTAGTTTTTTTTTTTTTTATTTAATTTGTACAGTGCATCGAATTTGTTTGTGTGCAGCCACGAGATTTCCTGATTCAGTATTTTGTGTTGTCTAAAGTTGCATCTTGACACAACTTCTTAATCGCTCTTGAGCAAAGTGTGTTCCAATTAGTTTCCTGGTCGATGTTTTTGATGTTGACTCATACTCTAGGTTTGCTTAAATGAAGCTTGAATATCTGCTATTGCATGCTTCTCTGACAACGCGTCATTGAACACATAGACTGGAAATGCATCCGCTGCTTCGTGTAAATCCAGATGCAGTTGGATAAGCTAAATGCTGGGTGGGTGATGATGAACCTTTTTCTTATACTGCCGGCAGCTTTCTTGGTCAAAACATTCCTAAAGGTCTGTTTTTATTCCCAATCAACCAAAGTCCTATTTAGATTACTCCAAACAAAATGCTGAATCTAAACGTTTTTCAGGGACATTGTGATTATTGTACTTTATTTTTTATCAGTCAGGAAGTTCGACCCAAGTGAATAGGAATTATTTTTCCTATTTCCTAGAAGTGATTTAGTTCTGCGTGTGTGTGGCAGGACTTCACCCTGAGTGATCTTACAGAAAGTATTTTAACATTCTGACCAATGATTTCACAAGCCGAGCGCGCAAACCTGTGCTGGTTCCTCTTCCTCACCTGATCCTTGGCCTTAAAACTACTCAAAGAACAGTCATCAACACTGCGTCCTACTTGTACATATGTAAATGAAAAGTATTAGCTATTTTGTGGTTTTTGTGTGACGCAAACGGGGAACTTGAGTATTGATAAAATGACTTTTCTGTCAATAAGTGAGATTTCTTGCTGCCACCAACTAGAGCACAAAGCTGATAAATTAAGATGTTAATGGAGGTGAATGGATGAAAGAATTTGCTACAAAAGGCCTAAAGGAACATGCTCATCATTGAACCCATCACTTGACCTTTTACCAAAAAAAACAAAAACCCCATTCAAGACTCATTTTGTAGATGTATTTTGAGTGGAACAAGGAACGTTCTGTCTGCCTCCTCCAAAGGTGGAGGTCCATATTGTTGCAAATGACCACGTTGGGTCCTGCCCTAAAAGGGAGGGGTCCTGAGGTCGGGGTGATTGTGGGTTTGCAGTTGTGAGTCCAGCGCTGACGGCAGATGTGCTTTACATGGGTGAGTTTTCATTTCAAATAGGGGAAACGTGAAGGAGGTCCTCCGTACGCCCTCAAAAGTTGTAATTATATTCTTTTTTTTTTTTTTTTTTCTCCGAGCATTTAATTAGATCCCCCTCCCAAGTGCAATTGTGTGCCCCGACGTACTGCTCGGTCCTGAGTAGCGTTGTAATTATGGAGTTCAGAGGAAAAAATCTTGTTCCATTTTCGTCTGCTACAGGCCTCAAATCATCAGCCCTGTGAGATGTTCGAGGGTCTGTGAGGCGGTTTATTTTAGGAGAGATGGGCAGAAAAAGAGGCGAAGAGACGGCTCTTTGATCCTCCTGCTTCTCTGATGTGAATCAGCTCACATATTACATCGGTTAGTTGTGTCCTTGACGTTTTAGAGTGCTGTTGATTCCCTCTGATGTACATCAAACATTAATTGTACTGTTGTGAATAGCATACCCAGTCAAAATGTTTCAAGTTGTAGCATTGTTTTTATGTATACACGTGCTATATTGTACCTCAAAAATGAATTGTTATGGCTTTCCAAGATTTTAGTTTCAAATAAAGGTAACTGCTGTTTCTTTTGAAGACTGCAAAAGCAATGAAATCCATCCTCATTATTTCTTCTTTATGATAGATCTTTTATTTAAATGGCATGGCTAACGTAACGTACCGTTGACTCATGTGCAGATTACTCCGAGATCGCAATTTCTTACAACCCCACATTATGTGTGACATGTTTATTTTTTCTTAACAAACACTCTAAAACCCAAAGCTTTTCAGTTTACTGTCACATATGGTAAAAAATATTAAGCAAAAGATTATTTGCCATTTTGGGGGGAATGATATCTACTTCTTATTTATTTGTGGTTTACACTTTACACAATTTTCCAAATTACGCAACTTTCACATGAGAAATCTTGAGGTTCTGGAAAGTCCACTCATGACTCCTACACCCACTGACAGAAGCTTGAGTAATGCTCCTCTGTGTTGCGGTTTCCCAGCAACAAGGAATTAATTAAAATTGGCACAGGTCTACGTACTTTACAATCACCAATTGCCTTGCCGGCATCAAACGGGATTCCAACTAGCTGGAGTATCCTCGAAGAGCCTTCTTCAAAACGCATCCAAACACAGCAAGTCTCAACAAAGAACTACAGAGCTGTTGTTTCACGTCACCAAATGTTTAGTGTTTTTCTTTTTAACTTGGAAGTTTCAACATGTCATAACATGACATCTCCAGGTCTGCGTAAGAGCTTCCCTCCACATACTGCTCAACATCCTCCCTGGTGCCGCCGCGTCCCGCTGGGCAGAAGCTGAAAAGGCTGTTTAAAACATTGTTGTTCAACTGCTTATTAGCAATATACATGTAAAACTAGTTTGTCCCCTTATAGTACGATTTACATGTTAGTTTGTTCCTTAAAAAAAGAAAACAATGAAATGACGACCATAGAACTTACAGAATTGATCATTTGTTAATATATATTTAATACTAATGTATATTATTTGATGCTCTAATGTGTATCACTCTTTATTGTTAGTCTTATATCACAATCTCATAAGTTTGTCATTCTGAATCGTCACATTTATAAATGCAAACAGGACAATATTCTTAAAGCAGCAGAAAAAAAGTGGGCAACTTCAGAAATGCGTGAGATGAGACGATACTTTATTATAATAGTTCCAAATGACTTTATTATAAAATGCACCTGTGTGGTCTTGTGAGACCTTCTGTGCACGCGGTGTTTAGTGGCAGGAGGGGGTTAATGGAGCTGCACGCGGGGTGTGAACCCTTTACCACACACACACACACACACACACACAGACGGGGACACACACGTCTCGTTTCTCACTGGAGACGCTTTAGTCCTCCGAGCAGAGAGGCCGAATACCGTCGACCCTTCAGCCGCCTTTTATCTGGGAGAAGAATTCAAAGTAAGTTTTTAGCGTCAACTGCGCGTTAACCACGTGCAACTCGTGTAAGTTACTCCGCGTTTTACTTCGCCCTTTTAAAAAACTGTCCGGCTCCTTAAAAAAAAAAGCCTTTTAATGACTACTCGTCCGACAAACTTAACGTGTAGTTCAGCTGTGTCTTTATCCGTTAATGCAAAGCCACCAGGAGCCTAAAACCGACTCGTTTAGTTTATAAGTTCACGTTAGAAACCCGCGGATAATAAAGCGTATGTCAGCGGGTTATTTTTGTCTTCGGTAAATCGCAGTGTTCGGTGAACGGTCACGTTGAGTGCAGTTATTCCGCATCTGTTAATGGGTTATTAATGCTATTTAACGTGCTATTTAACGTGCTTTGGGGTCTTAATAAAGACCGCTGACGTAAAAGCAGCTGTCGCGAGGTCCCGGAAGTGAGACCTGCGGTACATGCTTCACTTTCATGGGGCTATTGTTACATTACCGCCTTTCACTACATAGAATTGGCAGACAGAACATTTTTTTGTTGTTATTAGATGGAGGCATAAACTTCGATGAAGTGTGTTATCGGCGCAAAAATGAGGCTCGTCCCGCAAATATTCAGGTTATGCACATGGGATGTTTAGCTGTCCTATTGTTTTATTCAGATTTGACAGCAAAGGCTTCACATCGTGTTTCATTTCTGAAACCGAAATGCCAGCTGCCTCTGTGCCTTTTGCAGCCCTCTTGCATGTAGCTGAGGTTCTTTAGCAAAATTGTGGTTTGCAAGCAGAAATTCCTATCCGAGCAGACAACTGTTACTCCCTGCTCTGGTTATTTTCCTTGTCCTAGTTTTAGTTTCATTTGGTTTTCCTGCAGAAAAGCCAAGTAGATTCATCCATCCGATAGTGGTGTTTCCATCATATTTTAAGCTCGCTGGGATGGAAACGCTGTTTTTTTGTTAAATCAGCAGCTTACATCGGCTTAAAGCCCGTATTTTTCACTAGGCCCCATCCTTATTGCTGTATATTTGTTTAATCAAATCAATAATAATATGCTGGTCACACGAACAAAGCAATTATTATTTACCATGGGGTAAGTTGTAGAAGGTGTTATCCTTCGTGTACGTACATCAAGTGCCAAAAGATGATGAGTAAGTAAGAATAAGTTGAGCTCCTTTTCATCTCTGTAACAGATGCTTCATTGTTTTCACAGGATAGTGGGACTTTACATGGTACTGAACTGTGAGAGATTTAGCCCCTTTATTTTATGTCGGGACAGTAAATAGTCTCTAAATGGGCAATCCCCTCCATCCTACGTAATTAGTTTTGACTTATCAACTTTTGAAGCAACCCATGTAATGAAAAATAACCACCACTCCAGATTATGAATGACCGAGAGGGCACTTTACAAAAACAATTGTTTGAAATAATCATTACTAACGACATCACGCACAAAACTTGACTTCCACCCGCAACTTACTCAAAGAAGAAATGCAAATTTCAGTTCAGTCACCAAAATGCTGCTGAGATAATGAGCGACATCCTGTCGGCACAGCGGAACAAACCACGTTGTTGCAGATGTGAAAGCATGTGGAATTAAGAGCTTAATACCCGGCAGGTTTGTGGCAGCCGGGCGGCCTGCGCGATGTGTTAATGGGTCAAATATGAATATAGTGAGGAGGAGGTGGATGGAGGTTGGCACACTGGCTGTTTTTTAGGCTATAGTTGATCCACGCTGGGTCCATTACGGACACGGCCGATGCCATCTGCCACTAATGCTGCTTTCTTAATCTTCTGTGGGTCCCATGCATGTGTATTTGTCTTTTGTTTTAATTGACTGATTTAGAACACACTGAACACAGATGCGAGCAACTTTTGCCAAATCAGTTGGTGGGAAATGGGATTTTTTTATGATGGGGAAGAAATGACTGAATGAGGTCACAGAGTTTGGAGAGTTCAGGTGACTCATTTTCAGCTTTATTTGAGAGAGTAATTCCATTTTCGGCTCAAGTTGAACCGAAAAGTACCAAAGTACCGCTAAAACCCCTGGTGGACACTTTGCCTCGTTGTAGACTAATGGTTCATCTGTGGTTTTATTACGGTGCAGTAATGAATCAGTGGCAACACTACATCTCTTTAACCCTGCAATGTGTGGCGCTAAAGGTTGTCTTAGATAAAACAGACCTAGTGTGTAGATCCGCCCGCTATCACTGCAAAAAAATCAGACGCGTTGTTACCAGAAGACAAAAAGTATGTCGTGCTCAGCCTGCCCAATCAGATCACAGCCCGTTCTCTGCTCTTTCCCCCGCCCACAGCTGGGTCCCGCCCACTTGAGTTGACCCTTGACTGGTTGTATTTTAGACCTTTTTTGACAAAAATTAATCATTGTCACTGGGTTACCAAATGCAATATCCAATCTTGTGATTAATTGACTACATCTCGTGAGTAAATGCACCAGTCCTCCTGAGTCATCGTCTTTTTTCTGCTGTCTCAATTTGGACAATCTTCGTTGTCTTATGATTTCTGCAACGTGTTGAATACCAGCTGTTGCATGAGGTTACTGTTTCTTGGAATCGCAGTTTGGCTCTGCTCTGCATTTCCATTGCAATTTCCAGTCCTTATTTTCAGCTTGGAAAATATTTGTCATTCGCCTTCGGGGAGTGCAGTGCGATCCGGTTTGTCTAGAAAAATAAACCTTTTTTAAAACTGCCCAAAAGTTTACCATATCTGCTGTGAACGTGTGAGTTTGCATGCAAATTCGGTTAAAAATGTGTATTCATGGTTTGGTTTGGCTTCGCTGCTCACCTCAACATGCTCGGTCAGCTGCTTCAGCATGAGTAGGGCCCTTCCTGTTGTTTCATTTGTTCTTCAAAAAATATAATAAGTGGCATTTAGGGATTGTTGGGGAATTGTTTTCAGATGGAGGGGGGGGTGTTCGTCAACAAACAACGGTTGTCATAACTAAGCCTTTTTTAATCTACAACGCTGCTCACCATCCAGACATAAAACCAGCAATCTCCTTTAGGGATTATCTACTTTGCAGAGCTATCTGCTTTGGGCTTTGTACCCTTTACAGTTTTGTAAACATGAATTATGGTAGTATCTAGGCTATCAAGTGCATTAACAGTATGCATGCGTGGTTATTATCAAGCCCAGCCATCTTTTGACGGGCCTTCTCTACGGATTGTGCCTTCCAGCCAAGCACGGTGGATCCGATAGATATAAAGTCATTATTTAATCCCCC
Organism: Gasterosteus aculeatus; assembly: GCF_964276395.1. Lineage (NCBI taxonomy): Eukaryota > Metazoa > Chordata > Actinopteri > Perciformes > Gasterosteidae > Gasterosteus > Gasterosteus aculeatus. The sequence goes on from NC_135698.1 coordinate 14,477,863, forward strand.
GAATCACTCGTGCTTTTGTGATGTTTCCCAGCAGCTCAAAATGTATTAGTCAGTGAAACTCTTTCAGTGTGATTATTTGCTAATGACCCCCTGAATCTTTGAGATTAGATCTGCCAAATCGCTTTTTGAGAAGAATAATTTAAGCGTTCCAATTTATTTTTTAATAATACATTGCCAACTAAATCATCGGGCAGATATACATTTCGTATGTATGAGGCTGTAGCTAATTTGCAGATGGCCAGAGACGGCAGCTTGGAGAGGATTCATTTCCCTTTTCCTTGCATGTATACAAAGAGATTCTCGGCATCACTAAAGTCACAGGTTTCTGCCTTCAACAGTTGTACACTGTGTAAAATACAAATACATGCAGACTATTCTAGTCCCGGGGGCCTTGGGAAGAACCTGCAGTTATGATGTAAAAGAGAAAGTGAGAAGAGAAGAGCATGTCATCTGATATTCAGGGAGTTTTCACTGTCGGATATTTTCAGACTCCTCAAATAACCACAATGGCTGGTTATATTTTCAGCCCTCCCAGTGAAGGAAAGGGTCTGGTTGTGGTAAATATATTTGCTTTTGACCTGCGTAGCCCCAGGCTGAGTGGTGTTCCCTATACGGAGCCCACAGGTCTTTCCTTATAGGAACACACTACTCACAGAGTGGTGTCATATGTGTAGGTTGTTGCAACGCGCCCACACCTAAAATGTCCCATCTTAGAATGACACCGTCCAGCCCCCCCAAATTTGACGACATTTCCTGTAAACACTATTTTGAACCCAGTGTTAAACACAGTCGTAGATTGACCTGGTTCCTCTTTTGATAAAAGCGGCAGTAGCATGTCATCATGACATCACCGCTCCCCCCTTTGTGGTGGTCTCTCCTCCCATCCGTCTCACCAGGGTGGTTCCTTTTGTTTGAAAATCACTTAGCTATAGTCTGTCAAAAGTGTACTATGTCGCCGTACAGCCCAAAGATGGGTTGAGCCGTTAAAAGACAAGTGAAATGAGACTGAATTAAATCTAATTTAAACTTTTTTGTTTCCTATGCCCTCAGTACAATGCAACATTTCCTTCTGATGTTTAACTCAACTCTTTATTTATTTCTGTCTTCTAGAAGCGCAGCCATGGGGAAAGGATGCCTCAGAGTCACCAAGTACTTTCTATTTATCTTCAACCTCCTCTTCTTTGTGAGTATTCCCATTTGTTCCACGGTGCTCAGTCACATGACTTGGATTTTGTCAGCAGCTTTATTTACCCAGAGATAGAAAGGCAGCTATGCTGAATTAATGAGACACCCGTGACTTTGTGTTGCTGTCTCTTGGCCTCCGGCACCTACGAATATTGGAGCCACAGTGCGAAATGTGGCTAAAAAGATGCCCGGAGCGAGAGATTGCTCAGCAAAAAAACGCAGACCACAACCTGATGCCAAGAAGGTTGATAAAACTCCAGACGCTTAAAAGTGACTGTGAGGATGTCCAAGCCTTTCCAATTAAACCGTGGCTGTAAACTTGACTTTGATGTGAACACTCAACTGTTGTCTAATGGGAAGCGTGTGTGTGTTTGTCCATGTAGAGGGAGAGCCAGGAAGTGGTGGGCTAATGATGGCTGCCCAACTGTACCTCCTAAACAGGGCTCTAATGACTGTTTTGTGTGTGTGGAGAGGGGGGGGGGGGTATTGTCCCGCAACTTCTAAACAAGTGCCAATTACATAGTTCAGTTCCTCCTTTCTGGGCTTTCAGTTGCCTGTTACAGAATATTCTGGTCTGATTAGACCCCTCTAGCCTTACAACATTATTCAGTTTGCATATCTGATATGGGTGAGTATGACGGATAGATTTGTTGTTCGAGCCTCTCCACATCTTCCTTCTCTCTGTACGTTGCTGTGAGAGAAGGCAGTGAGGAGGTGGGTCCTGATGAGCCCCAGATGTGACGGACTGCGGAAACATAAATAAGGCACTCGCTTGAAGACACACCAGGACGGATTCAGTTTGATCCCAGGATCAGACTTGGTGCCTGACTCTCTTCTCTTTCCATCTCCACAGATCTTCGGAGGGTTGATCATGGGCTTCGGCCTGTGGGTCCTCTTTGATAACCAGAGCTTCATCGTTGTTCTACGTAAGTGTTGCAGCACTCACACACACCCACAGTGCTGCTGCCACGTCACTGACGTTTAGGGATAACACTCCCATTTACAAACAGTCAGCCCCTTTGACCTACTCTCAGTTCAGCAGGTCTGAACGCACGAGTATTTGAAAAAGGAGATCGGGGGGGTGTGCTCGTTAAATCCTATAACCATCGGCCCATCTTATGCAGAGCGAGTAGTGAATTCATCTGGGCTTATTACACTTGAACTACGCAGGCATTTTTGGCAACAAACCAAAAATATAACTCACAAATGAAACTTTGACTTCCTCTGCAATGCGGAAGCTTCCCTTTTTAGACTCGCACTGACAGACACAACTGTGGAGAGCCTGGGAATTCGGTTTAGTCAGGGGAGGTGACAGGCCCACCATTACCAAGGCATGTCAACTCGATTAATCGTATGTCAGCGAATAGCGGCTTTATTTTCCCCACTGCTTCCACGGAGTTGCCGTCTCTCTCGGGCTCCCCAGATAGCGGAGGTGCTCGGATAGAATCTCCCACCTTTACAGATCTATTTGTAGACGCTGCATAGTGAAAAAGAAACCAGGCCCTGGATGGCGTTCTCCTTAGAGGCAAAGTTATCTGCTTTGTCATAGAAAACAATATGTCTTACTTAGGTTATCTGCTGTGGAGGCACTGGGGAAGCATAATGAAATCCAGCGCCAGCTGAAAAGAAGCTGTGGATGGAAACTCTTAGTTGCCATAAATCTTGTTAGAAATTCTTTGTGTTCATCCCAGATGGAGCATTGCAGAGAGCACCATTGAGGTTTTCCCCCCAAATCTTTCTATAAAAACGAATTCTTACCATTTATAATCTGGCATCATGTGTCTGAAGCTAAATTTATAGCGTTTTTTTCAATGATACCATGAAACCCTTTTTCTAAAGGAAATTCCCATATGATGCCATGTGCAAAACTACAGTGACTCTGATGATTGTTAACCCGACGACTGTTTATTGGGCCGATCTGAAAGAACTATTGGATTTTTCTAAAAACACATTTGAATAAGAGCGAATTGCCGTAGCTTTTTGAAACCTCTGTTCGCAGTCCATTACTACAGTTGTACGATGAGAAAGGGGCGATCTCTGAGGTCCAAGCAGAGCTGGAGAATTCTATATATAGCCCAAAGGTCTGTGCTGCTTTATCTAATGAATTTTGAAAGAAATTAAGTCACGACAAAGACCAGCCAAAACTGACCTTGTGACCTGAACAGACTGACGCTCGTCTTCCTCTGGATGATTTTTCAGCTCTTGAGGTCAGTTCTCGAGGCATCACTCCAAGGTTAATATTGAGCTCAGTTTGCCTATTTCCAGCGAGGCGGTCCGAATACAAAGGCTGCGCAGTATCCATCATCCCTGCCAAGCCCAGTCCCATTGTTACGATAATCCAGCTGTTCCTCCTGAGATAGCAGAGACCCTGAGGATATCCCTTCCCATCTTGGGCTTGGTGACCTTCTCTCCTCCATATGTTTTTGTTCCATGCGCCCAGAAGAGGTCAACAGCGGCTGCTAACTAACGGATTTCCAACCTCACTGAAAATCTCAAACTGCTCTATAGAGGAAAAAAAATCCCCAAAGCCGCAGGCAATTCTGTTTATTGACTGTGTGCTCCCCTCAGAAGTTGTACCGTTGCCGGACCATAAACAGGATCTCTGTGTTTTTAGTTTCCATTCTTCATGAGTTATATTAATAGAGACCTCTGCAGCTGTCCCAATTGGTTCAGAGAGGGGAGCTCTGGGAATGTTTTGGTTTCGGGACCCCTATTCCTCACTTAAAAGGGCATCTTCCCCTCAGTGCACAGCCCCCTGTATCAATTCAGTGCTGTTAATGGTTTACCTCAGGTCACGTGATGCCTTCGGTTTGTCTTGCAGGCACTTTCCATAGCTCGGCTTGCCTTATGTTTAAACAACAGTCAGCTTCGGAAATAAGGTCCTTGAGCCAGTTTGGAAATATGTTGCAGATTAATTCAGTTTCCAAACTTTCAGGCACATAAAAAACGAAAACTCATTAGGAAATCAGGCAGATGATTATTACTACTTCTATTTACAATTTCAAACCGTATACAAAGTCCCCTCTATACAAGCGGAATGTGAAGCCGTGGTCACGTTTACAGACGGCCATCCAGTACCAAACAGTCTCCCAGATCAGGCTCTCTACATGGAGTATCTATTATGTAACATTGAGCGGTGACCTACATGGAAACAGCGTAGCAGACGACAGAACGGCCTCGCGAACACAAGCTAACTGCCGAAAGTTCACGTGTAACCACAGAACACAGATGCTAACGTCCTGACAGGAAGGAATATAGAGAAAAGTTTCTGTTGCTCTGCAACCTTGATAACGTCGATACACCAGACAGAGGGTCCGCCTGGAAACATTGTTTTGCGTCTTAAATAAAAAAACAGATATACATAAAGCACAGCTTTAATATGTTTCATTGTTAACTAATGATCCTGCACGGTGCTGGAGGAAAAAGTCAACTCCAAAGACTGGCTGTATTGCCGTTAACGTGCCAAATATATTACCAAACGGATTTGATTACTAAACGATTGCTGTGGTCTCGGGGAGAATCGTTTTGAGGTTCCATTATTGTGGCACGGCATTTCCTCAAACTACAGGCTGTATGTTTTTACTGGAACAAGTGTTTAATTGCTGGCCTGCAGGGAAGCTACACACAGCATCTTTCTTTCATCTTTCAGTGATAGTTCCCAATCTGAATAACCATAGAAAAGTGGCTGACCAAATCTCTATTATGTTCATTAAATGTGCTAGAGTCAAATAGTGCTCTACTTTAACATCAATCACTTTTAAGAGAACTCTGGTGCGCCAGTTCTTCCCCTCCTATAAATAGCTAGATATCAATCTGAACCGTCTCCTGCATGCTTTGCTTTGGCAACACTCACGTTCAGTGTGTCTCAATGCTCTGAAAGTCAAATTCCCTTTTTTTAAGAAACGTGCTGACATCTGTTGCGAGAGGAATTGAAATAACACGCTTCAACAGAGTGCCGGATATAGAACATACAACATGCTTATCTGCCTCCCTTTAAATGCTAAATGCTACCCTTCAGCCACATAGATTGTCTGCATATGTTGACTGATGTACTTTTTATTCCTAAACCACCACAACATGTGTTGCTCTACTATTCCATATGGAGTCAGCAATGTACATGCATGCAATTATGTCTTTGTGCGTGCAGTTTCTCCGTGCACGGCACCATTTATGGATAATACATATTTTTGCTGTATTTTGCTAGTAACTGGTGATTCATCTACTGATTATTTTCCTGGTTATGGATTAATCTTTTGGTCTATTGATTGCAAAAAAAAGAGAGAAAGGAAATTAAAATATATATTTTCACAAAGTGAAACATTTGTTGTTTTTATCCTGTAGATATTCAAGGAGAAGCTCGAAATAAAACATAGTTTGGGTTTTTTCTACAGGAACTACTTTATCCCCCAAAAATGTTGCTGCAATTTCATACATTTGATACAAATGTTTGTACATTAACTTTATCATTGTGGAGTTGTATAATTCTCATTGTGCACGCGTGTGTACTGTATGTGGTGTTTACTTCCTGTAACATAAAGTAGCTAATGTGATGAGGGAAGTCGAGAAGCACCATTGCATTATGTTCATCGAGGACGGGTGGAGGAGCTGCTGTGTCTGTCAACTTCTCACCCAAATGAGATGGGACACAGTTATGTAGTTTGGCCCAGGAATCTATCAGTGTTGGAGCCACTTCACAGAGCTCAGATTCTGGCTCCATCTGCGGGCCGAGCTCCGACTCTCTGGAGCTCCTCCAGCACAGATAACACAAAGCCACATGGCTGCAGTTTATCTCCCCTCCAACCTCACAGTCCTCCATTATTGGTCCCTCCCCCACTGTGCAGCTCTCCATAAGGAAGAGGGAAATCAATTAATCTCTGTTCACATTAGTTAGAGAAAAGCAGCAGAAGTAGATGGTTTTGCTTGTGAACATTTTTTGTCTTGATGTAACCAACTTTATCCAAATGATTTAGCGTGTGAACCAGGCTTTCCATCTGCTTGCAGACACACGGTGGTTAAAGTAGAAAAACAAGAGATCATTTGCTGATATTCAGTCAGGAAAAAAAAACATGTGTGATAGCATTTTGTGTGTTTTTTTTCTGCATTGAGTAGAAACTGCAAACTGTTGCTTTAAAAATACTGCAGCAGGTGTTTGGATTAGAGCGTCCATGCAGGTTTCAGTGGTTCCATGTACATTAAACTCCTGTGGTTTCTGTCTGTATTCATGTGTTTCTCCAGAGGAATCGTCAGACACAGTGAAAGTGGCCTCTTACATTCTCGTCGGAGTGGGTTCCCTGTCCATGGCCATGGGCTTCTTCGGCTGCATCGGAGCCATCTACGAAGTCCGCTGTCTGCTGGGTCTGGTGAGGAAGCACGTTCACTTTGAGCACCACTCCTGACGCGCTGCGGCTTGGGCAGTTTCAAAAACTAAATGTGCATGTGAAACGCCAGCGTCATCCCCGGCCGTGGTTTTACCTTTTTTATTCACCCTCTGCTGTGTTTAGCGCTCAAATCAACCAGTTGCCTCTACCCGGTCCTTCGGCGACACACTAGTGGATATATTGTATTGTAGCCACTCGTGAAATATTCAGCTAAATGCACCTGCTTGAGATCTCAAGCTCTCTATGAGCTCAGGACAGATTCCTGCTGACAGTAAAGCTCTTTTGCGTTTATGCCAGGGTCCAGCATGTGTGGACTTACGGAGGGGAGGGGGTGACCGGGATAAAGCCAGGGAGATGTAGGGGGGTACAACTGAAGTGGGTATGGGTGCATAACCTCTACAGTGATAAACCTGCTAGGGGTTAACTAAGGAACTGCTGTGACCTACTTTTCCCAGAGACCAGCTGGCATAGCCCCCCCCTCCTCCCCCATCACGGAAACACATGCACTTTTTCACCCAGGATCATTAATGGCTTGCATTATTCTTGCGGAAAGTCTTGGAGATTAAAGACTCTAAATGCAGATTAAGAGTTTAAATGAAAGGTAGAAATAGTTTTTTGTTCTGCTTGTGTGTTCGAAACTTCAATAACTTAATTTTTGAGCCAGAAACTATTTGTGGACTTTACATTGACATATTTCTTTTTGAATGTGCAACATTCAGCATTTATGCTAAATTATCTTTTTTTGGAGATTTGAATGCGAGTCCAATGTGTAGTCTCATTTCTTTTTTTATTCTCTAGTAATTCCTGATGAAAATATCTCTTTAGCTTATATTATACCCACTTAAAAACAATGAAATCTAATTTGAGAAAGGAGATTATTGATTTCCTTCAGCGTTGACTGTGTTTTAATCATAAATGTTGTTATTCTGACATTTCCCTTTATTCCCTGCAGTACTTCACCTGCCTGCTGCTCATCCTCATCGCCCAGGTCACCGCTGGAGTTCTCATCTACTTCCAAAGAGATCGGGTGAGACACTCGCTCCATAATGTACTTTATCTGTTTATCCCCGAACTTTTATTTCTCTGTTTACTCTATTTGTTTTTGTCTCTTTTTTTTCTTCTTCTTTTTACTTTCGGTCTTCCGCCCGCTCTTCCGGGGGCCTTCTGGGTATTTGGTAATAGTCCTTTCCGCTTTCACAGTTTTGATCGGCTGCATTTAGATTTGCAGCTGAAGCTGTGAGGAAGCCCTTTGCATCCTGTGATGAAACCCAGTTTTTTACCTCAACAAGTGGAACGTGACGCTGTGTCGGATTGTGACTTGAAGTAGAAAGTGAGATGAAGCAGGTGGAGTGAGGTAGAAGTGTGACAGCTGCAGAGGATTTAGCCATCTGAATGTTTCCGTTGTCTTTTTTCCCTCTGGGTGTTTTTTTCATGGTGTGTATGGTTGCTAAAGCTGCCGTCATGTGATGCATTTTGTGTTCTGTCGAAACCTCATCTATAACAGCAATTATCACCCTGGAGACAAAAAGCGCTTTCTCCTGAAGTATTAATGAAACGATGCCCTCTACAGGCGAGATGAAATGAGCAGACTCGATCGAGTCGACTCTCGGCCCGTTTGGTATTCTTTTTCAATCCATCAATTATTAGTGCCTAATTAATTTGTACAGCAGAGTCTGATTCTGCATGAAAATCCTATAAAATGATGCAGGTCGATCAGACTCAGGCAGCGAAGCCCGGCGTGGACCGACCCAGATCCGCTTCCGACCGGAGGAGGAGAGCTCCGTGCCTTGCTGGCGGCAGCGTCTCCTCCTGCGCTTCCCTGCTAGGATTCGACACTGAGACCTCACTGCTGGGGGCGAAGGTCATATCGTTGGGCCCGCTGGAGGGAAAGGAAAGGAACCAAAACCAGCAGTCCACGGGGCCGGCAATATCAACACAATGTGGGATTTGGGGTGTTTAATTTTAGCTGAAGGCTGAAGTGTTCCTATTGTTTCACTTCCCCAGATAAATAAATGAATTCGTAACCTGCTGGGTTATCGAAATAAAGACATTGTCAGCCAAAGCTGAAAACAAGGATGTTATTATGAACTCAAATTTCACAAGACTGCGGTAATATACAATGTGTGCTGAGCACTGACACACAATAATAACATAAACATGCATATCACAAAGAGTTCCTATTGCTAAGAGACCAGTCCAGCAGCTAGTACCAGAAAAACCCACATTACATCCGTAAGGATGCGCCTTTAATAACCGCGCCCAAACCCGCATGTTTGCACTGTGCACGTGGAGGGAGTGTTTGGTTTGAAACACACACCTTCCCATAGGACACAATTAGTCTTTCCTTTTAAAAAGTCTGACACCTGTAGCACCGCGTCTGCACGGAGGCTGTCGTAACCCTCTCAGCGGTCAGCCCTCCAGCATGTGTGTGTGTGTGTGTGCGTTTGTGTTCTTCTCCGAGAGGCCGCGTGCGTCCGCGGCCTTCAGAAGCGCTCCCTGTGTTTGAGGCCCACCACGAGGCGAGGCGGGGCCCGTTTCCCAGAATAGCGAGAGGCCTTCGCTCGTCTCCTGCGGGGCCCTGAAGACGCGCTCTGCGGTCCTCGCACACATAAACACAGCGCTGTGCTCTTACTACTTGGCCCATGTTTCAGCCGGGCATGGGACTTCAAAGGGAAATGCCACCCGAGTTGTCGCCCCCGACAAACATTAGGTTCAGATGTACAATTTTAGAAAAGATTTAGCGTGGGCGTGTTTGTTTTCTTTTCCTCGCCACCGCCTCGCTACGAACGTTGTTTCTGTGTAGTTGTGAAGCGTAAATGGTGTTTGATGATGTATTCTTCTCTCATGCGCAGTTAAAACACGAAATGTCCAACATCATGAAGGGCATGATCATCAACTACACCGGCCAGAATAGGACCACAGAGCACAGCTGGGACTACGTTCAGAAGACGGTGAGTCGACCCTTCAGCCCGGTTTGAACGAGACACGCCCACAAGTCTGATGTCGACGGAAGCAGCTAGATGCACCACCTGTTGGGATGAGGTGTCCGTCTGAATTCGATGATCCTTTTAGTTTGAAAACAGCCATGACACCATGCTAATATTGCCGTAACTTTATAATGTTCCCCATAGAGGTCGGATCACCAGATGTTTACATGCGTTTCTCTCACAATATGAGTGCATACATTTAGAGACATGTTTCCTGTGTGAATTCAACTTGTATTCGTTCAGTGCTACTCTCATGTTCTTCTCATTATAAGTCTCGTCCACACTCAGCAAAGCAAGAAGGGAAAGTTGTGCACACATGTTTGACTGCACCGCTGGCCTCCTAGTCGCATCATTTAAATGGCCTCAACCAGCTACTTTTGCTACGTATGCCATGGAGCATTTTGGTTACAAAGGAGACCAAATGCGTTTCTTTTTCACCAAGTGGAGGATATTGTTGCTGCTGGAAATGACAATGAAATCTTTGACTGTCTTCAGGAAATACTCAGAGGCCAATCTACGATGTCACTTTTTTTAAGTATCCCAAGTGGTAACTATGTAGACATTTTTATATTTTTTAAGCCCAGGTTTTTAAATTTGTTTAAAAGTTTTCTGCCTCCATGCCATTACAATATGAGGGATTGGAATTTTATTGAAGGCGCAATATCTAAAATAGTGAGCATTTGATTGCCTCTCAACGCTGTTGGGCCAGAGTAGCTTTTTTTTGCTCTAGTACTGCTCTGAATCTTAAGTGCAGCTCTTTTAAACGGCTGTTGAAGCCATTAGGAAATTACGTGTATAAGTAACTCACTCTAAGAACCTCACAGTTTAATTGGAACAATTTTCTACCGTAATCTGATTAGTGGGTTTTTAAATGCTTTGAGGAGAACAAACAAAATTCCATCCACTTTTATTGTTTCGGGCAGGCAGAAGTTTCAAAGGATATCTTAAAATCGTGGCACATGAAATTGGACCTATTTCCACAATCACACACTTCAGTTTTCTTCTTACTAACAAAGAGCCATTAAACAAATCTGCCCATTGCAAATAAAAAGCATGTTTGAATCGAGCTGAAATCTGAGTTCTGATAAAGTTGATACATTTTCTTCTCCTCCCTCCTTCTTTCTCGCCATCTTGCCAATCCTCTTCTCCCCCGATCTTTCTGAGGAACAGCAGCCAAGAACAGATTGGTCTCATTCCCCACAATAGAAACGTGTTAGAAATGTGAACCGATGCATTTGATAGTTTTTCCATCATCCCATTTATTCCAAGAATCATTTCCTTCTTGCCTCCCTTTCCTCCGTCATGTATTTTGTACGATTTAAATCCTTCTGCTTTATCTCCTCTAATCATTCCACTCGCCTCCTCTCCTTTCCTTCATGCCACCAGATGAAGTGCTGTGGATGGACTGGTCCAGGCAACTGGTCTGAGAACATACTGATCAAGAACAGCTCCCTGAACCTCTACTCGTGTTCCTGTCGCAATGAATCCCTCCCTGGCACGGACGTCAGGGAAGTAGGCCTCTGTCAGCGTCTGTCTGCAGAAGCGCCCATCTACGAAACGGTACACGGCAAATCTTTACAACTCCTATGAGTATGAGTCACAATATCTTAAAGCGATACCTCAATGGCAAATAAAACATTCATTCAAATGCGTTTCTGTCTTTTCCCATTTGATGCCATGATTCCGCGTCAGTAGATCCCCATGTATGGGAACATCAGGGAATGCCAGCATTAGTCCCGCGCGGTGTTATTTCCGCTGGGGGACGGGTGCTGCAACACGCCGGCCACCATTGTTCCAACAGACCTTACGCCTCCGCTCGCGACTTGTTTGTGTAACTCCGGCTCGCTGTGCCCCGGCGGTGGCACTTCATCAACGCAGTGAATACCAACAGCTGAGGCGTGTTTGTGCTGTGTGATTTGATCAAACACCGGGGGAAGGTCTACTGTTCTGCTGTTTGCGCTGAGGGTTGTCAGAAACTGGACTCTCGCTCACGCGCGCGCACAGCTTGTCCGTGTTATTCTTTCCCTCACGGACTCAGTCCAAAGACAACAGGCGTGCTTTGTGAAAGGCTCTGTTCGCGTCCGGCTCAGATCACGTAGCCATTCGTCTCTCCTCCACACTTTGGCCTCCATGTTTTTTGTTTTTTTTAAATCTCTCCCTGTCTTTTTCTCTCCTAGGGCTGTTTAGCCAGTGTGGAGAAATGGCTCCTGGAAAACTGTGGAGTTATTCTGGGAATCTGTGTCAGTGTGGCAGTCATAGAGGTATCTATCTCTCCCCAGACTAACCTAAAAGAATAACACAGATAATAAAGCACAGATGCTGGTATTGTAATGCCTACTATATATTAATACGTTAGGCAAAAGAACCCGCTTGCTAGTTTCACCATCTTTTCAAAGTGGAGTCTTAATGTAGCCCGTAAAATATGTGTTTGGAGTGACGTATGCACAAAAAAAACCCTACATGTCATTATTACATTGTTCTCCATTGTTTAATGCTCCCTCTCCCCCTCTGTTCTCGTTTGATAACCGGAGGGGTACCGTCTCCTACTGTTTATTCTGAAGAACGGCCTCGTCATACTCATGTAACGATAAACACGGCGGCTCTGTGGCGTTCTGTTTGAGGGAGTTCTCCCCGGGTCAATTTCAACTGATGACTACGTTGACGTCTCTTTTTTCCTGCAGCTCCTCGGGATGATCCTCTCCATGTGTCTTTGCAAGAGCGTCGTCCAGGAGGATTATACCAAAGTACCCAAGTACTGAGCTTCACACCACGCACAGATGGATGGACTCCTTCCCCTTCTTTCTGTCTCTTTTCTACACAGACACCTCTCAAAGTTCCAACACAACTTATTGGACTATTCTTGTCTTATCATTTCATGTTTTTTAAGGAGACATTTATTGTGTATTTTTGTTAATGACCGAGAGTTATTTGATAAAACGCAAATGTTTGTTTAGGATTTGTTTTTGTTTTCCTTGGCGGACCTCAATGAATAGCTCATAATAGTTAGTAGCGAGAGCACTTTAGTGACATTTGGGACACACTGTAGGATGAGAGGGGCGCGGGTGGGTGGGTGGGTGCATGGTGGACAATCCCCAGGATTGATGCCACTTTGTATTTCTGGTGTGGAGGGCGGAGGAGAGGGCAGGGCTGCTGCTGTGGAGGTTCTGGCTTCTGTCATCAGCTCCTTGTACCCAGAAGCCCTGATATTAACCTCCCTTTACACCCGTCATCATGGCCTCCTCCTTCCTCCCTCCATCTGTTATCCTGTCTGCCCTCCTCTCGGGTGTGTCTGACTGTAGCTCTGGAAAATGGCTACTTTGGCCTGAAGTTAGTGTATTTTTTATTTCTAATTTTATAGTCTCATGACATCATATCTTCTTTTTTATATCTGTGTATATATGACTGGTGAGGGCTTGGTCAGCGTTTTATAGGAGAAAGCTGTCACCCACATGCTCTAGTTTTAAGCGTGCTATTGTTTCCTCTCAGTTGTTAATGCTGTACTGAATGTGGTGGCCACAGCGGCACTATTTGGGTATGAATCTGAGAAATTTGATCCTTCAGAGTGAATCTGTCATCACTAATGAAGCTGTATTTTAATTTCTTTATCATTGCGTGAGTTTTACTGAGAAACGTAGCTTGCAGTGATTGCAACACCAGAGGCAGCCATGAGCACGTTCTATCAAATCATGCTCATGTTTTACACCAACGTTGCTTTGACTTCCCCCTGCCCACTCGTCATCTCAGTTCCTCTCCTTCTAACACGCTATTATTGAAAAAGGTGTTAAAAAAAGGTCATAACAGTCAGCATATATTTAATGGGTTGCCAAAATGAAACTTTAATTTATCTTAATGAGAGATGAAGGCTTTTTATTGTGTGTTTAAGGTATTTTTTCACTTTTACAAAAAAAAGGAATATTGTTTAGTAGAATATAGAAAGATGTGTGTTTGTTTTTATTATCGAGGATCATTAATAAACCCTAACCCAGTAGAATCCATCTCGCATTCCTTCAATTCTGTTAATCATTGCTGACAGAACTTGACTGATTTTCTGCCAGGAAGGTTCCGCTTCGCTCGTTCTCTTGGTAACTTCCAAACCCCACCAGAAGATGGCACTATATATTCAGGAGCCAAACGCTCAAGCAGACATGCATGCGAGTAAAAGCTCAATTTTATAAAGCTGCAGGTTTCATCATGAGCTTCATTCTAAAGAAATAACATTTCATTACCTTCCTAGTTTTACACCCATCCGAATATTCATTACATTTGTATGTGGATTATTTCCCTGTGTGTTCTTGTTTTGTGTGTATTTTGTTATTTTAGTCTGACTACCGTGTGGCAGAACAGAACAGAGTTCCACGTCCATTCATTTCATTACACACTAAACACTATTTCGGCACTGACCTTGCTGCTCTTTCCAGCTATTATTAACCTCAGTGTAATAAGTACAGCTTAGTGTTCTCTCAGGAGAGCCTTTTCAAATAACTCAATATAGCCACATCTCATCGGGGAGCGTTGGCCATGCTCAGTGCTTCAGGCGCCAAATATCAACTTCTCACTGTAACACAATGTTGGGCTCCAGAAAGAGACTTTCCACAGTCTGGATCATTAAAGCTCCCAAACATGTTCCTGGACTGAAGAAAGGGTCATCTGGCAAACGAAGAAGAACGAAGAATGTGACAAAGAACACAAGTTTCGTAAAGGACATTGTTGATACACCCTGTTGACATTCTATCAATGTTTAGTCATAGTCAGCAACAACCACCATATGACCACCAAGCCCAAAAAATGATAACTGCTAAATCACAAAAAACGTTGGGAATGGAGGAGGGAAATGTGGTAAGGATTGCGGTTGATCATTTTTAATATACCTTTTTGGGTCTGGATGCCCCCCCCCCCTCCCCGCACACATATATATATATATATATATATATATATAATGTAGACACACACATCAGGCTGTGGTGTCATTCTGTCCACACCTAATGAGGAAGGAAAGCTTCCTGTTTTTTTCCACACGGCTGTCAGTCAGAGAGTCGAGGGCAGAGGAAGTGGGAGCGATGATGATGATGATCCCGCTGAGACGCAATTAAATAAAAGTATGAATAATGAAGATGTTCGAGTAAAAGTAACCTGCAGTGAAAAGAATATGCTGATTTGAAAAGCGAGTGTCCTTTGTAAGACTCTCCTTCCTTCCTTCCTTAACAAAGAGCATACATGCACTGTGCAGAGCTCACGCATACAGGCGTGATGTATGTTCCATCAGGACGTCCTCTCTGTCCCTATTTGTCTCCTTACCGGCGTCTTCTTTTTAGTTAGCCTTCTGCTCATCCAACACATATGGTGTGGGGGGCGGGGCGGGGGGGGGGGGGTCTCTGCAGCTGTTGTGCTCTTCCTCTCGTGCATCCTGTTCACATGTCCCCACACGCCCCTCAGCCACCCTACAATGGACGCCACCTCCACCTGCACACTGACCTGTCTGGATGCCCCCCCCCCTCCCCGCACAGACCCTCGCTGGCTTTCCTGTTTTTGAATCTTGCGGGGTCGTACTTAAATGAAAACCCGCCTGATAGATGTGTGGAATGAAACAACGTTCAGGGCTTTTCCATTGTCTGCTGCAGATTACCTGAACCCCGAGGAGCTCTTGTCAGAAATGAGCAGTATGAGTCACAGTGAGTATGAGACAATCAGCCCAGTTCCATTAGCTGTTTAAATTGTTTCTGTGACAGGCAGAGAGCCAGCGAGGGGCTGCAGGTCAGCGGGTGTCCTCCGCCTCGTTTCCTGCCCAGCAGCTTGGACCAGAGGAGGTTTGTACCCCGGATCGCCCTCAGACCCACCCTCCTTTCTCCTGCTTCTTCTTCGTCACAAGCTCTTCTCTCCATGTGGCCTCTATGGCCGGCGGACAGTAGAGACCTCTGAAATCACTCGGCTGCAGCTGCACCGCCCTGTCGAGCGCCGGTGAACACCAGCAATATGGGTTTGTGAAAACACACAGTTTTTCACTCCTGCCTGGAGAGATGAGAAGTATGGACTGAGCCCGAAAGCTGCTGTGTGCACATTTCCCACAGATTCCACAAAACCGCTTCCACAGAAAGCAATATATCCATTGGTAGAAGTATAAAAAGTACTCTACTTGAGTAAACTCCATCATTTTACCTTTTAACTCCACATTTCTTCTCACAGCTTTCGATAAGGTGCGTGAATCATATGTTGGTTTGAAAGGCTTTGCTGCATCCTTCCAGTGAAGACAATATATTTGTTGAGATGAGATCATTATTTGTACAGTGTTGCATTACTGCATCTGTTACTTTAACTCAAAACCTGGTTTTGTAATCATACATATTCCTCCATTATATATTTAAAGATGAAGTTATTAGAGATGATTAGTCGATTAATCAACTAATACAATGACAAATAACTATCTCAATAATTTATTCATGTTGGTGTCTTTTATGATAAGATTTCGTTTTACACTGTTGGTCTGACAAGACCAGACATTTAAATGATTCACTATTAGTTCTGGGAAACTGATTAATTGATAAGGAAAGTCATTTTTAGTTACATTTGTATCACTTAGAATAACCTTGAGTTAATTAAAACCTCAGCGATTTAACTTCCAGGCTCTGTGGATGAGTCTTAATTAGATTTGATCGACAAATGCCCCAGGCAATATGTTGCATGACATCACCCGCATAACACAAAAACCTCCTGTGACAACCAATCGTTTGGCTAAAGAAGGACACGTCCGTTACCTAAGACTAGTTATTAAATAGTAATTAAAGTAAAAGGTCTGAATCCTCCTCCACCGTCTACTTCTCAGGGAAATCACACACTCTACCAGCTGTAGTTAGTATCTTTTGCTGTTCACACCTGAGAGCTGTGCGAAAGGTGTTAATCATCTCTCATTGTGTCCATCACTACTTCATTATAACACTGTAATCTTTTGTACCAAACTGAACCTTAATATTGTATTGTATACTTCCAGTGTGTGTGTGTGTGTGTGTGTGTGTGTGTACATGCCCACTGTACCTTTGTGTGCTTGAGTGGGAGTGTATGTCTGATCTGATGAATGAGGGCGGCAGTGGAGGCAGGGCTGCCCTGATTGGAGCTGCAGTCAGCACTGGGCTTCTCATTAACCTATGATAATGCACCTGTCACCTTGATACAAAAGCCTGGCAGCACATTTGTTGTGGATGGCTGTTCTCGCCTCTTCGCCGCTTTTTTTTTTTCTTCTTTCCTTCGCCTCCCCGCTCCATCCGTCTCCTTCTGTTTCCATCTTCTCTCTCAAAGGCTTCTGCCCTGCTGTACCCTGGCACACACGTAAAGCAAGCCCCATCGTTTGGAGAGTCTTGCTGACATCGGGCCAAAGCTGCAAAGAGCAGATGGAGGTTGTTGTGTGTGTATTTCTCTCTCTATACCTCTACTGAACGCAGCAGCTGAAGTATTTAATAGGATCTGTGTTCACTAACGCACCAGGACCTCAACTGTTCCACGTTTCATGGCTGCGTGGACTACGAATCCAACTACCCCTCCACACGGCCGTACGAATCATTACGCCACAAGAAGATTTAGTATGTCGGAATGTATAATAAATACAGTGTGCCGAAAATAACGGGATCTCCAAACTCACAGACTTTGATGCGCATTCCCGCAAAGTCTGTGAGGGTTTAGGGTCTGTGCGCTGTCGAATCAATTAGTGTTTGGTGGCTCGCTGGCAGATGCTTTCAGCCCTTTGTGGACCTTTTTTCTGGGTCCGCAATTCTGCTCACTTTGCACAAGGAAATTAACCACCATTTATAGCAATGGGACGTTAAACAGGGTGGTTACCAGGAGACGCGTGGAGACGTGACAAAGGAAGGCAAGCCAAGAGCACGGTGCATGGGGGTTTGATGTTGAAGGATTAAAGAAAAACACGTGAAATCTGAGGATGAAAGCAGCGATTATACTACACAGATTTATTATGCAAACATTCAATTTTATCAGATGTTTTGAAATATGAAATGACTTATTCTCTTTTAAAGGAAAGAGCCTTGAGTCCAAAGTAAAAAATAAACACCACCAATTACACATCACACTTTTTCACGTTGTCATGGAAACCGGATATGTTGTAGATATGTGGATTACACTGCAGTATGTGGAAAGAGTGTGTGATTGTCTCCAGTATGCGTTTCCTTTTGTATCACGCAACAAAGTGTGGTTGCACCAGCTATATTATTAGTGTTTAAAGTACTTATTTATTTATTTACCTACTAATGTCATTTATTGTTTGGCAGGGCAAATACAGCCTACAGAGGAGTTTACATTGCTTGCTAACATACATTTGTAGCCTGCGTCATCTCATCAAAAGCTGTTAACGGAAAACATGAAGTCAGTTTAGCCTCAGAACTTTTAGATATATTGATCCTCAGCACCAATCCTAAATGTACGTTTATTTTTGTTTCATGTAAAAACACTTATCCTACTTCTGGCTATTTCCATAATGTACTTACATGCAAGTAGAAGTACTACCATGTGAAAGTATGTATACAAACTCTTACTGATACTGCTGAGTAGTATCTGTATGCTGTGTTCTGCTGTAAACATTTAGTGACAGCTAATCTTAGCAAACATATTTCAAAGGTTGAACTTTTGAAGGACTGGTGTGACCGGCTCCAGTAGTCTGTGTCCTTTCATAATATCGTTCTTCAAGTTATTTTTTCCTCAGCTCGTCCACCAGATGTCTACTTTACTCCCTGCAGCCGGTTCCAGTCGGTTTTCTTTGCTCTCCAGAGGGCCTGTGTGTGATTTATTTATCCTATCTGCACATTGGGTGCCAGGAACACACCCGGGGAGCACACAGGACTTCGGGAATGCTGCCTTGTGCCGCTGGAGAGTGTCGAGAGAGGGAGAGGACTCGCTGGACGGACAGTAAATCAGTCCGGACCTGAGGATCTGCAGCATGTAAAGTCGGGACTTCTTCGTAGGACGCAAAGGGAGGCTGTGTTTGGTTCTGGGGTCTTTGGGGCGGGGAGGGGAGGGGGGGCCTCGGTAGATCCCATTAGTCACTCTGTCAGATCTTTGAGAAAGATGAGGCTGCGCGACCCATTTGATGCCAAACAGCCTTTGGAATTTAGATTTTCCAATATTTGGCAGGACTCGTTCATGATTAAAGAATGAGCCTGTGTGGTGTCAGGAATGTCTGCTGGCACGGCTCTTTGCCCCCAACATCCAACCTCCTCGCTTTCATCTCATGCCATGCAGAAGTCTCCGGGGAGAATCAAACGTTACTGTTTCCATCTCTACGGACAATAGCGGAAGTTTGTTTACATTGGATACCAGCTGCTCTCATTAAGGAAACGCACAGGGGAAACAAAAGAGAGGAGCATCCCTTCATGGGGTCACACCTTCCTGTTTAACAACCAGCCAGCTTCCTGGGAAAGCGTGTGACCAACACGCCATTGACACCTCTTTGTCAGCGGGCGCTCATCCTCGACCTTTGCGGGGGGGAAACCCGCGCTGCATCCTGCCACTTTTTTCCATCCCATCTTCGCATATATACAGATCATATGATGCGAAAGAAATCAAATCTAAAAATTGATCTTTTTCTTTGAAATGAATGTTACCTTTTCTTCAAGCTACCTTCATTTTTTTTTTAACTGTCCCCGCAATCAACGATTAGAAGTCATTTGGCTGAATTTAATGAGCTGTCAGTCGGAAAGGATTTGCTTTCAGCATGAGTGCACATTTATTTCTGCTTATTGGGCAGGACTGAAATAGTGGAAAACATGCCTCTCCTGATGTGATAAGCACAGAGTGGATGTCCCTAACACGGGGGCCTGCTGTGTTTCACATGTGAGGACAGACCAGGGGACGTGGTGGAAGCAGAACAGCAGATGCCTCTCCATGTCCCCGAGTTTGAATTGTGCTCTATTCAATAAAAAGGAGAAAAAGTTGTGATGAATGAATGCATGCATCAGTCTTACCCAAATGAGAGGATGGATGTCAGTGGAATATTATGTGATGCTAATTAGTGAAGCCATGATTGACGCACTAATACAGGAAGCAGCATGCCCCCTGCTGTGTCTGTCTCAGTCGCCTTCCTCTCCTCATGTTTCTGCTCTTTTTCGCACTCAGCCACTCACATTCAGCCGCTCCGTCCCTTCTCCACGGAGGAAAGCGTGTTCACACAGCAGGGGTTCTCGCCCCTTTTCCAACAATCACCTTTGTGGAGTCGCACCTTGAACATCACACGCTTTGCACGGCCGTGCTGTCTGTTCCTCCAGAGGGGATTCATGCGGGAGGAGCAGCCGGCGAGCACGCTCAGGGATTCAGGGACGGGGTGGCGTCACGTGACGGGCAGGCAGGCAGGCAGGCAGGCAGGCAGGCAGGCAGGCAGGCAGGCAGGCAGGCAGGCAGGCAGGCGGGCAGGCAGGCAGGCAGGCAGGCGGGCAGGCAGGCAGCTGGCCCACGTTAACAGAAGCCACGACGAGCCGACCACTGCTGTTGTTTTTTTTTTTTTTTTCGCCTATGAAATCATCATATCCTGTCGGGTGCTGTCACTCAACAGAGCGCTTTGGTGTGCGCGTGTTGCCCACCAGCAACAAGTCCTGAAGGATCCGTCTCTGGGCTCAGTGGAGAGCTGTGTGTGGAAAGTAGAGGGACCAGATGTTTCTGCTCAAGAAGCTCAAGGATGAGTACATGGGGAGAACATCTGAGTCTTTCGCCTCTGTTGACCCCAGAACTCTTAATCCAGCCAGTTTGAGGACATATGTGTACATATTGTTTTTTCGGTGTTTTGATCAGATAAACTGACCTGATTAGTTTTTTTGGAGGAATAAGAGCACTTAAGATCCAACACGGAAAGAGTAAAACATTGGCCAGAAGCAGAAAACAGAAACAAATGTGCAAAGGATTCAGTGAGAGAGGTTTTAGAGGAAGCAGTTGAGACCGTGATAGTGGATAGCGGTAAAGGGACAAAGCATTTGCAGCCAGACTAAAGTGGCCCCTATTAAGAAGAAGTGTGTCTGTGTGTGAAGGTGATCCGGTTTCAACAACAAAAAGTCGGGCCGGTTCTAATGGCTTCCCCGAGGCCACACACTTCTTCTGCCATGTCGGATGAGCGGCTGCAGGCTCCGCGTCGTGACAAAACAGGGAGAGGTCGGCTGGGGTCAAACGGAGGGATGGATCCCAGCGTGCTGCCTCAGCACTCTGGTCCCGACACACAAATTCTCCCAGCAGAGGATGAATGAAGCCAAACCACCGGCGTCCAGGGGAGTGTCCGCCACATGTCGCTGTGCAAAGCTTCTGTCTAGACTGTGCTGCTGCAGACTCAGTGGTCACTCTTTGAAACACCCATAACCGTAGATGTACACCATAATTGAGCCCGTTGTAATTGATCTGAAATGCACACAACTCAGCTCTAAATACAGTATGAACTTCCCACTCTGGTGACTGTGTATTTAAACATTTCTTATTTCCTAATATGTAAACCGTTGGATCCCATTGACCCACTCTGACCCAGTGAAGGTTTGACGTCTCAGAGGAAGGTTCTCCAGACTGAGCCGGCCGCAGCAGCACAGGATGAGCTCAGCAGTCATCCACCGTCCTTTGCAGCCCAGATCGATTATTCCACCCAATCACTGCACCGGTGGACAGAGGGGTCATATGAGACCAATTAAGTCTTTTATGAGGACATGCCAGACAGACAAGGGGAAAATGGGGCAGAAGAACAATGTCTTTTATAGGCTACTGGCGATAGTCTGCTTCCATCTCAAAGCTATTAAAGGTCTCCCCAGCACCGAGACGCTCTCAGCCTGAGGGCGGGACATGGTGCACCTGGGCCCTGGATGGAGAACTAAGCTTAACCCCTTCACGTCTCAAGCCTGCCTTTCATTTTTCCACCTCACCACTTATCACTGTGAGCTTTCACAGTTTCCATTACATCAAATGTGCAGCAGGCCTAAAAAGAAAAACCTCTTTATAACTCCAAAACTCACCTGACAATGATTGTGTTTCTTCTTGTGTGTCTTCAGTGAACCCATAGATGTCTTTGCGTCTATGGGTTGATTGTATTTAAGCAAATACAGGCTCAAAGAACAGGCTCGTTTTTAACCAGCATCACACATCATCAACAAACCGACTCCATGGCGTCATTATTCTGTTTACATCGCCCCCCCAAAGCAGCGAGGTTGTCTTTATGTTGTCTGCCTTTACGCTCATGATAGTAGTGGCAGCAGAACTGGCCAGTGAAGGCCAGCGGTATATATATATATATATATATATATATATATATATATATATATATATATATATATATATACACAGAGCATTACCCTCTTGAGGTCAGGTTGTGGCTCTGGTGAGTTTTATACTCAACATGCAGCTGCATAAGTGCACTCACTTGACTTTTACTGACCTTCCCTTCGCCGCTGTGAGGCCTTTATGATGCACATGTGCACCCACAAGAAGTGAAAGCCGGTATCACCGGGGCGCGCACCAGTCAAAATAATACAGGATGTGATTAACTCCACCGCCAGGCAATAGAGGTGGGATTGTCGAAGCTGCACGAATAAATGGATTGTTTTCTTTAAATTGAACTCACAACTTCCCCCCGCTTGCACTCCTGCATCCACCCATCCAGAGAGTCAAGCAGTTTACTGCCAGCAGGAGAGAATTTTGCGCCGGATTGGCTTTGTCATTTTGATTCATGTGGGGCTCGCTAGTGAGTGTGTTACAGAGCAACCCCGAGCCCCCCCCCCCCCCCGCCTACAACGTGCTCTCGTCCTCGGTGTTATTAACTTTGCATCTTTTGTGCCCCGTAAGAGATGAATAGTCCCAGGGGGTAGCTCGGAAAATGATCAGTTGTTAGAGGAAAGTTTATTTTTTGCCGAATAAAATCTCACCATCTTCTCTTATTGTTCCCTCCGCTGTGAACTGTTGGGCGGGTGAAGCGGGTACCACAGGGGAGGGGGAAGATCAAAGGGCGTGAGGGAGAAAGGAGGCGGTAGGATATCGAAAAGGTCTGATGTGGTTTGCAGCGCGAGACCGCCGTCAGCGGCCCATCATTGTGGATGTAACAGCCTCTTTTTTTTACCTCACACCTTCTCTAAAGTCGAGTGTCGGCTGCCACGTGGGTTCCTCTAACCCAACACAGAGTTCACACAAACTCAGCCGAACAATCTGGTGTCTGATTCGTCAGCCACACTTTGTTTTCTCACACGGGAGATGCTCAACTATGCGTGTTGCTAAAGCATGTGGTATAATATCAGTCAACTTAGCGTCAAGACTTGATCCAATGGGACAAAGCGAGCTGGGCTCGGATAGAAAAAAGCCACCTAAAAGGATTTATACACCTGTAGAACACCGGCGATGAGTCGATTGAAATTACTTCAACCCAACAAAAGATGTATAACTGTTTTGGAAATTGATCTGGCAGAAATACAAAAACATTCCCTAATTTCAACCTATGAAATGTGGGATTTGTATATAATTGTAAATAGAAAATCTTTGGGTTTTGGGATTGGATGTCGAAAAACACACAATAGAAAATAATATGTAAAGGTGTGACAACAGTTACATTGTTTGAACAGACAATAATGGAAAATAATTGGAAAATAAAAGTTAAAACAGACTTCAGATTTCAGAAACCTGGATATTAAACTAGAGGTACATCACAATAAATATGAAGATATAGCAACTTAGCAAAACATAAAAGCTATAAACCCTAAGCTTTGAGCAATAGAGCAAAAAAATCTCTGCTGTCCCTACCCTTCTGCCAAGTCTTCAGTTCATCTTTTTCTCCCCCTTTGCCTGTCTGCCTCGACGCAGTCTGCACTATGCCATGAGCTTTTGTGGCATGTGGTTCAGAGAGTGAAAGTGACAGGGCGGGACAGCAAGTCTCCCCAGAGGGACGTGATGTCCTTCTGCCTCAGCAGTGAGCGAGAGCCAGCCGGTCCTAAATGAAAGCCTCAGCCCAAACTCACCATGACAGTGGGGGGATGGAGCCTCGGCTCGATCCTGGTGGCAACTGGACCTTCAGTCCGGTCTAATCTGGAGCCACGTTTACATGCAAAACTGCACCCGTATATTCCAAAAAGAGTAGCGTTTGGATCCAGAATACACCGGTAATCCAAACCCTTCCATAAAAAACAGAACATTATGTAAAGCTGCTTTGATGCTGCCGCATTCTCAACAGGTGCCACCAGTCTGGCTTGGAGCCACTGCCCAATAGTCTGCGTTGAGGAGATAGTAGATGGCAGCAGCCGTGGAGCGTCATTGTAAACCACTCGTAGAAGAGTTTTACTGGCTCGTGCGCTGCAGTGCATATGCAGACGTGCTGGTAAACCTCAGAAGTCTACTCTATGATTGGAGAGAGAAGCGATGGGCCTCTTGGTTAATGGGGAAAGCAACCGGCGGAGGAAGACTGTGTTTTTCCAGCTCATCTGGCTTAGATTAGAGCGAGCCTGCACGCCGCTGTCACAGTGAGAGGGGAGAGGAGATAGAGGCATTAAGAGATGAAGAGAGAAAAGCGTACGGGAGGGAGACCGAGAGGGGGAGGGAGAGAAGGGGGAGGTAAAAAACACAAAACAATAATAAAGACAGAAAGCAGCCTGGTAGAGGCAAAAAAACATTTGCAGAGGGTTTTAGGATTTGGGATGAGCGGTGAGCTCTGTCAACCCCGAGCGCTTAGCACAAGTCGGAGGCATAAACCCTTTCGATAGGCTTTGTGGAACAATGCAGGAGGAAAATGTTCTTAGGACGGGAACGTGAATGAAAGCAGAGGGTGAGGGTTCAGCGCACACAGCCAGCACGCGACGCCTCGCCCCTGGCACGGCCTTGCCCGCTAAGTGAGACCCTGGCACAGGGTGACAACTTTCCTCCTCTTCACACACATCTTCTGCTAATGCAGTCAAACGTGACCCCATCCCCCCCCGCCCCCCACCCGAAGACTAAAAGATGAGGGTATCTGTGTGACGCACTGTAGGTCAGTGTTGTCTACACGGTTTGCCGGCTTCCTTGCAGCATGCGGTGCCTGCAGACTCACAAAAACAACTAATTGTCTCTTCCGCTGACAGCTCCACAGAAATCATTTCCAAAAGCTGAATTTGAGTTGAATTATTGTGTTGGAATACTACAATACGTAGTCTATGTCTGCCCCTCTGAAAGTTACTGCTTCTGCAAATCAGTCTTTGGGTTGAAGAGGGTGTCTTAATTCATATTTTTATCAAAGGGGCATTTTCTATTTGTGTTTACGTGTGTGTGCGTGCGTGTGTGTGTGAGAGTTAATCCAGGCTTTTAGACAGTGAGCTCAGTGGAGGGATTTCTAATTCTTTGTGTGTCTCAGCCTGTCGTGTCGACATGCTTACTAGGTCAGGCCTAATTGATGACCTGTATTAATAACAGTTAATGCTGTGTGTGTGTGTGTGTGTGTGTGTGTGTGTGTGTGTGTGTGTGTGTGTGTTCCTGTCCTGGATTTTGCTGTCTCACTGTCCCCAGGCTCAGCTGAGTCCTCCCATCACACAGCTCTCACGCTCTCTGGGCTCCCTGCTGCTTTTGAGGATATCAGTGGGACACAGTGTGGCTGTGTGTGTGTGTGTGTGTGTGTGTGTACATGTGAACGTCCTGCTGTCACTGCGGGGGGGGGGGGGCAGTCTTCATCCACAGCCTCATCTATTGTACCTCTGCATGGGGTCTCTCTCTGTCCCACTCAGATAGGAGTGGGGGGTGTTGGGGGTTGCAGTCTGAACAAATAACATCACCTCTAATCAGTAGACGGTGCAGAGCAGTGTCGATGAGCGTGCGCGTTTTGTAAAAAGAATGATTTTTTTTTTTGTGCCTTCATCTCCAGTAAGGTGGACAAATGCAACTAAGATGGAGCTTGCAGATGGAAAAAACACAAAGATAACTTCATCTAATGTTCAGAACAGAACCAGCAGAATTGAGCTCATCTTCTCTAACAGTAGAATTATCTTCTTCTCCAGAGATTTGAAAAAGAAGTCGAGTGCTCCACGAACACGCTTCCAGTCCCTCACAAGGTCATCGCTGAGGGGGGAAGTGAAAGTCTTTGAGGCCGGCATGAGGGACAGACCGGCGTCATTACAAAGGAACTCTCATGGGGAGGGAAAATGACGAGCCTTATGATGCAAAGCGTCACCTCCCCAGCTTCTTTTATTCATCAAACTCAACTTCCCCTGCTCTGTCTTCCTGTAGAATACTTTATGTCTTCTCCTCCTCCACACAATGACCAGGCTTCCTTGTTGCCAGGAGCTTTGAGCCTGCGTGTGCCTACATGCTGGTTCTGGAAGTGAAGGCTGTTTTTTACCTTGAAAGCCGAGAGTCACTAAGTTGTACTCTCTGGAACATGTCGTTCCTGCTGCTTTCCCTCCTAATCCCTCGTGGAGCTGCTGTGTTCAACACACACCGCAACATCTCTTCTCTTCTGTTTTTCTGACACACGCCTCAGCTTTATTTGAGTCTCATCCACCAGCTGTGGCTGAAGAACCGTCTGAAGAACCGTCCCTGCTCCCAGAGGAGATGTGCAAGGAGAAATTATGGCCATGATCACCAAACCCCAAAAGCCCAGAGCAACAGGAATCATTTGCTTGTTTACTTTGTTCGTATGTATAATTATGCTTTCACAATTCCTTGTAAAGACGAGCATCTGACAGCAAGTGGACAATACATCTCCTGCGTCTTGTTGATATTGTTAAGGACTTGGACTCACATGCGCACATTGGTCTGTGGAATGTGAATGCGATAGCCGTAATTCCTCACATCTGCTTTCCTCATAAGCGTCCACGTCTTTATATGGGCAAGGTATTCTGTGGCTCCTGCTATTTGGTAACAATGTCTTGAAATTGGCCTGAGATCATCTAATCATGTGCATGTCCTTATTTCGACATCTGTGTTGTGAGCCTACCCACAGACGCGGCGTCGCAGCGTGTCTTGCACACTCTCTCTTGGTCGGGACTCGTGTCTTTGGGATGTTTAAGTAACTACAAGATAACATTAACATGCATGTTGCTGCCGGAGCGCACTTAACAGGCACATTGTTTCCCCCGCGCTGTGAGAATCACGCTACTTGTGTCTCAGCAGACTGATGGGAGGGGGGGGGGGGCAAGTCTTGCGTGGCTCGCTCGCTAAACTCAGTCGTCATGGCAACAAAAACATCGTCGCAGTTGGAGTGCATCTCCTATTGAAAATAAGACCAGCAGAGCGTTATGCGTCTCCTCGTGCTGCCTCTTTACTATTAATGGACATAAATATTTATACAATTTTGGAAGATATTTTCACAGTGGAGGAGAGCGGGTGGCCCGAGGTTATCGGAGACATGAGCCGATGAGGCGCCCTGCGTCACACATCTGTGACTTTGTGTGGACGCACGAGTGCGTCTCTCAGCACCCTTTCATCTCAAATGGTTATAAGAATAACAGTCGCAGTCACAGAAAGTGGGCTTTTTATTGTGTCTAACGTTTAAATCTCACTCATCTCCGGCGACCCTTTAAATTAAAACCATTAATCTCTTTTGCAGAGCCCCGATGCTGAAGGATATTTTCAGCGGTGATGTTACAGTGCTGGAACAATTCGTAGCTTAAATTGTGACTAATATCCTGATATATTTTAAAGGAGTAAATTTCGTGGTGGATACACAAAGGGAACAGGGACGGGACCGAAACGCAGACAGTTGCAGTCCGCAAGAGAGAAGATGACAGGCAGGTAACTCTCACAGGCAGACAGAGCTTTTGCAACTAGGATGAGGACAACGGAACAACGGAAGTGGACTTAGATGATGTAATGGGATGCAGGTGAGGAGGTGGGTGGCAAGTGGCAAGTGCAACAGTCAGTGACAAGGAAATCAGCCAGTGGACTCAGATGGACAGGTCGGGGGACGGATGTCAAAGTCACAGCCGGTTTATATACAGACGTGGTCGAATGGTTTGGTACTCAGAGAGGCGTAGAAGTGTAATAGTGACGGAAATTTCAGTCTGGAAACCACTGGGAGAAGAAAGAACAACACATATTGACATAAAATAAATGATCTAAACTTCCTTTTCTTAGTTTTTCATGAATACAACTCTCCGGCTACAAGGTCACCCTGTCACTTCAATGTGATGTCTGAGATTGGTGTTTTATTGGCCTCCGTGCCGTCTGTTCTTCATGCTTTTCAACCCGCCCCTCCATTTTTCTCTCTCGAGCTTTGTGCTCCAACACACACACATCTTCTTTCGTCTGCCCTTTCTCTAAGATTCTCGAATTTGTAACATTATTTCTGGTAAAAGCACAGTATAGGGTCTCGTCTTGGAGCGCCTGCCACAGCGGGCTCAGCTCTATAGCAGATTAAATCTTAAGTAGAGACACAGAATCTGCGGGGAGAGAAGGAAAATCATCCTTTTTTTGTATTTCATTTGCATGCTTTTCTCATTTTCCCTGCAGGCCTTTGGGTTAACATGCCTCCCAAGGCTGTTTTATAATCTATCCTCTCCATAATGACTCATTTAAATGGCTTTGATAATCCGTTAGTACTATGAATTAAATAGCCATTAGACGAGGGTTCACAGGGAAGGAGGTGAAAGGAGGAAATGGCCTCAGTCGCCTCTTCATCTCTTCCCTCGCTCTGCAGAGAAGTACGTTTCTTTTATTTAGAGGATTAGTAAAATACAAAAGAATATCAAATATTATTTTAGCACTCAGTGCTGGACTCATCCTTAAGGTTGTTTTCTTTTTTTCAGACGTGGCAGTTAAACATCGCCACAATTATTGTGTATACGTCTTTCAGTCTTTAAGAGTGTCTTTTTTTTAACAGCTAGAGAAAATGATTAAAATATATATTTGATCCGCATTGATTTACATCTTAAATTATTCATCAAGTGGGATTTCCATTTCTTTTACCTTCCTCTTTCCGTTAAAACTGTGCAAACTATGAAAATGCAAGGTTGGAATAGTCTCTTCTCCTTCTCCTTCCTCTGATATAAATCTGCGCTAAAGCCGTTATTACATGTTCTGCTTTAAACTTTAATCAAATACTTTTCATGAAGAAGTTTTAATGCCTTTTTGGTCGCAGATAAATCTCGTCTTCAATCATTTTATCCAAATACATTTGCCACTTTTCAATCACATGGAAGTACCTTCACATATATCAGCTACTACGACTTTAGATACAAATATATACAATATCAATATGTTCAATCATTTTTAAGTCGGTGTTCTTAAAGCCTGTGATAAAAATGACAGCGTTGGACAATCAAAACCATTTGTCCGTGTCAAACGATGATGATCTCATACAGCATTCGAAAATATACCTACTAAATACTGTACTATCGAACCAAAGCGTTTCCCAATCATTCCTGAACCTAAACAAGTAGTTTTGTTCTCTGCCCCTACAGCTGAACGTGAAGAGATCATCGTTTGCATCTCACACAGTGTTGTGACGGTTGCCTTTCCCTCCTGAGTTTGACGTGCAGGTGGAATATTTTGACCAGCGATGCGCTACAATAAAACACGCAGTAATCTTCTCCAGCTTACTGGTAGTGTGCAGCTCATCGCATCCCTGCCAGGAACAAGGAAAATTACATTATTATTAAACAAGGCTTTAGGGCTCCAAACGTTTGAATCGTTGGCAGTAATTAATGCGTGTTCCTTCAGGATATACAGTTTAATGAAGACTATCTGTAAGCGGCTGAAGAGTTGGAAACTCTTGACACAAGGTCTCAAGGTCTGAACAGGTTTACAAGTCTTCCTGTAGCTCAAATGAGAAAAAACTGATGGAGGAGGCCTGCAATTTTATATTAGCTGTATTCCCTGAATCCACATCTCACGTTAAAGTTTCATGTATCTATCAATTTTGGAGTGGTATCACAGAGTGAGAGCAAATTGAACATTCACCCTGAGGGAATATAAATATCACATCCAAGAATCCGATCTCTTTTATTAAGAAAACGTACATTGCCAACTGACAAAGGCATCAATCCTCCCCCAGAACTCTGCTGTTTCTCTTGAAGCCGCATGCTGAGCTTTGACACAAAGATGCAATTAAGAGTCAACCTGTTCGGCTCCGCTTCTGCCATTTGCTTTATTTCCCCTTGTGTGATTATTCTATTCACTGAGTCTCATATGGAATGGGGCACTTTTTCTTTGAAGCTGCAAAAAAAAGACCATACTATAAGCCTTTGCTATTAAAATATTCCACAGCTCATTGGCTGAGCGTAGAATCATGATGGTGATCCAAGGTTAAATGTTCAATGAGGCTTTCTATACCTTCACCTGGTCTTGTCCTTTAGTATAAATAATTACCCCCTTGTGCATTCTTTTCTCCCGTTTCTACACCGCTCCTATCCGTCACCTGGATTGTTCACTTCACCACAAAAATCCATTGGTAATGTAATGCGTAACATCACTCAGATATGACAGGGATCATCTTTTCCCTGCAGACTTATAATTATTAATTTCTTATCCATCCCTCCACATTGCTTATGATGACATGACCTTTACATCTAAAGGTGAGGACCAACCATAGTACAATCCTAATTTAATTTCAATAATCCTAAAACAATAATTTAATATACAGTGTATATTTGTATAAATATATGTTTTTGAATGTTTTATTTAATGATCATAAAATGTTCATAATTAGGATAAAATGTTTCAATCTTCCTGTGAAAACAGCAAAAGATTAAATTTATCTTCCCGAGCTACTTCCCGAGTATAAATATTTGGTTGATTGATTGCAAGGGGAAAAGGGTGGAGGCCATTATCACCTTTAACAGCTTGCAGGACCTGAGATGTGGTCTCAGGGATGAAACCAACTGAATACCTTTCCACTCACTCCTCTCTTTTCTGACTGTGGAATAAAGAGGCGTGAGTGGAGTGGAGCGTAGAGCAGCAGAACTGCAGCGTTCACCTTGCTCAGAGGCCATTCTTTCCGTAACGACACTACTTTAATGATGATAAGAACCATGCTAGCAAATGGCCTGTTAAAACATTCAGCAGATGTAGGGCAGCCGTAGTATTTGCCCGTTTGTGACTATATTATTAATAAAGTCCAATATTTAGCTTATGGCTATTTAGTGCCGAGCAAGTATTTTAGTAAACTAAATAGTAGTTTTAAACCCAAACAATGAGCTAAAAATACTCAAACTATCCGTATAACTCGAGTCTGGTGTTAATTATCCGTTGATTTATTATTATGTGCCGTAAGAAAACGGTATCATTTGTGATTTATCTACCTCGATCTGTCACGCTGGTTTTCAGATGGCACCATGTTTCTCGAGGCTGCATTTAAATGCTTGGACTTCCAGGAGATGAAAGCTTGTGCTGCTGGCCTTGTGTGACCATTACAAGCTGGTATGGAGCACACATACAGCAAATTCTGTATAGCAAGAGGGAATCGATAAAGAAATGCAGTGATTGTTTTCCTTTCTCCTGTAAGATAACCAGTGACCTTATAGGCATCCTCTGATATTGAAGAACTACAGAGCTACATGTTGAACAGCTACATGTATATCGCACATAAAAGGTCAAGGTGTCTCTTTGAGCATAACATCACCCTTTCTCCTGGCTGAGGTGCTTATTGATCTGTCCGTGGTAACAGGGCCAAAATAAACATCCATTCAGCGCAGCAGGTTTTGTTTGGGACACTGACTTTGCTGTCTTATGTGTTTGTCAATGGAAGCGTGGCCGCAGCTCCTGTGCAAGAAGAAACCGACACAAACACTGACGTTAGGAAAAGAAGCACCAGATATGTGTTTTATCATCTCGCGTTAAATAATCCATGCGGATCCTGGCACTTTAATCATGTTTGAATAATTTTCATTTTAGTCAAGGAGTTGTGTTTACATCCATATCTGACGACATCTGGAGTTTGATGAGAAATAGATCCTTTGTTTGCATGCTCAGATTTCTGTGCAGGGCGTTGGACAGGTGTTTCTACGGAGCTCCTTATTTGCCACACTGTGCACACACACACGTCCAAGTCCCTGATGGTTGTCTCTTGGCCTGGTGAATCTCACTTGGAGCAGACAGTAATGAGAAAAGGGATAACCGTGTTCCATCAACAGCTGAGCCCTGTAGCCACCGTCAGCATTAAATGCACATGTGCAGCCACTGGCCATGCAGTTGCTAAGGAAGTGTTGGTATCCAAGCAGGAGTTGGCAAGGAAGCGCCCCCCAAAGTTGATTCAAGAGATTGGATGCCGTTGGAGTTGATTTTGAGCTACATCCATATTTCATGTATGTATAGTAGGTCTCTTAAGGGGAAGAGGAAAATTACCTGGGCATCTGTAGAAAGGCTGCAGCGTAAAGTATAGGAGGTCCAAAGTAAACTCTGGCAACGTCATTATCGGTTTATGGACATGAACAAAAAAGCATAAGTGGTGGAGCAGGGTCGAGTAGACCAACGTCCTGAAAGTCCCCAGCTCAAATTGTATGACCAGGTTTCCATATTCATTTTGGTAAGGGGGTCTCCATCAGGTCAGAGGGGGGAAGAAATTGTGACCACCATGACAGCATAGTTTCCACACCTGGTTACTTCCAGTTAAAAGATGTTAAAGCCATGCAGCCTCTGGACAGTAACTGAACACATATGGAGTCAGATCAGTCTCAATAATTACAGAAAGATTCCCAAATGCGCACAGAGAAATTCACAAATATATTGTGCACACAGAAGGATTTACAAATACACATCCCTGTTCATACGACTGCAACGTGCAGCTCTGATTCTGACAGTCTTCAGTTGAGTAGTAGTGTGGCACAAGCTGTTACATTTAGTTCAGTCCAAAACTAGGCCTGCTGAACCACTGTTTATAAAGAGGTGGTTCGCCTCAGGCTCCGGCTGCCTGTGATAGCTGCTAACCAGGTTAACAAACTCACTAGTAGGCCCAAATGACTCCACTACTATTTCTCTTCATCGATCTGGTTGTTCACCTGGCAGCTGTGAAAGCCCATTTAGCGCGTCCTGCTTTTGTGTTCACATGGTAAAAAATGGAGGTGGCAGCTGAAACCATTTGCTGTCTGAAAGCACCTGTGGGTTAATAGCTCTGCAGACTATTTGCAGAAGAGTAGTTAAGCTCTTAGACAGGATGTGTCTTTGTATTATTATCAACGGTGCTTTCACCCACCGCTGGAGCTCCATTGGTAAAAGTTACTTATTCGTTTAGTACTGATTCACTAAAGTCGGTTTGTTTGAAGATGTGTTGTTAAAGACTCTAATGGCGCGTTTCCACCGAGCGGTACGGGTCGGGTCGGTACGGGTCGGGTCTGGTCTGGTAATCATGATTTGGCGAGCGTTTCCACCGCCAACAGTACCCTTACTTGATAGGCGTGGTGTATTCCAGAAAGTAGTGATAACGTCACTTGATAGGCGTGGTATATGACGGAAAGTAGATTGACGTCATTCGATTGCGCGAAAACTGAAAGCTAACCGCAAACAACAATGGAGGACATACAGCCGATCCGTCCGTTTGTCACAAGGAGACGACATCTTTGTTTGAGCAAAGGCTACATACTGCAAGTGTGTTACGTGTGTTGTCTTTCCCCTTGCGGCACGCGCAAATGACGACACTCTTTCAACCAATCAACGTTCTGCAGTGAGTCTAGCTCCACCCTTTGGTACCAAACAACTGTGCCAGGTACCCCAACAGAAGGGTACCCAAAAAGTGGTACGGTACGGTTCGGATTTACCGTACCACTCGGTGGAAACGCGCCATAAGCGCCTTTCTTTAGTTAAGCAGCACGCCATATTTTACAGTGCACCAGGCCACAACTCCTCCAGCCACAAATCATAATTAATTTTAGAATATCTTTTAAATCCCACATTTCCACCTTCCAAGGCTCCAAGACCAGAAACTGTGTCTGGGCTGGACCAACAACCACAGACCTCCATACTTGTGCTGCACACACAACCACAGTCCTCTGACAGAAGAGGTTGGAAAGAACTATTTGAATTAAACCGTGATGTCTGGTCGAGACGCACACTGAATGGAAAGTGCCCCTACAGCAAGTGAGCGCATATGGGAAATAAGTCTACAGAAGTTAAAAACGCGTGTGCATCTCTGAGGTAAACAAAATCCTTGAATGACACGGAGGGGGAGAGAAATTGTGTGTGACGGACAAATGGCTCTCTCTCCCTCTCTCGGTGAATCACATTTCTGGAGGAGGCGGGGATGCAGCGGTGGCTCCTCTGGCCTACTTTCCTCCATTCACCAGTCAGAATCCTCCAAGGAACGATGGACTTACAATATATGGAGGAAGTTCAGCACGCTTGGTTTGTCACTGCAAGACAGCAAAGAAATGGCTGCACTCAGGCCGTTTGGAAGGATGGGGGGGAATGGGGGGGGTGGGGGGGGGGGGTCGGTCAGCACGTCTACTGTACATAGAAAGGCAACAAGGGCAAAAATGGAGCGGTCACTCTATATTTAAATCTTTAAACCCTCCATTTCCTGCCGCTCAGCGGCGTGGTGCCTCCTGTGTGGGGTTTTTTCATCGCTGCTTGGTTAAGATCAGACCCAGCAGATGTTTCTGTTGTGTGCATTCCTGAAGGAAGAGGTGTAAAAATAACAGATTGACATACATTTCTTCCCTCTACTTTCTCTCCCTCCCTAACTCTCTCTCTCGTATCCTCAGGCTCCTGTCACCGACTGAGCTACAGCAGGTAGACATCCATAATTATTAAGGTGGTGGAAAACCTCTCACTGAAGTGCCTACAGGTGTTTTTTCATGCAGGGGGAATGCACACAGCCACAGAGAAAAAGCCTAAATGTAAACCAGTCTCGGGACTGAAAGCATTAATGATACTTCTAAAAGCTTTCTTATTTCAGATTAAGCATGTCAATGCTCTGGTTTTCTACTTTACGCCTGTTGCTACGGATTTGTCCAATTATTCCTCTAAACGGTCATGGCTTGTTGCTAGGCTACAGCCAGGTAACACGCAGCATTACCAAAGGAGGTTTGTTAAGATGAAGATGCTTTCAAAAAGAGAATTATCAGTACCCTCAAGCTTGAGGGAGTCATTTCTATTGTCACCATCTCCTGCCCCTTCTCCGCCAGGCTGGCAGTGAGACGGATGCAGACTGGCTCACTGAGCCAGATGGAGATGCATGAATTCACAGACGATTTTTATGCGAAAGCACACTGATTTTTGAATGGTGTCACAGACAAGTTGTTGGAAGGGGATGTTTGCCTCTTGCCTGACAAGTTTTGCTTAAATATCTACATTAAAAGGAGAGCTATTTTTTCAAAAGGTTTGCCTCAAGAACAAATACATTTTTGTTACATTCTGGGGAAAAAAAATAAGGAATCAGGCAGCAAAGCCTGTTCAGCGTCAGTTTAACCAAATGTGCGTGTGGTTCCCCTATAGGGATTCTACAAAGATGAGTCTTGCCATCCAACACGATGTCTCACAGATCCTGGTTCCCGATTGGAGGGCGCAAGAAGCAATACGACATGATGGCCTTTCCCCGGCGTTGTCTGATGCCAGCTGACAGATTGAGGGTGCAATACTGCGTTTGACATCTGTGTTAATGTACATCTGTGTGAGTCTTGTGTTACATTTATCAGAATAAGGGCAGAATAATCGCACGGTTGGGGGACAAAACCTCCATGTTTGTTTGCTCGATCATTTGAAATACAAATTCTGAAATAAAAGAAATACCCAGTATTATAGAGGCTGATCCTCCCACTGAGTCGCTCTCTGATGGCCATTCTTATTTAGAATCCAAACAAACACACGTTCAAG
Source organism: Gasterosteus aculeatus (assembly GCF_964276395.1). Taxonomy (NCBI): domain Eukaryota; kingdom Metazoa; phylum Chordata; class Actinopteri; order Perciformes; family Gasterosteidae; genus Gasterosteus; species Gasterosteus aculeatus. The sequence goes on from NC_135698.1 coordinate 14,513,114, forward strand.
TTTAAGTCCCTGCGTCTAGCCAATTCTTATGCTAAACTAAGCCTGTCTTCCTCTGGCTCTGTAGCTTAATAATTGAGCTGAAATAATTAGTTGTTTTTTCACAGAAAATGAATTATTCAACTGTTATGATAATCTGTTAATAGGTTAAGTAAGAATAGGAGTTAAGTTGTGTGATCTGGTGCTTTCCATTGTTTTATAATAATAAATATTTCATGGTCATGTGCTGGCGGTCAGACAAAAGAAAGGGCTCGGTCAAATTGCGAGAGGTATTTTTTCACAGCCTTTTGTAGACCAACCAAGAAAGTAATCTGGACATTAACTGATGAAGTAAACAATTGTGTGTTGTGGCACAAGGGGATGGTATCAATCTTCTCATGTATGGCTCAGCAAGAGAGCACATTCATGTATGTGTAACTAATATTTAGCACTGGGCTTGTCTGTGTCTAAAGGCCAAGTATAGCTAAAGAAGCTATACAGAGCTTTTGAACAACATGAACCAGATTCCACCAGGAGGAAGAGACAGTTGTATTGTTGTGCATCAACAACCGAATGGTAAAAAAAAAAAACATCCTGTCTTTATGGGAATTCAAAATTTACATAAAAAAAAGAATCTGGCAGAAAATACATTATTAAATTACTCCTATGCTGTTGCCAGGGAAATTCCTTCAGACTTCATCCCCTGTGTGCATCTGTGTGTGTGTGTGTGTGTGTGTGTGTGTGTGTGTGTGTGTGTGTGTGTGTGTGCGCCCAACAATGAGGCCTACTTTGTGAGAGCTTGTGAAGCATGTCCACAGCCTGTTTAATGAGATAGCATGTGGTAGGATGCTATGTGTGTGAAATTGAAGCGCGGTCTATGTAAATTGAATTGAATGGGTTTGTCTGCGATAAGAATGTGCATGTGAGGACGGGCCTGTGAGCCAGTCCGCCTATCAGTGTGTGTTACGTGGTTAACATGGAAAAAAGCGTTCATTTTATTGCCGGCAGCGTGGATGCAGGAGAACAAGTAGACTGTACACCAAATCATCCAACAAAAAAAAGGGGTGTGAAATCATTTTTGCACGCGTAATGAGCAAAGCGTTCAATCCAAATTCACTCCAGGTCAACACCCGCTTTGTCTCTTTTAAAGCTTTCACAGAAGCTCCTGAAGCGGCGAAAGCTTCCACGTCTTAATCAGTCGCCTCAAATGAATAAAGTTTGGAGAGTAAATGGAATTCAGTCCCCGCTTTTGTAAAATCCTAAGTCAATGTAAATCATTTTATTAAAGTTCCGTAATTTACAATAAAGTAATCATCACTGAAAGGCCAAAAAAAAGTGACTGCACACCAACTTTGGAGCTGTGTATTGACGGGTGTGTAACTTCCCAGGGTGCCGCCTATCACTACATTTGTTGATCAATCACTGATCAGCTCAGCAAAAACAAATCATCCCTCAGCATGAAGACTTTTCCTCAAAACCAGTGATCCGTGTCAGCGCTCAAAAGGTGGGGGGGGGGGGAGTTCACTCAGCCATTCACCTCAGCCTTTCTTTACTCTCTGAGCCCTCGGGAAATACCCAAGGAGCCAAAAAGAAAATACCTCACAGCTGTTCCCTCGGCAGCCAAGCCGTTCCCGTGGTACTTTATCTGAACCGAGCTCCCGATGAGTCCTGGATCGCTTGGTTTGTTCGTATGTCTGCCTCGTTCACAACTTTACTATAAGCCGCATTCTTGACCTCAGCAACGCTCCTATAATTGCAGACTTCCTAAAGGCCAATAAGAAAGGGATCAGGAGAAAACACGCGGAGACTCTGGGGGTTGGAAGCATCACGTATGCTACTGGGAATGTCAGTGTCGCGACCTTAGTGGAGAAGGCAAAAAGATCAGTCTCCGAGGCGCTTATCTTGCTCTCCATCTGTAGTGGATTTTGTGACACGAGGAGCACAGAGGGAGAGAAAACACTTCACCCCTCCTCCCCTCTACTCGCAGTCCACCAACCCCCCCCCCCCCCCCCAAAACAAAAACACTACTCTTGTTCTCTGGCTGTGAGAGAGCCACACGGCATGAATAATTAACAGGGGACAAACAATAACTATCAGCTATCTATCTGAGATATGTCACTTATCTGTTGATGGATTCAAAAACAGTGTTGAGATTCCTTAAGAACAAAATACCGGGCTACTTTATGCCTTCTGATCCACCATTGGAAGCAGTAAGCTGTTGTGATCTAACTTTTTAATGAGGCGCCTTCCCCCACAAGTGACGTCTCATCTTTATAAATAGGATGTTGACTTCCACCATGCCTCCCGGTTTGTGTGTTAAAGATCGTCAGGATAAACACAGTGACATGCACGATTACTTTGTCACACACTTCCAAAGAAAACGCATTTCCCCACTGAGACTAGATTCAGACGGTGGGGAAAGATAAGAGCTACACGAGAAGAAGAAAAAATGGGGTTTCGACTCAGATTGCTATCTGAGCCTAGACTCAAATGGAAAGTTTGAAGTCAAAATTCTGCTAAAAATATGGAGTAATTCACTGGAGTTTCATTTGGTTTCCAGGCAACCTTTCAGGGGAAGACGAGACCTGACAAGGGACAAGACAGGAAGTTGAAATAATGCTCCGGCAAAGAAACTATCACTTTTTCATATATTAGGATGTAAGGTGATACCTTCAAACCCAGACCTGTTGGTAGACATGTGTGTTATTGTTTGATATGACTGCTGACCCCCCTGTTTCCAATTTGGGAAAGCTCATATTTCCTCACTCCATTATTAATGTAGCTCTGTAGTGATGGAAACAACTCAGGAGAACTTTTTCTTGGATCAATTCAATTCAATCCCAAGGCATTCAAATTGCATCCAATTTTTGATTTTAAAAAAATTGAACGTCGTCACGTTACTTTCTGTTGTGTACAAAAACAAAATAGAAACCGGAGGCGTGCGAGTCGCAGGAGAGTCCCCGCCCCCTCCGGAGCCGAGAGGAGCCGAGAGGAGCCGAGAGGAGCAGCTGCGGCGTCTACGACTTCACTGAACTGTTCGCGCACTCATCTCCACTCTCCACTCTGCGCGCGTGTCCAACATTTTGGGGTCGCAGATCTCGGGGAGCCGTGGATTGGATTAGTCGGACGGCGTCCCTCCCCATCCCCGCTGATCGGCTTCGTTCTTTAGTTTGTCGGTGTTTTTGTTTTGAATACGTGACCTCGAGTCGGCAGTTTAGTGACGTTTCCGCAGGTACGCGCCGGAGAGTTTCCACTGCGAGCTGCGCCTTCAGGTAAGAAGCGGGTCGCCGCTCAACTACTCAAAAAGTCCGGAGTCTGGAAACGTAAATGAACCGATAAGCGGTGGAGTCACCGCCGCGTATCTACCGCTGGATGTTCTTTGCTTTCTGCTCACTTTGTTGCTGCAAATTACATTTGCTGTCCGGACGAGCGGCGGGAACCAAGAGATGTTGAAAGATGAATTTAAATGAGGGAGACGTGTCACCACGGTCCCTTTAGTCGTTTTAACTGTGGATTTAAACTTGAGTTTAAAGTTCAGGAATGCTCGTTTTTGTTCGTTTCTTTCTGTAAATAAATGAAACTCCTGCACAAACAATTCCATCTCTTCAGGTGAGTGGCGTTAACTGTGAATGGGTGAAAGTAAGCAGCCTGCAGATAATGGTGTTTTTTTAGCATGAGAAACCGGACATCGGGGAGGGGGATCCGGGATGTGTGTGTGTGTGTGTGTGTGTGTGCGCGTTGCCCTCCAAGCTGGTATCCTTCCCACGGGGCTCCAGCCGTGACCGCGGAGGAGGCTTGTGTGCAGAGACGCATGGGGGTCAGCAGATGGATGTCTCTGACGGCGCTACCTAAGCTGTAGGGCAGCAGTTCACTGTCAGGTTGCATTAATCAGAGGGACACATCACCCCCCCCCCCCCCCCCCCCCCCCCCCCCATGTCTCATGCCCGCTGGGGCGAAGGGGACAAATTAAAGGTCTCTGAAAGAGAAAAGTCTTCTGAGGACACTGTAAAGATGCCTTTTTTTTTCTTTTTTTTTACAGTAGAACATTTTACTTTGAGCGACTAGGGAGTGGTATGCTCAAAGGTTTGGATACAAACGGCTAAAAAGTTTCTTTTTTAAACACTTGTTTCTACGATTACAGCTGCAAATTCCAGATCTAATGCCATTTTGCGCCCATTTGACCGGCTCCAGGCGACCCGTTGCCACACACCAGCTCCCAGGTGGGTCTGTTGGGTTGGATTTGCTTTCCTCGAGTCAAAGTCGCAGCCGTTCACTCCGGCTCTCTGTCTCCCCGAGGGCCGAACAGGAGAGGACAATCAAATCACTCACAGCAGATTGGGCGGACAAATCCGCTCCTGTCCTGATTAATGAGCTGTGCCACGATGCCGCTGTGGTCATTTCTGTCTTCCTCTGTCTCGTCTTGTCTTCTCCTCCTCAACCCTAGATTACTTTGTTCAGTGAACAACTTCTACGGACAGAAGCACGCAGACTGAGAACAGAGGCGAGTTTGTTCACCATGTTGTGGGTGAACATTTGCTTTGTCAAGAAAAGAAGTATTGATGCTTTTGGAGCAGCTGCCAAACACTGATGACTCAACTCCGCCCGAAGCCTTTTCACTCCTTCGCTTGTGCACACGACTGTTGGGAAATAGTTTTGTTGGTCAGACACACAAGTGATGACTACATGATGAGTACAAATGCAAACAACGGGGCTCGTGAACCTCGCGGTGTAATTTATACAGGGAATAAAGGCTGCCAGCAACAACGCGCAGAGTAACAATTAGCCGGCAGCGTGTTTGAGTGGATTCAAATCTCCTCCGAGCCAAGCTGGTATTTATTCCGCCCACAGACACCAAACACCTGGCGTGAGACGCGCCGCCGTGCATCAGTCCCCTCGTTTTAATAGTCCCTCTGAAAACGTGTTGCTCTTAATTGCACCTTTGCGGTGTCAGCGACGAAACGCACAGCAAAAAAAACACAACAACAACAAATGAACAGAGAGAGAAAGTTCAAGATGGAGACTGTTTCTGTGCAGTGACTTCTCTGCTCCTCGGCAGAAATAGAAATGTTTAAATCCCTGCGCGAGGAGGCACAAGGTGGCTGACTTGATGCCGCCCGGCGCGGCACAGCATCGCTCATTAAAGGCATGAAATTAATCAATCTGCGGTTCCACATGGCCGGGTGCGTCTGAGTCCCCCCCCCCTCCCCCCACAACTCCCTGTCACACCTTTTACTCCTTAACGGCGGCTGATGTGCCCGCTGCCTCTTTGGCTCGTCATTTGATGGCTGGCCCTGATTTCACATCCCTGATTCATCCCGCCTCGCCCGCGACCTCCTTCCACCTCCTCCAGCTGTCTCTCTCTATCTCGTCCCTTATTATTTCTTCCTCTGGTCCCCATATTTTCTCATCAGCCCCGTCTTCCTTCCCACCTCATCCAATCTACGGAGCATGTCTGTATCCGTATTGATGGGTTCGGAGCAGCAAGGCGGAGGGGAAAACGAGGCCGGGTCATCACTCTACAGTCGCTTTCCTCAGCATCAGCTCCAATACGGCAGCAGTGGTCCGTAGAGAGACCGGAACTAAATGGAGTATCTATTGGCTCAATGAGAAAATAGTTTTTTTTTTCGATTGCTAGAGGACCCTTCATTTAACGTGTGTGATGCAGAGGCTTCCACTAGTAATGGGTTCAGCATCTTTGTTGTCAGGGGACATGAGAAAATGAAATTTTCTTTTCAGTCGGCAGAAATAATTTACTCTCGGAAAGGTATATTTTTCCTCAGCTCTTTATAAGCCATGAAGGTTTGTTCCGATATACAGTGAGACTGCGCCTTTTAGAGCTGAATCTGGGGTTCGTTTGTCGGTTTGTGGAAGGCAGTTTTATCTAAAGGTGACTTCACGTAAAACCGACCTGCTTTGATGCTCCACAAAGCTGCATTTCTATTTGTTTGTTAAAGGGTTGCGGTGGACCGACAAAGCACAAAGCTCACACGCGCCTTTTGAAAAACACAACCAAAATGTCGGGGCTTCAGTATTTATTCTTTGCTGGTGTGGGCAAGTGGGTAGAAAGCGAAACGCCATCAGGATGTACTTTTAGCGTGGTATGAGGTGACTTACGAGTCCACTGAGGACAAACACGTTGTCTTGAGAAATGAGGAGACTGACTTCCTCTAATGAATAACTGACACAAACATAAATTCCATTTCTACATTGGGTTTTCCAGTTTGAAATTAAACTGGCCCTCCTTTCTTTTGTGTTTTTTAGAGCATTCGCTCGACTCGCGGTTTATTTTGAAAAGCTGCAACGAAGCCATCGTCTTATTGTTTGTTTTTCTGGGTCTACTTATGTTTTCTCCAAGAAGAAGTCTCCACAAAGACGCATTTTATTTAAATAAACGTGTTCCAGCCCTGGATGAACATTCGAGGAAATGCTATACAATCCAGCAACATTCACACATCCGTGCATTCCTTCGCTGCGTGCGTGCCTCCATATGGCCCAGGATTTAGTGAATGACCTAAGCCAGTTCACCAAGAGCAGGAAGCTAAGGGGGGGGGGGGGGGGGGGCTCTCTCTGCTGACGCTTCCTTTTTTATCAGGAGGAAGCAGGCCGGCTGTTTGTGCTCAACCCCAGAATTCTTTGTGCTTATCACGCGTCCGGCCTATTTCCCTCAATAATGGCCGTGCTGAGCAGGTAATGAGGTAAAACGTGTGTATTTGACAAGCTGGGCTCTGCAGATAGCGGGCTCATGGCGCTTAGTTGAGAGTACACTCAGCCCCTTCTCGGGGTGTTCAAATCACTTCAATCTCCACCCCAGCCATCTTTTCCCCCCGCATGTTTTTTCAGAACTAATAAAGCGTGTCACTCAGGTGTCCCGTGGAAGGCTGCCGGTCGCATTCTGTAAATCCCCTCTGCGTTTGCCGGAGGGTTTCTTCATCACCTTGTGCTCTTTTCATCCCCCTCAGATGTGGTCAAAGCTCAGAGAGGGGTTTAGGGCGGCCAGGGAGACTGGCACCGAGAGGTTTTTGACACGGGGCGACTTGTGGGGGGAGATTACCGGCCTGCGAAACTCTGATTTAGCGAATGATGCTGAAGTTTAAGCACATATCTCTGGCCCAAACGTTTGGGATGAGCACCACAGAGCGTTGTGCTTCATCTGCAGAGGCATTTGCTTTTACTTGGCGAGACGAACAAGCGGTTTCTTTGCTAAGTTCACACAATAGCGCTGGTGTGACTCACATTGGGTCCAGTGTCAACACAATGGGCTGCAGGAAGCTGGGTGCTAATCAAGAAGCACCAGGGAGGGAGAGCTCATTTTATGGATGTGTGATTGTTTCCCACACTAACTGACTAACACTGGAGCTCTTCACTGTACACAAGCTCTTGTGAGACTTCTAGTTAAATTGCTTGATTTCTGCGAAGAATTTCAAAGAAATACTCAATGTTCTGAGGCATCATTTATTAACATGAATGATGGTGTTTGTGAATCACTGCAGAGATTATGGGTGGAGAATGGAGACCATCTTTGTAGTATTTTCACCTTGAATTGACTCCGTGTTTGGGCTGGGACACGTGTGTCATGCTAAGATGCTTTCCTCTTCATATTTAAGGTACTATTTTGTTTCTGTATTCTGTTTCGAACGTGCGTGTAGTTGATATTTAAAGGGTGCAAATCCTAGTGTACACAGGTTTTCTGCAGAAACTGTGACCACTGGATATCACTATTTATCGGACCTCTCTATGCTTTCTGCCAAACAAATTAATCGAGTAGCGGATGTACAGAATGAAAATAATTGCGGTAGCTACGGTCTAACCTCTGTAACCCACGCTTACCATGAATCCCCCGTGTAGACCAGGCCGAAACGCTAACATGTACTAAAAATTGCAGATCTGGTGTCAAAAGTCAACAACGACTAACTGCTTTATTCTGCTTCCCCTGTCCGGGATGTGATGTGTTTCCTATCATTGTTCTATGGCTTGGATCAGGGTTAACCCTTTTATAATACGGGTAGATGGAATCCAGCGTTCTGATTGGTTGAGAGTGAGTCAGGAGAATGAGATCCACAACGTTTGGTGGATACAACTATATTGTGCCGAAGGGCAGCTATTTACTTTTAACGTACTAAGTTGCCGGGCCCTTCGGTCCGCGTCAGGCCTACCAACACCCCCAAACTGTTACACTATTGGACGATAAAGTACAGCCTCTCGCACCTTTATTGCTTTAGTAAAGCAGTTTAGTTTGAAAGACATTACCAAGTAGATGACTTTTTGCTTCGGCTGTCGTCACGCTGTCCGCCAGCATCAAGCCTTTTGAGCGTTATTGGAAGTCGCTAACGAGTGAGCCGTCTCACTTCCTTCTCACCTTTGTCGAGAGTTGCAAATGAGAAGCACTGATCAGGCAGGATTTATGCAGTTTAGCATTTTTCCGACTAGTATTTGGTATCAAATTTCTGCGAGCCGAACGCAGCCCATGAATGTTTTTTCAGCCTCTCCCTGTGACTCATTGGGTCTAATGGTGCGCTCGCCAACCGACTGATGTATTTTTCTGATAAATTGGGAGTCTCTCCCGACTTCTGGTCTTTCTCTTTTTCGGTTGCCACAACTGTGTACCAACTCTCCACTCGTCCTCCCCTCGCGTCTCTCTGTCTCTCCCCCAGGTTCTCCTTCTCGAGTGCTGCTGCTCTTTCCATCCATATTTCTGGAATAAGACAATATAGCCTTACAGGAATGCCCTCATTACTCGTGTTGGGATTTTTTTTAACACGTTATCACGCATTCAGCGCTGCATTTTTAATCCCCCTGCACAAAGGACCCCTTAAATATCCTGTTTATTTTTAATCACCAATGATGGGCTGGCTGCACAGTATAGTGCATTGAGGTAATTGTTACCCACAAATACACACACGCACTTACCGTCAAACCAAATTGATTTGGTAATGTGCAGTGCAGGAATGATTGTAGGCACGGACAGTCGCTTGATAATCATGACCCAGATAATTAGCCAATTTTTAACCGATTAAGTGCATGTGCGGTGTGGAGCTGGATGTCGTCTTATCAGCTGGCTTTCGCTTGACTGTAAGTTGCGATGCGACGAGATGGTGCAGTTAGATCAGATTCACGGACAGTTGGTGCAAAGTGACGTAGTCTTTGTTTGCCCTCTTGGCTTTTCCAGCGCGGCTGAATTCTAGATCAACCCCGTAGAGATTTATTGTGAGTGCGATTTGGGTTTGCCTCCCAGTCTGCTAAAAACACTCTGCTTTTCCAGTCAGTGATAATCGTACGGACCTCAAATACAAAAAATGAACATAAAGCTCACACACACACACACACGGTGCTGCAGCCTGAGTGATGCTGGCTGAAGTCAACTGGAATCGGGGTCGTTTCATATTTACTGTTCATGGATCTCGTATCTGCTTGAATCTAGGTTAAATGTTTGGCATTGTGCTCACGGCACAGCAGAAATTAATTTTATTGCATATTCCATTCTAAGTGATGATTGTGAACTTCAGCAGACTCAACTGGGCTAATGTGATTCTCTTTCTTCTCTCTCGCAATGGGATGGTGTGCGTTTGTGTTTAAAATATCCTTCCAAAAGAAGGGTGAGTATGTTTTTGTTTTTTTAAAAGCCATGTTTCTTTCCACCAGGCCGGCTGCTTTCTGCTGCCTTTTTAAAGCCCACACACCTTGTCCACAAGCGCTGGATGGTTGTAGCTGTCCCTCCCACAGGGAGAGACTCCATCGCTCATACGGGCTCCTTGTTGGCCTCAGCAGCATCGGGGGGGGGGGGGGGGAAATCATTGTTTGATTAAAAAAAAAAAAAAACAGTCCTCCGCAGGTTCCTACTTCTACCTGGGGAAACCTGGGGGGAAAGGCGGGCTAATGATGTCTCCCCTCCCCCGCCAGGATCACAAGCCTCTGAGATGGACCTGTGTGTTTTTATTTTAGCTTGTTAAAGGACAGGGACTGAACATTTTCAGAGCTTATAAGCTACCAGCAGTGAGGGACATTTGTCTTCTTGCATTTAGAGCTTCTTCTTTCTTCCTTTTCTTTGCTTGATTGATCATATCACAGCATATTTTGCGTTGAGTTTGATACAGGTGTTGCTAATAAACTGTCACTGAGAATAAATGCTATATCCTACTGTGGCCATACAGAGCTTGTAGTGATGTTTCTTGGACAACATCGCTGTCTGCGTTTTACGGTGGTGAATTTCCTCGTCTCGTCTTTGCCTTTTAACAGCAGATGAAATGTACACGCTGTAGACTGTTATTTTCACCCCTCAAAGAGGAACCAATTAGACAAAGCAAAGGCCGAGCGCCTCACTGCCTCATGATTATTTGATGGTCCTTTATGAAATTTTTAGCCCACAACTACTTTGAAAGCGCGCTCCTCAAGACGACATTCACGGGTCACTGCGGTACAACGCGGGCTCCGTCCTTTGGGCAAACACTCGGTCAATTCCAACTGATGGGTCACGGCCACAAGCCAGCACGCGCTCGCATGGCCGCGCCGCGTGCAGCATTTTATAAAAGCCGTGGCTCGACTTTACCAAGGAATTCTTAAGGAGAGGAGAGCAAAAATAGATAAGAGGTGGTATATTCTTGGCTGTAAATCTTTTTTTGCTAATAGTTATTAGGTTAAAGACATGCAGACCGTGAAGCATAATTCCTTTTTTCCATAATCCTCACTTTGCCACATCTTTTTTTTCTTTTGAAGCTTAAGGAAAAAAGAGAATCCACTGCCTAGAAAAGCTCGCCACCATTTACCCATTTCAAGTATATTAAAGGAGTTTTTATATATTTTTTGAGATATGTATTTAGGTCCTTATTTTCCTGACCAGAATCAAGGCATCACCAAGTCATCCAACCGCATTTTGACCACCTGGGTGTGACGCTCTGAACTTTGAGGTGTTTGTGGGGGAAAAAAACGACGGCTCAGGCTTTTCTCCAAGAGTTTGCGCCCCGTAGGAACGGGCCCTGATCATCTTTCCCAATAATACTTGGCTAAGAATCGGGTCGCATGTGAAATGCCTTTGCATAAATGTTGAAGCCAAAGTGATTTTGAGGGTGTCTCTGAAAGGCCGTGGACGTTTAAAGGTTCGTTTGGCTTCATAGACACAGATAGAGCATCAAACTTCTTTACTTTTATTATCTGATAGATGACCAAATAAGATTAAACACAGATCAAACAGATTTTAGGGTAGTTTCTTTAATACATCAATACAATTTAGTCTCAGTCAATAAGCACACATGATCTCCTCTCATTGAAACGATGCCTAAAAGAAACGAAAAAGCCAATGTTTTGAGCAATTACCTAAACCACTTTTGCTTATCTCTGCAATGCAGTTTGGAATTGGACAAGCAGCTTTTTTTTCTTTTCTTTACATAATAAGTAGCAGATGTCCAACCTTTTCTTACCCACAACGTCTGAGTGAGCTTTCCATACTTTTGCCACATCTAGAGCAACCCCCATCTCACATGATAATCCCGTCTCGTCTGTGAGCTTTCAAAACACCCCCTTCAAATATTTGGCCGGCTCATCATGCATATATTTATTCTGTTGCTTTTGGCCCGAACTAAAGGTCTGTTTTGTTTCCAAGAAGCTTGAGACTTTGCAGACTGTTGGAGATCTCGCAAAGTAAAAAAAAACAACAATTGAATATCTCCTACTGTATCTCCATAAACATATTCTACTGATGGTCTTCTGTATTTGTCTGACTGGTATCAAAGTCCCATGTGGGGAAAACTAATGAGTTGCTCATACGTTATTTGTTTGGACTGTTTGACAGGAATTCTAAATAGATGTTATCTTTTTGCTCACTTCTTTTCGCAATCTGCAACATTTATCGCTGACAATTTGATAGACGCTGCCTTAGTCACAGCTTCAGCCGATTCATACTTCAGCTCAAAGACGCCTTTTTCTTATCTTTTTATTTTGCATTTTTAAACCTCCAGTCACTTGCTAATGCAGAGCGTGGTATTCTGCTTCACCATCACTCCAGCTGTGGTCACTACCGTGGCCTGTTAAAATGGACTGTTTATTTCTAACTGGTGGGCTGATGGAGATATGCTACCCTGCTAGCTGCATTGCACGCTTGGGTGCATTACTCTCAATTTCATCACTACAGCCAATTAATACTCGAGACGACATCAGCAGCATCTGCTCGATCGCGGCTTTTTGTCATCCGCTCACCAGAGGTGAGGAAATTAAAGGTGCGCTGAGCAGGTTCCCCGAGAAGCTTCTGCATTAGAATTAGGGTTGTTGTTTTTTTCATGCTTTTGTGTGTTTTCGGTTGTAAATCAAAACCCATCATCTTTAGATAGGTTTGACCTCACCGTGTTGCCAGCGTTACTCTGACCGCAGTGATCCCCACACAATTGTCCCGGATCCATCATGTTTTGTGGTGTAAACCTATCGACGTGTTCCTTTAGGGACCAGATCTTGGACCGCCTCCAAGCAGCTCAGTTTCCATTCTCTCCCCATCTTTCCTTTGTCTCCCATAAATCAATGTGATGTAATTGCATAAACTCCCTTTCCCACAGCTCAGGCCTGGAGGCAGAGTATTCTCATAGAAAAAGGGCTTCAGTGGGACCAGTTAACCTTAACCCACCGACTCCCACAACTGCAATGTCGCTGGCTTTTGGAGGTTGTTTCTTTTAGCCCTTAAATATAAGTTTATTTCATTTCATTAATGTTTGATGTTTTATTAATGTTTTTTCCGAGGCATCACGGCCGTAAGAACTTAACTTTCTCACAGCTGGTGCTGACTGTTTACATCTGGCTAATATACTCTAAGCTCAGCAGATTAAATCTCATTTCTCTGAGTGCTTTTTGTGTTGAGCCAAGCAGGATTTTCTCCTGACGTTTCCCCGCTTGTGGCTCCTTCAGCCTATCGAAGGAATGTTTCTTCAAGCACTCCTGCAATTTCACAAGATTGTGCCATGGAAAATGTCCAACCTTCTTTTTCCACATTTCAGTCGGTCTCGGTTTCCTCTTGGGACTCGCAAGGAGAACATCTTCTCGAAAGGATATCTTTCAGGTAATGCTCCCGCCACCAGTCCCACCCTGCGCTACTGAAGAACAGGAGTGATCAAAACAATGTTCACCCATCTGGCAGAAACACAGTTTGGGATATGTGGCCTTTAATGACGGCACATTTCAAATTGTGAGAAACAAAAAGGCGAGAGTGATTTTTCACTGCTTGTCGTGTGCTCTGCCACCGCAACCGCATACAGGCTGACGTAGAAGGAAATGGAGGGATTTAGGGTTCTTTGGCACATGTGCAGCTTTTATGAGGAGGTCCCAGCGTGGAGCCCCCTGAGGAAACAATCCAGATGCAGAGCTTCTGGGGCTCGTAACTCAGCGGGGCACCTGCCCTGCTGCTCCTGTACAGCCCTCTGCAAAATCCACAAAGATACAAGCTGCCATCTTGCTGCGCCCAGCAATTTTTAAAAATTATAATACATTTTATTGCTCAACATATTAGGGCACATAAATGCCTGTGTAAGATCAAAACTTCATTGATTCATAATGTCAACTAGTTAAATATGAGTTTGCAATCAGTGGGGACCACATGGTATAATATATCATTGATTCATAAGATGCTGATTTTATCTGCTGCCGTTTCTTAAATGTTGCAGCCCTCTAATTTCTTCCCATCCTGAATGACTTCTGGTTGATTTTGGAACTGAGCTGTGAGAATTAATGCTTTCAGTGATCTTCTTATGTGTGATTCCCCACAGTAAATGGGTTAGCACAGATGTGAGCTACAGATCTCAAAACATCTTTCATTCGGGTTTTTTTATTTTATCAATTGCCAAAAATCGCTATCATTTATTATAAAACGCGTTACGCTCTGTTTTTTTTAAGGTTTTTTCTTAAGATTGCATTGATTTTCAGGATGTTAGTGGCGGTGGTCTGCCATAAAACACCACAGGAAACTCCAAAGGTTTTTAATACGTTTCTGGTGTTTGTTTTCCAGGTTGAGCAACAGGTGACTTCCTGTCGTTATGCACTAACCGTAACATGTTTTTTATTGAGAGGTTTTGGCTGAATACCTGCAACAATGAACACTGCCACGATAGAGTTGTGTGATCCAAAACACCAGCAGGCGTTATAAACTGGGCAACCATCCTGCCATCTTCCTCCATGTTTGTTTGTACTTTTGTAATGTGAGCCACATGTTCGTACTCATAAACACAATGTTGTTTCCGCTCAGGCTTTACAGTAGTGTTTCACCTTGTCTATGGTTGGAAAAAAAATCCATGCCTCGAATAGGCCAAAGAGAAATATTTGTTTTGCAATCAATCAATCACTGTGATCTGCTACAATTACGCGTTTCAGAATGGTTTGCTTTGCTGAGTGTGCTCATGATTTGTACCGGACTCACTGGCCCTCAGGATTTGGGCTGAACTTGTCAACTTGTGTTGTTACTGCTATAGCGATCTGCGTGTCCCTCAACCCATCATTTATTTTTTTTAATGAAGTTTTTGTTACTCATTCACATTGCCTTGTGTCTTGCATGCAATTGCCAAGTGGTCACGTAGCAAAATTCCAATTGAGAAAAGCCGAACCTCACTGCTTCGCAATTGCTTCATGTGCCTTCTATCAGATTTTTGGAGGCGTGCAAATGTAAATGCCTTTCCAATGTTTTTTTTTTATCATGAAAATAAGTTGCATCGGGTCCAACTGAGCAAATAATCTTATTCCACATGTTGTGTTTCCTGCTATTGGAAGTTTACCGTATTTTTTTGTTCGCATTGTTTGTCAGCAGTGTAAAGCGGGCAAAAGGACAAGGGGGGAGGGGGAGAGGGGGGGGCCTATTAAGGACAGAAACGTATTCTTACAGGAAGCGTTTCACAATCTGATTTTGACCAACAGAACCTGCTTCATGGTATTTTAGCAACATTTAAATGAGGCCTAGAAATGGTTACCAGATGTGTTTCTAACACACGTCCAAGTGGCTGGTTTGACTTAGAGGACAGCAGTGACCACATGATTCTACATTGAATATTAAGTGAAAAATGTCACTATATGTTTTGGTACAAAACTCCAAACCGTTTTTTATTCTTTCAGGTGGAGCATCACACAAAAACATCAAACATGCTCATTAGTTATTGGACTAAAAGTGTCATCGTTGGCAACGCCGGTTGTTTATGTGTTGACGGTTTAGAGAGCATGGTACGGATCAAGTTACTGACAATTTGTTGTTACTAAAGCTGAAATGCTAAGATACGGTAAAGACTAAGTGAAGATGACAAAATATTCTGCACATCACTCTATAATTTATGAAAACGTTTCATTGTCTCGTCTTCCTTCTGATCAGACCAGACTACAAACCGGGTGTGTTGTTTCTAGTGCACTCGTACCGTTTTGGCTGAGGAAAACATCCCGAGGGAAGTCTTCCTCCCTCTCTTCCTCTTTCTGCTGCCAGCGTGGATCTTCATCCCCGGCTCCTTTCTGAGTTTCAGGCTTTACCGGGCTTTTAGGATTTAACTGCGATGGAATCGGTTATCGTGCGGCTGCTCGTCGGGCTCGTGTGTGTCGGAGGGGGGGGGGGGTGTTCGAACAAACTTGCGCGAGTTTAACGGCCCCAGCCCCCTCTCTGTGTATGCAGTAATGAACGCTTTCCTCGGCTTGCAAGGCTGCTCTGCCGGCATCCTCGGTGTGTTTTCGTAACCCTCACTGAAAAAGCGCTGCTCTTAATTGTGTCCCACGGGGCCCTGAGCTCTCAGTATTCACAGCCTTTCCTGTCCCTCTCGCTGATCCTCCCCTTCTTCCAACTTTAGCCCCATCATCACCATTCGACAGGTCCCCCCCCCTTCAATCGCTTGACTTCAAAGCCCCGTTGTACTACGCTGCAGCCCCCCCCCCTCGGAGACCGTGGGAGGGGGGGGGCAAGCCTTCGGGGCCTGGGAAGTAGGGTGAAAGTGTAGCGGTTTGTTAAGCGTGACGTGCACGGGGGTTGAAGAAAATCACAACAAGTAGTTCTGCTGGCGTTCTTCACCCGGGGGGGGTCGACGGGGAGACCGGGAGGTCGCGCGTTGCGTATTTTTTGCACTGATCTTCGTTGGACGCCTCGCTTTTCTTTGATGACGCCGAAAGGAAAGGAGCCGGAGGAGCTGGCTAATGGACGAGTCCTGGCTAATGTTTGCCGCTGACTTACCAGACACAGTGTCGGCTTTCATTAGTATCAAAATAGCACCCTCCAAACGCGTCTCCGCGGCCGGAATCCTTATCGGGTTTCCATTTAGCGCGAAACAAATAACACAGAGAAAACAAATCGGCGTCTTTAGCTGGAAGAATTCTAGGCTGAAAACGAGTGAATGCACTGCAGCCGGCCTTGTAACCCGAGAGCACCTACTGGAGTACGGAAAACAAAGAAGGCCGGGGGGTTTATCTGTGGCCACAGAGGAGAGAGTCACTGATTAATTGAGCTGTTCCCTCTGATCACAGCAGAGATTGTTCCTCCATCGCGGCGCTTTATCTTTCTCCATCTCCGGTGGTTGACTCGCACCAGATCAATAAATCCAGTTGAGTTGAGGATCATTTTGCCTCATTAAAGCAGCAGGAGATAGATGGCTGTTGGAAATTACCCGCTTTCTTATTTCTTTAATATTGTCACATGATACGAATGGACTTTGAGATCACCAGGGAGGGCTCACTTCCAGAACTGTGGATTTGTACCTTTTTTTTTTATTTAGTGTGTTTGTAAAGGTTTGACGTGGACAACTGTAAACGTAGGTCGTCTTCTCTAAATGTGCAGGTTTTCTTTTCTCAACACTGGTCAGAAATAGTTTAAACCCAGCTGGGAGGTTTATATGGAGCAATAGTCACTTCCTCCCTTGTTTTCCTGCCTACTTCCTGTCCCCAGAGGAAGTGTCGCTGACCAAACGTCCTGCTGTTCATTGAACTTTGACATTTCAGTCAAGGTTTTCCAGCCGATTGACAGGATGAGGAGACTTAAAGGGGGCAAAGATGAGTCCTATGATATAATACAAGATGATTCTAAAGGCCCAACACAGACAATTTGGAACATCTCCTCGGATGACGTTTGATGAAGTTTCACTTCAAATAACTCTTCCAAATCACTGTAATGTATATGAGGAGAGAAAGGTTTGAGGGGGGGAGCTTGAAGACTTGGTAGATTCAGCACAGCCAGACGCGATGAGAATAATTTAAACAAGAATCAAACCCAAACAGCGCCTAGAACAATAATAACCAACACCACAGCTTAAGGTCCTATTTTCACCTCCTGCATCAACAACAAAACCTCATGCAAACTGGGTGAGAGGCATTTGTCTTTTTCTAAACTAATATTATCTCGTCTATGAATTAAAATTCCAAAAGTTATTTATCAGTGTAAATTGTATTCCTAGTCTGCTGATCTTCTTGAAATCATGTTTTAATTATGATGTACCACGTGATACTGAGTGTGAAACCAATCTTATTAACGCACAGACTCGTTGGCGGTGGCACTAAAATGAGGCCCGACCCAAAGTAGAATATGATTTAGGACCTTATCCAACAGCCCCCAATACCAAGGTCGGACACTGTTTGCAAATTCTTCGGCACCTCTTATTCCTTTACGTACGCATCAGTTTCCTCTGCTATTTCTACTGCGAATGGGACCGTGTAGGATAACGGTACCTTATGCAGATGTTGTAATGTCCTACTGTCCCACACGCTGGATAGACGATGGTGATGCAATAATATTGTCAGAGCCTGAAACATCAGCAGAGGCGAATCAATTAGTGGCTGCCTTGACGTTTAAATGGCCCACAGGGCTCGTGAGCTTAAATGTCAATGACTAGCTGGCGAGAGGCATCTGTAAAAGGAAAGCCATTGAGCGGATGCAGATGAAACCTTTCCTTTAGCGTGGAGTCATTCCCCGCTTTGTTGGACCCTCAGCAGCCTGGCCTTTGTGGTCTCCCTCGAGGGTTCGTCCCATTGTTGTGCTTTCTCAGCCGTCTGCGCTCATCTCTCTCCTCACCCCCATAACCGATTCAACGAGGCTCGGCGATCCTATTGGTGCTCCACTTTCCGGTGAAAAGGGGTTTCCATGGAAACCTGAAACTAATGCAGACCCTCACCACTGTTGCTCTTCAACTGCTAATAGCGCCATAAACAGGGGTTTGGGAGAGACTCCTGTGCAACAGGCTTCAGTGTGAAATGTGACCCCTCCACCGCTGCTGCTGATGGTGATGATGATGAGGATGATTTGGATGTACGTATCGCCTGCTGTGATAGACTCAAGCTAGATATAAAGGGTTTACGTGTGAGCAGCCGCTGTGGAGATGTTATTGATTCCCTCAGCTGGTGCTTTGTAGTGAATTCAAGGCTCCGTGATAAGCCAGTGTATCATTCCGGCGCATCTCACCGCGTCTCCCATCCGTCCGTGGCTCCTCACTCTGGCTTTAATTGCCTCTTCCAGATGCGATCCGAGCCCCTGTATTGTGTGTGTGGGGGGGGGGCGGGGCGTGCTGCTGCCACTGTCACTCGGGTTCAGTGTCCTGGTGAATCTGATGTCGGCGGGAAGATGTGGCTGGCTGAGCACGCCCTGCCTGTATTTCTCCATTTAATGGCGAGGGCTGCATGCTGTTCATGCCTCCGTAAGCAGCTCTCACCATATTGGATGCTGCACTTTGTCTGTGCCAGGGCTTTGAAACCAGCTCCAAAGTATTGTCAGTCAAAACCACGCTGCTGACTATTTTTGCACATCGAGTCTGGAATACCAGCGGTTTAATTGGCTTTCATAGCGAGTTGACTTGTGGCAAAGCAGTTCAGTAAAAAGGTTTAAAGCATTTACGCTCGTTAGACACAGTTGGTAGAAAATGTATTGCACATTGACAGTTTAAACCTGCAAGTGGAAAAACGAGGTATTCTTCTTCTTCTTTCAGTAAATTATGCATGAGATCAAGTTTTTTTTCAGAAGCTGCATAGGAGACTGTGGCAATTTGAGTCTTCTAATAAAGCATAATTAACTAAGTAAGAAGATATACACATTTTAAGCACCCCACGGAAGACATTAATATTTTACCTGCACAGAACTGTAGCTGCTGCTATACCCTTTCTTCCATTCTTTCCTTGTTAATTTAGCCTTCCAGCTGAGTGAAACATTCACGCGTAAAACACTGATGCAGTCTTAAATTAGCCCGCTACTGGCAGTGCCTCATACATAATAAATGCAAAGTGTCATTATAAGTGTCCTAGAATTGTATCTACTGTGGGGTTTTTTTTATAAGCTCACTCTTATTCTGCTTAAATTAAATCTGAATACCAAGACAAATGTGCCACTTTCCTGCCATCCCGGCCTCACTGTTTATTCATCTCATTACCTCCGTCTTGACCGCTGCTTCTACCATTGTGCTTCTGTCCAACAGCCCATGAAAGCAGGAGGGGGAGCGAGAACCGAAAAGAAGTCATCAGCGTCACCTGAACAAATACGGGGCAAAAGAGGATACACATGGTATGTTTTCTGTGTTGACGAAAGCCACAAATTCTATCTTAAGTGTAAACCGTGTTTGCGCCCTTGGTTCCCCCCCCCCCCCCCCACAACATCTGTAATGTGGGGGTTTGGCCAGGAGCGATTTTTGTACCAATTCACACCAGCAGACGCATGTTCAGAAAGAGCTTTGCAGTGAGTCTTTTTCAGTAAAATGCTGACTTCACAGGCGCAAAGCCATTGTTGCTGTCAACAGGAGGCTGCGTGCGCGAGTGCGTGCGCGTGTGCGTGCGCGTGTGCGCGCGCAAAGCCGGTCCTGCAAAGAGCCAGACAAGTGCTTTTGTCCTTTACCCACCGCAGCAGGTCAACGCTGGTCTTTGTTAGATTCTGATTTGCATTGGCGTTTGTAATATTAGTATTCCAGGCACGGCTGAGCAGCAGACATGTATGGATTGCAGGGTTAAAGGGGAGTTTAGACCAGACACATCAGCTGTAATCAGTCAGAATAAACATGAAGGCAAACGTAGAGGGAAATGTGTGCAACATTTGCAAATGGCATGAGGGATTTTTTCTTTAACAATTAGTGTCTCACTTAGAGAATTGTTGAAATAATAATTTCTATGGCTAAAAACAAGACTGCCGGGACATGGCAACAGATATTTTGAACTTAAAGTTGTAAAAAAAATCAAATTTACATGTTTACAGACTGACTTTTTTTCCCCAACAATATGGGTGCTGGTATTAAATTTGTCCCCTCTGTCCGATGTAACCATCCCATCATTCATTCTGGCAATGCAGTTAGGGATATCGTGGGCTCCATGCAAATCTTAGCTCTGAAAGTAAGATGGAGTTGCAGCGGGTGACTGGGCTTAGCAAAGGGTTAATTGAACTAAACCGATTTACAATATCCTTTTACTAGTTAAAGTACGTACGATTTCAGCCGCTCACTCCTTAATCAAACCGCCTCACAGTAACCGATTTACATTAGTAACCGCACACGCCACACTAGGTGGGTCCGTTCACAGCGTATTACAAAACAAGCTCAAAGAATTATTTTCTGCCGCACTGTGGGCTCCAACTAACACATTTCTTCTTTTTTATATTATTCTTAAGTTGTTATTTGAAGTGATACTTCCCACATATGTGGATATCGCTTTCATCTGGGGCACAAACATTCTCGCTCTTCATCCTCCTGGCTTTCGTTTCTAATCTTTTGCATTGCGCGCAAAACTCCAGCCATTAACACAAATTAGGTTACACTGTTCCTTTTACTGTTTGTTTTTCTTCTCCGTTGATTTTTAGCAGACTGTATTGAGGTTTTGACGTGTTGCCTTCCACAGAGGGGGAACTAGCTGTATTCAAACCAACATATGGCCTTGCGGCAGGGTGTGAGTGATCATTCGTTACAGAAATATCCGGCCAAGCTGTCCTGCTGTCGTAAAGTGCTCGGCTCTGCTCCCCTTTGTTTTCGAACAGGAACTGGTGCTAAGTGGAGATGCCAAACACTGCTCTGCAGACAAAGGCCACTCTCACCACAAATCCGGGTTGCCGTGGAGACCAGTGTCCGTATTGGAGGGCTGGAGAGATTCCAAAATGTGCAAAAATAAATGTTCACTTTAATAAAGGCGCAAAACATCATTATTAGTTTCATGGTAGTGTTCACATTTATGTTATTTGTCAGGATTTAGGGATGTACTAGCACCCGAGTGTGTGAGTGAGTGTTTATTTTGTGCTTCTGGGCGTGTTTACCCTCCTAAGTTTCCTTTTGTGTTTAGTCCCCTGAGGCTGAAATCGTTGTCTTTCCTTAAACCCCCCCGTTGTTTACTTCTGCCATCTGTGATAAAAAAAAACTCTTAACAGCGTCGACAGCATCCTCAACATGAACGTTAGAACACACATAGAACACACAGAACATCTCAAACATTTTGATTGCCCCTTTGCTGCGGGTCAAACACTGATCAAAGTAGAGTTTGGGTTAGTGATTGGAACTTTATGTGGAACTCCACATGACCCAGACATATGCAAAATATTTTGGCTAAGTTTGTGGAAACTTGCACAAAATAAAAATTATGTGCATTTTAGTTCTGAATTGAGTCATAACGTCCTCCTGTGGAAAGCCCCGATGGCATTGTGTCATCCGCCGAAGCACCTCGTGGGAGAAGCCTGAGCTAAGTGTTTATGTGTTCATTGTGTTGTGCTACCACATGCCCTCACTGCCAGACAGCTCGCAGACTAAGAGCTGGAACTCCAGGGAATCAATGCATCATTGACCATGTGCCTGGGCCCGGCATCGATCCAGCCCAGTCCAGCCAGTTTGAGTCTTCACTCAGCCAGATAGAGGTGCCGACACAGTTAAGTGAGAATCCTCTGCTTTGACAGAGCGAGGATCACACAGTCACTGGTGTTCAATAGAAACCCAGATCTCTTCATCTCTATCACATGTCCGCTGCTCGAGATAACCAAGGAGCCATCGATACCCTTCCCCCTCCCGAGCTTCCTAATCCGAGGAGCTGCAGAATCAATTCAACCGTAGGAGCATGAGCAACTGTTCGTTCAGTGCTACAGCTGGATTTGCACCCATTTGGGATCTCAAGAATTTGGCCCTGCAGTGCTGTGGAGAACACATGGCCAGTGAGTTTATGGCTGTGCATTTGTTCGTGTTAGTTAATCAGCCTTTTGTTCAGGAATGTGTCAGCTGCCCGGTCAGAGGACTTCTGCCCTTGGGGGGTTCACACAATCTCATTTCTAAACTGACTGGGGTCAGGAGAGCGCCGCTCTCCGGCTCGGATAAGAACTGCTTTAGATTCGCTGCACGTCTTGCAACAATGGACTGAAATGATAAATTGCTTTGCAAGGCAGAGCAGATTCATCAGAGACTAGCAAGGCCCACATGTGCACAAGCTGATCATGTGCACCAATCCTATAGATGTACCTTGAAAACTCATTAATCTGGGCATTGTATATCCCCACCTGTGCATTTCACCAACGGGGACGTTTGCTACACACCAGCAGTTGCTGCAACATCCTAGTCGGCTGAGTTTCTACAGCGTGCGCTCCGTGTGAGCTGCCCCCACACACGGCGTGTGCTCGGCTGCCTTTGAGCTACTTTTCTACACTTTCTCTTTCTGTGGTTTTTCACTGTTGTCTGCAAGCAGCGTGCCCTCTAAAGTAGCATAAAGTGTTTTAGCTGCTTAGCATTCAGTACGCTTCAAAGCTCCTCCGTGTGACAGCACAGCCCAGGGCTCATTCCCTCCTAATTGGAGGTTCATTAAGGGACACGGTGCGCCTCAGGGGAGCCCTGATCAATGCCAGAGGAGCCCATCACTTATTCAGATTTTTGGATGTTTGCTTGCAGCGGCGGATTTAGGGAGTCCCGAAGAAATCCGGAAATGGGTTTTTAATTGAGATAAAAGCTGATGTGGCATGTGCGTGTGGTCCCTCGGTGTCGTCGTCGGCGGCTATTGGTGCTATCTGGAGAGCGCTTGAGGGGCGTGCATCAACGAAAAGAAACCAGCACCTGCTCCAGCCGAGCTCAGGGAGGCGCGGGGCCAAGATGTGCCGTCCCCGGGGTGCAACGCCCAGGTGATCATTTAGAGGGTCAATGACATTTTAGAGAAGGTTAAGCTCCAAACCCTCATCGTCTCCACAGGGTCTCGGCGTTAACGATAGTCTGTTATGCAGGCTCACGCCCACAATGAAGTGAACCGGCTTGTCCTCAATGGTGGGTGGAGGGTGAGGACAGTTCGCCGAGCAGCAGACACCGCGTCCTTGTCACGCTGATCCATTTGTCCGGGGCGGTGGCCAGTGAAGCAGGGGAATATGGACTCACTTCATTAATCGTGCCGAAAGTGTCAACTTCAAGGAGAAGCTATTTATACACGGAGCGCTCCCAATGCGGTGCTGTGTCTTCGTTATCTTTTAACCACCGTGTGTAGATGCCGGCCAAACATGCCTCATCGCTTTTCTTGAGTTGAGCCTGAAAACGGGCCTTCAGAAATGTGTCACAATTGCTTGTCTTCATTCTGAGGTAGAATGTAGGTCAGATGGGTTTGCCCTCATTACCGAGCTCTGGCTTCTCGGCACTGTGGAGCTGATTTCAGATCGCTTCTCATTAATCCACTATCAAACTCAAACTCGCCCAAGCTGGGACAGCCCAAGTCGGCTGTGGATCGCTCTCTGCCAAGAATAAACAATGGGATCTTAGTGCCGTGTGTGGCATTCCATG
The DNA here is from genome assembly GCF_964276395.1 of Gasterosteus aculeatus. Classification (NCBI taxonomy): domain Eukaryota; kingdom Metazoa; phylum Chordata; class Actinopteri; order Perciformes; family Gasterosteidae; genus Gasterosteus; species Gasterosteus aculeatus. Next base: position 14,536,753 of record NC_135698.1, read on the forward strand.
AAGTCGGTAATAAGAGAAGGAGGTGGCATTTACTGGAGACCCCCGGGCAAAGACCCGCCACTTAGATTGTCAGATCGAGGACACACTGCACTACTTAGTCTTACTTACAACAAACACGTCCGCAAATGTAGAAGTGTAGTATTCCATTCTGCTGTGTGTTATAATGGGTGTTTTTTGCTGCTCTATACCAACACAATGCAACACAATTTGTCCTGCCACATTGTTGGTTTAGCCAAGCAGCCCACCTGAGGAAGATCTGCTCTGTTCATTTGTTGATGTTGTTGTAAGGCTGCAGCTCCTGGAGTGTGAACCTCGCTTTCCTTGCCCGCATAACGTACTCTGGCGAATACTCCGAGGGACTTAGTGGTCTGATCACTGAGGCCGGGCCGTGATCGATGAGGACCTGCGATCCCATGGGAGCCATGGGAAGGATCAGTTTGTTTACTCTGCACTTTCTCCAGGGTCTCCGTGGCAGTTTGATTTATATTATGCTGTTTTTCACCACGGGCTTGTTATTGGGAGCCGGCCGTGCCCCAAATTGTCCACTTCATTCTTAAGCATCCAATGCATTTTAATGCGTAAAAGAAAATTGGCTCCCAATCCGACAGCTGGTTTGACCTTTTAGATGGGAGCAAAGAGCTAAGGGGGTGAAGCTGGAAGAGAAATCAGACATTTTTGTTTGGGGAATGAGATGTGAGTTGAGCCCTGAGAGTTTTTCCATCCAACCCTTTCCTTCCCTTCCTCCCCCTCCTTGTTCCGCCTCTTGAACCCCGGCTCTAATAAATACAGTTCTCACTCTTCATAAGGGCCTGGGACTAACCGTGGAGAGGGGGACGGATGAGAAAGGGCCTTTTCAGCCAGTCGCTTTTTTCTGTGAGACTGTAATTTATGCAAATCTCAATTAAGACCTCCTGCGCCCTCATTAGGCTTTTCAGTGGAGCTTAGGAAAGTGTGTGTGTGTGTGCGTGTGTGCGTGTGTGCGTGTGCGTGCGAGAATTAAAATCCATCTCTGGCAATGAGGGCTGCTGGTTTCCTCTCTGAGTACCACTAGGAGAGTGATCAATACCTAAGCATATCATTATGATTTAGAGGAGGTGTTAAACCATAGCTCTAAATCAATTTCCCTGCCTCTGGGGAGAGAAAAAAAAATAATAAGCCCTCAGGCTGGTGAGAGGAGGAAACGTTCTCATTCTGCTCCTACAGCAGACAAAGGCTGTCTTCACATTGTTGGTATTGTTCAATTGCATTGTCAAGGCAAATTAAACAAGCCTACGATGAGACCAAAACCAAAAAAAAAAAATCTCTGGAGCTTGTAGCACATAGCAATTAGAAGCAGGAGGGAAAAAACAGACCAGTGCAATCACACAGCAACACAAGAGAAACCGACTAGAAAAAGATTCAGATGATAATTTTCTGCTTTGCACAATTGCAGTACTTCTGTGTCTAATAATAATTAGCAGAGAAGCAGCTGAACAGTTCTTCTTTTCACACAATATGGGGAGATTAGGGTTGATTTCCCCTGAAAATGTGAATTTCCCAGTCGAAGAGGTGCAAGGGTTTAAGGCTGAATTACATCGGATCGACAGCAGATCCCCATTAAAGTCGGCGGCACTCAAAGCTGCCGTTGATCACAGCCCGTGCTGCACCGCCGCCTCGGAGAAGCAGACGCACACATCACACAAGGCATTGGAAAAGGCTTTGAAAACTGTGACATTGAATGTTGAAGACATGCTGCAAAGTCCAGAGAAAACGACTGGAAAAGAAGGCGCGCTAACTTTTTTTGTCTTCAATTAGAGGGGACAGTGTCTGGCTGCCGAGCTGTGTAAACCCATCTACAATCACCCTGAGAAGTTTCTTTTTAATGTGCTTGTTACTCCGCCTCAGTCTCAGCCTCCGCCCCGGCTATCACTCTGGGAGAGCAAATTAATAATCCAAACTACAAAGCAAAGAGTGTCGTGCCAATTCTGCCAAATAATAATTAATTTTCCTCCTTCACAAGACTGCAATTATAACCAACCCCAGATCACTTTTTGCAGAATATGTAGAGATGATTCCTCAGACAATTCCTTTCATCCAAGTAGGATGGAAATCTCTTAATATGTAGCTCGGTAGGTTAAACCGATTCCTCAATGATAGATATATACATATTCTATATATAATATAGGTATACAAGGTTACAGAGACGCATGTTGTCTCCTAATGCAGGAGAGGCGTTGTTCATTAACCTGAAGTGCCTGCAGGACGGACCCTCATCAGGGAAAGTGTGTTTATGTCGGACACAAGGTTGGCTGACAGCGGGCTCCTGGCTCTCATTAAGTTAAGTAGAAGAGGCCCCCGTGGTAAAGGCCATATAGGCACGGAGCCCTAGTCAGGACTCATATCCTTAAAATGCTCTTGGACGGACAGAGAGACGGTCCCTTGAGTCCCACTGTGCCTAGAAAACCATCGGTCCGCAGATGGGGAGTGCCGATTCGGGCCACCTGACTGCGAAAAGCGCATTTTAAAATGACTTAAGCTGTCACGGTGTGTGGAGAGATTGGTTCTGTCAGGTCGGGTTGACATCGCGTGGCCCAAACGTGTAGTTACCGAGAGACTGGAATGTGGCGAGCTTGAGGGTATAATGCAGCAGAAAGTAGAGCAAATGAACTGGCAGGAGTGTGTGCGTGCGTGCGGCGTTTTCGGTGAGTGGCAGAACCCATTAGAAATGTGAGCAGTTTTTTTGCAAAGTGTTATTTTCTTGGCACTCTTATCTGAATGCAGGGTAACGGGAGTGCTGCGCGCGTTGGGAAGGATTCATTAAGTGGCCCATTTTGATGTGTATGTTTCATGTTGTGTTCCTTCAGGGGCAGGGAGAGGCTTCAGCGCGGGGGACAGCCATGGAGGGGGACTGTCTCAGCTGCATCAAGTACCTCATGTTTGTCTTCAATTTCCTCATCTTTGTAAGTATTTCTCATCTCTTTCTCAGACACTTCATCCGGGCCTCCCTGAAGTCGTTGTCAATCTAATGATGTGAGATGGGTTTCTGGCTGCCGCCTGCCCGACTGACTAATGGAGCCACATTTGCATTTCATTAGATTGAAGCAATCTTGATTCCATCAAATTCTCTTTTGATTAGATTTTACTGTGCTGACACACATCTGAGGCACACTGTGCCGTGAAGAGTTTGTGACTGGCACCTGAGTTTATCAGTCTCGATCAGACAATCAAGGGTAATCCTGTTAGCCTGGGCCTGTAAAGGGGGGAGGGTCTGAGTAAGGAGGTTTGTCTCTTTTTTTTTTTTTTTTTTTTCTTTTTTTTTCCTGCTTTATTAAGCGCAACCAAACCGTTTAGAGACTCTACTCCGAAGAGGTTGTTCAGGGACGGGGTAATAATGCGACCAGCAGAGCAAAGAATGAACTTGACTGTTAGAATCACTCAATAACAACCCCTGTTTTCTACTGGCGTCCCGTATTGTTTCTTTCTCTAAACCGTTTCACACTCGTGTAACACCACAGCGGTTTTCAAGCCCAGTGAGCTTTCAAAATGGCTACATCCTTCCCTCATTCATTAACCTCCGGCCAGGACCTCCGCCATCCGCCCAGCCCTCCCTCTCTGTGACAGCCAGAAGGGGATCGCCGTAGAGGTTCATTCCAACCCCTACCTCTATACCTTCTTAATCGCATGAGTCGCCCCATGGTGTCCTGCAGATAGGGGTTTAGTGAGGGGGGGGGGCAGAGGATGGAGGCTAAAGTGCTGTGCATTTCTCCTCCAACTACCCCCCACCGGGGCATTATGACTCTTTTAGCTATCCAGCTTAGTATCTGCTCTCAACTCAACCCCGACCTTTCAGAGACTTGCATTAAAACACATGGATGACATCTTGTTGTAATGTTTTGTGTGTCACTGGGGATAGTAATTATTTCCAGTTAGTTTTCAAAAACGCTAATGCCTCAAAATCCTAAATAGTGTCTACTCTCCTTTTCCGTCCATCAGCTGGGAGGCTCCTTTCTCCTGGGAGTGGGAGTTTGGGTTCTGGTGGACCCCACAGGGTTCAGGGAGATTGTAGCAGCCAACCCCCTGCTCTTCACCGGCGTCTACATCCTCCTGGGCATGGGGGGCATGCTCTTCCTGCTGGGCTTCCTCGGCTGCTGCGGAGCCATCCGCGAAAACAAGTGTCTGCTCCTCTTTGTGAGTCCACCGACAAATTTGAAATGTGCTTTTGCTGCTGATCCGGTTTGTGCGCATATGTGTTGATTATTCTTGTCTGCCAGTTTTTTTTTGTTTTTTGTTTTTTTTGGACCGTCGCGCTTGAGAGAGCCAAAAGAGCAAAACACCCTCCAATAAGTCGTCGCGCCTCCAGCCTCATGCATAGTTAATGCTGAGTGAAGCAGGCGCAGCCGGAATGTGATTTTTACTGAGTGACTTGCACTTTTTCCGCCACTCATCGACCTTGTCTCCTTGTCTCCCTTCTTTTCCTGTTGTCTCGCTGCAGTTCTTCATGCTCATCCTGCTCATCTTCCTAGCAGAGCTGGCTGCCGCCATCCTGGCCTTCTTGTTCCGGGAGCACGTAAGTGGCCTCAGTATTCCCTTTTATCGACGCAGTTCCCAATGAAAACGACTGCCAGTATCCGGGGATCTGTGTGGGAAACGGGTCAACCCAAAGGGGTGGACACTGACCTGTGCTTTCGTCTGGTGAACTTTTTATTATTTATTTTTTTTATTTTTATTTTTTTTTAGCTGACAAGAGACTACTTCACCAAGGAGCTGAAGAGACATTATCAGGGCTACAACAACACTGACGTCTTCACCTCCACATGGAATGCCATCATGACTACGGTAAGGCCACAGCACACATGGCAAAGCGCTCACTTTCTGTAGCTTTCACCAACAGTCTGTGGAAACGAGGAGGTTTGCAGCCTGGCGTCAGGGGGATATGTTTTATAGATAAAAATCTAGACATTCAGGTCAATATTCATGCTGGGTTGGTGCACGCATACAGTGGACCACAGACCAGTGCACAAATAGGCACTCAGTAATAAGGGCTTTTTTTTCTCCTGCCACCAGTTTGACTGCTGTGGGGTGAACAGCCCCGAGGATTTTAAGGACAGCCTGTTCAGGATGATCAACCAAAATCATATGGTGCCAGAAGCCTGCTGCCAGCGCACCAGTCAGGCCGAGGAGTTGGCCTACATCAACCAGGAGCAGTGCTTATTTGGCAATATGATGTTCCGCAATAACAAGGTAACTTTTGGCATCTACCACGACACCTTCTCTTTCCCGTGCCTGCTCGCTTGTTCCCTCCTTCCAAAGCACATCCAGGTTTAATTAGAGCAGGAGACCGTTGAGGGGTGACATCCAAGTACTCGTGACTCCTCCTTCATGGCTGATTAGTGCTTTTGGGTGTCATGGGAGGCCATCTCAGTATGTGTCGCAGTGTGGGGACACCAGTGTACGTCTGCATTAAAGCGTGTGTGTACGTGTGCATAGATTGGTAAATTGGAATTTTTGTGGAGCGTACATGCGTGTAAAAGAAAAAGAAAAAAAAAAAGTCCATGGCAATGTGAAAATTCTGTGTGCTTCCCAGTAATGCACACCCACATCCCTGCCTGCGTGTGTGTTAAAAAAGCCTCGGAGTAAAATGTAACTACTGTTGCCACACTCTCCACCTGCTGTTTTTCAAACCATTAGAACAATGCGAGATGTCCACACTGTGTGTCTCTCTCTCCCGCCGTTCATTCACACAAAGAGTCCTCATTAAAAAGCAGTGAGACTGGAGGCCTTGCTTCTGCTTCCCTCATCCAACCAATCCTTTGTTCAGAGCGCCACTCGATTAAAGCTGTGATGTTAGTTTAATTGTCGCTGTAATTCACTTTTAAGTTTATAGCCCGTTGTGTGCTGAGCATCATGTCTCTGTGTGTCCTCAGGGATGTTACTCTGCTGTAGTGGACTACTTTGAACTGTACATCTATGTGGCTGGAGCGTTGGCCATCGTGGTGCTGACCATTGAGGTATTAAAGGTTTTTTTTCATTTTTTCAAAAATCATCGCACATGCAGCATTTTCATCGTCTCTCCTGCGATGTCATTATTAATGTCAGGAATAGTGGACTCTGTATCGGCCTAAGAGTATTCGCCTGAATGTGTTTAGTGTAGCGTGTTCTGAAATGTCTTTGTGGGGCAACATCTCCATCCAGTGGCAAGACTGTGTGCTACAGGAACATCGATCAGACTTTACTGCTCACACACACACACACACACACACACGTCTCTGCAGAGTTGAGCTCAGCACAACAGTTCAGATCACATCCACAATTCACTAATTAAATACAAACACTGTATGCAAATCTCACTGAACTGACTGGTTTTCTCTCGAAAATAAAACCATGTCCTTCACTACTGAACTACTGTAACAAAAGATGCCATTGCAATGTTTTTAAGTAGATTTATGCTGTACTATTTTCAATTATACATTAACCAATGTTTAATGTAAACTAGACATCTTTTGACTGCACAAATTCTGGTAACTTCACTCTTTGTTACACCAGTTAATGACATGTGAGGCAGTATGTTTCAATAGGCTTTATTTCTCTAAACCGGTCGTTCCAGTGATGAAATGCAAAACACTATATAATATATGTTAACTATACATACGTGTAGGATAGCTACAGACATAGATGCAATATTGTTAAACCCAAATAGGGATTTATGTTTTACATTTGTTTGCCAATGTAGATGTTGCATTCTAATCAACAGTAATGAATAAATTGACTATAATTGGTCAAAATGTGCAAGCAGGAGTAATACACCCGCACATGCATGTGATGATTTTGTGTTTATTCTGCGTGCTAATTTATTTTTCTTTCCTCAGCTCTTTGCAATGGTCTTCGCGATGTGTCTCTTCAGGGGAATCCAATAGAACGGCTCCATTGAACTGGACACTTGTAAATTTGTTGATCTCTTTTTTTATTGGCTAATTAGTAGGAGAAAAAAAAACAACTCACAGTACTTCACAGCTGGACTTTCGAGGTACTGGGTGGCAAAACAAATGCGTGCAACACACACACACATAAACCATAGAGAACATGGGAGATCAAATACCAAACTGATACAAAAAGATTTGTGTGTAAAGTGGAAACCGTAATTCTTTGGACCAGGTCTAGCACAGACTGGGGGTAAAGTGGACCAGGCGAAGCCTGTGCATGAGGACCAGGTGAAGCCTGAGCAGAAGGCACTGCACTGACTTTTGGATGAAGAATATTTATATTAAGTGACGTTGGCTTAACTGCAAAGAAAAAATGTGTTTTATGTACACTTCGGCTGTTACTCTTTACCAGCTCATACTGTATACTGTAACACTCCCTCCCTCCGTACGCCTTTTTTTTTTTTTTTACGTCCACTTTTCTCTAATGCTGTATTACATAAGCTGTGTGTGGGTGGGTGTGTGTACGTACTGAATGCTCCTTTTGAATGTGTATACTAGTAACTAATAACTAGTTTGCGAGCTCGAGGCGCTTCATGACCCCTCCCAAGCTTCAAAGACCCCCTCCTGATTCTTTTTCTATTCGTATGGTGATGTTTATTGCAGTAGTGGTTATAATGTGGTTTTAGGTGGTGAAATCTATGTGTACGCATTTGTATTAGATTATTGAAACGTCGATGACATAAATGGCATTCTAAATAACTGTCTTTGTGTTTGTTTTTTGTTCTTAAACTGCTTAAACAATTCCAGGTCATATTTAAAAATACAATGATCCTTATGTGCTTTGTTCTGCAAATAATCCTCACCATGCATACTCTTTAAATATGTGCAGCACATGAAGGTTCCAGGGAATAATGTTTTTTCACGGTCTGATCAACTCACAACAAGTATAATTTTTATTGTAGTTGAAGGGCAAAACCAATATTACTTTCTCTGATTTCATGACTAAATGTTCACATACTGTACGAACTCATTCTGTGTGGTTCTGCAGAACATAATATCATGCATGTTGCATCTGAACTCCGATAGATCTTTAGAAGAATTGAACACGAAAATGTCACAAAGACAGGTAACAACTTATCCCTCTAATCCCTTTTTGTTATTTTCGATGTGTCAGCAGGTGACTTAAATTCTTAAATGCTCTCGTTTTGTGTGCAGCCACAAATGTAAAAAACTCATTTTGTCTTCACTCCACTGGGCAGTCTTGGTACACGTGTGATAAGCCCAGGTAAATAAATCCCCATGTGAATTTGAAGGGTTTTGAAAGTGGGATTTTGTGAGATACTTAGGCCATCAGACTGTAGTACCCAGATTCATGAGGAAAAGTCAAGCAATGGAGGAGCTGTGCACTAAAACGTGTTTCGTCATTTTCATTGTAATACCCTGTCAAACGTTTCTATATATAGAGATGGTTCCACTTAACCTTTCTTTTAGGGTGTTAAACTCTTGGTGCATACTGCGGCTGCTCTTACAAAGTACACAGTGTTATATACAGTGTGCAGTTGATCGGAACATACTGCTCTTTGAACTGTGAATCTATTCTTTCGCCAAATGGTTTGGGGGAGAAGAGCACACTACAAAATGCAACGAGATGCAGTAGAACATCGTGGTGTTTTAGGTTTTTATTTTTACCATAAAGCTGCTGGACGAGTGCCTCACAAAGTCCCACTTTGAAACTATCAAAATATAGAAATAAGATGGATACAATCTTCACCTGTCCACCTACAAAAGATGTATGACTTAACGCGGGCTAGCAAGGGACCTTATATAAAAATGTCTTAAGTATGTGTAAGTATGAAAAAACCACTTGGATGTTGGTAACGTTGCACATATGCAAATTCTCACAGAAACGTCTATCAGACATTAAGAAATTTAGAGACGGCAATTGTGGTTCTGCCATGTTCTGATCGTCAGCCCGGTGTGAACAATTAATACCAAGATCAATCGAAAATGAAATGAGTCATTGTCCTATTTTGGCCTGATATTTGAATAGTGAGGTGTGTACCAAGTGTTTCATGATCAATGTTGTATGCAACCATGAGGGCATCAGGAGGACCTCCTTTCTTTTTAAAGCCAAGGCTCCCCAGCTCGCTCTTCGTGTTGGAGAAACGGTTCAGAGTGAGTAAACATGTTGGAATGTAACAGAAGTGGGGAGTAAAAAGTGCACTGAGAGGAAGGGGGGGGGGCACTTCTGATCGCAGGTTCTCCAGTCAAACAGGTGCAGCGCTTTCCTTTTGCCCTCCATCATTTGTCCTGGCTGATATTTTATTCCTCACACGCACAGTGGTCTGTTTGGGCTTGTTTTCGCTCATTCTTATATTATTAAGTCTGCTTTGTGGTCGGTTTCTCATCGACACACATAACATCTGGATTAGATCTAACACATCCTCAGATAGTCCAACAGTTACGCTGCTAAATCCTTTGTTACGCTCGCAATAGGACTTGTTTACTCCGAATTCTTGGTAAATTGGGAGTGTTTTCAAAGCAATGAGCTGAGCTAGCTGCAGCTTCAAGCTGCTCAGCCGTGTTGATAAAAGAAGGGATAGTAGACGTGTCATTTCTGGTACATCTTTGCATTAGACTGGGGAAAGGTTTTTGGGCTCCTTTTTTTTCAAACCGTCAGTCAAATTAGACTTGTAAAAAAGACTACATATAACTATAAGTGTGAAACCTGACTAAAGTAGCTCTATCTATTTTCATCTTATTTTGCTTTCATCTGGAGACTAAAGAACCCACTCACATCCAGTGAAAAAGTGTAAATGAAAACATGGTGGATTAACATTTCGTGAACTTTCTCATGCAACAGAGACAAAGTAGCAATAAAATGTGTATTTAAGAGCAGACTAAAAAACAATTTCACTAACAGGCTTATTAAGGAACTCTAAAACTATTGGGAATGTATGAGTCATTGTTAAGCTCGAGGTGAACCGAACGACGTCCCGCTGACTTCTTGTAGTTCCCCTGCCTCAGTGAAGCTTACTGGAGCTCATTACAGTCACCTCAAATAAAATCTACAGCACTTTCCTGGGCCGTGTACGCTGAGGTGTAATATTTCACCACACGAGGGCAGCAGCATTCTTACTGCCACTCACAGCTTGTAAATGAACGTGTTCGCACCCACAAGAAGGGAGCCTTTCACGGACATTGTTCACACATGAGGACTTCAGCAACTTATTCATCATTATTTTACACGCAAATAGTTTTTTAGGTAGTGATGTGAACAGTCTCTATGTTCTTGTAATATTCAATATTTAGAGATATCCCTCTCCATTTTCACAGGTTCAAAATTTGAATTGAATGTTTGTCACAAAAAAACAAAGTTTAATGCACTTTGAATGTCTTCATGTTGCCCGTTCACTGACTTTGCAAATATGAGGTCCAATTTTTAAAGGGCTGAGATGTTTTACCATACAAAATGAACATGTTGACTGGAGCAAATCTGAAACGACCATAAGGCTGGACACCTCAAATGAAAACAGCGTGTCTTTGGTGCTTGGAGCACATTTGGGGTTTGACCTGTTGATCAGAAGGTAAGCACCAGTAGCAGGCAAATGTCAGAATGCCTTTTCAAGTATTTGCAGTGTTTCAGGTCAGGAGCTTACTGCGTATTTAACAGCTGCTAAGTGAGCTCCTGATCCTGGTGGTTTACTCTCCCCAACGCGCTCTCACATCACATACAAGTGATATTAACACAAGCCAGAGTCGTGCAACCCTGGCGGTGGCTACACAGCGGACACACACACATACACAGACGTACCGGCTATTCTGTAATACACCTGTTATTGTTCAGCCTCGGGGAGGATGACCGTTGAATCAAATTTAGACCCATGAAATCGAACGGAAAGTGGTTGAATTTTGAAATCTGGCAAATATCAACCTGTGTTGACATACTGAGGGTTTTCTTTTGTTTGTAACACAGTCACTCCGCAGAGGATTACCAAAATAAAGGACTTATACTGTCTTGAATTGTTTATAGGGAACTGACAGTTTGCGGTCACAGCGTCTTTTATTATGTAAAAATGTTCCATCTTAATTGTGAGAATATTCTTTCCTAGCGGAGGAGCCTGACCTGATCCACAGCAACCTTTTTTGCCTAACCCGCGTAGGATTTGTAGTCTACTGCTGTTAGAAGAATTTGTGTAAAAGCCCTTAAAATAATGATTTTTCTTTTTGCAGTTTTGGGTCACTGCAGAAGATAAGTTGTAGTACTTACCGCTCTGCTCTAGTTTAGCATTGCACCTCTACATCTCTTCTTTCCTCATAAAAATTCCTACCAGGAGAAGAGGGGAGAGAGATGGACGGGGGAGTGGCGGGGCCGAGGGGCTCCGTGTTCGGTTTGTTTTAGCCCCCTGTTTGGAGAGGAGACTTTCATTGCTTGATGATTTATGAGTGGTTCGACTCCCAAGGGAATTAAAGAGTTCTTTTTCCTGCATGTAAGAACCCTGACCCTCCAACAGAAAACCTGCGTCTCTCCCTCGTGTTGTGCTTATCCAGTGTGAAAGGTGTTAGGTCCGGTTGGGAGTTGAAAGGCCCAGAGAAGCCCCTGAGGACCCTTCAGCACAAACCATACTGGGGGCAGATGATTCACATCTGCTGCGGAGGGGCTGCAAAACCTGTTGTGAAAATGTGAGAATCTTAAAAGAAAATACACAGACAACCAAATACTGCCGCGTCCCGCTTGTAACAGCATCGCCATTGTGGTGAATAACAACTGAATTGTCCCACAGCCGCCAAGTCCAATGGCCTTAGGCTCAACAGGGTAGTCTTTGTGACGCGCGGTATGGCGCCCGCGACCCAGCATGAAACAGGAAGTGAGCTGGAAAGGCCGGGAAACAAGTCTGTGGGGATGGATCTTTGCGCCGTTTCTCAGGCCGAGCACCGCTGCTGTCTTCAGAGAATTCTTGTGTGCTGTGTGACTCACTTGTGAAGCATGTGCTTTTCAGTCCAGAGGATTTGGATTTAGATGATGACTTCAAATAGATGGTCCAAGCGGTCCCGTGTGAGAAGACCACAAAGTGCTCTACGGTTACGAAGGAGAAGAGCAACGTTTCGCTGCCAGCCGTCAGTGATGGTGACTGGATGAGGCCACTTCCTTTTTCCTCATTATTTATCTGTGTTTTTCCACCGCTCCCCCCCCACACACACACACTCCTTCCACTCTGTTTTTGTGTTATGAAGTTTCCTCACAGTTGGAAGCTAATGCAGCGCTTAGCTCCTCATTGCACGCCAGCTTTTCTCACCCTGTGGCCTTGGCCGTCCAGCCGTCATCTCTGCCTCCTGTCAATCAGGTCGAGTGTGACCCCGTTGCACATGAGTCTGCGAGAGGTCAACCGCTGTGTATGTTTGACCTTTGAGCTCTGCAGCAGGAGGGCTTCTTGAGCAAATGCACCGAACAAGGCTGGACTTGAGTTCACAATAAATCAGAAAGATCCCTCACCGCCCCCATATTCACAAGATTCATAATTGGAAGCATATTGCAGAGAGAAGAGACAAAATGCTGCTAAGGAGCGAAGAGGTTGGGGGTTAGAAACACAGCGTGATAACAAACTTGAAGAGTGTTAGGAGGAAATCAGTGGACAGGCTCCCGATTTAAGTGTGTTGACTTGGTTTTTAATGGGGTGCACACTGGCAGAGGAACTGGAGGAATCAACATGGTGAGTCATTTCATAGCTGCGGCATGCCGGCTGACAGGTGAAGCATGTTTTATCAGCTGCATTATTCATGGTTCACCATATGCGGCTTGTAAATACAGAAAGAAAACTCAACCAATCTCGCGTTATATGCAACGCTTCTGTACGTATGTGCTTTTTATATTTGCCTGTTACTTTTTTACAGTGCTGCAACAATACACAAGCGGCGATTTAACCCACAAACCCAGCGGTTACATCCAAGCCTTTCACCTCAGCCTGCCCGAACCTCCAACCATTTGTCGAACCACTTTAAATCCTTTATGTTAGCATGTCAAAAAAGCCACAGTAGAAATTTTGACACTAATAAACTGTAGTTTTATTAGTCGGTGAATGATGTGAGGCTGTCTCCATGGTTACAGACCACAGTGATGCCTGTCAAGCAGCTGGCAGGGCAGTTTATGTTTGGTGCAGAGCTGATGGGGAGAAAAAAAGGCCGATCGCAGTTCAACAAAGCGAGCTAACACCTTCTCAAACATGGGTTGATGCTCGCTCTGAAAGAAGAAAACATCGCGGGCACTAAATGAAAATGAAATGCAGATAAGACGTCTCAGCAACACAGTGAGAGAATAACCCCCGAAATATAACTGCTCATGTACAATTTCTCACAGCTTGCCAGGAAAGTTACCTGCGGTCCAGGTGTGGTGTCTGGCCCAGATGTTTTAAAACATCTGTTTCAAACATGATCTCCTAGCCTCCAGAATGTTAAGTGAAGAAGGAGATGACCACTCTTGTGTCTTGTGTGGTCAAAAACTGCATTTGCTAATTTACAACACTGCAGATGTGCTCATCAGTAGAGATGAAACTGATCTTGTTGGGTGATAAGTCGATAGGGCAGGCTGGCCCAGAGCCAGAGACCCCATTAGAAGGAGCACGGGGCAGTGAGGTATCCATGCTCCTCTCTCAGTCCTCCTCCTACACTTCCCTCCTACACACACAATGACCTGTCAGATCATGTGATGCAGACAGTGACATGCAAACACCCATTTTGGGGTCGTTTAACTTGTCATCCTAAAATGTTCATACAACTTCCCAGTGAGTTGCATTGCTTAGAAATTCAGTATCATCCTGCCTTTTGTTTTTCTTCTCGGTTGACAAATCTTGCTAGAAACAGATGTTACTACTTTCACACCATGTTGTATAGTCAGGCTGTTTTGCATTGGTTTCTTATGTGTGTCAATAGCTTAGCTAAGTGAGAGCTGTATACTGGCATTCTCTGCTTGTAATGAGGGCCGTTTTACTGGGCAAAGTGATGCATGCGGTCCTCCTTCCTCTTCAGCCGCCAGCTCCTCTCCACAGAGCTGTGCTGAGGTGCTGCGGTGCCTTTTATGTCCCTTAGGACAGCATCAATATATCAAGCTTCTGCTGACTCTCCTGATTAACATCCCCTTAAGTCATTGAGTGAGGTAGGCTTTGCTTTCACAGTTGCAAACATGGCCCGTTTGAATTTACATGCGTGAGTCAGTTAAAAAAAGTTTTTTTTACAGGTCGAAGTACTTTTTATTTTCCTGTGGCTCCAACATAGATCCGAAGTCCCTTTATTGGTCCAAACGTGTGTGGAGAAATTTGATGAACCGTGCACACTTTATAATAGCTCTATTTTCAAATGGGATCATTTAACAGTGTAAGCCAAGGTGTCGGCTTTAAAATATGACCTGAACGATTTTCTTTTTTTGCTGAAACGCGATATAAGAGGTGATTTACGGCCTCTGCTTTGCTAACTATGGCTCTTAATGAGCAGCTCTAGCATCCACTTGTTTATGGAGCAGGTTGATTGACAAGCCGCCCAATTGACAAATAAAGGAGTGAATGTGGAATTGGATCTCTCCGCTCTTATGCTGCCATATCAGCAGGGCACTAATGTAGTGGTGAACTTTGAAGTGCCCTAATGGTCTTCATGGTCCCTTAACCATGCAGGCTTCTATTAGGGGTGTCAGTGGAGCCTGGCTGGAGCAGCGTGACCCATTAGATTTAATGAGTGCTGTTCAGGGCAGAGTGGGCTGCTCTTCTTCCTCTCTGCGAAGGTTTATTCATCTCGTTCAGCCGCGTTTTAGACAGACGGGGAGTTCAGAGGCAGAGGTGATGTCTCTAAAACGTGCGTCCCGTTTCGTTGCTTGGGTCTCTGGTTGCGTTGTGACCACTGAACTCAGTCCGTCAGTTAGATCTCCTCACTGGGCTCATGAGCATGGCCGTGGCCTTTTAATCGGTCAGTGTATTCATATACCACGTCTTATGAAATAAGATGAGTATTTTATTCCACATGCACAAGCCTCCTCTGAAGCGACTTTTTTTTCAATTCATTGCATTTCCATTGTTGTCCTATTGATGATCTCCAGTTCCTCCACTAGAGCTGCGGGGTTTGCTGGGTCACAGCGGTCTTCGTTTGAGCTTCCCCATTCTCGTGCGATCGGAGTGCTCCAGTTAAAGTCTTGCACAACTGTGGAAAAGACAGCTATTGTTGCTGGGAGCGAACAGAAATGGGAGAGCTCCAACATTCTTTGTAGGGTAAAGACCACAGCGATGGCAAGATGTGAATTGGCAAAGGTTTAACTTTTCCGGTTTCCTGGCTGTGCCTTCCCTTTGTCTTGTGTGAAAGTTGTCCTAAATTGTTCTTCCTTCTATGGATCAGCACAAAGTTTGAAATAAAGGGTGGATAGATTACAGACTTTGTTTTTGTTGTGTAGGAAAGATGTTTTGAAGTGATTGGAAATGTTTTTTTTTTTTCCTAAGAAGGACTGTTTTATTGCATGAATGAGCTTCTATTGCAAATACAAAGAACATCTGTGTGAAACGATGTTGCATACTATGTAGCATGACAGCTTTCTCTCGCTCGGCCAAACCTACACCGTTTGCCAAATACCACCTGGAGATATTTAAGGCCCATTCAGACTATTAGCCTTAACTCTCAGCCTAATGGCTCGGCCAGAGCATCCCATGTGGAAGCTGCTGATGCGAGAAAAAGGCTTCACATATCGTCCACCTTCAACAACACAAGCAAACCCAATCATCTTTATCAGTGTAGTTTAGTTTACCATGTTTTCATTAGATATCAGAATGCAAATATCTTTGCCCACACAATAGTCTTACATTGCTGGTAGGGTTCAAAGTCTTTTCTCAAGTATGAGTTTGTTTTGACACTCGCAGCTTTATGTGTGAGTTGTTCAAAGACGCCAGCTGAGAGGCTTGCTGATGCATCCGGTCACAACACAGATGATCAGCTTTTCTAAATATCTCGACCTGGAGAAAGACAATTATAGATACAGTATTTAGCATTTACTGTGGTGGGCAACAAAGTACACCACAACGCAAAATGCAGAGATATGTTGAGATTGCAACAAATACGTCTGTGGGACCTCTCAGTCAGAGGAAGAGAAAATGAGAATTTAGATTTCAGCGCCTGTAAGAAATTTCACCTACAAAAAAAAAATCTGAACTCATTCAATGGTTGGAGATTCATTTATTTCAAAATCACACCAAATCCAATAAACAAAAACAGCAAGTTACTTCTGTACAAACAAAAGAGGCACCTGAATAAACAGATGTCAGTGATGCAGTTCGTGGTGCTAAATATGGACGGGTTTAGGAGACGCCTCTGGCTTTAGCAAAGTGACCACTGTCCTAGTGGTGGTCAAAAATAATAATTAAAACAACACTGTAAGTGCAATAACTTATTGCAATAACACATTATATAAAGTCACAATCTGAAGTAAGAAATACTTGATTAATACATAAAAAAGCTGCTTAAAGCCATTAGAAAATTAGAAAGAAATTTCAACCTTGGTAAAATTCAAGAGCAACTCTTAAAATAAAAACATAATTTTAACATTTCTAGGCAATGTTATTGTAATACTTCAATGGTCCATTAAGTGACAAATAAGCACACACAAATGTACACTCAAAAGAACAACATTTGTATTGTTCACATTCACACAATATGACATTATACTATACTTGATTTCAATCGCTTTATTTCAGTAGTATCAACATGGATGGAGCTGCAAAGGAGAAGACCAACTCAACTCGACAAAGTAGGAACTCACACATCGAGTAATGCAATAAGTTATGTTGGCACATCCTGTTTCTGAGGAAAATGTTTGGGATTTTCTGTCCTCACATCCACAAAGTCTAAATTAGTTCAAAATATCTCTCCTTAATCGAATAGTCCCCGCTCAATTTTAGAGGCCTTTGTCTTTGATATTTGTTTACGTACTGCCAATAAAACTAAGTAAACATTTGAATTTTCATGGATTGTGTATACAAGAAATAAAAATATCTGACATTTAATTCTTTTACTGAAAAATTCATTAGTTGTATTCCTTCTCTAAAACAGGAGGCTGCGATGGACACTCGTGCGTTAAAATGATTAATCAGCCACGATCAGCCAGAAAGCAACACATCTGCCAGCATCACTAATGGGGAAAGAAAACGGATATGTCGCCCAGCGGGCGTCACAGAGGGATCAGCCAAAAGTCCAATGAAGCCTGTCTCTAGCCTCCGCCTGCAGACCAGCTCTGGTGACAAGCTCATTCCGACGGGGTAACACACAGAGACACTCCTGCAATCACTGGACATATACACCGCATTCCTGCAGCCCGGCTCTAAAGTCATCACATTACCTAAACATTGCAGAATGTTCTTCGGGACGATTGGGGGCCACTGATTTGGCCGGTCAGTTTCCGGCATGTGACGGACTCAGTGAGCAGGCTACAAATCCAACAGTCGGAGAATTGATCCTTGCAGCGTGTGGAACTCGCTGTGATGTGCTACGGCGTTGGCGGAGGCAGGACAAATCACATTAATGCTAATAATGTGTGTGTATTCCTGCTGGCAGTGGATTGTAGCTGGTGTGGCTAGTTGGTGTTGAAGGCGCCTGCTATGCATTGTCGGGCCTTGTCTGCCAGTGGAGACAGTATTTCCTGTAACCTGAGGCCCGGGCCGAGCAGGGGGAACCAGTGAAGGCAGCCCTAGGGGGAGGAAATGACATATTGGTTTGAAATGGCTGCCAATCCAATGCCTGCCCTGCTCCCAGAATAAATTGACACAGGCCGTGTCTGCTCTCAGTCAATTAGTCTCTGTTCGCTTATTGCATTCAACCTCTGTCCTTCTTTGCGGGAATATAAACTGTGCACCGCAGGCTTTGACAAAATGTATACTTTCTTTTAGAACCAATTATTGTGTTTTTAAGGACAGTTTGCAATGGCAAGGAACATGAACAAAACTCTCACCCAGTCAGATGGTACTCCGATATGTTCTTGAACTCACAAAGAGTATACAAAACGAGACACAAATCTAAAGTAACACAAACGAAACGACTGGAGCAGAATGGGCGGTATAAAGAATAAGCTACAGGAGGTAAATAACGTGAATAAAGTTCACCGCTGTAAATTAAAACACTGTATGCTATTGCTGGCTTCGGCAGTGCAGTTCTTTATTGTGATAGTATTTCGGAAACCATATTTATTATATTGCTTATTTTACTGATACCTATCACCATCATGAATGAAACTCAGTCTGTTGTGGACTAAACTCATATTTCAATGCGACCTGAGCGAGCGATCAAACACAACGTCTCAGTAACATCTTCTTCCGAGTCGCACCTCTGTATTTCTCCCACTTGCAGCGTCTGCTTATTGTTACAGTATCAGTTGTTATCTTGTGATGGTCGCTGCGACGGCCTCTGTTATCTCCGCAGTCTCTCCCTGTTCAGTTGACCTGTGTTATCATTGGTGCTCTCAGGAAAACTCCCTCCTCCCACACAGCCGCTCGGCTCGCCGCTGGCTGCTCCGGAGGAGAAGGCCATGAGGCGACCGGGGGAAACTGGGCTCAGACCTCATGTGGTCCAAGAGATGGCCGCACTGTGTTCCTTGGCCTTCATACGCAGCGCAGCTATGCTGGAAGACTTGCGGTCTGGATCGAGGTTAAGATCGTAGCCATTGATTCCGCCGCCCATACCGGGACCCCCGAAAAGGCTGCCCATGTGTGTCTGTCCCATGTGGCTGCTTCCTGGACTGGGCACGCCCAGGAAGTCAGAGATGCCTCCAGGACCATGAGGGTGAGGCGGCATGCAGGAGGAGACGGAGTCACAAGGCACGACGCAGCCCGGCACCGGAGATGCTCCACTGCTGCTGCCGATCCACGAAGGGTTCTGGATCTGGAGGAGGAGAGAAAACCAGAATTATGAGTTAACGTGAAGTAAATGAAAATATGCAGGGGGGTCGCTTGTGGTGATGGAGCTACAGAGAATCATCCCCTGGAGCACTGACTACTATAGCTAGTTTCAACTCATTGTTCAGCTGTGTGGTCCACAACGTCACTGCTCTGGTTCACTTTTAGTGCTCTCATAAGGTTATTAGCCTCAGCCGTCAGCTGTTTTCACAGAAAATCTTGGGAATAAAAACATAATACACTGCCTGCTCAGCATTAAACTGCAGACAGTGCTGCGAGCAGGTGAACACGGTGTAATATTCAGTTGCTAAAGAGACAGATGTGTTCCTAAGAAGTTGCCAAAGACCAAAAAACAAGCTAAAGCAATCAATATCCAATTTAGACATATCAACCTTAAAAAAATGAAATGTCAATGTTATGGACAATTTTTAGATCACGAGTCTTCTTACTCAGTGAGCTGACAACCCCGTCTTTCCCTTTACCTGTGCGTAGTTCTCAGGCCGGGTTAGTAGAGGCAACTCGTAGGCAGTGGAGAAGTGTGTCCGGACCTGCTGCATCTGGCCGTAGCGCTCCCTCTTCCTCCACTTGGCTCTGCGATTCTGGAACCACACCTGCAAAGAAAACCACCCATGAAAAAAACTGACCAGCCGCAACTGAACAAATCTATGAGAAAACTCTCATACACTCTCATATTCCGTGCAAACTCCAGAACTTTTTTTTTTTTTTAACAAGGCCATCCTTTTCCCGAAACAAAGCCACATAAAATGAAGATAGTGGAGCGAATAAATTCTGCAGCACATGAAAGTGCAGGCCCAGGTTTTAAGACTTGACGTGTCTTTAAAGTGCCGTCCACACGGAGCTATTGATGTGAAAACGTTGAGTCTCCCCCGGTGCTGCACGAAGCAGCTCCCCCCTTTGATACGCGGGCGTCTGCCTCCCTTCAGGCTGCCAGCGTCGACAGATCCACATCTGGGCCTGTAGCCATTCATAAATCACTCAGGGAGAGGTGTGCTCTCCTCGACATGTCAGCACCGCGGGAAACAGTGGGGAATCCTTCTGTGTATTCCATAAAACCAAGGTTCAACTTTTGTCCAACAATGTGCTTTTCCACGCCCACTTTTGGGATAATTAAGTATTGGATAATGTAGGTGATGCTTTCAGTACCTGCTGACGGACCAAGGGCAGGCTAAGCCTACTTGTCTTTAACTCTGGAAGCCATTATAGGAATGTAGGACCGAATGTAGACAGTTGAGGGAAAAAAAACAATATTTGTATCCTGAGAAAAATTCCCTGAAATAACAGCAGTCTTGGCAAGACTTCTTCAGTCATTTATGTCTTTTCTGTATAAAGGATATCTACTATGTCTTTCTTTTCCAGAACAAGGATTCCTCTTTTTGTGATTTCTTCCTCTTATTTACATGTTTCTTTGTAAATAATGTTATTTGGGGGAGTTTTTATTTGAACCTATTGAGATTCTGATTATAAGGAATTAGTGTAGTACAGATTGTTTGAGAAGAAAACTTCTACTACAGGAGGAGCAAAGGGGCTTATTGGACGTCTTCTTCTGTTTATTTGTTCGTATTTGTTTGTTATCTGAATCTTATCCTCCCTCCCAGGAAAGGGACACTTCTTCAAAGAGGAAAGAGAGCGATCCTGCCTTGGCAAACTTGAACTTCCAGACCAATCAGCTTGTGGTTTTCACATCCCTGACATGCAATTTTCCCTCAGTCAACCTCCTCAAATCCCCGACCACGTGAGTTAAACACGATAGAGTTTAGTGACAAACATGAGCAGTTCCACACAGAGGTTTTATTGCCAACTCAGTTTTTCTTTCAGGGCAGGATTGGAGAGCCGACTAGTTGTAAGCACATGCACACATAATTCTCCTTTTTCTGACATAATATTCAAAGAGAAGACCATACATGGCCTCCTGCCTGTGTTTTTGCAAAAAGGCGACGTAAAGAAACGTTGTCTGACTCTGACATTCCTCAGGTCAGCTGGCGAGATTAGAGGACCGCTCACCCTCACGAAGCGGTAAACTGATATCCGGGGTTGTGCCTGAAGTCCAATGTCAAGGTGAGGAGTTATCACTCTTTGAATTATATCATATGTTTGGGGGGGGGGGGGGGGTGCTCAGGGTCTATGTTAGGCCTCCCTCTGAGGATTTGGGGTCTATTATTGTCTCTCTTTTGTTTCGTTGTTTGAGCGCATAACATCGGAGGTTTTTAAATAAAATCATCAGCACAAAAGGCCCTGAACTGATGAGCGTGAAAACTTGGTTTTGCTTTCTAGAAATACGGTATAATTTGTCAGAGCTTAACTTAAGGGAGCCTCTTGTGTATTTCTATTACATGCAAGTCCCATAAATGAACAGAGCCAAAGCAATCCTCAAAGAGCGTTTTATACCACCTGGGATAAACTGGGATTAAGGTGAATGCCACGAATCAAAGGTTCCTCTCTGCTTTATCTAAAATGTTTTATCAGTTACCAAACTGGCATCTTAATTGTAATGAATCAAGATTACCTAACTTTATTTCTACTTCTAATCTCTTTGCCCCCTCCCCTCTGTTAAAGCTCAGCCCCTTCTCTCCCGACCCCCAATAACCCTCTTCTCCCCTCACCCAACCCTCCAACTTACATCCCCTCTCCGCTTGCCTTTCTCCTCCCTTTTAAGTCAGCGAGGGGAAGTGGGGATATTGGAAAGTGAGATGGGAGAATGTTCAAACTGGAGCTTGTTTTCATTTCATGTTTAATTTCCTGACGCCTAAGCCCTTGGCTTTCCGCAGTTAACCGCTCTGACCTTATGGAGGCGTGCGGCAGACAGCAGTGGACGAAGCGTACACACACCCAGAGAACACATGCATTTACATACCACCATATGCATAATTCAAAGTCACAAATAAACAAATGCAATCTTTTATCCTGGGAGCCATAACACACTTGCTGGAGCCTTTGATAAACAAGCAGACAATGTATGAGCACATACGTAGAGCCCTGGTCTTGGCTTTTGAGTGTGTCATGTTTCACAGAGCGTTTGCTCGAGCTTTGCCTTTGAGCAGCGGAGGGAGTGATCCAAATAGTTTGGCATGGAGATCATTGGGGGAACATTATGAAGTCAGATGTGTCCTCTGCGGCTCTGCTTCAATACCCAACTTCTAAGTTCGTTAGAAAGGAAAACTAGCGGTGCTTTTGCACAGGCAGAATTTAAATTAATACGAAGATTTATTTTTTTTGGACTATTTCTTGTTGGTCAACAATGACCCATTTCTATATAGGGCCAAGAGGAAGATATGTACCAACTGCAGACTAACTACTCTTCTTTATTTTATCTAGACATCTGCAAGGAAGGTGGCTCAGAGCTCTTGGAGCTCAAAGTGCTTGGCGGCGATACAGTAATTGCTAAAGACGTTGACAGCAAAAGGCAGCTTACCGAGCCATTAAAGAGCTTTATTTATGCTCCAGAGCCGGCAGTCAGAGAAAGAGAGGAAGAGGGAGAGAGGGAGGCCAGAGTGCAGAGCTCCAAAAGCAGCCTTTGAAGTCCAGCCGTCTCACCTCATCTCTGTCATCCAGGACCACTGCGATTGATGGACTGCCTCCGCAGTCACTCACACAGCCTCCCTCTCCATTAAAAAAGGAGGCACCGTGGTGAAGTTCAAGTCTGAGGTTGAAAACTAATTGTACCGAATAAAGTAGTGGCAGCAGAAGTAACAGATGTGATTATGGAAAACTGCAGTGTAACTTTATGAAGACGTTCATCAAACGAGGGATGAAATTGTAGGACCTTGACATTGGCATTTGGGGAGAAAACATCTGCACTCTGGATTTCAATGGCTGTTGTTTCATAGATGAAAAGGAGTCTCCGATCGGTTCCAAGCTTCCAGTGCCCCTTGGTATTCAACAATTGGATATCCCTGGACTTTGTCTTTATAGACCTTCAGATGAAATTGTAGGGTTTAGTCTTGATTGCGTACATATTTAAGGTCTGATTTTAGAAGTATGGGTCAAACCTCACAGTGACTCAACAGTCACAGGCAGCGTGGCTGTCAGATGAAGAAGTTAATTATATGCATCTGGGGAATAGATGTGTCTGTGTGAGAGCAACATGAGTGTACTTATCTTACTGTACCACCACAAGGACCAGGCCCGGTTCTCTGTCCCTGACTGTGTCTCGGACCACGTGTGGAAATTGAAAGTGGCATCTCAAAGTATATCGTAGCTAAACAACTTTAATGACTCCTATTTTTCTCTCCATGTGTTATTGAGTGGTGCGGTGAAATAGTTTGAACGTGGTGTTGCTGGGGAGAAACCCTTGGCCTCTGACCCTTATGCAGAGCCTGCAGCATGTAAGAGCTAAGAGTATTCCCTTAGTCCCACCCATCCCATTCTGATCTAAAACTGGCAGGCAGAAAGAGATGAGGAACAATAGGCCTCGCTGTCTGCTGCTCCCAACAATCTTTGTCAACACGCCAGTCTTAACTCTCCCAGCCGTGAGTGTCTTCTCCCGGAGTGGTTATTAGCACGCAAACAGTAACAACTGCAAGTCATTCAACGCGACTCATCGGGCTGTTCTGTACCGAGGGCCAATCTGGTTTTGGATATCATTATTTTAAGAAATAACAATTCAGTATTACGTTTCCACCACATAAAAAAATGATCCGAGTCTCTTCTAAACAGTGAGTAATTAGGCTTGGTAAATGTATTTGGACTATTAACGTTGGGTCGGTGAATCTCTCATTTAAAAAAAAGGAGGAAATCAGATGATTAGAGAGAAACGAGGGGTCAGGTCGGATGGACTTAACATGGGAATGCACTGTTTGTTTTTCCTTTTCATTCCAGCAGTGAGTTTTGAGGGTTGTTGTTTGATGCTTGTTACCATGGCATTAAGGCTCCCCTGACCTTAACAATGTAGTCATTTCAATCACCATTTTGTACTTAAATCGAACTACAACATGATCGTCGACAAATTCTATATTTTGTCTTTTAACTTGTATGAAATGTTGGCTCAGAAACTACAGAAACAAATGTTCCACTAGTAACGTGCCGTTAATCCCCAATTCCTCACCTGCACGCGAGCCTCCGTCAGATCCGTCCTCATTGCCAGCTGCTCGCGGGCATAAACATCTGGGTAGTGTGTCTTCTGAAAAACCTTCTCCAGCTCCTCCAGCTGGTAGCTGGTGAACGTGGTGCGATTGCGTCTCTTCTTGCCTTTGTTGCTCTCTGCCTCACTTTTGTCCAAAGGGCTGGCATAGTCGGAGCCGGGCCGCTCGCTGAGGCCCTTCTCGCCGGGCGACTTCAGGTTCAGGTAGCTTCCTTCCATCCCGGGGGGGTCGACGCTCGGGGGTAACTCAGACTCCGTCAGGCCGCTGTTGTCTTTTCCTGTAAGGAAAAAAAAAGTAGGAGGTACAGAAAGAAGTGTTGAAGTTATAATCAATGGTATTTTGCTCTTTTAAAGGGACACTTTACCAATTGTACACATGTAGTTCAGATCAGTTTGCCAAGTTTGAACAATGTTTGCAAAAAATATCTCAGCTCAGGTCTTAAATCTTCAGATTTTTTAAAGGAAGCATTAGAAATGAATGGTGGTGGTTAAATGAAGGACACGGCCCATTCACAGTGCAGGGTTCCAGGGTTCTTGAAAACCTTTTTACCAATGTCTTGCTGTGATGTGGATTGAAGGTCCTGCCCAAAAACCTCATAAAACATGACATTTAATCATGCTTGGGTTTGAATAATGAGCATTTGAGCAATTTTGGTTTCAGTTGAAGTGTGCCGTTCTTCAGATGTTCTTATGAAGCACAAAAAATTCAAATAACATTGGATTTGCATGTAATACAAATCATATTCTTACTGTTATAATATTATTTTCAAATATATAAAGCTATTTCAACCAACTTTTTTAGAGCAGAAAAAAGAGAGCCACATGTCGTCCATAATAG
This sequence comes from Gasterosteus aculeatus, assembly GCF_964276395.1. Classification (NCBI taxonomy): domain Eukaryota; kingdom Metazoa; phylum Chordata; class Actinopteri; order Perciformes; family Gasterosteidae; genus Gasterosteus; species Gasterosteus aculeatus. The sequence continues at coordinate 14,561,497 of NC_135698.1, forward strand.
TCCTATAATTATAGTTACCACTCTATTATTGAAATATTCAAAAGAGCAATACTTCATGAATGAATTAAACCATGGTGCCCCACGTTCAAGTCTAGGAGTGTGTCTGCTCATCATCACATTTCAACATCCACAAGAAATGACTTTACTTTAAGCTTACGTCATATCTGTAATGTTTTATTTCAAGGTTCAAAGGCCGTCTCTGTTAAAAAGAAATGTCTTTCTCTGTTTGGAAGGTGTATCACTCCACATCGGGGTGACCTGTGACAACAACCCTTGAAGCCTTCTAACTTGCATCTCTCAATCACGTCACCAGAAACCCAAGCCACTTAAAACCTGTTCCCTCTCCAGCCGTGTATGGCGGCCCTTGTGTGCGACCACGCTGCCCCTCCCCCCTCCTCCCCCGCTCCCTCGCCCCTGAGGTATAAACAACATTGTGTTTGTCACCTTTCATTTCGTGAGCGTCCGTTTCGTGACAGACCGCGCTCTGTTCCTGTCAGTACACGCAAGCTTTTTTGTTTCCTCCTAAGAGATGAAGAAAGCCGTCCCTTCTCCTTGAATAAACAAACAGTCGTGTGAATAAATAAGCTGGAGGGCTGCGGTTGTGGGCCAGTGAGAACAGTGCGCTCTGTCAGGCCTGTCCTGCGACTGGGCACGGTGAGCGCCCGGTCCAGACTCTATTGGTCTGAATCCAGCACAAAGTGGTCTCTTCCACGTAAACAAAGTATTGTGCAACAACAGAACTACTTTCGATCCAACATTTGTCTCCAGCTTTTTTTTTTCTTCTTTGTCTCTTTGCAACTCTTGTTCTGCTCAGTGTCAGTAATGATGGTGATGATGATATTCCTCTATTGATCCCCCCCCATGGGGGGAATTTGGGTGTCGTAACAGCTCAAGCAAAACAGATCAAGATAATAAATAAAAAGTATAGCACAATAAATACAAATTATACTCCTGTCGTGCTCAGAAACCCAGTGCAAGGAGGAAAAGAGGGTTGACACTTTGTGGCACTGCACGGTGACTCTCTGAGCCAAGTGTTTTTTAGTTAGATGACCGAATAGTTTTAGAGTGAAGGAGCTAGGCGGTGGCTGCCTGTAACATGCATGTTTGTTTTCATGGATAAGTTCGCCTTTGGCTAGCGCGTACCGCAACGAGATGTCGATAGTCATCCTCTCGATACTGCAGCAAGCCCCCCTGCTCGCCGGCTCAGACTTACGCCGACAGAGACGCTAATGGAACATCACAGCTCGCCCAGCCGGAGGTCGTGACCTCATATCGCTTTGGCCCACCTGTCAGACCCTCTTACAGTCTCCACGCAGGCAGATGTTCTGACATCACCTATACCCCTACACTGGCCTCTAATGCCGAAGCAATGTGCAATATTTTCTTTCTACCCCTGGGCAGAAACATGGCGGCAATGTTAAGAAGTAAGACAGGTCATCTCCAGGTTCCTACTTGGCAAAGGCCCCAGAGCGGGCACATATCCTGCAGAGCACAGGGTGCAGCCGGGGGGTGGGGGGGGGTAGTGGGGTCATTCTTACAGATGTGCGTGTTTTGACTACTTTTACTTTTGAATCAACACTAATAAGAAAATTCAATTGAAAGCGTGGACATCTTGGGAGTTTCACTTGTTTTCTGTCTTACTGAGTAAGACGAGAGGACAGTCTCCTGGCTGAAAACTAAATAGGAAGCAACCTTGATCGGCTAGTTTGGCTAGGATTATAATATAGAGCTGACAGTTTATTTTTTTGTTGGGGTAATATGGGAATTGCTCAGAACATAACACCCTGTAGAATGGGGATTCGTTGTTTTTGCTCCTCTGTTTTTATAGCGATTTAACCAACAAAACATGAGTGAGTGACCTTTGGAGGTGTTGGTAGTCAGACGGAGACAGGCCAGCTGTTACAGCCTGTTTTCAGTCCTGTTGCTGGAAAAAGCCAAGTTGCTAATGGTGGCAGCATTGAGTAACATTCGTGAGCTCACCGGGACAAGCTGATATGTGGCTAAATCAACAAAGCAAAGAGAAGCTCAGGTAGATACTGCCCAACCATCTCTTTACATTACATATCGTTTTTGCTGTTATAGTAATACTCTGAATATTATGTATAACCTTAAAAGGTTCTCAGTCTTATAAATACTTGTTTCCCCACGATGAGCACTAGAATCTCTAATTAACATTTTTTTCTTCCTGGTACTCCAAAAGTATTTATCTTTTCTCTGTCCCGCTAAACACAGAGAGTCCTTCGCCACAAACATCTTCCACTTTTACCGCATGCTGAGCCGTGTGTTTCCGCACTCTGTTCTGGAGAACACAGCCGTCACACACTTTCTTTTCGCGAGCCAAGATTCCACCGCGTCGGCTCCAGTGTTTTGGAGCATTCAGGGGGATGTGTTTTTCACCGTTCTCATTTCAGTATTCAGTGTTTCAGCATGCAAATGCACCGAATGTCCACAGCTGATCCTGCAATTTGCCATTTTCTTCGAGACAAGCTGCAGACCTCTTCAGTTAGTCGAGGTCAGATATTTACTAGGGTCAGCAATTTAATCACTGCTGAAAACAGAGAGAAAACATCAAAGTGTAATTTAACTGGTTGTAAAGCAACAGGGCACCCTCTCAGTTTTTATGGAATGGGACAGGGAGGGTCAAGTGAAGCCAAATAAAAGAAACACTATAAATTAGTAACCTGGGGAAGGGTTAAGGACCAAACACTAAATAGGGAAGGGAATGCTTTTAAAACAAGCACTCAAAATTGTTCTCTCAAAAACACTCACACCAAACAGCAGTCGGCCACAATGGCTCTCTACTCCTCACACCTTCTATGGATCAAATAAAGTGAGGTATTCCAGCGGCATTGTTGGCTATTATTTGTGCATGCATTGTTGGTCCGCAGACATGCTTTGGGATGGATTATTCTTCCCGCAGCCCGGTCCAAGACCTTATGTTGACTGTTTTTTCCTCCGTGGAAGGGAGGGTCCCAGATGTTCCTGAGGAGAGATCTATGCCAGCGGCTCATGCAGGAATGCAGATTTCCTGGGAAACCAAAAAATCTTTCTGTTCAACCTCAGACCCTTATATATTGACATGGAGCATGACCTCAATACTGTCGTAATACCTTGGGTCGCGGCTGTCACTGTCTCATATCCCAGAGCTCAAAAATATATTTTTTTTTCAATGCAGGAAATATTGACACAGCATGGGGGGAAGAAACCCCATTAAAGATGCATTTTGGTAAAGCATTTCATTTCATAACAGAAAGTTTAAGTATTTGCATCTACATGCATGTGACAAAGTTATAAGTAAATACCTAATGTTGCATAGTTACAGTCCACGGTCAAACCTTTTAACCAGTCACGGTCAAAATTAATTTCTTTGTCAGGCTTTATCATTTCTGTGATGCGTTTTGTATGATCGATGTTACAAGTAAGTTTGTGTTGGGTGATAAACATGAACTTTAAAAGAGGAGGAGACGAGGATATAAAATCCAAGAGGATTATTCATTATTAATCATCAATAATCTTATTTTCCAGCAGTCTTGAATTCATTCCAGAAGTACATTTCTGCCTTTTGAGAATGTTTGTTTTTTGTGCAGGCAGTGTCATTAAAATGGGAATTAGGGTTACTTTCAATCTCTGACATGCAAAATGAGCTGTGTCTTGCTGCTGAAAGCGAGCTGTTGCAAAGTTGTTAATCATGGACCTATAGTGATCATCATAATATTGTGTTACCATCATTAGTACCTTTCTTTACTTTTCCTTTTTTGTGATGTGATAGGCCAAGAGCTTGTATCCTTTTCTTTGCCATAACACTGCATGGCCAAATGTTTGCATTATTCAAGAACTCAGAGTTTAGATGTAGTCCATTGATACGAGTCAAGTCAAAGTAAAGACGCAGTGCCTGCATGTGATTCCAAGGTGGACACCATCCACTGCAGGAGAGGTGGCTGCAAGTGAAGGAACAAGCCATGCTCTGTAAATTGCATGAGAGCATTAGCTGGGGGTTTTTTGTGAAGTGACGATAGGGAACATAACGCAGAATGGAAAATAATTGTCCTCAGAGTTGGTTCATAGACACGCAGCGGCAAGATAACGGGTGTCATTCATGCATGCATGTGCTGATGACACAATGCGTTGGTCATCGGCACATGCATGTCCTGTAACATACCTTCCCCAATCCTTCTAACAGAGTATATTCTGACAGGAGGCTTTTAAAAAAGTTACTTGTTTCGGGTCTTTTTACTTTGATATCCCGTCTGAAAGCACAGTGATCAGGCGTTTTGTATAAGCACAAACTGCGTTTAGTGATTTGTCTTCCCACAAACACACTGCGGAACTTAGTATCAGGTAGAAGCATACAGAAACAATGACCTTCCCTTAGCTCCACTTACATTCTCTCCAGTTCATAAAGAAAGAGTGAATATGTTTCACCATAAGTTCATGAAATGAATAACAGTAATGAAGCAGAAGACTAAAGCCACGGAGTCAAGTGTATACGCGCATGTAAACAGTTATTCCCACGTGCACGTGCAAAACCCTCTCATTTCCAGCCCGTCAAATCATTAGCCAATCTTAATGTCCATTTCTGACTCGTTGCTTATTTCCACAAGGTGTTGTTGACACAGGTTTATGTAAACAGTTTTGTCATCTCGGGCACTCTCTGAAGCTTTGGAGATCTGATGTTTGGAAGTATGAATAATAACTATAGGAGCCAGTAATGCACATCTGCCTTACATTAATGCAGACCTCTCCTGCAGTGCTGACCTGCATTCCTCAGCACTCGATCAGCTCTCATTCATCACTGTGAGCAGGTAGACAGCTCCATCCCTGTTCTATAGCTGCAGGACAGTCTCATTGAAATAACATGCACAAAGGGAAACAAACCTGCCAACCAGAGCCACTACTGTGCAGATGTTCATTTACTCCTCCAGAGACAAGCTTGTATTTGTAATTGACATCATTTTAAAAATGTTTGGCGCAAAGTAGGATTTTCATGGCAATACATAAACTTGGCAAAACCGTATACATGTATTTTATCAATATGTTATCATCATCTAAATTTGCATTTTAGAAAGTCTTAAATGTCAATAGTGTTTGCATTTGAATAATACCTGGAAGAAAAATTATTTTAAATATTTTAAATATTCTGCACAAAAGTTTGGAAACATTTTTATAGAGGGGAAATGATGTGTTAACGTTTTGCGTATGTCAAAAAGACTTTATCTATTACCTTTTACCACACCATTAGCAGAATACACACATTTGTATTATCTTCTCCTATCATTAAATGTGCATGTTAACATATTAGATATACTCTTTCAAATGTATAATTACCATCCTCAGAATGACCGAATGCCGTATAAACCTTAAATGAATTCGGGTATGGGATGACTTTTGTCCTCGTGAAGGAGATAACGCGTCAGAGTGGAGCCATATAACTTTTATCTCCCATTTAGGGACCACACAAAACAGCAAAAGCCCGTTGACGCCCGAGGCTTTGGAAGGAGTCCAACGCATCCTCCCCAGAGCCCCGATGCCTTCATCTGGCTGCAACATTTCCAGTGACAACATGCAGCGCTCTCCTCGCGGGACGCAAGTTGCCTTTAATGACGCTGTTTAAAAGGTTCTGTCAGTGCACTTGCCAAATCAATTGACTTCAGTGTAGATGGATCCAACCTGTGGGAGACGCGTTGCTCACAAACTCCAGAGGGAAAAAAAGTGACAGTTGAGCTTCAAGTGAAGGGTGACTCCAAGTTGTTTCTCGGGAAAAGAGATTACTCGCACTTTGAAGACGTGTTTCGTGAAGTGGGTTCAATGCGCCAAAAGAAAATACTTTTACTTCAGGCGAATTACAGCAGATCGGGCAGTTCAATTTGATTTGTTACACCTGTTTTAATGTACTCATATGAACAACCAGAATTTAGTGTATTTACAGTTTGGCATGTTTAGACCCTGTTTTGTTATTGGTTGTTTATTTATTTGAGTTACTGAATCTTTTTTTCCAGCCGAATTCGTCGATTCAAATTGCTACTGGTAATTTAAGCCACGTTAATACTAGATGTTGTCTTCAGTAATATCATGGTAAACATCTGGACCTGGGATATATGAAGGCGCCAATACAATAATAGCTAAAAAAAAGTTGTTTTTCAAGGATACAAAACAATAGGATACAAACAATTTCTACACGTCATGTGTTCTTTTCGAGGATATCGGTCCTCTCGCGTGATTTCAATTGAGGTCTAGTTTATTTCCGTCTTTTTATTTTAAGCCGCAAAAACAGTTCAGTAAAATAGATGGCTTTAGTCTAAGTAATCGACATTAAAATCTATTGTTTTCTTTAAGCGGCAAATTGTGCAAGGAATTGTATAAAGATCCTGTTTTATTTAAAATGAATGATGTTCAGGAAGTCTCTAACTTCGTCAGTGACCGCTGCATTATAGACAACAATGTGTGAGCTCATGGCCAATAAATAGTCCATTGAATAAATGTGGAAACCCGTCAACGTGAAATCAGATATTCTATTTATCATTAAATAATATCTCGTGCTAAATAATATAACTCTGCTATGAAAACATTTTTTTTACTAAATAGGTACATTCCATTTTGATTTTGGACGTGTTTGCGTGCTTGCCTCATGCCTAAATGGCTTCCTACCTGAATATGAAGATAAATCGTGAACTTTCTACTTGTCCTGTCCGGTGACATCAGTGGGATGCTGCGGTCTCAGGGTGAACTTCTAATGAGGCTGAAAAGTCCAAGATTCGTGTCCAATACATGGCAAACATCCTTTGAAAAATGACCTTTTAATTAATTCTTCCTCCCTCTGTCTCAGTCCTATGTCCTATGAAGGAAATCTAATTCCAATATCCCCGCTACTATTATAGCTCACCTTGCAAGCGAATTCTAACCCTCCGTGGATCTTATTCAGAATGAACGAATCACTTATTTAATTCAGTTTCCCTTGTTTCACGCACATTTTGTGCTTTTTCTAAGGGAGTTCTAATATGCAACTATGTTTTTTCTTTCTTTCTTGGCATTGCTCACAGTTGCCCTCAATAGTTATTCAATTAAACTGCATTTTTTGCATTAAATACGCACTTATTTTAGAGATGCACATCAGTTCGGTTGAATTAACCACGAGAACCTTTATTTCTCACCGCAGTGAAACGTCCTGTCCTTCATTTCCCGTTGAACCCTTCGCCGGATACATTACATCACACGTAGCCCTCACCATAGCAGGGCATCAGCGTCCCGTTGTGTCCGCTGTCCTGGTGCAGCTTGCCGCCTTCGGGTGGAGTTTTGCAGGTCGGTCTCTGCATGAAGAGCTGGTACTTGTTGTAGCCGCTGTCCTCGGCGCCATCCAACGACTGGCACTCCGGCTGGAAGGGACTCCGGGACTTCTCTCCGTACGCCTGTCCTTTACCGGGGACGAACGTGGGGCTGTATTTGGTTTCAGAGGTGGGGAAAGTCCTGAACGGGTTGGCCTGGTGGTCCCTACCTTGCGCGGTGGACGCGCTATAATATGAATCCATCGATGTCATATCGCAGTATGAGACGCACGCTGCTGCGTTCATACCTCAACAAAAAAAAGTTATGTTTAAAAAAAAAAAAAAAAAAAAATCCACACGGTTCTTCTTCTTCCCCTCCCTCCCCTTCTCTACACGGCAGATATTCTCCCCGAGATTCTCATGCACTGACAAACTGCCACTGACGCGCTCATGCAAACACACTCTCACGCTGCCGCATCTGGGACTGGTTACAAAACGAATCAGATGTTTTCCAGAGACTGCAGACCGAACAAATGCTAAAAAAGCCCCCTGAAGGTTCGCGGGGATAAAGAGAAATGCCTTGCTCAAATCGATGCCGCCTCAGGAGCCTTCAGCGTATCCGACACACACACACACACACACGCACACACGCACACCGGCACGCACGCACGCAGCACTTCGGGCTCCACGCACATCTAGAGTACAGGCCCACAGCGAGCTGCAGCGCGCGCTATTATGCAGCCTGCTGGAATGGGGAGGTCAAGCTCAGGGGGGCGGGGGGGGGGGGGGGGCTTTTTTTTGGGAAACACGCGGGAGACACAACACATGACAATAATGTGATTAGAGGATGAATATATCGTCTTTGATTCTCGCTGCTACACGACTGAGACACATAACCTTTGGCTTTATCAATCTTGAGGACATTTAAACTATTGTTTCCGTCTCCTTTTTTATGTATTGTGTGTATTGAAGGAAAATCAGATTGTGGTTTCTCTTGCATGAAGAAAGACGACTTATTAATTGTAATTGAAAGGAATACGCCGGTAATTTGGAGCAAAAATCGGGCTTTAAGTAAAGCGACGATGAGCTTAAAAATGAAATAAATATTTTCTTATGAGCCCCACATTAAAGACATCGACATTAGCTGTCTGTCATGGTAATTTAGAGCCCATCTTTGCGGCAACGAAGTTTCAGCCTTTAATTTGAGAATTGGCTAAATAATATTGAATTCATTACAACCCAATAAGCCTATGATGCTCATTTAAATACTTGGCTTTGTGCTCACAGTAAAAACGCCACCCGGCAATTTGGTTTTGCTTGACTATCAAAATCTAAATTAGAGGGTAAAATATTTTCAGGCAACAAGGCGTCTTTATGAGCTGCTGGTTAAACTGGATAAATCATTGCAAATTGCATTATTCGTTTTTCTATGTTAGTGAGATGTTTAGGTGATTAAGTGTGGAAATTTGAATTTTAAAAACTGACACAGACAGATAGCTTTTGATTTTTTGTACGATGCTATATTAAATAACCCAGAGTCCCTTCATGACCAAAGATAGAAAACAAAAACAAATATATTTTAACCTGTTTTTACTGCGTTTGGATGTTGCAAAAAAGAATTCACGCATATATTTCCCTGCACGGTTCTCTCCCTCTCTCTCTCTCTTCCCCCTCTCTCTCTTTCCCTCTTTCTCTCTCTCTTATTTTCCGTCATAATTATTTATCATTTATAATGGCTCGAGACAGAACTCGTGTCTTGTTGCTGTTGCTCAACACAATGTCGCCACATCTGCAGTGCGACTTCCCGCAGGAACAGGATTACACTTAGGAATAACAAATAAAAATCAAACTCTGACCGGAGCAATACTCTTTTAGCATCTATCGAGTTTCCAGGCATCAAGAGATCACAATTGGAAGATTTATCAAATAAATATATAAAAATATCGCCGTGGTCTCGCTCGACGCCGGCACCTCTCTCGCTGTGCAGGTATTCATTAACGAGCCTTTTTGACTTTTATTCTTTATTGTACTAAATGGTTGATTTAAGAGTAACGTTTAACTTCGACCTCAAGTTTTTTTTCTCATTTTATGTTTAAAGTTGCGCATGAGAAGAGGAGCCATACTCACAGTGTGTTTCATTCTAATTTCATTCATGCATATCTGTCTGATTAGTACATTATTTACCTGTGTGGTAATATTGTTATTAATGACAAAGACAAGTCAAAGGCATGTCAGCTTTTTAGTTGTCAGTTCATCTTGATTAGTACTTTTTTCCTGTTTTTGAAAGAACTTAGTGAAACATTCAAATTTCAATTTTTCCTAAACAGCATGTTATGGCTTAAATAATCTCTATAAAAATAACAAAAGCTTTAACAATGCCAGCAAAACATTTGGTGTATATAATATACATATAATATAATGAGATTCATTTTTCTTTTCCCCATGGCATCCTTTTCCTGCTGGAGAACCTGAGACGAACATTTTAAAATAAGAGTGTCAGGTTAACGAAACTATAAATTTCAAGTTGAAGGTTGTCACACCGCTGAACAATCACGAATGACAGGCTTTGAGTGCAGCATATAGGCCTCTCTTAATATAAACCACTCCACTGCTACAGGCTAAAGTCTCAGCTGTCACAGATACACATCTCTCATGCTGGCATTCTCCCTAAAAGGTTTCCACTAAATGGCGACTTGTCTGTTTAACTTCCAGCAGGAACCAGGTCCAAGTATTCGCTGCATGCCGAGGGGACGGGCCCGACACTGGTGCAGCAGCTCGGACCCTCTGGGGTTTATGTTGGCACATGGTGTATCAGCAGCAGGGTAAGTGAGGCTCCTCTGGTTATGAGTGTCTCATACGAGAGGCGTGGCGGTGCTGGTCGTGGGCTGGAGGAAGTGCTGTAGGTTATACTTTGTGTTTCAGCAATGTCGTGTTCAGTTTGGCTACAAAAGGAGAAGCAAATCCTGTTGATATGCATTCTCTCGTGGGAGAATTGTGTTGATGGCATTTTTGTGGGATCTTTGTAGAATGGTGGTCTGTGGAAGAGAAATACCCCAAAGAAGATATGGTTTTAGATGTACCCCCTGATAGACAAAAGCACAACCATATTTTTAAATAACTTTAGACTTCATCACCTTTAAATGATTGCTTGTCTAAAAACATTTTACTCCTCAAAATCAAAAATATTGTTGATGATCTTCCAAGACGGACAGCTCCAGACTTTTGTGCGCTATTAGTGCTCACGATGACAGTTTGGACTTATGCAAAGCGAATATTTGATCAATACTGTTGAAATATGAACACTCATGACCTTTAGGCAAAAAGTTATTTAAACGTCATTATTGAAACCAACATGTTTTATTTGTATGTACTAAAGAGATATTCTAACCTATGTGTTTAAGTGTGCAGATTACATGCAGCAGTAATTGAAACTATAGTGTTGGACTTCCCTCATGGGAACCGTAGAGACATTTTGGGAATTCATAAACCAGCTGAGACTCCAAACATCACAGCTGCGGATCAGAGCTCACTGTCATTTCACCCAAAGTCTATTTCAGGGTGATGCTTCACATGTCCTCTGTTTATGGCTGCAGGAATCCCTGCAGCAGCATTGTCCTTTGGCTTTATTCCCCCCAGCACCTCGGGCTGCAGGTCACATTAAAAGATCCATCTTCAAACAACACTCATGTTTCCATCACAGGGCAATCAAACGGTTTCTGATCAGCCTAAAGGTTCCTCTCTAAACCAGTGGCAAAAATATTTCTACATCATGCGGTGATTTGTTTTGAAGATGCAGTGTGCAGCATTTGGCCGTGTCAGTTGTAAGGTTGCAGATTTCAACCAATTTGTCCCTTGCATCTTTATATGAACGACTTGTTGTAAGGCCACAAAAACCCAATTCTCAGTGCAAATTGTTAATTTTTGGCTCCGATGATGCTGAATTTGGAGTCGGATTCAACTTTCTTTCGCCGCTCACAAGATCAAAAATGGTTGCAATTTACATATTGGAAGCGATTGTTACTAAATTAGGGCTGAACTTGAAAAATATAGCTTAAATGTGTGACTTAATGATTATAGGTTGTGAAAGTGAAGCATTGGAACTGAGGCAAAAGGCAGCTCAAGAACAAGATCTTGATTTTAAAAAAGGCTTTTAAATCTCTGGTCTCTGAATCCATCCACAACAAACTCGTTGATCCATCGGCGTAATAACAAAATAGTGAGCATCCATGTTGCATGTGATATAAAAGCTTAATCTTTCCAAACCCGTACATTATTGTAAATGTAGCTGTGCTCTCAATCACTGCCACATCACCTGGTATTTAATGTGTTTGGTCTCACCTTAGGACAAACTCTGCGCTTGTGTAACCCCGCTGAGATTTATACGTGTGTGTGCGTGTGTGAGAGAGAATGAGGGCGTAAAAGAGACACCAGATTTTCATGTGTAGCTTGAAATTGGTTTCACATGAGCCGGGCACACACTCCATCAGCAGATTCTCTGATCAAATTAAGTCGAGATGAGGGCAAAGAAAAAAGAGGCAGCGGTTGTACTGATGTATAATTCGATAAACAGGAAGAAGAAGGACCAGACGGAGGGGATGCTGCACTGCCTTCATCTCTCAACTCTATATCTGCTTTAGCCAAGGACAGTTAAGTCATAAGACACACAGGGGTACCCCTCCATCCACCGCAACAGCAGACAAAGGGCACTGAACATTGGGGTGCCCACATCATTTTATCAATGTATATCCAGCTAGATTTTGTGCCCTCTTTCTGAACTAGTGTTGATCTACTTGCCTTGCTAAATATAATCCAGTAAACGTTAAGAAAAAGAAAGTCCATAAAATGAAGGCTTCTATAAACCTCTGAGGAACCAATTCATATTCCAACGGTATTGTGCTGAAGATAGATCAAACATTTTACATGTGCAAGCTTGAATGTGGAATACATTCGTCGCTCCACAGTGTTAACATATTCACGGCGGTGCCTCGCTCTAATAACGCAGAAATTGTAGCAGCACTCACGACGGTTCAAACACGGGACATATGGAAGACTTCAGAGGACGATGCTGAACAGTTGTGAACACATGCTGCAAATATCACAGGAGATCACGCACAACGGTAATGTTTTCCAAAAGAAGTTCCGGTGTTAAATGTCTTCATTGAGCAATAGTTGCATGGGACATCTATGGGACATCTTTGCCTTGAGCACGCGGAGAATGAGCCACTATTATACTAATATCCTGTGATTTGGAAATCCCGTTGAAAAAGCAAGATGTGCTTTGCTACCAAAACCTCATGCAGAGCAAGAATTTAAGCCATCGTAAGTCTATTGTTGAATCGATTGTGGCCTAATATTGTTCTCAGCTTGCCAACAGTCAAACGATAGTGATTGCTAGTAAACTATTCGTAGTCCCAGCAGCGGCTGGAGTGAATCTGGTTAAATGGTTAAATTTGTACTAATGTTGACTGCTCATCCTAACCGTATTCTTGAACGTGATGGCTTTTTTTTCCAAATGACCTGCAGGACTGATCATAATGATCTTAATGAAATAAGCTTATAATGATCCGCGGATATCCTAGCTGTAAATCATATAACTGAGCAGATTACTTATTTTGGGTACATGTCAGTGCACCATTAGAAATGTGGTCATCTAATTAGACGGGTGGCTGCTTGCATGGTAAACAGTGTGACCGCGCAATTACGATTCAGTTTAGTACGTAGCACATTGAACTAAATAAATGCACGGCGTATATCAGTCACCACTTACATCTCGAGACCATGCAAAGTAACAGCCAAAAATAAGGCCACTTTATTATTTTTTCACCAAGGCCTCCGTTTGATACTGTTTTAGTGAGTGTTTGCATTGTAACGCAGCACCATGTGTGTGCTGACCCGGCCTGATCTTCCCACAGCGGTGTCGGGACCAGACGAAGCAATGTGCGCAGAGATGCAGCACCAAAACAAAACAAACCGGTCCGAGGGAACATGTCTGGCGATCCGGGGTTCAGCCCAGCCACACAGGGCTCAGGGAGGACTCCTATCTAGCTGGGGAAAGACATTCCCCTGAAATGAGCTTCTCTGGGATGAAAGCTTTGTGTGAGCTCCCCAGATGACCCACGACCCCGTCTGTATTTGTGCAGGGGGGAGTCCTGATCCTGGGTCCTCTGCCTCCCTGCCAGGATCCTGGGGAGTCAGGTTGGGGTGGCCTGACAAGCCCACCATTCTGCCCTCGGGTGTTTTGCTTTTGGGGTAAAGAGAGATCCTCAGATGAGCCGGCACTGTCGCAGCAGTAACCTTTCACCCCAGGAGTTTCAGAGGTGGGCCGTGGGAGGCCATTCCTGGAGCGCTGTGCTATCCCATGTCATGAATATTTCACCAAATGTTGAGATCTGTTGTCTGTGTTTTGCTCCAATGCACAGTTGCATTTTTGAATATTGGCTGAACATTGTATGTATTTCTCATTTTGAATCTCAGTCCTGTGATTTGGGCATAATGTCCAAATGTACTCACCATAGCTGAGCTCGGCATGTATCATCCAACTGGAGGCCAGCTCTAGAAAATAAAATCGGAGCGTGGAGGCGAGGAGAGAAGCTGTCATCAGAAACCTTTTTGCTCCTTTAATGTCTGCCATCAATGTCGCGCTGATATCATCACTCCCAATAACCTCTGATAAGCCGATCAAGGGACGAGAGGAGCCAAAATGCAGCTTCACAGGACAAAAAAACATTTTATATCGAAACCTAAAAGATGACACGTTTACAAAGTGAGGATGCACAAAGTTCAACAGCAGCAGTCAGCCTGCATTTGGAGACATAAGCACAGTGTGCACACGGACTACGATGGCTAACCTCTGCCCTGTACGCCTTAGGCTTTGCAGGATGTCACAGACAGCCACAAACACACCCAATTACAAACAAACACAGATGCACCAAATTCCACTTTCACTTGAAACAGTTGGCTGACCCCCCCCCCCCTCTGTTCAGGTTGCCTCTACCCACTCTCACCCTCGGGCGAACATTAATCCAATAGCGCTTGAACAGGAGGACACTGTGGGTGACTGGTAGGCTAACCCTGCCTCCCCCCACCAGCCTGCATGTTTTCCAGGGGTGACACAAGGACAGAGTCCATCTTGACCCGATCGTTGCCGTGATCCGTCCCAGGTTACCTATACCTCCTTCCAGCTCTACCTCAAGACAGTTTTCCCTCATACAGTAGCTGTTCATCTGAAATCTCTACATGTCTCATTGCTTCTCCCTTCTCACCCCTTGTGAAGGGGTTTTTTTCAGGCTCCCTGGCCCTTACACAGACGGAGGCCAATAGACTGATGATGTTTTTAAGATGCACCTTTTATTGTTGGACCTTTGTGCTTACCAGTTTTTCTCTGTTTATCTGGTTTCCTTGGTTTACATTGTGTTGAAACTCTCTAAGTAGGTGGACACAAAGAGCTTTGAGATAAATGCTTACGTTCACAATGACAACGTCAACATTCTGACGTTTCAACAGACATGTACACTAGTGTGTGGTCTTCTTCAAACTAGCAGTAAACACAAGACATTCAAGGCGTATGGAGTTGTTATTAAGTCTGCAGGTGTTCATCCGATCTTGGCATTATCCTCTGGGGACCATAAATATGTGAAATTTCCGTATTTCAGCGCGTGTGCTTGTGCGTGGCCGGTGGGGCTGACCTTATGTGTGTCTAGGGATGTGGGGATAGAGGTCACCGTGTAGCTCTTGACTTTAAGAGCCCTCTGCCCTCAGTTGCTTGCACCTTAGGATTAGACCCATGATATCTTGGGGTGTTTGTGTCACACGATATGTCATGCAGTTTCACCTGCTATTTGGTCAAGTTGTCACTGCAGAGTGGCATGCAGATACATCACATGTGCGTCTTATACTTCCAGGTACTCACTGACCCAACAGACAAGGTTGCCTACAAGAGACAAACAAAGCTGTACTCATCCTCCTAATTGCCTGGAATGTCCTCATTGAGACAAGAAAGGAGCACATTCAGATGGCGTTATAATAAGAGTCATGCTCCCTGCACTGAATTTCTGAGAACACATGTTGAACAAGTGCCTTGTCCTCTTTCAAATGGCTCTGTGTCTTCTTCGCCCCCCACCACAGGACAACGTTGGTTCACAGCCTTGCCAGTGTCTCACTTTGCGTAATGCGACATCCGTTCTCTGGCACTTGTCCCACTTGTCCCCTTCTACCGTTGTGTTTGATTCTTTTATTTGTTTGGGGGGGGGCAAAGTCTGGGGAAAAGATGCCTTATTGTGTGTGTGACCTAAAGATGCCTTTAGGAGGTCACACACACAATAAGTCAATCAGTGCCGCGTTGGGGGGCGTCCCAAGGGCACATGTTCCCGCAGCTTGGCCACTTACCTTTGAGTTCATCACTAGATGTGACTCCATTTGATCCATTGTTCAGATAAAGAAATGGTATGATAACTTATTATAGCTCGTACTTAGAACTTGCTTTAACCTTATTTGATTGGGGGTTTATCTGTGTTTCTTGTATATTATTTATAGTTCATCGGTTGTTTTATCCTAGTATTTGTTTGCCCACAGTGTCATTTTTATTATCTTTATTCTGTGGAAACACAGGGAAGTGTACCACCCTGTTCAAAAAAAGAATGCAACAATTTGTAAGACTTGAAAGTCCTGTCTCATTTATCAAGGTAATGAATGAATTTGACATTAAAAACAGTCATAGATATGATGTATAGTGTCTAAGGGTCGATTGCAGCCCCACTTCGCTTTGCCCATTCAAACACACTGCACGAGGCGCTGACCTAACTATGATTTGTGGGTTCAGATGTGATCTGAGTCAGCTGTAGTAGTCACCATTGTTTCCAGGAGTCTGTAACCATTATAGTAACAACGTTTTACAACATATAACTTAGAACAGGGCCTCTGCTGACTGCCCTCCAAGCCTCTGCGCTCACTATCGTGTTGTAGGGTATTACTGTAAATCTATGGGCCTCCTTGGCACAATCCAAGAGGGTGTATTCTCTCTTTAACAATATGACAGTTGGCAAGTGAGCAGACCACGCATTAAAGACACATGTTGAATGATACAAATGTCTACACACACGTTTGCTAAGATTGCTTCCACAAGTCAGCTACCCGAATGAAGGATTTTCTGACATTTCCAAAACCCTGGATTCAAGATTAACATTTGCTTTTGTGTTTTATAACGAGCCCTGACTTGGTAATCCCACTGAGGTCCTGTGTCCCTTACGTTTAGTAATGAGCCTTATTTCACAGACTTCAGTTCCTCAAGGGAGCTTGATTTACTCTGAGAATTAGCTGACTTGAAGTAATTTATGGAATATTTCATTGCATCATACAACTATGAAACGGGCCATTTTTATATTCTCTGTTATAATGCCAGCTATTTCCTGCCAAATATGCACGAGCTGTGGCAGATTGACAGTACACAGCTGCTGCAGGGGGTAATGGGTCCACATGCAGGGGTAACGTTTCAAACTGGGATAAGTTGTGTCACAATTCAGAGTAATTTCACAATCCTGATGTTTTTGAATTTGAAACTTTCTTCTGTTGTTGTTGAAAGCAGTCAAGTCGCCGAATTAGAGTTAGCTGATGTATCTCAGAGTATCTCAGCAAAGGGATTTTTTGTAATTCTGAAAATAATAACCGGCAGGTTTTTGTGATGTTGATCCCAGTTTAAAGATCCCAGTTTAAAGTAACTCGTATGGCGAACACAAGACATGGCAAGCCTGAGCACTAAACCTGTGGCTCCTGAAATTGGTGGCCTCAAGACAATTAGAGTGGAGGGGTCCACATTGGGGTTTTGGCCAGAGGCCGATCAGTCCGCGTGATTTAGCCTGAAAGGTAGCAGCAAGATGGAGGGTCAAGGACAAAGGCCCCACTCACTAGTGCTCTTTAGCTTTACGCCTCAAACTCACGCGCATTGCCCTTCGATTGCTTATTGAATTACATCTAATCACTCAATTAAAGTCACATGGAGAAGCAGCATACGTTGTCTCCACTGAGCCACTGGAGGCTGCATAACGGCCGCTGTGTTGTTGTTCGTGGGAAGTTTTAAAACAAGACTTGTCAAATATTAGTAGGATGACAAACGTCTTTATCTCCTCTTTTGGACGTCTTGGGAAAGTACCACTGTGAATACAAAGATCAAAAACAGCATTTTTAAAAATTTTCCAACAAACCATTTCGGTACAGAAGAGTTAAGACAATGAGTCAAACATTGTTATTCAATATCTCAATGCAGCAGCTGTGACGCCTTGAACAACAACAAAGAATTCCAAAAGCTTATTTTGCCAGACTGAAGAAGCAGAGAACCTTTCTGTTGTCAAATAAAACACAGCCCTGAACAAGCGATCACCAACACTTAATAATTGAGATGTGTAAAAAGGAATCTGTGCATCTTACCAACATGTCAGCTGCTGCAGGCTGCCACGACATGAAGACGATTCTTTAGCACTTTCTTTAATCTATCCATCAACTCTGAGGGTAACAGGTGTCCCACCAGGATCTGTAGATCACATATTGTGCAAGTTGACATATTCAGGTTGCTTGTTTTTTGTATTAAGAATCCCAAACATATTCATATTATTAAAGCAAAAAATGCAAGCTTAATTAAATTAATATGAAAAACAGACTCTTTACATAAAGATATGCTATTTGGGGCTTTTATTGCATATATACAAGCACCATTATAGTGTAAAATTACTTCTCCTGGTAGAATGTGGTAGCAATATGTATCTATATCTATCATCAGAATTAAAAAAGCAAATTATTCATTAGACTTTCAAGTAAATTACATATTATTTTGGAGAAATGGGTCATATTAGCGTATTTCCTGTGTAGACCTAAGGCCTTGTGCAGGGTCACTTCCTAGGTTTTCTCAATCTATACAAGATCCGTGTGGAGATGCACTGTGGCTGCAGCCAGTTGGGTGTTGAGAGGCAGCAAGGAGGGAGGAGGAAATGGGGTCTGGCATGTTGACTCAGGAGTAAATCCCCCCGGACTTCTCAAAAGGCTGCTATTAGTTTAATCACCCTGCGATCCTGCACACACTCTAAAGCCGAGAGGGATGACTGATAAGCATGCAACACACAAACTGTAAGCATCAACTCGTCCAGAAGCTGCAATCAACGCATAGGATGGATGACTGCAGTCCAACGATGAGGACACAGAGTAGGCTTTGAAAAGAAAAGTCAAATTACATTCTTCTTTTCCACATTTCACGCTTCTTATTTAATTAAAAACTGGCTCTTGCTCGCTTTGGCACAATCGTTTTTTCTTAGTTGTATTGTATTACTTCAAAGCCCGGTACTCCCAGTTTCCCAACAAGCCAGGCCCTTATTTTTATGTACAGCTTCATTTTAGACATAGGGTCTATTCTATTGTCCGCGAAAGCCAGAGCACCAGTGAATTGTTTCAAGGATATTTGCATAATGCCTAGTGACTGAGTCTCTATTTATAACTGATTTTTTTTCCAGACATGGCTGCTTGAGCCACCAGAGAAAAGAAGAAGTGTGGAGAGAAATGCAGTATCAAAGGAAGGAACTGAGCTTTCATGTCAGGACACTTTGATTGTGTTACAGATTGGTTCCAGGTGAAGCAATTCTGCAAGGGAGGACATGCAAAGGAAAAGAGAGATTCTTAAATGAGGATGCCATTGCCAGGATTTAGGAATTAAAGTGAAGATTTGGACCAACAGGTGTAGAGGATCTATGAAGCTCGAACGTGGCGGTGGGTGGCAACTCCCCGCCGTGCTTCAACAGTTGGAGAAAGTGTCTTTTTGAATCATAGACAAAACTTCCATTGACGAAAGCCAGGGATGGAAAGTATTAACTCAAGTGCTGTACATGAGTACATTTTTAAACGGAATTGCCTTTGTGTGCTTTTCTTTCCAACTTCTCTCCTTTTCTTCTACTTCATTTATTTGGTTAGTAATTCTCACAGGATTTCACACATAAAACTGATTTAGGGCAACAATTTTTTACATAAATGATAAATCTGGCAACAAATTTCTCTACTTAGTATGGATGTAGAGTTTGTTAGGTAATACATATCCAAATATATATATATATATATATATATATATATATATATATATATATATATATGGCTCATCCCAGATAACAGGGGGGACCTCCTCAATGTATAGTATTCAGACCCATTTATCACATTAAGTAACCCCGATCCTTCAAATGTTTGACCAATTACTTACTTACAAAATTATTTTTTTATCTACTCATGAATGAATCAACAAATAGGATCACAGGATTTAGATGATGCATGAAACTACCCAGGATGTAATTCACAATGGCCACAGCTCAACCAGCTACAATCTTAAAGCTGTGCTTTGTTGGCGTATTTTTACTTTTTCCATTATTAACAACAGCCAAACAAAGTCGGTACATGTGTTATTTAAAATCCGTGCCCAGTGAATTTCTGTCCTGAAGTTCTTCACGACCGGTCCAGCCGTGGTCCAGCATCGCGGCCGTGTGCCTGCTTCGCCGGCCCTCCCCGATGATTGAAAGCAGGCATTGCGTGGGAAGTCCAATTAGAGACGGAAATTGCACATAGCGTGTAGCCGCAAGTTTGCCGCATGGTCACTTACCTGCACATCTGCACTGATTTCTTTCAAAAGCACTAGCCACCTTTTCCACCACCTTAATTGGAGTTTCCATCAATGATCGCTTGAAAGAGAAATACGCTGCCACGGTCTGCTTACAGTCTGGCTTTTTACTGATGTTTGATGAGAAGGAGGTGGAAGTCAGGTTTAGATTCATAACAGGGGGTCTTTTTTAAAGCTCATCTAAATAAAAGGTCTCAATTGATGTGGTCATGAAATACATGAAGGTGTGTTTTAATAAGAAGATGGAGATTGTTGAATGAAAAGAAATCAAGAATAAATCACTAAATATATTCACATGTAAAATAGAAACACTCATGTAATATGATCATTTTTCCACTCAAGGAGACAGGGTTACTTTTTATAACGAGACATTTTCTCTGTTTGCAGCACAGTCAAAGCTCACCTTTAACCTGTAACACCTTATCCACTCACTCAAGGTCACAGCAAGTCCAAGAAGAATATTTTGTTTGTCACGTTAGTTCATTCTGTTATTCATCCACGAAAGTACGACTAGTCAGCGGTTTTGAACTTATAAAACACATGATACCCATTATTGCAGTTCCTAAACCATGATATGTGGTCTTGACATCCAGCAGTTATTATTCCTCAATATTGCTGCTTGTCAGTTTAGGAAAATAAATTGTTCACCTAACACCCAACCCATACGAAGCATGTTTGATGCAGGTCTTGGGACAGAGCCTTGTATGTTGTAGCTGGTTCGTCAGGAGCTAGGAGCACGGCTCAACATGTGTGGATCATTTTAGGGGTTGGGGGGGGGGGGGGGTGAAATAAGGTGTATGGGCAAAGAAATATGTTAAAAACACCCCCTAGATTGTCTCAAAACTGATTTATTACACGTGTATCTCTTATTATTGCAGATCTAAAGAAGCAATAACTGCAATGGTGTGTCAGTGGATGCGTTAAGACAACCCGCCTCAGCAGTGCAGGAATGTAACAAAGAGACATCTTAGGAAATTAGAAACTGGTGTCAGTGAGACCAGCTGTTTCCGCCTGTTTTAGGTTTTTGCTAAGCTACGCTAACCAACTGCTCGTGTCATGTGTTCAGCGAGTGGTATCGACCTTCCCCGTACAACATTCAGCAAGCGGGCCCAGAGGCATACCCACCAGAACTATTCCCGTTCACTCCACGGTGTGCTGCCACTCCACTACAGTTCAGGACGACGTATGATACTTTTCACATACGTATCTGAGAGATACAGTTACTACGAGTTAAGATTTTACATACAAAACATGGTTGATCTTTTTTTTTTTTAATTAAAGTATTATTTAATTATTATTAAACTATACTATATACAATTTTAAAATTAGCACCACCTTGACCAACTACAAAAGTAAAAGGCTGCTCATTAATTAATGCACGATGAATTAATCAATAAAAAGATGTATAACAGGGAATGTTTCAATGCATTGAGTACTTTTATATTTGATTCTTTAAATGTAGGGGTCAGTAATCTTTAAAAATCTGTATATTATATTTGCTGAAATTGTGAACAGCAATCAATAAATCAAATGATCTGACAAAAAAAGGAAATATGAGTATTTCTATTTTCCCCCCTTTGTTTTAGGAGAACAAAGTTAATACTTCTACTACCTTTGGTCTCTTTGATATAGGAGCCTGCGGGCATTGAGTCTGAACCAATAAAAATAATAATAATAATAACAGAATCAGATCACACATCTATAAACCAGGCTGATGGGAAGGTAGATGCAAGAAGTAGGGGAATATTGTGCGAGGTAGTAAGAGAAAAAATATATGGTGGCAAAAAAGTTGGGATGGAGTTTTCCCGAGGCCCCAGAGGTCTCCTACATAATAAATCCTCAGCACATATTTAATCGAGAGCTAAAGGATGCACACGTATAACTCACAAATCCACCTCTGAATGTGCAATTCAATTCACATCCCCCGAAACTCCACAGCCCGTCCTCCACCCAAACAGCGGGCGCTACGGGCTATCAGGGAATCGGACCAGGAATGTGAGTCCTGACAGGCACATCTCTCAGGACCACAGACTGAATATGTTCCCAATTAGCTGCATATGATAAAGTGTGAAACCCAAAGCGGGCACGATCAGTAGCACTTGACTCATTTTGTCGGACGGGTTTGACATTGACAGGCTGCCCTGTGATTTATCACCGTGGTGCTGCAGATAATTGTTCAACCGCATAGTCCTTTGTAGGTGTCGTTGAACTCGCACAGTCATGTCTGTAGTGCTTTGAATATGGCTCTTCGGTTTCAGTTCAGCATTGATTAATCTTTTCTTGAACTGGCATCAGTTCGAAGGCCAACTTTCCATTAATCGGCCTGTCACTTATTTTACAGATGCGGGGATACAGACCTTTTTTCTTGAGCATTTTCCCCGTCTACCTGGACCAGAACTGCCATCTGCTGTTCACCCCGCACACTGCAGCAGAGTGAGGTCCCTGCATGGTGGCTGTTTCAGTGGGGTGAACAGTTTGATAAAAACGAGGGCCGTGGTGGTTTCACCCTCATGCCCACAGCTGGATGTTTTTAGGTGTGCCCGTCCAGGGTTGCTGTGACGTGAGCACCGGAGATGAAACAGGCCTCCCCCGGTGCACACAAACACAGCGCTGCACTCCCGGCCTTGTGTACGTACAGCTGGTGGGGATGACACAAGAGGCACAGGGCTTCATCGAGTCAGGGCAGTGCTCTGGCAAAGCTCAGCCCGCAGGGCAACAGAGGAGAGCAGGCCGCTTGGCCGATGCTGTGGGTCTCTGTACGCCGGTGTGTTGTGTGTGTGTGTGTGAGTGTGTGTGTGTGAATGTCGTGAGATGAGACCTGGCATCCCCTCAACTCTCTCAAAGTCTCATTAAACTCAGCGGACTCTTTGTGGAGAGATTATTATAGATATTGCCAATCTATAAAGCCACGACAATGGCCCGAATAAAAAGGGTTGAATATGTCTTGTCCAAGAAGCGGTGTTAATCAGGTTGTCGCTTGTCAATGTTGTCTCGTGATATCCTGTTTTATTTTGAAAACTAATCTTCCTCTCGTTTAAAGCAACTTGCTCTTCCCCCCTGTGTGCCGGTCCGATTGTCCGCCCTGCACCTGATTGTCTCCACCTGTGCCCTTACCCTGTGTGGATATATTGTCTGCGTCTCCCTTTGTCCTGTGCCAGTTTATCTTGTCCCATGTCACAGAGAACCCTGCGTGTACCAATGTCCACCGTCAAGTCTTGCTACGTTTTTTTTGTACCTTGTTCAGGCTCGCTTTATGTTGATTCCCTTTTCAGCTTATAGTGTTTATTTTCTACATCCTTTTGTTCTTAGATTTAGTATAGTTTTTTTTTTTTCCTCTAAGAGTGATTTACATTTGCTGCCTTTTGTTAATAAACTATTTTATAACATCGTCTGAGCAGTTGTGCATTTGGGTTCAGGACCATTGTCTGGTCGTCTATCGGCACGTCTGTTATTCTCTTTAATGCTGCCAGAAAACAACATATTTGAAGAAAAGAAATTGGCAGGTTTGACAGTCATGAATTGAATTATTTTACAGTGTTGTGGTTTGTGAGACTCACAAACAAAGAGGAAGTAAAATGTCACCAAAGGACAATGTAGTTTACAGAGCTGCTTCCAGTACTCTCCTTTTATGTAGTTACCATATTTCATTATCAACACATATCTCGCCTTGATTTGTTGTTGAGACCACCGTGTAGGACTTTTTTCTTTACAGCCATTCCTCAAGCATTACCTAATGCCACACTGATGATCCTTTAATCTGCAGACCTCCAAAATAGCAAAGGCCCAGCATCCCTCTGTGTGCCTTTTGCAGTGTATTCTCATATGTATTGTGGGTTATAGTTTGCCAATAAGTATCTTTTTCAGCATAAACGTCATGTCAGCCTGGGTGGGTCTCCTTCATCTATGAATAAAGTGCTGTCAGGCATCATCCTGAAGCTTCTGTGCTCTGCTATCTCACTTTCCCCCCCTCTCCTCCTTTTCTCCTTTGTCTTTGATGCAAACTGACTATCGCATTCTTCACCCACTTTACAATGCCAGTTCAGGCTGATCCTCTCCGCCGCTAACACGGTGTGGTCAGGCGCCTTCGCTCACAACCTCAAACCCATTCGCAATTCATGGCTTCAATTATTGGGTTTATGTCTGTAAAGATAACTGGGGATGGCAGGGGGTGTGCGACGGGCACTTGTGGCGAGCTCAGAGCTAGTTGACGGCTGGCAGACGTAGAAACACTGGCTTTGAAGACAGGCAGCAATAAGGGGAAAAGCCAGAGACAGTGAATGATTTGGCCAAAAAACATCATGCAGTCATTAAAATCCATTTCTTTCGCTTCTCTCTCTATTATCCGCACTTTTTGCCCTTTTAGGAAAGTTTATTTTGAATAAAAATCTGGCTCCCATATTGGATTTGCAATAAGATGTAACAGAAAACAGAATAATATTCAGCAGCTCTCACTGACCACTGCAAAAGTACAACGATAAATGATTAATATATTATCAAATGGATGGTTGGAATTAATTAAGTAAAATCTATTAGCGCGCCACTTCATAAGGAAATACTGTTATTCTATATTCTCTTAAAGGATATAGTTGTGTCCCACTTTCATATTCACTATCTGCACCTTTATAGTACTTTGTTGTTTTGCAGTTGGTGGACCATTATAACCCGCTCTACTTTCTACTGACAGAAAATGAAAAAATGCGTGTCGTCAAAATGCGGCACATGGAGTAGAGAGGGTGCACCAGGGGTTCGAACCCTGGTTGCTCCATGTCCCAGGTCGAAGTGTCCCTGAGCAAGACACCTGACCCCTAACTGCTCCCCGTGCAAAAATGTAAAACCATGGGTTAAAAATGCAATGTTAGTCGCTTTGGATAAAAGCATCAGCTAGATTACATGGAATGGAATGTAAAAATAAATGGCTATTAAACATTCAAAATTTGATTTCCTTATGTTTGCACGTCAGTGTCCCTTTACGACACACTCCCACAGCAGGGTCATCTTAGTTACACTGTGACCAAGTACATTTCAAATGTGCTGTGTATTATGCGCATCCTGCGAGTTAATTTACTTTTTAATGCACAGATTTCTGATTTATATGAAACTCCCAGAAGGACACTTACGGCAAAGATTAAAACGGTTTCTCCAAATTCTCTGAAATTTATTCAATAGTAAATGTCCAAAAAGTCGATGGTGCATGTCCGGCGTGGTGTATCCGTTACAAAAAGACACATCTCCAAAGTCAGTAACATTAGTTTTGCATGCGATCCCTTGGTCACCAGAGGGCGCCTCTATTTCCACCTGGCAACGCAGCACAATCAATCTGACAGGGACCTTTCAAAAGGGAATGCGTATCGCATGCATACCCTGAAACAATTTACAGGTCTGTTAATTCCTAATGAATTAAAAGCTTTTATAAATAAATCTGTTTGCCTGGGGAGATTGTCTGAAGAGAACAACAGATATTTAGATAGTCAGTCCAGCGGTTTCACTAAACATCCAAACATGAAAGTTGTCCGCAGGAAACGTACGATTTTAAACAAAGGGAGAATTCAAGCTTCCAATAATAAATGAATTTATATAATTGACATTTACTTTGATTTTAAATGGAACAACTCCTTTAAAGAAGTATCTATTTTAACTATAATTAATACCATATCTCATTTCTCAGGAAATTAAGAATCATAAAAAAAAAAAAACACAAAATTTAACAGATACGTCTGACCTGATTAAACAGTGTTGGACTAAAATAAATTTGACAAAGATTTGAGTTTGTTCGTTGCTAAAGATAAAATTCCAGTGTATAAAAAACAACTATTATTGCATGTTTAAGTATTGCAGTATTTACGTTTTCGTCTTTGCATTTAAGGATGAAGCCTATGATTAAAAGCTTTCGGTCATTGCTGGTTCAGTTTACATTTGTCTCCAGCAGGGAGCAATGCAGAGGAGTAGCCTCTCCTTTCTGGAACATAATTTAACAGTGTAATGCCTGCAAAGGCTACACAAAGTCCATTTCCTCAATGGTTTATTCCCCTTTAAGAGGAAAAAGGCAGGGTGACATTCTTCATTCTGCTAAATCATGTTGTTGTGGTTGAGTTTGGTCCATTCAAAGATGTCCTGCTCGCACACAATGTCTGAGTTGATGAGCAGGTAGCGGTCACCCACGCAGAAGTGCTTCTGGCAGGCGGCACACTTAAAGCACTCCAGGTGGTAAACCTTGTCCCGCACGCGCATCGTCATCTCAAACGCTCGAATCCTCTTCTCACAGGAAGCACAGAGACCGTCCTGACCGAAAAGCCTAAATGGATGAGAAGGTTCGATGGAGAACATGAAACTTGAATAAAAACAGAGTAAGATTGTTGACAACACACCTTTAAGGTTAAAAGTTTGTTATTGTCAACCAGCAGAAGTGCAGTGAATACATATATATCAGGAACACAGACATATACATGTTGGTCTCAGTAACTATCCAACGGATTTATTAAATCCTCATAGTAGGACAACGTTGGACCAACCTGAGGTAGTCTCTCCGACATAATTTCCTTCCCAGCTTGTAGTAGAGGCGTCGGCCCACCTCCCCGAGTCGACAGCCACACAGGTCGCAGCTCAGGCAGTCCTCGTGCCAGTACTGCTCGATGGCCTTCAGGAAGAATCGGTCACCGATGCTCTGCTGACACCCACCGCACGTCAGCAGAGACGGTGGCATCTGGAGAACCTCATCCACCGGCTCGCTGGATGACAAAGAGCACTGATGAGAACATCTGACACTCTAGGACATATACACCAAAATATTGTTTTCTCAAATAACTTAATTACCTGGGAAGGATTTAAAATGTGCGTTAACGGGTTTATATTTTGAGCTTAAAGCACAGCCATGATCTTGAATCGTCATTTATTAGTCTACTCATTCTAAACTGTTGGAGGGAACTTGTGCAATTGCAGTTGGCTGCTGTCCACCTGAGGGAGCCATTGGATGTTAAATACAGAACTGTAGCCACAAAACAAATTATACTTTATAAACCACTTAAAGTCCAATGTTCCTCTTGTTTTCCCCCAAACAGGAAGGTTTAAGCTTGTTATATTCATCCTAGTCATATACGTTTTGTGTTGCAGATTGTTCCAACTCATCTTTAAAACCATATGATGATTTTAGACAACATTCAAACACACCTTCATGTTTTTCCCTATATGTAAATATTGTGTGCATCATATAAAATCCCTACAAATACTATTTGGTTATTCCACTTGAATCAAATGTGTCTATATAAGTGTTTGAGTAAAGTGTCACTGATCAGGTAGCGGAAAGCTGCTTTTACGGTGGAAACACATCTTGGAAGCCTTAAAGGCGATAAATTAAACAGAAAAGCAGCCAGCCTGCAGCATTAAACCTCTGAGCATGATCCCTTTTTCTCGTTTATCAGCGGGACATTCCTGATCAGCGCGCCGTCAGCCACGCGCACGAGTCCTGCTGTCAGATAACGCGTGCTTCCCAACATCAGAACAGAAATAACGCATCTGCCGGATCATGCGCTACTTACTCGTTTGCCTCCATCGTCTTCCTCTCTATAGCGGATGCCATGTCCGCTGATGTCCAGCCGGATCGCGAGGAGGCTTCTTTTTTTTGTTGTTGTAGCGGCTGTACCTGCTGAGCTGCCTGCGGGGCCCCCCGGAGCCACGACACGTCGCACCTGCTCGCACAGCCTTCAATCAATTGCCGGTGCAGGTCCCGTGGAAACGGCCGCGAGACGAGACAACGACGCGGTACAAGCTGCTGCTGCGCGGTGATGGAGGACACGCTGTCACCATTTCCTGAGGCAATAACCCGCAGGGGACACTTTTGTGTCTCTCAACTGTCTTTTTTTCCCCTTTAAACTTTGCGGACTGCACGGTCGTTCCGATCGAACGGGACGCTGTGGCGTGGGGAGGGGAGGGGGTGCGTGGGGGGACCGGGTGTCCGTGTTGGTGACGCGCTCCTCCGTCGTGAAGCACCGCGGTCACCGTCAGTGCGCGACGGCGGCATCGGGCTTAAATGCGTCGCGCCCCCCCTCTCTCCTCCCCTGCCCTCCCCTCTCTCCTCCCCCTCCTCTCGGTCTCTGCTTTCGTTTCTCTCTTCCTGCTCACGACAATGAGGGGAAATCGGTCTTAAAGCGACAGCCAAACACTGCTGCTCTGTCGGGGGCCGCGGGGGGTGCCGGGGGGGACTTTGGGTCGTGACTGAGACTAATGAGGTCGTTATGGGCTTTGCTTCACTCCAAGCGCCGAAAGAACAACAGATAAGAAGTGGGATGATCATCGGTGCATGTGTAGTCTCCCGATCACAGTGCGTCTCAGTGCCTCCCTGTAGAAAATAGGCTCTCAAATTATATTAAATGCCTTTTGTTTAGTTTTACAGCGCTGATGGGTTTTAATCGTTGCAAGAATATAAAAATATAGATGAATTACACCAGTTTCTTTGTATATATGTATATATTGTATATAAATAAACTTCATCACGTCATCAGATCATGAACTGACCAGCAAATTGCAGGGAAAACATCATATCCCAAATGATATCACATGGATAGGTGACAATTACGCTTGTTATAAATGAAACGTTCATAATCTATTTCTTCACCCGAGATTGTAAAGTGAAGGGTATCATTTAAACAGTACACCTGTTGTGCACAACAGCTATCAGGTTATGCATATTGGCATAAACAAATGATTTTGTGAATTCTTAATAATCTAACCATTACAGCTTCGAATGTAAAAAAAACATTTCCAGCTGATATAGTTGAGTGTAGGTAAACACTCGACTAGATCCTGAAATGGTGGAACCATCACATCTTCCGCTGCAAACTAAAGACACACCTCTTCAGACTCTACTTCGACTAAAACGACTAACAAATTGTAGCACTTAAATTGTCTTATAATGGCTCTTATCTATAGCAAGTTGTTGTAAATCAGCCTATTTATTAAAATTGTACTTTCTTGTTTCATGTTCTTTGGGGATTGTATCCTTATGGTTGAAATGTATTTATTGTAAGTCGCTTTGGACAAAAGCGTCAGCTAAATGACATGTAATTAAAAAACAGGTATTTTTTTCAAAATGCAAAATTATTGAATTGTAGTTTGCTTTTCTTATTATTCCCCTCTATGTGGGTCTGGATTACAAGATAGGCCTAAACACTGCAGAAGACTAATACCCCCCAAATAGGTTATTGTGAAAGTCGTCCCTATGAGGAATGAATGCAATGATATTTCTACATAGTTGGTGTCCTTGCAGCCTTCCCTTTTGAAACCAGAGCTGCTGTGGGCTCTTCCTCTTATCTGCTGCCAAAGCCTCGGGGCTGCCTGCAGGAGGGACGCACACAGACAGCAGTTGGACTGGACCGAGAGATAAAGCACCTCAGCCAGATGCAACAGAGGAAGATGGCAGGCAAAGTCTGAATTCGGCCTGACTGCATCCTTGGCGGTTGTTGGACGTTGTATAGGCTCACTGGAGGGAAACCAAACTGAGAGGGCCGTGAGCGAGGTGACCGCGGCCCTGTTCACTGCCAGCTGCACAGACAGAGGAGCAGCTTGACATAAAGATAAAACTCCAGCCAATTATACTTTAAATGAAAAATATTCTCATTGATTGGTTTGCGCATTTTGAATTTATTGAGGTTGAATGTATCGGACACATGAATTGGGACAATTCAATATAGAATCATTGGCCTCAGCAGGGAAATTAAAATCAAGTTGAGTGGGTTTGTTTTGTGTTTGTTTGCAGAAGAGTCCTTGTAAATATGAACACACGGGATCGTGCGTGAAGGTCACTGGTAAAATAATGTCTCAACCCTCCAAAATATCATGTAGCTCAGAGCAAGTTGATGACAGACAAGAAATAAGAGAAGAGAAAGTCAGATCTGATATGACACCCGACTCATCAACTTCTTCCTGTGGGGTCGACTGAGAACGCCCGAAGGATGTGCACAAATGATGCTTTCCTGGGGGGGTTGGTGCACACTGCACTCACTTCCTTACCCCCCCCCCCCACACACACACAAACACATGCACGCACACGTGCATGATGATGCCCCTCTTGTGGTTTCTCAGATAGGTTGACTCCAGATGGTGAAGTGTGATATAGGATTAACACAGTTTATCTGTGACTTCAGGCTTCCTAAATATCACCAGTAACACACTGCAATCTCCTCGTTTCAATTTGAATTATAAATTAGGTTTTTAGATCCATTTTGTCCTGCTTTTTCTGCTTTTATTTCAAATGTAAAGTTTGGGGAGCAAATAGTTAAGAACTATAGACAACCTTTTGGGAAGTGGTGTCACTCATGTCCAGCTTCCTGTTTTGCCTTTTTGGTACTGGGGCCCTTTTGGAGTTGAGAGCATGTGTGGAATTCGAGGGCAGCTGGAAATTGAGCGTCAGCACAAAGCAAACGGCTGAATTCGACTTAACAGCTACTTCTTCCATTATTCAGTAAATAATGTGCATTACTAGAAGTCACAAACGCTCTAAATAGTAAAGTATGGCAAGGCTGACGCAGTATATGAAACCATTTTCCACCATCGTGATGAGTCAATCTATTAATTAGTAAGCTAAGAAAGGTGTGTATCCGCATATCATGCACATCTGAACACATACATGCAGGCCCACTTCCTGGAATAAATGCATCATGGATGTGTTGTTGACACTGTCTTAGCAAAAACGGTGGAACCGCAACAGCAATGCCAACCGCTTCCTTCCTAATCTGAAGTGAAGAGATAATTAGCAACAGTTTCAAAGCCCTCGTCCTCAACGTTCACAGGCCTACTGAGGTGACGTTTTATTGTTCACTGGTTCCACATGGATGTAAATTACCGTGGGATTTCATTGTTGGTTTTAAAATGTTACGGTGTAAAGATCAGAGGTCAGACGAGGAAACTCCCTGGAATTCTTTTGGATAATGGCCGGTGGACTGTGTTGTCGTTTGATTGAAATACAGCAGGCTGCGGAAATGAGTCACTCATTAAGGGGGCGCTTCGCTTACCCTCGGGATCCTCCCATTATCAGTGTTATCCCTAAAACAAAAACACTTTCAGTGGAACAGTGCAATCAAAAAGCCGTGCAGCCATGTTAACTGCTTCCTGTATTTGGCTAAACAAAAGAAAGCTGGATTCACATTCTTCTGGTTAACACGCTCGCCTGAAAACGCCAACGAAGCAAACAAATAAAAATAAAAATGCAGCCCCAAATATATTGGAAATGTTAGATACCTAAAAGTATTCCCTTCTTTTCAAAGTGTTTCCGTGTGTGTCAGACAAAAATTTAAATTGAAAGGACTGTAAGTCTACAAGACTGTGAACTATGTAAACTTACAGTCCGTTAAATACTTATTCTCTAATCAACATTTCTGCGTCATTTGTTATTGTTTAACGCAGTGCTAAGCTTCACTGCCCCCTACTGGTTTAAGGTGGTAGGACAGATAGGAGCATCGCCACCAGTGTTCATCCATATATCTGAGACTTTCTATTGACCTATATAATTATATGATAATGAATTGGCAAGATTAAAATTGCATCTTCAAACTTCCTAGTATAATTAAAAAATGCAAGAGTTTGCTAACTTGGAGCCAAGAGAACATGGACGTATGAGATGCTGAAGGATGGTTGATGGTTGGTTGTAAAACTCGCAGGTCAATATTTGTTTGCACGAACAACATATTATGATGAAAATGTGTTATTGTGAGCACTCTCTTATACTGAGAATTCAAACCAGCAACATTGCAAGGACAATTTTCAAAAGTCATTTTACGTGCTTCTGGATTTAGCACACAAACATTAATTTCTTCAGAAGGGAGAGAACACATGGACAGCACAGGGAAAAGAGTTCAGTAACTCTGCTCATGAACAAAATGGTCAACCAATTGTTCAGGAAAAAACAGTAACCAACCAACTGTAACCAGTTCTATAGACCATTTCTGAGCATATTTAAACTAAATAGGACTATCATTTACAAATGTATTATATTTACTTCACAAAATAATCCGGACAGGTCAGACTTACTTGGGTTAACCCAAACAGCACTAGATTTTTCTAACACAGCATGCACCCTTTTTAGATTGGGCACACTTATGTATTATTGTATTTCTATAACTTGTGTTGTTCTCGAAATTGTCTTTTTAAAATATCTATATTTTGGTTTTAAACTTATTTTCAAAGCAGTTACTGAAATGTAACTTAGAATTGCAACTTTGAACAAAGTATTTTCAGTGACAGTCATCTTCAGAAATGTAACTGCCCAATTCTATGTTAAACTTGAACTTCAAACCGATGTGCAAAGGATGTTACATCCATGTATTCTCATGAGTAATGGGTGTAGTTAGGCAGCTACGAACCATATCAGCGCATGTTTAGAGCGGGATGAGACAGCTGCTGAAGAAAAACTGTATGTGGCACAGAAAGGAAGAATAGAATAGCCGAATCAAAGCAAATGATTGTGCAGAATTTCTTCCAAGTGGCTGTTGACTTTTATGCCTGATCACAAACATCAACATGGCAAGTCAAGTTATTGACCTACTAGCCTATGATAAAATATTAAATTACTTTGTTTCTAGTTAGAGATGTAAATATTTCTGTTAATAAATGTACACTCTGGTGAGGTTGGTTTTTGTGTTTTTTCTGTTCAGGTATATCTTCGACAGCTAAAAACGGACCTTCGCCTTTATAAAGAGTTTCTCAGTCTTTCGTACCGTCTCAGTTGTCGGTGAGGCCGGCGGGGCGGATCCCACATTCGAGTCAAAGAGAAAATAAAGCAACACCATAACAATAATAACAACTCGGCCGATTCGTACAATTCGCTAGCAAGCTCCCCCGTGGATACATACCATCAAGGTGGGTGAATCCGTAGTCGTGCTATCAAGGTAACGCCGCTCCGTCCGGCTGCTGTTTAGCACGCGTCGCTGTAGCTACCGGACATCCAAGCTAGCATGCGTGAAGATGCTACCTAACGTTAAGTCTGTGCTAACGGTTGTGCAGCAAGGGCCGTTTTTTACCAAACCTCCAAGATTACAACGCCGTGTTTTCCGCACTGTTAGAGTAAATCTTAGCCACACGCCGGCTGTTGAAGATACTGCTTCGTGGCTGCAGTTGTTAGTGGAGAATACTGTTTAAAAAAACGGAGAAATTCGGATTTCAAATCAGTCCTCCCTTCAATTCACACACCGTTCAGACCAAAGTTAGCTAACGTTAGTAGCCACGATGAAAGGGGGTTTGAGATTTAGGGGATGTAGTGACTACTGGTTGACATGTTTCGTTATGAAGCTAACGTTATATTTCATGTCTATACATCTTTTCAACCTAACTTACAGTTGTGCACCACCTGTAGTACATAATTAGTTGTTACTTTCTGTTCTATATCAATTCCCTCTTCAGACTCTTGCACCACTTTCCTTATTCTGCAGATTACGATGTTTTCAACAATGAGGTGTTCTTTGAAATTCGATTCTTGTGACATTCATCTTTTCCCACTGCAACATGCAATCTGGCGTTATCTCGTCTATAGATCTGATGGTTCGGAAATTGACCAATTAACTGTAAGAACAGCAATCAGCGATGTTTTATGTTATTTTGTCAAAATGCCAAAACGTGTTTGCCAGTTTTTTTTCTTTCTGTTTTGAAAAGACTACTCTTCATGTTTTGGACATTTGGGCATTTTACTTATTTTTTAGTGATACAAAGATCCTACCTCCTCTCTCCTGATATTGACATTGATACCGAACACAGCGTAACAATAATAATTGCTCATCCAAACATCTTTTACTTTCATATTTCCTAAATTTGATATCAATATTTTTCTACTGCATGAAGTTACTTGTTTTGACATACATATGACTGAGTTGTGGGCTTGGCTGTAGTAATGAATAACAATATTGACAAAGATAAAGAGTAAAGAGAGTATTTGCATTCTCCACTATCATTGAACGTTTACAGAGCAAGTGATTAATTCAACTGAGAAAAATATTGACATAATAATCCATATAGAAAGTAATCTGAATCTGCATCGCTAATTTCATGATATTGTCCACTATCGTGATCATGTAGCGTTTAATGATGTAAACGTCTATTCAGCCATAGTTGTGACATATTTCAACTGATTCTGACATTTCTTCTCTAATAATCCTTTGTGTATTTTGTGTATATACAATATCTATATATCAAGACATTTTATTACCAACAGAAGTTCTTTTTCTAACTTTAACTGTTCACACTTTACCTTCTAGATGCCCTCAGCGATGAACGCGAACCGAACAGTGCAGTCTGCCAGCCCAGATGTGGGATCCGCTCCAGGGTCAATGGGCAATTTTGCACTTGGTGGACAGGCTGAAGTTTTGAAGCAAGTGCTGTGTGTCCTCGACAAGAAGGTTCGCAACTTGGAGAAAAAAAAGGTGAGTTGGTTTGAGAGCAATTTGATCCGGATCCTTTCTGATAACTACATTCCTAGGTGTCTGTTGTGTACATTATGAGGATTTTGCAAAAACATTTGTCCCCAGATTTAGAAGGTTTTATTCATTTTTATTTTTCTATGGCAGAGTAAACTGGATGACTATCAAGTCAAGAAGGATAAAGGGGAGCGTCTCAACCAGGACCAGCTGGTGGGTGCATTGAAACAAATAATCCTGTTACGATTTAAACTACATTTACAACCTTGCATCCTCATGTGCCTTTTGCCTTCCAGGACGCACTCACCAAATTCCAGGAAATCACCTATAACTTGGAATTTGGCCGAGAGCTGCAGAAGACGTTCATCACACTGGGACAAGATGTAAGGATGACTATCTCTTTCTTGTGTGAAACTGTTCCCTCAGAGGTTTTTTTCACCCTAACTTTTAGTAACTTGACTTTATGTGGTTAAATCATTAGATCCAGAAGGTGGTGAAGAAGTCTGCACGGCGGGAGCAGCTGCAGCGGGAAGAGGCAGAGCAAAGGAGGCTGAAGACCATTTTGGAGCTGCAGTTCCTTCTGGACCGGCTGGGAGAGGACAATGTGCGGCGGGACCTGAAGGAGGGAGTTGGCGGCTCACCAATGCTGACGGATGCGCACCTTGCAGCTTTTGATGAGTTCTACAAGCTAGTGGGGCCAGACCGTGACCAAAGTGTCAGGTGGGTCAGAGTAATTGATTTCTGAGTGCAGTTGAGATGCCAAAGCATTGTTTCTTTTTCACCAATGGAAAGGCATACATCTTGTATCTACACACGCAGGTTGGTTGACCGGTATGAAGAAGCATCTGTGCACCTCTGGGACCTACTGGAAGGGAAGAACAAGGCTGTGGTCGGGACAACATGTAAGTGACATTTCACATGGCGCCTAGGAATGATTGAGAGCAGTAGAGCTCAATATTTTTGTAACAATTGCTTTAACTTATTATTTTTGGCTCAGTTTATTTTGCAGCGAAAATGGTTTGTGATTTCGCAGATTTTACATTACATTACATTACATTACATGTCATTTAGCTGACGCTTTTATCCAAAGCGACGTACAATAAGTGCATTCAACCATAGGGTACAAACTCAGGAGAACAAGAAACAAGAAAGTGCAATTTCCTCAAATAAGCGAATTTACAATTTGCTATAGATGAGTGACGTCACAAGTACAATTTAAGTGCTGCAATTTGTTAGTCTTTAGTCGAGGTAGAGTCTGAAGAGGTGTGTCTTTAGTTTGCGGCGGAAGATGTGAAGGCTCTCTGCGGTCCTGATGTCTTCAGAGAGCGCGTTCCACCATTTCGGCGCAAGGACAGCGAAGAGTCGAGACCTAGTCGAGTGTTTTGCTCTCAGTGAGGGAGGGACGAGTAGTTTTGCAGATGCAGAGCGGAGAGTGCGGGTTGGGATGTAGGGTTTGACCATGTCCTGGATGTAAGCTGGACCCGATCCATTCACAGCATGGTACGTGAGCACCAGTGTTTTGAACTGGATGCGGGCGGCCACCGGTAGCCAGTGAAGAGAGCGGAGGAGTGGAGTAGTGTGGGAGAATTTCGGAAGGTTGAAGACCAGTCGAGCTGCTGCATTCTGAATGAGCTGCAGAGGTCGAATGGCGGTGGCAGGGAGACCTGCCAGGAGGGAGTTGCAGTAGTCCAGGCGGGAGATGACAAGAGCCTGAATCAGTACCTGCGCTGCCTTCTGAGTGAGAAGGGGACGTATTCTCCTGATGTTGTAGAGCGTGTATCTACAGGATCGCGTTGTCGCAGTGATGTTGGGAGTCAGGGAGATTTAGACGAAACAAGCCATTTGTAGACAATAACTCGTCACGACAATGATTAATCAATTCATGGACAAAGCAACTGCAGATCAGTGTTGAATTATTTGTGGCAAATCACTGTAATAGCAAAAATTAAGTTGACATAAAAGGATTTATTGTTAAACAAAACTTGACTTATGTTTAGGGCTGTCACGATATCACATTTTTGTCGTGCGATTATTGCACCAACATTTATTGCGATATACGATATTGCAATTTTCAAACTATTTTATGCCACTGATAACATAATGACAATATAATAACATAGTAACAAAAGTACAAAGAATGTTTTATTTGTCAGTATAGTTGGACATTAGATTCGCAATATGAAAAAAATATCCTAATTAAAATTAAAATAAGTGCAAGAGACACGGAGCAGGCAAAGCATCGGGCTTGGTGCGATGTGGTCGGGTTCGAGAAAATGTGTCCAGCGCGCCGCGCAGCCGGGGAGGTTTAACCCGTGGCTTCGACCGCCGGCAGGGCGACGCGCTCCACGACTGCAGGGAGAGACGGAGGAATGCAGGGTGGTGGTCTATCGCAGCACCAAAGATTATTGCACGCGATTTCAGAGAGTGCGATATGTCATTTTATTGCATATTGCGACAAGCCTTCTTATGTTGATTCTCAGAGTTGGAAAATTAGTTTGTAGGACATTTTCTTGGATGGTTGCTGCCACGGAGCTCTTTTATTGTGACGAGGCTGAGCATAACTAATTTGTCAGAAACTGTTCACCCAATGATAAGTAAAATGTTCAAATGATCTAAACATGACCTTACTCTATAAGGCACTGCAGTCAGTGATATGTTAGTGTGGCATTGTATCTTGTTAATGCTGCTTGCGTGCAGTGCTGTGATGCAAAAATCGGGGCTCTGGGCGTACTGCATTCTCAGCGATCCCGCCTCTCAACTCGCCGTGCTGCATTCTGCTTGGGCTGTGTGTGGGCTTACCCTGACTCAGCAGCGGGGCAGCGTGCCAGCGGCCCTGCCGCCTGTGGTTCCACTAGTAGGATCTCTGGAGCCACGTTAGGATACTGGTGACCCAGTTCACTGGGGTGACACCGGCCAACACGTTGCCCTCAGTAAGGAGGTCTCACTCGGGGTGATACTTATTCAGGCATCAGCAGACTTGTTGGCTTGAAGCCTGAGGCAGTGAAGGAAATAGCTCTGACCTGCTTCGCCAGTGGGCCCAAACAGCCCGAGCAAGCTTAAAGGCTCTTGTAGTATTTTCTAGTAAATCACAAGTCCTGATTGTTTTGCTATCATATTTATTATCTATCTACTTTTTATCCCATATTAGGCATCGGTGGACCTATGTGAATGCTGCCATAGCTTTAAGGTCCTCATCTGTGGTGCCTGCCAAAAGAGTGCAGTGCAGTCCGTTATCCAGATAGACTCAACCTGTTATAATGGTAGGGGAGACTTTGATCTGGTTTTGTATTCTGCTCACAGCGGTGAATAAAAGCCCTCTATTTAGTTTTGCTTGCTGAACGGAAACAACCTTGTGCTTTCATTCACTTTGCTTCTCTTTGTACGAGGTGATGTTTCCACTTGTATTAGCTGTTGGGTCATTGATTTTTGTTTTTCTTCTGCTGTCCAACAAACAGTCCAAATCCCAAAGATAGTCCCCTTGCTATGATAGAATTCTACAACTATTCAAGTTTGGCATTGACATCTAACCGACAACGCAACAGTGGAGATTATGTTTTGAGATTACATTGGGTGGTGTTGTGTCCTATTTTTTAAGGAGTCGTTTCTTCACTTATGAAAGAACGAATATATTTATTAGCCCCTCACTAAGTCCCAACCCAGGATCGCACCCTGATTCTTACCATTGATACCCATTACCTGTGGACGTTAGAAGGAGTTATGCTCTGCTAAAATGTTTTTTTTTAATGTTAAAACTGAGTGAGCTAACATGAGGAGAGAAGGTTATTACAACATTAACTAGCATTAGCAGAAGGGTTTACTGAGCACAAGCTGCATTTAAATGATTAATAAACGGTAAATTAAACTGTTTTGACTCTATGGCCAGATGGTGGTGGGTTTCACCTACGCTGGGGTCAGTCGGCTTTTACATTTCTAGTTTTCACTGCTGAATCAGATGTATCCTCCAAATGCATATTGTACATTATTCTGTCTGCTCGACACTAAAAGTGTATATGTTATACAAATATTAGATATTTCTTCGTGACCTTCTGTGTTCCCAAGCCTGACTCAGAAGCAGCAGCCAACAACATTGTTTGATTGTTGTGATTTATTTCAAATTGAATTGCTCTCTATTCTTTCCTTCCTCTCCTAGACAAGGCATTGAGAGAGACTTTGGACCAGGTTATGCTGAGTGGGTACTTTGACCAGGTGCCATCTCACCAAAACGGAGTGTGTGAGGAGAAAGCGGCAGAAGAGGCAGAGGCGCAGGACCAAGCCTCAGCAGCGACGGTGGCTGAAGCAGCAGCAGCCCCTGCTGTCGTAGCTGAATCGTCAGAAGCAGAAGAGCAGAGTCCGACTGCTGATCCAGGTCCTGATCACTCTCTGAAAACATGCTCCGTTATACTTCTACTGTCTTTTTAAATACTCACACAATGAATCTTCAACGATGTCTGCGCTGCTTTCTCTAAATGAATAGTTCTTCTCTTTACAGAACCGGAAGTAGTTGAGTTCACTGATTCCATCGCGGTGGAAAAAACGGAGGTGAGATTAATTGTCCCATTTCTAATAGTGTTTTAGAAACTAGGGGTGGGGGAAAAATCAATTTTTCGATTTCTCTCGATTCTCTCTAGAATGATTCGGTCTAGATTAAGAAAAGTTAATAATCGGAATTAAAAAAAAAAAATTCTGTCTCGCGCGAGATATTTGCTCGCTCGCGGAGCGTGAACTTCCTCGCTCGCGAGGTTAATCTCTGCTCGCGCTCGAAGGTGTTTTCTACGCGCTCGCTGTTTTTCTTTTTGACAGTAAGGGGGCGGAGCCAGTCACCATGGTCTCTACACCTGATTGGTTACAAACCCCGTCTTTGGATTGGCTGGAGTGATGCATTCACAAACTATAGAAGCCCATTTCCGCACAAATGTAAGGGGATAAAAAGTCGAAATCATGAGATAAAACGTTGTCAAAAAACAAACGCCCCCCTTCGGTAATCGTAGTGGACCGTAGATGACAACCAGCTACAACCATCATTTACCATCATTACCGGCACATTAAGAGCGATGCGTCCAGCTCGCAGACTGAATCTGAATATCTAGTAACTTTACCGAACTATGGAGGAGCCTGCGCATATCTTACCTCATTATTTCGATTTTCCAAAAAGTCGATCCGTATTGAAAGTTGGCAAGATATTCAGATTTGGACTTTTTTCCGGAATTTTACAAATACGGACCGGTCTGAGACTAAGAGCAGCTTTTTATTCATTTAAAAGAAAAACTAATCGGTTTAATATTTTTTTTTTACATCGGCTACTTCCATATTGTGTTGAAATGCAAGCTGCATTGGTTCATGCATTGTTGATAGAAAATCATATTTGTGACAAAGATTTTTTTTTTTCTTATAAAAAATTAGAGAAGGTAATTCATCTGTTGATTTTCTTTAATTATCAAATAAAGTAGGAAGTGATTAGCAAACTCGGATTTGAGAAAATTTTGAAAATCGAGATGCATCGATAATCGTTTTATCAGTTTAGAATCGATAATCGGTTTAGAATCGAATCGTTGACCTGGGAATCGAATCGTGAGGTGCCAAGAGATTCCCACCCCTATTAGAAACAGCTGGTGTTATAATCTTTTTGCATAATGCTTATTTTTGTTCTTTCTTTCCTTCCACTAGTTTATAAACAGACAGTTCATTCCAGACGGCACATACAGCGGCAGCGAGAAGGAGCAGGGGGACGAGTGGGCCACGGAAACAGAGGTAGGTTGCCGGGGACCTTCTGTTGA
This sequence comes from Gasterosteus aculeatus, assembly GCF_964276395.1. NCBI lineage: Eukaryota > Metazoa > Chordata > Actinopteri > Perciformes > Gasterosteidae > Gasterosteus > Gasterosteus aculeatus. The sequence continues at coordinate 14,601,560 of NC_135698.1, forward strand.
TCAATGTTTCTCCTGCTGTAGATGCAGACACACAAATGACCATTAAACCAAAACCAAATACTCTTTGCTAGACTCTGCAATGTGGCTGCTCCTGTTATCACATGACAGCCGCATTTTAGAAGGTCATTTGCAGGGTTTTCTTGCATAAATGAAAACGTCTACAGAATCCTGCAAATGGTTGTTGTTGTAGCTGCAGCCACATAGTCAGTAAGGCAACAGTGTCCCTGAAAGAAATCCAGTGTACCGTGTTTTATAAGGCAGCGAACTGAATGTGACATTTGCAAGTAGTAGTAAGTACGGTCGGTACGGTAGTCTGTGTACGTCCATGATTATTTAGTATAAGATTTGATTTTATAGTTTTTACAATTCCACCTCAGCATTGAAGAGCTGGACGGTGGACTTGGTTATAGTTAGTTAGTTTATTTGTACACCAGCTGGCTTTTAAGGGAATGTTATTAAAAACACATGAGTATAAACCTCTATGTGCACATTCGGTGCTCACGCACCACTTTTTGGCAACTGTCATCCAATAACCCCATACCATTTCTCAATCATTGTCCGTCCTGTAGGTTCCTTATTCGCCTGTTCTGCCTGTCTTCCACTCTCAGGCAGTCAGTGCCGTTCAGCAGCAGCAGCAGCAGCAGCCGCCGCCTGTGCAGCCTGCAGCTTCACCTGTTGCCCCGGAGACCCACCCATTGAACTTGGTGTCTCCCGTGCCGCCCACTGACCCCCTGGTCAGGAAGCAGGTGGTGCAGGACTTAATGGCACAGATGCAGGGAATGTACAACTTCATGCAGGTGGGAACTTTATGCTGTTATAACAATCGTTTACTGTAGATATGGAGCACGTTGCTCATCAAGTCTCTTCTCTCAGGACTCTATGCTGGAGTTTGACGGACCCATTGACCCGGCCATTGTCTCATCACAGCCTATGAAACCTGCTCAGAACATGGACTTACCACAGATGGTGTGCCCTCCAGGTGAGAGAAACTTAGTTCTGATGTCTTGTATTGTGTAAGCATCATACTGAATAGCTTAAAAGGACTTTTCTGGTTTACCAAGTTGCAATAAACTTCTTAGCTCACCCAGAGTCCCGGCCATCGCAACCCAAAACTGTTCCTGTCCAACCGGACACCACACAAGTAAGCATTCAAGCTGACACGGACAACGCTGATTGTAAGGCCACTTGAAAGATATTTTGAGAGGGGATGTTTAATTTTCGCTCTGTTTGCAGGTTTCCATTGTCTCCCCGACACCGCCCCCCATGTATCAGACTTCACACACGCCCGATCCTCGACCGTCTACAGAAACCATCGACCCCATCCAGGTAAACATTCTGCTCTGTGAAAGACTTTGTGTGGAAAAAGTTAGTCCTTGTTAAATATTTGATTCAGCCCGTAAAATGACCAACTTCTGTAAGTATTTAGTTGATGGTTGCTGAATGATTTGAATAGACCAAATACCAAGAAAATTATCTCAGTTAATTAGCATCTTATCTTCATCATATCTTTTCATCCTGCTGTAAAGAAACTGAATCGAAGGCTATTAAATTGAGAAATGTTTTGACCTGTTGCTTGTTTCCTGTCTTTGACAGACGTCCTCGTCGTCGGAGCAGCCCTCTGCAGCTCACCCACCGGTTTTTCAGCCTGGTTCCAAAGCTCCACACAGCAGTGGCATCAATGTCAACGCCGCCCCATTCCAGTCAATGCAGACCGTAAGGGAAATTGTCACAACGCTTATTGAAATATTGCCCATTTTATTAAATGGTTTTCGGATTAAAAGCGTTTCATGTTTAATGTGAAGATTTGGCCCGTCATGCAGTTAAACAAGGGCTCCGCAGGACTTTGTGTACCTTTCTGTGGAATTAAAATGACTGACTTCCATTAGAAATTGCTTATTGAGTCCTTCAGTGCCCTCTCATCAGATTGCAGTTGTACGGATTTGTAGTGAAACCAGGAAATAATGAGTAACCGACTTAACTCATAATGAGCTTTTGTCCTTTCCACTGGTTTTGGCCTGAACAATATGTCTCTTGTTCTCCTCTTAGGTGTTCAACCTCAATGCCCCGGTCCCACCAGCTAATGAGACGGAGGCTCTGAACCAGGCCAGCCAATACCAGAACAGCTACAACCAAGCCTTCAGCAGCCAGCCGCAGCATCCTGTGGAGCAGACCGAGATGCAGCCAGAGCCACTGCAATCTGGTGGGTTGACTTTTAGTTTCCTTCATCATGTATTTGCTTGATTTGAGTTTGCCAGATTTCCCTTACGGACTTCTATGTGAATACTGTGGTTTGACTGACTGAAGACTTTCTGGGGGGAAAACAATTCTGTGTTTGTTTGTTTGTTTTTTAGTAGTTGGTGCCTTCCATTCCCAAGACCAGTCGGGAGGCCATCAACAGCCTCCGCAGCAGGGCCCAGGCTTTGGCCGGCAGGGTCAGTCCTTCTACAACAGCAGAGGCATGTCTCGAGGTGGGCCTCGCAATGCTAGGGGCATGATCAATGGCTACAGAGGCTCATCCAATGGATTCAGAGGTAAGCTGCCACCAATTGGCAACCTGTGGTGCTAAAAAAAGCCACCTTGAAAATGCCAAGAACTGGTGTTCCTGAAATGGCCACCTGAGGCTCCGTTCCAGTTGGCATTATTGAAAGATGGAAACACGTGGTGGGAGTGCTAAACAGTTCATTTTGTGTTATTGTACGGGTGTTTTTTGTTTTGTTATTGTCATTAATTTAGACTAATCTCACATGAGAATCTTTCCACCTTTTTTAAACTGTTCAATCTGTTATTGTCTTGCATTTAATGATACGTATGACAGTTCTGTTATAACAGGAACATGGAGATAATTTAATTCATCTCTATGTATTTAACCTCATGTTCCTGCTTCTGTTGTCTTTAAGTCAAATTTGAAATCATTCCAAGTAGATTCACATTTTTGTGTTTTTTTTTTTTTTTTTTTTTTTGTTAATCTTCTCGGCCGTGTTAGATTGCAGTGACGTACAATAAAGTGACATCTGCATCTAAAATTGTATGTTAGTTTAAACTCTTCTTTCATTAGGTGGCTACGATGGTTATCGTCCTCCTTTCGCCAACACTCCTAACTCCGGTTATGGACAGACTCAATTCAACACACCTCGGGATTACTCAAACGGGAATTATCAGAGGGTATGGAAGAGCCGTTCAGGCTTCACACTGATGCGGTAATGTCATCTTTGCGGTCTCGAGTGGTTTCTAAAATGTCTCTTTCCTTTTCCTCTGTTGCTCTAGGATGGTTACCAACCAAACTACAAGCGGGGAGCTGGCCAGGGACCCAGGGGAGTGTCGAGAGGCAGCACTCAGGCAATACGATCCTGAAAAGGCCTTTTTAAAATGACTGTGACAGACTAACTTGCACCACACTGAAAATTCAAAATTCAAGAATGCATTTGCCCAAGCTCAATCATGTTCTTTTTTTTTTTGTTCTTAGTCAGTGTTTTTTTTCCCTGTGTCTCAGATCAAAGTGATGCCTACTTTTGATATTTGGAAATATTACATAATTTTAAAGTCTGAAACACAAGCTAAGTTGTAAATTCAATCATCAATTTGCATAAGCAATGTGTTAATATTCCTGTAAACTTGAAAGATTTCATAAGTTATTTTTTGTATAAAAATGCACCTGCCACTGCTGGTCCAACCCTTGGGAGTTTATTCCCCTTCTCGGTTCTTTTTCTGTCATTTTGGTTTTAAAAACAGAAAGCGTTTTATGTTCAATGAGCTCCCGTTTCCTTGTTTGTAAATTGATGTTGCTTCAAGAGTTTCAATAAAGTTGTGTTGCATACTCAAGCTTCCATCTCATTTCTCTGCTGTTTAGGAAAGACATGACTCAGTAAAAATGTTAAATAAGTTATGTGAAGGATCATTCTTTTCCAATAACTGTGTTCTCAAGCTCTTTTATGAGTTTTATTACAGCAGCATTTAGCTCGTATCACTTTGGAAAAAGGGTTCTACTTTATTTTATTTTTTTAACTGCAAATGTATTGGTTTTGACCCATTTTAGGTAAATGTAATTCCGTGTATTAACGAATTATTGGCCAACTGCTTTGGAAAGAAACGGCATTATTGTTCACGCAGTGTTCGGCCGCGTGCTGATGGCTTCTTGTTTTTATGCCCCTGAGCTGTGCTCAAAGGGAGAATTCAGACGCAGTTGGCCTCCCGCGTTGGAGTTGCCAGTCATAAAAGAAAATGCCAGAAAACGAGGAATGCACATATATCTTTCAGGAATCCTAATTAAAAGTTTCCAAATGGTTCTCTTTGACTACACAATTTAGTCCAAACTCCCGTGGATAAATGGCCTGTTATCAAACTGATGAAAGCCACAAACTTGACTTCGCTTTGAACATATGCGTTTCATTTTCAGACACTATTATCTCAAAATTCACTTAATCGATCAACAGAGTACGAAGATAGCTGACTAATTTAATTCCAATCGATACAGTCGACAAGTGCACCTGGCAGACGGTACTCTGGGATCAACAGGCTCCGCGTCTGAAACAGTCGCGTGGATATGACGTTGCACCGGGGGTCCTCCATGAACGGAAGTTTCCACGTGAGTATCAAAGCATGATGCTTTGCATGTAAACTCAGCCTCAGCCTTAAACTTGTTTGAATTTGAAGATTGAACAACAGCTATTCTGTGTGGCAGAAGGTAACTGTCCTTAAGTGTTTGTTTATGTGTTTCCACGTCGCGTTGTGGCGTGAAGTTTGGTTTCCTTGCTGCATTTGCATTTCTATCTATTGTGGCGCAAAGTTAGCTCCAGTCAACCCTTCCCCCCGTTTCATTTTTACAGAACTTTATGGTTTGTACTGCAACCTATATATGTCTCTGTAGTTATAAAGGTTTTCTTCTACATGTTTTCCCCCCGTGACTTCCCTCCAGTTGTAGAAAACAATGGCGACAGTGCGCAAGAAGGTGGACAACAGGATTCGTGTCCAGATAGAGAATGGAGTCGCTCTGCACCATCGGAACATATTTGTGGTGGTGGGAGATCGGGGAAGAGATCAGGTAATACATCCTCCTCGTTCTTTACACACGTTTTTGTATTTGGGGAATCAACCCCGTTAATCTTTTCTTTGCTGCAGGTTGTGATTCTGCACCACATGCTGTCTAAAGCGACCGTCAAGGCACGACCTTCTGTACTGTGGTGCTACAAAAAAGAGCTGGGGTTCAGCAGGTGTGTGTGAATTCATCTTGAGCGCTTGAACTGCTTGTCCTTTAACTGTGTCAAAAAGTAAAACGTGTTTGATTTGTCAAAATGTCTGAAACAGCAATCGTAAGAAGCGCATGAGACATCTGCAGAAGAAGATAAAAACTGGCACTTTGACCCTGAATCAGGACGACCCGTTTGAACTCTTCATCGCTGCAACCAACATCCGATACTGTTACTACAATGAGACGCACAAGATCCTGGGGAACACCTACGGCATGTGTGTCCTGCAGGTGAGTCCTCATTGACCTGTGAGGTCCGACTTTGGGAACCACTGCCGTAGTTGTAGATCGGTCGAACTCTTCCCTTTTCTTTTTTGCCACGCAGGACTTTGAAGCCCTCACTCCCAATCTCTTGGCGAGAACGGTTGAGACCGTCGAAGGAGGCGGTATAGTGGTGATTCTGCTAAGGACTATGAACTCTCTCAAGCAGCTTTACACCATGACCATGGTGAGACCATTACCTCTTCCATCCCCATACGCATCGAACTAGGTTTGCTGGACCTAAAATGCATCTTTTGTTGTTTTCAGGACGTTCACTCTCGATACCGGACAGAGGCTCATCAGGACGTGGTGGGGCGGTTCAATGAGCGGTAAGTGCTCGCCTTTTTTAGGAAATGTTGGTGCATTCGGAGGAAACCCGTTTTCCAATCAGTTTTGTTTTTGTTCCACTGTTTCTAGATTCATTCTGTCTCTTGCGTCGTGCAAAAACTGCGTAGTCATTGATGACCAACTTAACATCCTGCCAATCTCTAGCCACATGGCAAACATCAAGCCCGTCCCCCCAAAGACTCAGGTAATCACATTACAGTCATCAATTAGTTGGTCCACAGAAAAGAATCTGTTGATAATGTTTAAGTAAGTTATCAATTAAATACGAAGACCATTTACTGTTCCAGAGCTCCTCAGAGAATTATCTGCATTCCTGTCATTTTAAAGTGAATCTTTTGGAAATTATGACATGCCTCTTTTCCAGTCAGTTAAACAATCAACATTTTCTTCATGTAATGTTGAAGAAAAAAGCATAACCATTGCTACTTTAACATTTTTAGGTCTGTACATATCCAGTAACAAAAGCACTTTGAAAAGATCTAAATAAATACAATTAGCTTGCCTGTAGGCTACATTTTCACTTATTTCTGACTTTTTGTCCCTTCCCCTTCAGGACGATGGTTTGTCCCCACGAGAACAAGCACTAAAGGACCTAAAGGAGTCTCTCAAGGACACTCAGCCTGTGGGTGTGTTGGTGGATTGCTGCATGACCATGGACCAGGTCAGGAGCTCTCACTAAAGAGCCACTTTACACATTCGCCAAGTACAACCTTCAATGGATGCACCAGTAACATATTAAGAAACAACTCTAAAAGCCCAGAGCAGTGTTCTGCAGACATTACACCTCAGTAGCCCTAATAAACGTAACTTTCTCCTCTAGGCTAAAGGAGTGCTGAAGTTCATTGAGGCGACCTCAGAGAAGACCCTGAGGAGCACCGTGGCTCTGACCGCCGCTCGGGGTCGAGGCAAGTCTGCAGCACTCGGGCTGGCTGTCGCTGGAGCTGTGGCTTTTGGGTACGGATTAGTTTTATCTCATTAAAATGATCATTTTTATTGGTTGCATTGTGTTAGCCTTTTTGCTGATGATGGCCTGACATTGTTTACAGCTACTCCAATATCTTTGTAACCTCGCCGAGCCCAGACAACCTCCACACCATGTTTGAATTCATCTTCAAAGGCTTTGATGCGCTACAGTACCAGGTAGGCTGCCTGAGCTCGTTCTCGACATCCGTGACGGTTATTTCCTGGCGTCAGCAATAACCACTTTATGTCCCCCTTTTTGCATTTGTAGGAGCATCTTGATTATGAAATCATCCAGTCTTTGAATCCAGAGTTCAACAAAGCTGTGGTGCGGGTGAACATCTTCAAAGAACACCGACAGACAATTCAGGTAAACAAGACCACACCCATCTTCTCCGTTATCTTGTATTTACGGTAATTATTTAAATTCTCCTAACTGGCCCTCCTGACCACGTGACCCACAGTACATTCACCCGGGTGATGCCGTGAAGCTGGGCCAGGCCGAACTGCTGGTCATTGATGAGGCTGCAGCCATCCCTCTTCCTTTGGTTAAAAACCTGCTGGGGCCGTATCTGGTGTTCATGGCCTCGACCATCAACGGGTCAGTAATGGAACTGGCTGATATGCACACAGTCACATGCAATAGTGCTTTTGTCCAAAAAGATTCCACACAGTCTTTTGGAACTATTATGATCAATCTGGATTTCATGACCAGTGATGTAGAAGCAATACTTATTGGTTATGTTTTGTATGGCTGCAAGAAACAATGTTGTTCTTTATCGTACATTGTTAGCTAAAGAAATAGTCATAAAATATACATTTCATAAACCTAAGTTGACATATTTATAGTGCTTGTTTTGTTTGAACAGTAGACCAAACTCCAAATATATTTACTTCATTACAGTGCTAGTGGAATTAGCAAATATTCCACCTTGAAGCTGAAATTGTTAATATTTCCTTTTTGATTTGATAAATTCATTCTTTGTTTCTACTCAAGCTAAATGCTTTCTTCATCTCTGCAGGTATGAAGGCACTGGGCGCTCTCTCTCCCTCAAGCTGATTCAGCAGTTGAGGCAGCAGAGTGCCGACAGCCAGCAGAACATGTCTGCAAAGAACCGGACCATCGACACCGAGAGGCTGGCAGCCGGTAAATATCTCCCTGGTTTCCTTATGTACGTTATGTCTATATAATGTATGTGTGTATATATATATATATATATATATATATTGTGTGTACATACATACATAGCACAACAAAAAGTAGTTACTGTGACAGCCCTAGCAGTCTGAGTGAGTGGGAGTCAAAGAAAGAGTTAAACTATGCCTGTCTGTCCGCAGCTCGCTCTCTCCATGAGGTTTCTCTCCATGAGTCCATCCGGTACGCTCCTGGAGATGCGGTCGAGAAGTGGCTGAATGACTTGCTCTGTCTGGACTGTCTGAACATTCCCAGACTCATTTCTGGCTGCCCACTTCCGCAGACGTGTGACCTGTATCCTCCAAAGGCTCTATGTTAACCCAGCTCAGCACACCAGGCTTTTCATTGACTATTTTGACAAACTTTACTATGACTGTTTTTTTTAATGAAACCATATGCAAGTTTAAAGCAAACCGAGTGGTCGCTTCTTCTGAGTTTGTCCTTAATCGGCATGTTTCAGATATTATGTGAACCGAGACACGCTCTTCTGTTACCACAAGGCATCTGAGGCGTTTCTGCAGCGGTTGATGGCTCTATACGTGGCGTCGCACTACAAGGTGATTCATTTGTTTTCGCATAACTTGCTTTTCTTCAAAGAACTCCATTTCCATGACCCAGTGTTAAGTCACTATTGTGTGTATTCACTTCCATTTTTTCTTTGGTCCAGAATTCACCAAATGACCTGCAGATGTTGTCTGATGCTCCGGCCCATCACCTGTTCTGTCTCCTGCCGCCTGTTCCTCCCACGCAGAACTCACTGCCCGAGGTCCTTGCTGTGGTGCAGGTAAGACACTAGTGAAGGCCATTGCATTCGTTTAAAGGCAAAGCTCTGTTCCAAGATTACTCCACTTCAGAGACCTTTCTAATTCACTTAAAGCGATTGCAAATGATTTCAGCAGCTTTCTTTTTCTTTCTGCTTGTATCTTATTTGTCATGTTTACTGACTTGACTCACCGTTATTGCTTTGGTCTGTCCCTCAGGTGTGTCTGGAAGGAGAAATATCTCAGCAGTCCATCCTAAACAGTCTGTCCAGAGGGAAGAAGGCCTCTGGTGACCTCATTCCCTGGACGGTGTCAGAACAGGTGCCCACCAGTTCTAAATCTTTTATTGCTACCGCTCACGTCTCCAAACATTCCTAAACTCCCGTTGACTTTCTTTGTAGTTCCAAGACCCAGAGTTTGGCGGCCTCTCCGGAGCCAGAGTTGTGCGAATTGCTGTTAATCCAGACTACCAAGGGGTAAGCGTCTGCGTCCCCCAGCATGTTGGCCTTGTTTTTATACTTTATGTAACTGGCTTTCAACCTGTCCACTAGATGGGCTACGGCTCCAGAGCTCTCCAGCAGCTACAGATGTACTATGAGGGAAAGTTTCCCACCATGGATGAGAGTGCACACGCCAATCCGAATGAGATCACCTCAGTCAGCAGTGAGGTAATGCAATTAAATGTGGATCAAGAGTAAAACTGCATTTAAGAGATTAGGTTACATCGTCGTTGTCTCTTTTCCAGGCGGTCAGTCTGCTGGAGGAGGTGGTCACTCCACGGAAGGAGCTCCCTCCTCTGCTGCTCAAGCTGAGTGAGAGGAGAGCAGAGAGACTGGACTATCTAGGAGTTTCCTTTGGCCTTACTACACAACTACTCAAGTGAGTTTCCTCGAATATGGAGACGGTGAAGTTTCTAATATTTTTGGAGATTTAGGCATTTCAAAAATTCTTTTTGCAATCGCACAGGTTCTGGAGGAAAGCGGGCTATACTCCGGTCTACCTGAGACAAACCCCTGTGAGTGGATACAAATGTGTTCACTGTGTTTATGTTCATTGTGCTGTTGTCGCATGCTGTAATTATCGGTGTGTGTGGGTCTCTGTAGAACGACCTGACAGGAGAGCACTCGTGTGTGATGCTGAAGGAGCTGAACACCGATGAGGCTGCAGAGCAGAGCCAGTGGCTGTCTGCCTTCTGGAAAGGTGCACTTCCACACTTTCTCCTGCTCCACCTCTGGTGATCCCGTTTGTTTTAACGTATTCACGTCAGTTTTTGCTTTCCTTAGATTTCCGCCGGCGCTTCCTGTCGCTTCTCTCCTACCAGTTCAGCCGCTTCCATCCGAGCCTGTCACTCAGCATCCTGCAGGACAAGAAGTCAAAGGACGACGCGAGCAGTAGGGATTCTTCTACCAACTAACCGGATCATTTGTCCTCCCCGAGTCTCACAGACCTGATCCAACTTCTCTTTGACCTTCACAGTTCTGACTCGCGCCGAGCTGGGGTCCCACTTCAGTCCTTACGACCTCAAACGGCTGGAATTGTATTCAAGGAGCATGGTGGACTACCACCTCATCATGGATCTCATCCCAACAGTCGCTCGCATGTTCTTCCTCAAGCAGCTGGGTGACATCTCTCTCTCAGCCGCACAGTGTGTGAGTTTCCTCGTTGGTTACGCTTGTCACGGATAGTATTCTTGTGATAGTTGTTGATTTTCCCCTGTTTTTTTCCCTCTAGGCGTTACTGCTGGGTATCGGGTTGCAGCACAAATCGGTAGACCAGTTAGAAAAGGAAATTGAACTCCCAAGCTCGCAGATCATGGGACTCTTCAACCGTCTGATCAGGAAATTTGTGCAAGTAAGTTCACAAAGTCACCAATTGAAAAACAATCCCATAAAATCTGACCGCATTAATAAGTTTACTGCATTGACTGTCCTAGGTCTTCACCCGTGTCCAAGAACAAGCTATTGAGGCACAGATGGCGACCTCTAAAGACATTTCCATGGAGCCGACGGTCGGAAGTCTTCAAGATGATCTGGTATGCCGCGATCAATGAATTAACCACCCGACTAGCATTTCATCTAGCAAACGTATTCTGGTTTCGGCTTCTCATGTGAGAATGAACCTGTTACAGAATGACGCCGCTAAGGAGTTTGAGGAGAAACACAAGCAGGACTTAGAGAAAGTGAAGGAAATGGACGTGGAAGAGTGAGTATGGGGTTAATTGTGTGAATAATTATGGATTTTAACTGTACAGGGAAATATTTGGTACATTTATGATTTCCTTTTGTATTCACAGGTACAGGATCCGTGGAGATGATGAAGAATGGGACCAGGTGTTAAAGAAAGCAGGCAACACCGCCATTGTCAGCATAAAAAGGTACAGCGTTTATTTGGCAAAAGTGTTTTTGTTGTTGTAAAAACCTGTTTAACTGCCTTCTACTCCCAACAGTGACAAGAAGAGGAAGTGGGAGGGGGAAAACATCGACGCAAGTAATGGGGCTCCTCAGCACGGGAAAGCAAAACAAAAGGAAAAACCATACGGCAAATTCAAGAAGGGCAAGGGGGGCAAATTTGGGAAGATGGTGTGACTGTAAATACAGTTGCGCTGATAGTGTGACTGTTTGGAGAGCACTCAAAAGTCCGGCTGTCTAAGATAGTTTTGTTTTTATTCCTAGCGATTTTATTTTTTACGTTCTCACAGTCTCCAGTATGTCACGGCAACTTGTTTTTGGATTCATGTGTGCAGAAAATAACACATTACCACACTGGTATAAAATGGATGTCATTTAATTTCAGTTATTACAAACATTTTCTGAAGTATTTTAAGGAACGTCTTTTAAAAACGTGATGGGGGGAAAAATTCCAACTGAAATTTGAGGTATGTGATTGGCTGTAGGTTCCAATGAAACGGTCACTTGAACACCTGAGGCTTCATAGCTTCCCACTTCTGTTTGAGCTGCTGTTTCACAGCGTCAGGTGCAAAGATCCAGTCTATGGCCTGCTGGGAGAGTTTCCATATGGCTTCATGACTGAGACCAAACGTTGTGGCTGCCAGCTGATATTCTTGAGACAAGTTTGTACTGAAGACTCCCTTATCATCAGTCTGTAATGTGACATGGAATAAATCATCATCATGGTTAATGTTAACAATTAAGTGTCATCTGTCATTCAAAATAAGTTATTGTCATGGCATATCATAGAAAATTGTTGTATTCTTTAAAACGTCACAGTATAGTGAGTCTGAAGGACATGTTACAAAAGAGCCATAGTGTAGTAAGTCTCAGAGAATCTCATTGATAAGTTGGTTAAAAAAAAAAAAAAAATGGTAATATGGAATTGTTTCATACAAAGTAAGGAAACTTACACAAATTATACTTGGGTGTCCCATCTGGTACCAGTACTGGAAATGATGTTTGGAGTAACACGGCACAGTTTGTCCTTTAACGTTAGATGTCAGGCAAAGCTCTACAAAGAAAAATACCATTTCAATTTACCACACACACAAATGTATAATGCCATCTCACTCTTACCCAGCGGTATGTTGTTTGTCACCACTTGGTCAACAAGACTTTGAGATCCACCCATTTCAGGATGCAAAAAGGTGCCGTGACCGATCCTGTCTGGAGGAAGACTTAACAGCAAATTTGACTCCTCCTGCTGCGATGGGACCTGCAGCAGGTTTTGTTGAAATGTCATCTCAAACATAATGTGACCACAGATACTGAATAACATTGAGGTCATACTTCTGAGAGGTGCAGTGACAACTTCAGTCCACAGTTCTTGGCCCTTAGCAGAGCGGGAAGAAGGTCTTTGCCGTGGCCGACCTTAAAATGAAAATAACAGATTTATGGCGCAGTTGCTCAACCTTCTGGGTGGAAAAAAGTTGCATGCAGCTTTTCAAAAGGCACAAGAGCGACCCTGATGTGATCTGTCAACACCAAGTTCTATAGTTTTTTGGGACATTCACAATAAATTCAAAAAATACTAGGAGCCACATCTATATCCAAAAAACCTCACATTTCAACTGCAGTAAGGATAGACAAATTAGTATGGAGCATTGTACTTTTGATGTTTTATTTTCATTATGTAAGGAAAAACGAACCTCAACGGATCATAATTAATATATTCTTTTATAAGAAGTACCAATTACTAGCACTAAACTCATTATCTATGACATGGAGTAAAACCATCATTTTCATTTTAATCTGCAGGGCTTATCAAAAAGCCCACGCGCTTACCAATAGTCTCTGATTGTACATATATTACATAATATTGGCTGACCGTTGGATCTCCACTGAGGTCGAGTCCCAACACCAAACCATCAGTAGACTGCATGAACTCCTCAGCAAGCTTCACGGTCTCCATGGCAACTTCAGTGCCATTCCTACGGTCAATTGCCACCAAAAACCTTCAAGAGAAAATTGGCACATGCAACATTGTGCGATACTGTGGTCAGAACTTAATGCAGCATTTTGGTGTTTTCATCACTAGTGAAGGTCTGTGTGTGTCAAACACTTCCACATTGGACACACCCGGGATAAATGACTGGACTTCTTTTAAAACAATAACGGAATTGAAATAATACAGGTTTTGCCTACCTGACATCAATGTCCAATCCCTCACTTTTACAGTTTTTGATGGCTTTGATGACACTTTCGATATATCCCTTTTTCGTCAATCCTATCCAAAAAACAAATCAACAACAAATGTAAGCGAAATCATTTGATCAAAATATGAGGCTCCATGTTGACATCTTCACCGGTCCTTTTCTCCTCCCGTGGTGTACTCCTCAGCTCTAAATATTTGACACCATCAGCTGCAAATTCCGTGATAACATCTGTTGCCACCTTGAGAGGAAGGAAAAACACCGGTCACTGATATTCTGGGCCACGCCCCCCTCCCAAAAGAATACCCTCTTCTCCCGTTTGCCTGACAGACAGATTCGATTCAGAACAGTCAAAACTCACCATCAAGATGTCCTCCTCCGAGTCCACCAGCTGATGAATGACCTTGAAGACCTGAAAACACCTGCGAACAACACGCGCCATGTTGACCGGTTTAACAAAGACCGTTGACATTGTGAGTTTACTTTATCATCAGCATGAACACACTCGGTTTGCCACTGTGTACAAAGAAAAACAGCTACTCTAGTGCAAACTGCATCGTATCGATATCACTTTAAAAAAAAAATACAGAAAGAAAATTACGTACTTTAACGACCAAGCAAGACAACAGATGAGTTCGTCAACAACACTGAAACTCAACTCTGACTTTAAGTTCGACTCACTCGTCCAGTGTCCTCCGCTGTCCTTTACCGATGGCCGTCATGCCGTGTTCGATGTTGAGATGTGGTTTTCGGCTGATGAGTTTCTCGATGGTGTTGACGCTGACGGAGCCGTTGAGGTGAGCGTGAAGCTCCTGGTGACAGGTAAAACCGCTGACGTTAGCATGTAGCTAAGCTGAACGATCAGCTCAAACAACGTTAAGATGTAATCGTCTTTACACCCCTGCGACTCGCTTCTCGTCCGGAGATGAAACAACACATTTGGGACTTACCACCTTTGGCAGCTCCCGATAAAATGCATCCGCTTCGTTCTCCATGAATGTTCAGAACAAATCCTGGGTTAATCCGTGAGCTCGGAGTCGTCCTCTTGTCAAGCCGCCTGTTTTCAGTGTATATTTTCTTGTTGCACCACGAGAGCAACATCCAAATAAGCCCCCTATTTTTTGCAGTGGATTTCCTTCGTAAAGGTTCCGCTAAGGTTTATTAACGGTGAGTGGTCATATAAAAAATATATATAGATTCAGTGTACAAGTGATAGTATAAAAATAACAATAGAGCCAGCCATTTATCATACTTTACAAAATAGGGGTCGTGAATTTGTCGTGATAGTAAATTTGAAAGTACTTTCACAACTTCCTTCAGGAAAATAAAATAAAACATATTTTATTATTGATATTGATATATTTGCACTTATGAACAGCTCTTACTAAAGAATAATCAAACGCTTGTTTTTATGATCTTTACAATTTTGCATGTCTCGATACTTTGCTTTGCAGTCTTACTTCGGAAGTTCAAAAATGTTTTTTTTTTCTTTCCTTTTTGATTTAATTTCAACAGGATAAATACAACGACTCAAATTTCCTTATTAATTTCCTTCATTTGTGTTGCAAAAAGTTCAAATTTACTTTGCTGTTTAATTGAAAGAGATGGAGCATTGTCTAGCCACAATTTCGCTCTCCTTCATTAAGAAAAGTAAAGTACTACAGGAACATAATAGACTTTTATTTATCACTTTCATATTAAGTAGCTGTACTTCACCTAATTTACTAACTGATGAGAACGGATGGTAAATATATTTGCAAATGTTTTATTGTTACAAATGGCAGCGTTGAAAAATAAAAAGTAAAAACTGTTTCTCATTACACAAAAAAACTCCAGAAAAATTTGCTGATAACAAAAACATTTGCTGATGATGTAGGGACAATTCTGTACACGGGAATTCCTTCCTTTTTTGACTTAAAGAGGGATCCAAACATATTTCCAATCATATAGTATTGAAAAAATAAGCTGCAACTTACTCCTTTTAAAAAAATAGTTCAACATTTATAAAAAAAAAAAGTGTACCTGGAAGCTGTAAAAATAATACAGCAATGTAATGCAACTGTATTCTGACTGAGAATAGCTCTTCTTTTAACGGATAGCATGGATTGGTAAACTTACTTTAAATTATGTTACAGTCATCTTCTATCTATCATCATCTTCATGAAATGTAATGATGCCACAAATATAACACAAGTAAATAAAAATGATCTATAAAAAGGGTCAAGGCACTGCGGCTTGGAGGCATGGTGGTGTTATAAGGAAGGACGTGGTGATATGACAGTTAATTATTCATCTTGATAACAGAGCACAGAAAGACTCACTCAAGCTTACTTCAGCTTTAAAACGTGAGGTGAGGGATGATGCAAAGACAGATAATATTGACAGTTTTACTTAACAGTTCATGGAGAATGTTTCAAATGAAACTTCGTCAGAGACTCTGGAAGGGCAGTCTTTTGAAGTTTTGGTCCAAGTGGTCAAAATGAAAGAAGAGCAAACGCAATTGTCGTGTCTGTTCAGTGAGATATCTCATTCTTTTTTTCTCATCCCTTGGCTGATATGTTGTTCCCACTCCTTCAACATTTGGAAGCTTGGTCGAGCAGCAGGATCCAAATTCCAGCACTGTTTCATGATGTTGTACACCACTTCAGGACAGCCATCTGGACAGTCCATTTTGTAACCCTTTTCCACTCTAGGCACGACGTCTTTTAATGGCTACAGAAGGGAAAAGGTTGTTGGTAAATAGACGGGTTGAGAGCAAACATGCATCACATTGGGGTTGATGTGTGGCGAATGACGTGGTTACAAATACAGCAACACATTAATGAACACAGTATAAAACAATACAGTTTTCTTCATTAAAAGGAATGTAGTTTATTATGTTTTTCCTGTTACTCTTCTTAAACATATTATGCATTGTTAAGTTTTGTAAAAGTTACGATACTTTACAAAATATATTACCCTCTGAACTATTAGCAAAGGGAACAAATCTAGACTGTAGATGCATTACTGATTAATCCCCATCTAAATTGAAAGCCCCAATCCACCCTAATAGGTTTTGTATGCCACCTTACTAAAATATATTGTATTGATACTTACAATCCTTGGGTACGGCACTCGGCCATAAGAGTAAATCTCCCAAAGTAAAATACCGTAGCTCCAAACATCTGATTTGGTGGAAAATTTCTGTTAAGAGAAAGAAAACAAGCACATGAGTTTATTCAGTCAGTGGGACCTACACGTGGCAAAGCACAGTAAACACTATGGCAACAGTCCTGGTCAACAAGTTTACCTTTTCTCTGAGGGCCTCCGGCGATGTCCACTTCACAGGCAGCTTAGCGGTGTCCTGAGTTGAAGAGGCCTCCTTGGTCAGACCGAAGTCACTGACTTTGGCCATGTTGTCATCGGACACCAGAACATTACGGGCCGCTAAGTCCCGGTGGACAAAGTTATTGATTTCCAGGTACGCCATAGCTTCACACACATCTCTGAGGAAGTACAAGACCAATCAACCAATCAAAAGACCTTTAAAACCTGAAGACCTTTTTTTCTTTACACTCTCAATCCTGTGATTAAATACATGGAGTACAAATGTCATAATAATCCAACCAAACAGAAATAATGGCCGCTCAGTTTACATTCACTGTTTTGTCCCTACAATATGTTCCATGTATCTCAAACTTTGTAAAACATTTGCCTTTACTGGCACATTTACACCTTTTATATTGATAACCATCAATAATGCGTCAAAATGCATGGAATAGTCACACTTAATACAGATGCTTTTGTTCCCTTTATTTGACAACGTTGATGTGTATGTGAGACAGAAAGGGGAGGTAAATGACAAGTTTGTCTTAAAAACACATTCAGTGGTGTGAAATGAAAAGCACAAATGCAAACAATTCACGGATCCGCTCTTCAAAACAGCTCCACAGATCAAAAACTCTGCCTTTAACACAGTATAATTGTAGATATGATAGAAAACATACGCACAGTGCAAAATTAAGGAGAGCGTCTACACCAAGTACTGTCCGGCCTCTTGAACGCAAGTAGTCAACCAAACAGCCCTGAAAACAGACAAACGGACGTGTTACACCTTTATGAAAGTACTAAGAATGTTAACAGTTCCTCAGACGGTCTACTACCTACCTTGGCCATGTACTCAGTAACTATGTACAGACTTCCGTTCTCCTCTACAATAACACCGAGCAGCTGCACCAGGTTATCGTGCCGTAGTTGCCTTTGGAAGGAGAGGAACGCAGACATGTGATTAACATGTTATACTATCTTCATTCATGTTTCTAAAAAAAAAGAAGAGAGAAATGACAATCTTACGTCATGACGGAAGCCTCTGCAATGAAGGCCTGCGCTGTAGCATCATGCTTTATGCACTTCACAGCTACTTTAGTCCCTCTATAATCTCCCACCATGACATCTGGAATGATCACAAATGAGGTTAGCTTGATTTTATTTGTACATTACTTTTATCTAAACCTTTGTACAAATTCAGAGAATTCAGAGAAATATCACATGCGTGCTTCCATCTTTAGTGGCATGCTCATAACACAGATCCGATCGCCACCACATGTAAGTGATTAAATACAGTTGGGTCACTTGAAGCTACTTGCCTCCAAACTCTCCCTTGCCGATAGCCTGCTGCAGCGTGAGGTCTTTCCTGCTCATCGACCAGCCACCTGTTGGTCAATTAAATAGTAGAAAATATGCAGTGAAACGTAACAGGCTCGTGCATTTGTGCATGTACAAAAAGGCTAAGAGGATGTGGTTGAAGTGAAACTTACCCCTTGAAAACTCATCCTGAGCTGCCACTGTCCCCTCCTCCAACTTTGGCTTTATTAGTTTGGTGCACAGGCCATCTGAATCTTTGGTGTAGTGCTACAAAAAAAAAGAGAATCCTGGGATTATTTAATGAAATATTTAAATATAGAACTGTATAACTTTTTAAAACAATCTTCAGTAAAACTTAATACGACAGAAAGGAAACTCCACAGTTTATGAGTGATAAGACTCAGCGAGCAGTGTTTCATAACACCAACAGAGGGCTGTATGAACAGATTGGCAACATACAGTATATTGTGGAGCACTGTCAAATGAGTTACTTTGTTTAGATTTAGATTACTCACACTGCTCTATTTCACTATATGCTTCGGGTTAAAACAAGCATGGTAATCGCGAAAACGATTAGGGGTGTCTTTTTGAGGTCAGTGCTCTGCACCACGGCACACTGTTCACTCTTCCTCTTTGAGACTTCCTGTTCATTATTTGTACCAGGAACTGTATGTGGTCCACGAGGTCGCACAGAAACTGGCTGTAAAACAGGAAAATAAAGCAAGCAGTAGACCAGAATGCTACTCTCGAAAAAATGTCTTGCCTCAACCAGCTGCATGAGGTTTTCAAAGAACCCCTCGTCATCGATGGTGAGCTTGCCGTTGGAGTAGACGATGCGGTAGTGCTCCACCTTGCCGTCGCAGCTCACACACAGGGTGTAGTCGCCGGGGAAGTTGGTGCTCTCTCGAACCAAATACAGGCCCGTTTCATGAGGGGAAAGCAACAGCTCGGCCTGATCTCGCGTTATCTTCCCATGAAACCATCTGGGAGAAGGAGAACCAGAGAGGTAACAGAGCATTCAAAAGAAAAGAAACAACCACAGGAAAACAGAACCAACAACACAATAAAAATGAGGCACAAGTATCCTGATAACAACGAGAATGATCACGTCTACATTTTAGAGATCAAGTGATTGAAACGTACATGGATCCTTTCTGCAGACTCTCTTCTGGTTGCATCAATCAGTACAAAGCGTATTAAGGGTCAAATCACTTCCCGGTGTAGATTGGGGGGTTTATTTGTAATTGTTATTTGTAACAACACTTTGCACTGATAAAGTACAGTCTATATTGGATCGATGTGGGTAGATGAATCATTAGAAACACCAGGCAGTATGACAGAGTCCAGTAGCACTGCACGATACAAGTATATACTCTATTGAGAGGGTGAATGTACAGTAAATGAATATGCATTGGGCTCCATGGGGAGGTTTTTTTTAAGCCTTAAATAGAAAAAATGGTCTGTTCCCTCAGAGTTGTAGGAAGAAGAGTTTTCCTTTTTATTTGTGTATTACAGGCAGTTCAGATTCCTTTAATATAATGCTGGATCCACTCAGATACCCCTAGATTCTCTTTACCATTTTACTCTCACCTCCACAACGGCTGACATTCAACAATAACAACAGCATTTCATATCATCAGTTGGTGTTTCTCAACTCAAGTCTGTACATTTAGTATTGTTTCTACAGGGTGTTGCTGTACAGCCACACTAGTATGTGTTTTTAAATGTAGAATTAAGACAATATAATGTCGTAAGGGTTATCGTGGCGCAGGGGTTAGAGAAGGTGTACTGGGAAGCACAAGGTTAGTGGTTCGATTCCAGGCTGCCCCATGTTCCATGTTGAAGTGTCCCTGAGCAAGACACCTAACCCCTAATTGCTCCCCGGGCAAAAATGTGAAAAAGCCATGGGTTTAAAGTGTAATGTAAGTCGCTTTGGATAAAAGCGTCTGCTAAATGACATGTAATGTACTGTATGTCTGAAAGTATATATGCACATAAGTGATGATTTGGGGTGAATGGAGGGAAGTCTTCTTCCCAATGTCTTTATTTTGTCATTGTATTCTTGTTATCGCCTTTCTTTGTCTAGTTTTTTCAGAGTAGGTTGAAGGTATCTTAAGCGTTTGTTTAGACAAAGTCCTCAAAAGAAATTGTGTAATTTAGGGCTCTATACATGAATTCAATCCATAGACATTCTCGCACGATTGCAAACAGATCAGTCATGTCGAGAAACTGAGAGATTCTTTAGATAGCTTCAGTCTGAGATTGAAAAGAAACAGGAAACGACGCGAAGCAAAGCGGCGCTGGAAGCAGAAACAAGTGCACTGCAATTACAACACAGGCCGACCGGAGTGTGGTCTCACTTCAGACAACTGGTTCGTCACTGCCAGGCCATGCAGCCCCTCTGCTTCCAGTGAGCTATTTTAACCGTATCTACCAAAGCCACACAAATCTGGTGTAGTGGCACCTTTTGAGTTACAGGCGATACCTGAACCACATCCTGCTCTTAGTTCAAATGAAGGATTGTATTGAGCGTCCCCACTGAGTAACGGCGTTAATCTGTGTACTCACGGCATCAGACTCAGCCTCCCTCCTTTCACTCCTTCTCTTTTCTGAACATAGTTGGCTGGAATTGTTCCCTCGCGACCGGCGGAATTTTTTGCTTTGTACCAGTTTGGATCCTGAAACCCAAAACATCAGAATTGACATTTAAAATGAATCAATTTAAGCGCAACCATTGATTCACTGGTGTTTTTATATACACAGACATGAGAGCATTCGCAAATATTTATAGGAACACAAGTTGGGCCACGAGGCTTTACCTTTGTGACAATAATAATTGTCAACAGATCTCCTTTATTGAAGGGCAGGTCCTGCTCCGATGTGCCTTTAAAGTTGTACCTGGCCACACACTCGGTGCCTTGTGGCCATGTAGTCTACAGGAACATGGGCAGATGACTAATTAGCAAACAAACGTCTCACTGATAACTCATCGGACATGTCATGGTGTGTGTGAGTTCTGAGAAGCACGTACGCTGGAGGCCTTTCTTACCTGGACCTCCGTCATGGTGAGGGGGTTCAATCCTCTCACAGCTGATGTTTTCTAGCTGCAACCATTAGAACTGATAAGACGGACTCGCACATAAAGTACCTGTGAAAGGGAATAGAATTGAATCAGTTTGACGCCCTCGGGTCAAATGTATTCAGTTAACCACAAATAATTCTCACAAAAGGGACTTTGTGGTTTTTCATGGTAAAGTGCATCAGGCACATGTCAGCTATTATCAGAACGCCCTAGAGTAGATCGGATCAGTGGCAGTAAAAATAACTTGCTGATAAAAAAAAAAAGAAGAAAAAAAAAAAAAGGAGAACAGACACTTTTTTTTTTTTAAATCGCACTTTCACAACTAGGGCCGAAAGTTTCCATGACACATTAATACAGAAAGACGAGGCTTATGCGTGTTGTACTGTACTGGATCTACTTTATATTATATTAATTAAACCAGTTCCTTTTTCCTCCCAAAAGCCGCGGTGACTGGCCCTTGTAGGAATCAAGAGAGCTCTCTTCAGCGCTGGAATGCCTACGTGTGGTGAGGCCTGACCAGGCCCGAAGGACTCATCCAGCCCAGCGGTTCTTTACGTCAATAAAGCAGCAACTGACTGCAACTCCGGCCCTGAGTCACCCAGACGCACAGTTTCCATGAAGAATGCACAAAAAACGTATAACGGAATAATGACCTGTGGGTTAAGTCACACTCAACATCCACCCCCACTCAATCCTCCCCCAAAACCCCACTTCCTCCCGTCTTGCCCTAGTTCCCATGGAGAAGAGGTGGGGCTCAATGGACGGCGCTCAGGGAAAATCTTGGCATTGAAACATCTGCTACTTTGCATAAAGTCACATTCGCTCCACAGGTTGTTTACTAAAAAGTCAACTTCCTGTATGTGTTGGAGCAGTTCACGTCCACGATATCATATCAGTGTCCCACACCCACCAACCTATAAAAGGACACCCCCACCTTGCATCCGTTGGTCCCTCCCAGTCTTTTCTACGTTACACTTTGACATTTCACACTGCACAGAGAGTCATAACAGGAAAAGACGGCGGCGGTGCTTTGAGGCTGTTATGCTCTTTGTGAAGGAAGCCAAACTAAACGTGCCATGTGACCCCTCGGTCTGAAAGTCTGAAATGCCTGTAAGTCACAAGCGGTTCCACCAAGGACATTTCAGCCATATTATTTAGATGCCTGACAGGATAAAGATATCCAGTGATTCATAGAAACAAAGTCAAAAAGGTTACATCAATTTTGTATCATCCAGTATCCCGTTACTCATCTCGTGTCCTACCCAACCCGGGCTGGAAATCAATGTGCAACATGAAAAGTACTTACTAGTACCTTGTATGTTTAAGATATTTTGGTGATTATCTGTATTTTTGATTGTAATTAACACACATAAACATAACAAGTAGAATCAAGTGTACCGTGGCCTGCAGAAACACATCAATATTAATCATCTAAGAATATACAATGTTAAGACAGAACCTTTTTTTAGTTGCATTGCCATTATGTTTCTTTTTACATATGTAAACACAACCATTAAAAGTGGAGGGATCACAAAAGAGACCGTAGATGCACCAAATTGTCAAACCACCCCAAATGTCAACCTCCAGTAGAAGCTAGTGGAAGAGCAACGTGATCTCATCAGAGTGCAGATCGATGGGGGCCAAGGCCGACGCACAACAGGACCTTTTACTCCCTATTTTTCTGGGGGGAGTGAATGCGTCTCAGCGGCAGGCCACCACAAACCGATCGAAGGGGACAGAACTCAGTCGGTCATGGAGTCACATCGCCATTTCCAGAGAGCTCCACATGCAACCACAGCTTGCTCTTTTCAGGAAGCGGACAAAGCCGTCATTGTGAGTCTGTCGAGTTTCTACTGACCCCTGTCTCATTGAGAAGTCATCATCATCATCATCATCGGCCTGTCAGTCTGTCCAGAGAGCAGGGGGGATATGATTCAGTTCCGCAGGTCTGGTGATATGAATTATACTTCAGATTTGATTAATTATTATCAATGGCCTTACAAAATGATCTCAATACCATGGCACGGCCATTGCTTTAGTGACTTATTACATCCTATTCAGGAATCAGGAATCAGGAATCAGGAAACATTTATTGGCCAAAATATGTCAAACATACAAGGAATTTGTCTTGGCGGTTAGTGCGCGACAGTAGACAGACAAGACAACAGTGCACAGGTAATAAAATAAAGTGGAATATTAACATATTATCAGTGTTAGGAAAAGCTAGGCATGACCCGAGCTACTGAAAGCAACAGGAAACCAGCAGACGCAGTGACAGACTAAACATGGAGTCAGGAAAGAGCACAAGGAGAACAAATTCACACCAAATCCAACAATCACTAGTAAATAGAAGTTATCACAAAGTCAATCGAACTACAGTCCAAATTGGCAAATCATAAATAAACCAGTTGATCAACATTATGTCTTGTCTAGATTGTCTTAAGCAAGTTAGTCATAAACTGTACAAATCAGTGGTAGCTTGAGCACCCAAAGCAAGACATGGCAGGAATGTAGAAATGTCTCCTTTGTTCTCGTTTAAATAAGCCACTTGCTGCTCTATCTAGGGGGTGAAAAGGTCTTGCAAAAGCTGTGAGGACAGCTGGGGGTCCTGGGGACAGATCGGCAAAATGTGTCACTCAAGGCGCTGGTCATTGAGATCGGAATCTAAAGAGTAACGGGACCATGTTCGAGTCAAGCTCAGTTTCGATCGTGGAGAGCATGTCTGCATTGTGAAAGCAAACAAAGAGCATTTATTTGAGAACTGGACTGGATTTGGAACTTTGAGGTCCCGGTATTAGTTATTCCATTTTAGGCTACTTCTACTACTTCTTCGACTCCCACTCTATGACATTACAGAGGGAAATTTTCCACTTCTCATTTTCACACATTAGTCCACCATTATTAACAACATAATGTCATCTAATAAATCAAGTCACCAGGGCCATTTCTTTGTGTAAAAAACACTTCACGTGCTTTTACTCAAGCAGGACTTTAACGGTGGTCCTGCATCCCTCCTCTGTTTACAGCAGGAGTGCAATCCGCCCCTCATCCTGACCCCCCACAGTCTCAGGATGCTCTACGACTGCTTTAATGCAGCTGCCCAGTAATCCTCACCATTGCAGCAGCAGGGCGGCAGAAAGAAGGAATCAACGATTGTTGTCCGCGTCGCTTCAGCTATCAACTGGCAGATTTACAAACTAGCTCACCGAGCGGTGAGAAATGTACAGAAAGAGAAGGAGTGCGTTGCGTGCCAACAGTTCACTCAGCTGGCTCTGAAAGCCTGCAGATGTTCTTGAGGAACCTCAGTGGAGGAAATCCCCTCCGGCTCCAGGACAACAGCTGGACTGTGGTGCAGCAACACGGCTGGTCTGTAAAAGCCAGATCTCTCTGCAGGATATACGACAGGAAGTACGAGTCCAGCGGTAGGCTGCGCGGCACAAGCCGTCATTGTATCACTTTCACGGCGTTCAGTTTTGCCTATGAGGCTGAGTGATACGAGGCATGAGAGCATACTGATAGGGTATACGCACACAAATAGTATCCTGTTCGACATAGATACACATTAAACTTAACCCAAAAAACAAGGCCGTCTTCAGACTAACAGGAAGAGAAAATCAATGATAGTCAGGGGAAAAAAAACCTTAATTTAGCATCCGGGCTTTACAGTACACTTTGCCTTTTATTCCCTTCTTAAGTTCAGAGAACACAATGGAGGCCTCTTTGAGGTAATTAACACTTTTACTAAGTAAACACGTCAAAAAAAACACCATGTAAGGCGAAGTGGCCATGCCTGAGCGGTGAATGGACACTTCCTTGCTGAGGTGCTGTGCACAGCATGCAGCGCAACGCTGCATATGCCACATGACAGGGTAGCAGTCTGTGTTGGTTTCATAAGCTTCATCCGTCTTTACAGCTTGGTTCAACTCTGAAAGAGGAATCCTCTGGGAGCAGCTGCAAAGTCTGCTATGCGTCAGGACTTTTTTCTGTCTTCAAAAAGCCAGGAGAGGAGCATCACACCTCAAGGAATAATAATAGCAGCAAATAATTGCATAACAACCCAAATGGAGGTGAAGCATTCCAGCAAGTGCAACCAGTTTTGCAAATAAAAAAAAAATGGCAACTCTGAATGCAAATCTGAATGTCCAAATGCATCATGTTGAGTCAGCAGAATACAATGGTCGCTTTTGAGACCATGACTTTAGAGAGCAGCATGATGCAGCTTCTGCACCACAAAAAGCAGAGGAAGTTGAAGAAGTTCGAAAGAGGGGAGGGGCGGTCAGAAAAGGAAATCGCATATTTAGAAAGCATTCTTTGGAATTACTGTAGGAACACCCAGAGAAATCAAATTGTATTATTTTCTTGGCCTACGTGTCACTGGTTTGCAAAAAGATGCACTTGATCAGAGGCGCCAATTGTTGTGCAACAAGACAACGGAAGCGCACGCGCTGGCAGCTTACTTACTTTAGAAACGAGCGCTACTTTTTGCGCACAACGCAACTCAGACAATTTCAAAAGAAACTCTTACCGGTTTGCAGGCAAAACCCCGATTAGTAACAACCAACAACAGGTGATCCGGTGTCTGTCCTCGGAGAGACAGCGAATTTCCCATTCACCAAATAACTGTCAAGTTGTTGTCGAAGCGCAAAACGCACACAGAGTCCCGTCGAGGAAGTGAACTGCGCCTTTGACCTCAGAAGTCCAAAAGTACCTCAACGAAACCAGCGGACTGATCCCGATGCGTCTCCTGTCAACATTATTCTGGGAAATGTCTCTACAGGTGATGAAACGGGGACGTGTCGCTGCAGCCTCGGCGGTGCCAGAAGTCAAGAGGAAACAGCACGAGAACAAAAGTCCCAGCGGTGAAGTACATGCGATTCGGAACAGTTGGGTTCTTCCTCTCACTGGTCCACTCCTTTTCCCCTTCAGAAAAATTTAAGTTTTCGCCCCACCTTGTTTGCGCAGTGCACATGCGCGTCGATATGAAGCAAGTCGAGTTAAAGATAGATCAGTGAATTTATTTAGTGGTGGGAATCCCATACTTACAAAACGACCACTGAGACGAAGCAACGGTGAACAGTTTTTTTGTATGTTTTATTATTGTCACGGAGGACTGCACAGGAATTTCATGCACATGACGCCTGACAGCGGACTTTGCACCCGAAAAGGAAACCGTTCTCCTGTCTAGACGAAACCTCCCTCTCACTCATAAACGCAATTCTGCTCTCCGAGCTGCAGACTGTTCTGGTATGACCTAAACAACCAGAATCGGTCCATTTGAAACGTCTAAACTAAATCTCAAGAAGCGTGACAGAAGATACTTTACAAACCAGATTCTCCTCTGATGACATTTTGTGGAGAAATGCAAACTCCTGAATGAGGAAATAGAGCATAAAGCTGCCGTTATAGCAGCATAAGGAAACGCCAATAGACCTGTGAGTTAACGCCCCCTGGCGGCCAAAGGCACCCCCCCCCCCCCCCCCCCCCCCCCCTGTTCAGTCCCCTGGCTGATGTCTCCAGAGTAGACTTGTCTCAACAGAGGAGACAGGAATGTTTGAGAAAGGGCAAACCCTTTGTGCACGGGTGTCATTTTCCCTCAACTAGTGGATCAAAGCCCTCTGCAAGTGAGTTGAGACAGAAAACAATGAGATCAACATGTTGATGTAAACAATCGGCTGGACTTTTTAAAACCATCGATATCCCAGACACATTTTCAAATAAATGTGATTGTGTCAAAGTACAAAGCAAAAGTTTTGACCTTCATTGTCAAGAAGGTCTGGCAGTAGAAGTACAAACATCACCTCAGTCGAGGACCTGAGGCAGCACACGTCGAGCAGCTCTGATTAGATTTCAGTCTATACTTTAGAAATACCACCAGTGGTTAAGTACACAAACAGCCTTCCTCTTATATCATGACGGGGAATACAGGAAATAACTGTTTAGGCCTCATCACAAAAAACCCAATATATTTGGTTCATAGGGAGCACTCGGTGCAGTTAGTTGAATCTTGATCAACGTGAGGTCAAGATGCTTCGCCCATTCACACGTTCACATTCCAAATACAGCATTTCAATGTGAGAAAACCACTCGATAATAGCAAACAGATGCTAACATTAAGGGGATACACCTGTAAGATTGAAACTCAGAAAGGACCATACCCCCTTGTTTTTACAAATCATCTTTAAACATCACAACTGTAATTCATCTAAAATAGTCCATTATAGAAAATGCCACATACACATGTGTTAGTGTGAGGCGGCACTTTCAAAATCTGCAAATGATGTAGCTACTGTGTTGTTTCGTTTTTGTATTCCACACAGTAATAGAAAAATATGAATAAATGTAAAATACAAACCAATGATTTGTAATTCAGGAACTGAACACAGGTATGGTCCTTCAAAGCAATAAAAAGCAAAAGGGAAACAGAAGCACAACGAAAACCTTTGTTGACATTCATTACTAATCGAACAACTAGTTCCAGAACAGTCAGTGAGTCGTTTGGCTCGCCTCGCAGGTTCCAACAAGTCAGTTTAAAAACAAAACAAAAAAACAACAATGTAATATCTATTCAGTATACATTTTTTAGCACCAAACAGCATTTCCAGTGCGCCCTGTATTCTTTATGGATATGGACTAAACCAAATGTAGACATCCGTACTCGTTTTGTTTGTTTTTTTGCACACAGGATCTGTAGTTTTTCTTGCGTTCACAAAACAAGTCTTTTAAAATACTAAAATGTACCCTCATAACTGCTGTAGACTGATTCTGAAGGTGTTGATGCAACTAATGACGGATTGCATTGGCGCAGAAGCTACTGGGACAGATGCTCACATCATAACTTAAGCTCTATATTATCACATTTAGCACACAAACGTTTCCCCCCGCTTAAAAGCCTAAAATGCGTATTGGGAGGTTCTGCCTGCTGCGCCATCTAAATCAACATGAACTAATTTATGAAATAATGAAACTGCTGATATGTGGATCCTCTGCAAAAGCAGCTCCTTTAAACACTGACTTAGATTGAAAATACAAAATCACTCGCGTGACAAACATTCCACATTTTGTCCAATGGATTTTCTATCCCAAAATATCAGGTGACAGTTAAATTGCTGTCCAACCGGACAGGATTTAAAACAAACCAATGGCAAAGGTACATCCAATATAAAGTGGATTTCTATTCTCTCATCCAGATTTATGGAACATCCCCTTTACATCCATCTCCATTCATTCACCAGATGGTATTGGAATGACGTTAGATTTAAGTGCCATTCAGAAATGTTTTGATGTCAAATGCCTTCACATGATCTAAACAGGCATGAAAACGGGTCAAGGGTGAAAAAGGTGAGAAGGATATTACCCTTCTAGGGCAGGGAGTTTAACTGGTTTTGTCCCAGGGACCACCATTCTGAATAGAAAGTAATTTGCGGCCCACTGACGTGCCTGCACGCGCGTGCGTATTTGTAACCGCTGTCGCCACGCCCCCCGCGCACATATTCCGTTTGTAGCACTAGTCAGTGTAAGTTCTTCGATACTTTTCACGATATTCAAGAGTAGCCACTGAAGAGATTCACTGAAGAGATTCAGTGACTGGATCTCGCGCTCCCTTCTGACACGCGCACCTGTTCGCAGTTCACTGAATCTCGCGCTCCCTTCCCTTATGGTTGTAGCTGGTTGTCATCTACGGTCCACTACCGTTACAGAGAGGTGCCGCTTGTGTTTTGACAACGTTTTATCTCATGATTTCGACTTTCTATCCCCTTTCTTCAGTGCGGAAATGGGCTTCTATAGGTTGTGTGAATGCATCACTCGGGCCAATCCAAAGACGGGGTTTGTAACCAATCAGGTGTAGAGACCATGGTGACTGGCTCCGCCCCCTTACTGTCAAAAAGAAAAACAGCGAGCGCGTAGAAAACACCGTCGAGCGCGAGCAGAGATTCTCCTCGCGAGCAACGAAGTTCACGCTCCGCGAGCGAGCAAATATCTCGCGCAAGACAAAGTTTTGCTCGCGCGAAACCGGACTTTTGCTCGCGGATGTTTGATTTATGCGCGCTCAAATTTTTACAGTGATTTGCCGCCATACCCCCCCCCCCCCAAAAAAAAACCTCACCGAATCTACACGAGTCACTTATTTTGGTTTCAAAACGGCGAATTTCGCTGAAAGGTGAGGGATTTTCATGCCTGTCTAAAACTACTTTTGTTATTATTTTTGCCACTTAAGCTGTAGTTTCAAAGAAATCTTACAAATATCATTTAGTATCATGTAAATACATGACGGTTGACACATTTACTTTTTCAATAAAGCTCTCCACTCCCCCACCCATAGAACATATTCCTTGTAGAACTAATGCTGACAACAGTGGTCCCATTCACATGTTGAATAGGTCACAACTTTAAGGATAAACTCTGGAATTTAAGGCCCCGTAACCTTGTGTGTGGCCACAGAAGAGTGTTGTTTACCAACTAGTCCCATTATGCAGCGTGCAAGGGGATGACAAATTTGCAGCCAAAGGGAGAAATGTACTTGATTCCCACTTCGTGGAACACCTGTCGGGGAATGCCTATGTCACACAGGTAAACCCTGCCAGCCCCTTCAGCCAGGGGCAGGGGGAGGCAGAGAGAGAGGGACCACTTGGCCTCGACTGCCTGTGCCTTTCCACTAACAGGAGGGTCCAAGCTGAGCACTGGTGCTCGGTTCTGGTTAGCCCAGTCTGCAGCTGCTCGGTGCCACGGCTGATCCATCAGGAATGTGTTCTCGTGGCAGTCCAGACAGTTTATGATTAGATCTACTGGACTGTCTGGGAGGTCTGTGGAGTTGGAGGGAAGAAATTAAAAACAACAACAACAATTGAGCAAAATAAGAGAATTAGAAAAATATGCCCACCTTTGATACTGGACACCTGTTGGCCACCAGTTTTGTTGAAGAGGGTGAGCTCGCTGGTGACTGAGTCGAGCATCTTAACAAAATTGGGCAGAAACAAGATGACCTCCACTTCGTGATTGGCCAGGTGACGGCCACAGCTGATGCCCTGAGCCCCCTGAACATGAGGCCCACACAGGAGAGCAACTGTGGGACGCTGGTGCAGATTTTTGGGAGTGAATCTGGAAGAAACAGAGACATAACTAAGCTGCTCTTCATTTAGCCAAGGATGTTGTGAACTTACAAACCATTGCTGATTGCTTACCTGTTGGGCCCACCCAGCAATGTGAGTGCCATCTGACTTGCACACACTCCAGTCATCTCAAGTCTTCGCTCCAGCGAGAGGCCATGGCGCTCAGCGACTGACAACAGTCGCTGGTGTAGTTCATAGGATATACTGGGAACAACCAGCCCAGAATCTGTACGGAGAAAGACAACACAAATATGAATATTTTAGAATCAGAACTGGTTACTGCAAAGTACATACAAGGAATTTCACCAGGTGAATGGTGCATAACAATGAATAAACACATTGCAATAATATGTGACGTGGTTTAAAAATTGAATTATTTGAAATTCACAACGAAAATATGGTTAACTAACACACATAATAGTGCTTTAAGTTTACTACTCAAGTGGGAAGAGCATTTCACATAGATAAATTAATTACAAGGGTGAGTAATAGTAAGAAATTGTTTTAGCTAAGAAAGTGTCCAAGTCGGGGGGGGGGTTATTGATGAACCCCACAGCAGATTGGAAGAAACAATGTGTAATCTTTACTATATTCAGCGCTCTTTAGACAATTTTCCTTCCCGGTCGCTGATTAACGAGAAACAACTTACCGGTGCAGTACTCTTTGGCCCCAGGCTGCGGTACGGTAATCTGTCTGTACACAATGGGTTTGGCTTCCAGGATGTTTTCATCGTGACGGTACCGAGTTGGTGTCTGATCTTGAGGAGTCCCACGTGACCTCGCCCCATTACGGCGCTCGGATATATCGATTTCTGAGAAAACCGCTGCTTTGTCAAAAAGAGCCAGGTTTCCTTCAAAATCAAAATCCGTATCTAGCCCGTCATCCACGGCATCCCCAAAACACTCGTCATCTCGGGGCTTCATCTGACCATTCTTCGCGCCGTTCTTCTTCGGCGTCACTTGGTTCACCCCTCGACTACAAGATGACCCTGATGGGAAGAATACACTGCAATTCTCAACACACCAACCATTAGCAATAATATTTTCGGATTGAGCCGTACTACATTGCACTTACAGGAGTTGTGTCTTCTACGAAATGCTTTTGGCTGGCCAGGTATGTCTAGGTGACGTTCTCCGTAGCTTTTGGAGCTGTGCTGAGGAGAGTTGACTTTCTCCACGGACCTGGGATCACCCATTGGGACTGCAACTGGGGCACTCCCTGCCTTGGTGGTTGCGAAAGAGCCATTTCTAGCATTGCCACATTTTATATCTAAAATCTTGAGTTCTTTTATGTCCATGGCACTGCAGGGGGGGGGGGGGGGGGGGGGGTAGAATATTGTATTTAATAACTAATCATTCATAATAAACATTTAATGAGAAAACATTTTGTGGCAGTTTTACCTGAATGTGACCTCAGGAACAGGGCACTTGACTCCATTATTGAAAGGTTGCCTTAAGGAGATGGTTTGGCTGGACTGGTCCACGGACACCACTTCTCCTTGGTAGACTCCCAGTGTTGGCCCACAGTTAATTGACACCAAACTACCCAACCAGTCCGCTGCCATGTCTGCGCCACGTTAAAAAAAAGAGACGTTTTGATTACACGTTTCTCCCCAGGGAAGCTTAGCAAACAAGCACGGACTCTCGGTTTAAATATAAAGGTAACTTTATGGCAGCTGGACGTCAGAAATCAAATTTGCGTGGTGCTATCGAAGTAATGCTAACTGACTAGCATTAGCGCCGGCCTGTTATTCATCGTTAATTCCGAGAAACTAACGGTGTATTTGATTAAAGACGAGAGCTTATTACGTTCTACCTTTTTGAAGTTGACACGAAACAGAATTATCAAGAACAGTAATTAATTAAATGTCAAATTAAATGCTAAAAGGACAGTCGTAGCTCCTTCAAAGTGCTAGCTTTTAGCTTATTGAATGGTCAAAAGATGCGGCTAACAGCGTCAAGATGACAGCTTCCGTTTTCCTCTAAAATACGTTTTTCACATTAAGAGCGCAACAAATCATGATAATGAATAAAATTGGAAATATACTGCGGTTTCTATCATCAAAATTATCAACGCATACGCTTCTGTTGTAGTTAAAATACAATGTAACGCAGGTGCCTATTCAAGCGTTAATCCCATGGATCTAAACAACTGTGGAATTAGTCAGTTGCATGCAATATTTCTCACAGACCCGTAAGAATTAGCAGGCGTCTAGAGCCATGGTACTATTTGACAACTCAACATATGCTTATTTTTCCCTTTAAAAACCTTTGTTGCCCCAACTAAGAACATTTATTAAAAAAAATATTACTCTCAGTATTCCCAAAGTAAATACTTAATTTGAATGAACTCACTGTAATACATAATGATCAGAACCTATGAGTGTTATGATCACTGTTTATGAGTTGTTCTTAACAACCCAAGTGTACCAATAGCCAGTCAGCAGACTGAGTGAGATCATGTGAAGACCTTCCCAGAAGTGTTAGCGCATGGCACACCCACATCACTGCCTCTTGTGTACACAGGTAACCATGGAAAAGCTTGCAATCAACGCAGTGTGAGTCTTGAAAGCGGAGCGGGGAGAGGATTTCTGCACCACGGTACCGTACAGGAATACACTTTAGTATGCAAACCTACGTGTATTTACATATGTATAAAAGGTGTAGTCAAACAATTTATATTTAGAGAAAATAAATCTGTCACAAGCACATTATAATAATCATGTAATGTTAAAAGTAGTTGTTTATCATCAAGCAAACAGTGGAAATATTAAGGCTCATCATCCAAGAATAGCCAAACGCCTCAAGCTATCGGCCTTGTGTGAAAACCTATCCCTGAAGCCTGGGCGGACACGTGGGCAGACGAGGATTCTAACCTCCACCGTACAAAGGGAAGAGACATCTCAGATCCAGGAAGACACAATATGTTTAGACCCTCATACAGAAGTTCGAGTCCGTTTACCCTCACCTCGGACCTTGATATGTGGGACACCAAATCACGCTTTAGAGCTCAGGTAAAATCCAGATGGGGTATCTTTTTTTCTGGTAAGACATGTTGATCAAAGTGTAAAGTTTTTATTGTGTTTTCCGTCCTAGACCTCAGCATGGTGTGGCATGGCAACTGTTTCTGGGACAGAGTTCCTGTCTAGCACCAGCACCAGGTAAGGGGGAGATTTTTTGTTTTTAAGTAACAGACACATAGTCATTTTAATTTACAAGCGAGGATGAAAGAAGTTCTGGCTGATAAACTGAATGTATTCTAGCACATCTGGGAGCACTGGTGGCTTCAGACAGACTGACCCGAGTCTGAGGAAGTGGCAGTCATTGTCCCATCTGGTGTCTGGGGGTGCTACGCGTACCTTTCCTCCATCTCCGGGGGTTGAATTAAGGGCCGCCCGATGTGAAGGTAGCGTTAGACAAGCAGAAGGGGTGCAGTGGCTTCAGGATGCTCACAAGCATTTAGACACTCAGCTGGACCAACTGAGGACCAGAAATTCACAGCTGAACAAAAACATAACTACTGCACAACTACTTGACATGAAACATAAGGTAAGTTCAAACAGAAAATTAATTTTTAATGTCTATGTAAACAAATTCTATGCTGAAAAGTGTTTAATCTCTGCATTGTTTTATGACTGCACTCATGTACTTCGCCTCAGCTATCAGAAACAATGGGTGCTCTTGAGCAGGAGAAGGAGGCGGCTAAATTATCCAAGTGTGAGAAGGGTTGGCAACGTGAAGAGCTTCACGAAAAGTAAGTGCAGCAAAACACACGGACTGGAGAATTTGGAAGACTGAAAAAATATTGAGTTCTCATGCAAAATGTATTCACCAGGGTCCTGCAGCTGGAGAAGGACCTCATACAAATGAGGTGTACTTTGAAGAGAGGGAGCAGTGATCCACCAAATGAAACATTACCAATGATGCATGACGTCTTTCACAGACAGGTGTGTAAGCTTCATTCTTGTTTAAGAGAATAACTGTGTGTTCTAAATGATTTCCTTTTCTTTCTTTTCTCTGACAAACACTGCATTTACACCTAAATTCAGGAGAAGCAGAAGGTCGACGCGGAGCTCTGCAGGATGAGAGAGGCTCTGAGAGATGCGGAGGCCAGGTCAAAGACACAAGAAGAAGAACAAAACCAGGTTCTCCAAAAACTCCAGACAAAATCCAAAAGTCACACTGCAGTTGTCTGTTGTGCAGCCGTCCTTTTGTTTCAATCTTACACGTTATTGCACTGTGGGTCTTTTTTTCTGTGTTTTTAGACACAGAAACTGCTGT